>NC_083225.1:43478115-44155615 GCF_032191835.1 Heteronotia binoei
TTATAGGTCTTGTGTTGTAATGATCTATCCTAGCTAGGAATAAAAGGGGGAAAGGAAGAGGACAGGTTATGCTATATTAGAGAAGGTTTTTGTCATGAACTGCCCAAACTCTCAAGGCCTGAATAAGGAATTTAGCTTTTAAAAGTGCATTTGCAAGCTTAGGAGCCATTAAAATTTTAGTAACAAAAAAAGCACATTCTGAATAAAATCCTACTTCTTATGGACTCCCCAATGATTTCTTGTAAGGTTCTACTGTTCCATCTTGGTGGGGAGGGGGTAGCCTGGAGGATGGCTGAATGAGGTACCAGCTTGGCAACCATCGCTGACCTTACTCCTGGCAGAACATCTCTGCCTTAGAGCCCCTGCAAAATTGCAAAAGATTCTTCAGGGCCCTGATGTCAACTGGCAGAGAGTTCCACCAGGTTAGGGCCAGGACCAGAAAATCCCTTTTATTAACTTAATTAACTAATTTTAAACCTAATCAGAATTTTAATGCTTAAATGTAATTTTGTGTTTTTTGCTTTTTGTATAATTGAAATTTGTATGATGTTGTTAGCCGCCCTGAGCCTGCCTCGGCGGGGAGGGCGGGATACAAATAAAATTATCTATCTATCTTATAGAGGACAGCTAGACCTCTTTAGGGTCGGGGTTCACCAATAAGTTGTTACCCACAGAGTGTAACACTCTTCCAAGGATACAGCAGTGGAGGCGATCCTATAGATACGTTGGTCTGCATTAAGTCTCCCTAACATTATGTTGGTGAGATGCATAATGTTGAATCAAAATATATAATAGAAGAAAGCAATGAGTTATAGAAGAAAGCAATTAAGTGGATGGGGCTGAGAGGGCTCTCACAGCAGCAGGCCTTTCAAGGACAACCTTTGCCAGAGCTATGGCTGACACAAGGCCATTCCAGAAGGTGCAAGTGGAGGAGTAGGGAATCAAACCCGGTTCCTCCAGATAAGAGTCCAAAAACTTAACCACTACACCAAACCATAATGAATACACCACCATAATGAATATTATCACCCTTCCATCAATGGAATCTGTACCTCCAGGGCTTTTTATGTAGCAGGAACTCCTTTGCATATCAGGACACAACTCTGATGTAGCCAATCCTCCAAGAGTTTACAAGGCTGTTAGTATAGGGTCTACTGTAAGCTCGAGGAAGACTGGCTACATCAGGGGTGTGTGGCCTAATAGGCAAAGAATTCCTGCTACAAAAAAAGCTCTGTGTACCACACTGTAGATGTCATTATTCTATCTTTTTCTATATATTTATATGTCTAGTATTTCAGAGTCAAACCCTATTCATTTCTGTTCCTTACTGACTTTATCAGTGGGTAAATACATTTCACATAGAGATGAAAAATGTGTTATACACACTACAATATTACATAAAAACACAGGTCGAAGTTCACCATAATATAGCCATACTCATCCAAAATTCAAAAATTGATGTGAAGAAGCACTGCATTAAGGGGGAAAAATCAAATATATATGAATGTAAGTTTTGATGTTCACTGTTTCTTCCACTTGAACAAAAGAGGGCATGCTGATCAGAGCTGAGCCTCTGGTGAACCACCGTTTGCTGTTTTCTTATCCTTTATTAGCCGAAGGCTATACTGATGCTACATTTAAAAAAAAAAAAAAAACTTCTGACTAGTTCAGGAAAAAGCAATGTGTGGAAATAATTTAATATATTCCTTTGTGCGTTTTTCACTGCATAAATATGTATCAGTGAAAAAGAAGCTTCTTCAAGATTTGAACAGCAAATATTTCTTGACTTGGGATGTTTTACTTCTTTGAGCATATATGTGAATCAGTCCCTGAGTTGATCAAAGTCAGTATTGCCTACTCAGACTGGCAGCAGCTCTCCAGGGTCTCAAGCTGAGGTTTTTCACACCTGTTTGCCTGGACCATTTTAGTTGGAGATGCCGAGAATTGGACCTGGAACCTTCTGCTTACCAAGCAGGTGATCTACCACTGAGCCACCATCCCTCCCATCCTTAGAAACACACACTTCCACAAAATAGAAACCTTTTAAGTCCCATTTATTTCTATGGAAGAAAAAACCCTGAAGTGCATATGCATTGTCTCTAAACGAAGCCTGGGCCAGTCTTATTGCCACCATTTCCTCAACCAGTCCTTTTCCTTTTAAGAAATGGGTGTTCAGAGGTCAGAGTTCCCTTGTAAAGGACAGATGGGTATGAATCATTATCATTTTGTGTACAGCAAAGCCTATATTTATTTTTTGTAATGTTTTCCCTTAGTACATCAAATCTGAGCAATTTCAAACTATATTTACAAAAGCTGACTTTGTCAGCGATGGTATAGGTAGTAGGGAGTTGGAGCCTGCCACACCTTTATGACACATATACTTGCAAATGCAAATTCAGTATATTCGTGAAAGGAGGGCCACCCAGTTCAGCTGGACATGGTTGCCAATTCCTTTTTTTTTTTAGTTTCCTTTGAAGTCCAATTTCCTCCTCAGTATTGCCCAGGAAGAAATACTTCATTTTAAAATTGTTTGCCGCAGACAGGGTGGACTCATGGGGTTGGTAGAGATATATTTTATTTTAAACTAAGTTTTCAAAATACAACATGCAACCAATCACAAAGTGAGAGAGAGAAAGATGACAATGCAAATTATGATTGAAAACAACCTTATAATAGTTAATAAAAAGCATAAGGGACCACTTTCTCCCTTACCTTATAATTCCAAAATGTTATAAATGTTACTTAGTGATCAATAATTCTTTTCTTTGGTAAATTTTAAATAATTTCTTTGGGCCTTTTGATAATAGGAGAATTTAGTTGGCAACAAAGTGTTACATACAATGAAACTGTTCACCCTCAGGAGACTCTCCCCCCCACCCCCATTTTGCAGCTAAGACCAACTTGGCAGCTGTAAATTACTTCAGAACCAATTCTATATCCAAAAGGGACCACACAATCCTTTACATAACATAAGTAACTTTTGGATCAAATGATATGTTGTCAATTAATGCTTCATTATCAAACTGAATCACAAATTGCCACAAATTTTGGACGTGATCAGAAAATATGTAGAAAGTTAAACTATGAATAAGCCACTTTTCTATCAGTAATCATGTATGCTTCTCTGCATAATGGCTAATTTATGTAGTGTAATAAGCATTGAGACAGATTTTTTTTTTAAGCCTGTAGTACAAATATAATACAAAAGCCTGGATTATTTTAACTATGGCTAGTTTTGTGAAACCAGGATTCAGATCGTATCCAGGCACTCAGATCTCATTTTGCCTTGATTTATATTAGTTTCTGATCCCCAGGAAGGTATCACCGAGCAGCAAGCCAGGATTAAGCTAGGGTGTCTGTATTCAGCTGTCATTTGAAATGATAGTTAAGATTAATTGTGGCCAATCAACCAATTTTAGATTCTGATTTAATGGACTCTTACCAAGAGGAATGTCCTGCATTCAGAAAAGTCACACTGGCCAGAGTTAACTTAATTAAACTATGGTTTTGTCTGGTCTGAACTGAGCCATATAGTTGTAAACAGCAGTTTTATGGTGTCATCTTAGACTATTTTGTAGAGTTAGAGTCCAGTGGCACCTTTAAGACTAACAAAGTGTTATTCAAGGTATGAGCCTTTGTTTGCATGCACACTTCCTCAGGTATGACATGGCTGCCCACCTGGACCTTCTTTTCTAAGTACACTGGTCAACTTAGGAGAGTGTTGTTGGACACCTTACAAATCATCTATTGTGTGTAAATTTAAGCTGGTATGTGAATTCATAGGTGCCAGAACCAGTGATATTTACTTATCGGTAAACATGCATATGCTTGTAGCGTTAGGGAACAGGGGCACTGGGAGAGAGATGCCTCATATCTCTCTTAGTACTTGGCACATTGGCAGCACTGCTGGTAGTGTTAATATGTATTTAGGCATAGTTGGTAGAATATGGTGCAGAACAGGTTCATGAGAAGCTCCTGGAATAGAGAACCAAAAAATGGCCACCACCTCTCTGGCAATATAAACTCCATTAGTTAAGAACATAAGAGAAGCCATGTTGGATCAGGCCAATGGCCCATCCAGTCCAACACTCTGTATCACACAGTGGCCAAAAATGTATATATATATAAACACACACACACACACATATATATACACATATATATACATATATACATAAAGTTAATCCCTTTCCAGTGGTTGGAATGCTGAGTCCATTTGTCTGGAAATAAGATGCTTCCTCAAAAGGGCTAGAGTTTCAATAGATCATGTCTCAGCTGACATTTGTTTATTTGCAGCATTTATATTCCAGTTTAACAATATATTCCACTTTTCTCAAGTCAGCTGACAACGTTTAAAACAGGCATGCAATTTATGTTGTGACATATATAAAAACAATAATTATAAATCACAGAGAAGCAGTGAACTAGCCTCTAAATGAAGTCCAACCCCTAGCAAAAGGCCTGCTGAAGTAGATGTGCTTTATAACTTTTTCTGAAAGCTGGGAAGGATGTCTTCAGAGTAATCTCCTCTGGGAGGACAGTTCTGTAACTCTTGAGCTGCTATGGCAATAAATTTCAGCTCCACAGGGCAGCGAGTGAGAAAGGTTGGAGCCAAGCCACCAAAGTCGAAATCTGGGGATGAAAGTAACACATTCTTCACAGCATAAAGGTCTAGGAAGAAAGTGAAGTGGAAGAAAGATAATGCAGAGCATAAGAATGCAAACATTTAAGTGTAAGCAATAAAATTTTAAACTGAAGCTGATAAGGAAGGAGATTATAAAAGGAGTGATGGAAGGAGAGGCGATAAAGATAGTAACGATAATGAACTGTGCAAAATATGTCACAGCAAAACATGCACATTGATTGACCAGAACACACTGGAAATTCCATTCAGGATGTAAAAAGATTGCCTTGTCTTGCAGGCTTGTATCTAATAGAGCAGAATGATATAGGATACTCAGTATTAAATATTAAAATGATCTACATAAATAATTACTCTTGAAACTCAAAACATGGAAGCCCATATGGGAGACATAGCAGAAATATAGTCAGCATATCTGGACATGGTTTTAAAATACCATTTTCTGATGAGAGGGAATGGTAGGTTGTCTTAATTTTGGCTTGAATTTTCCCGGAGGTTTCTCCAGTTTATTGATGCTGAAGTAACTTGGAAACGACTCTATGAACTCCCTTTCACAGATGCATTGAGGGCCTGATCCAACTCTTAGAATATAGGTAATCAAAAGGCTGCTAACTGAATATGGATAAGGTTCAATTCAGATGAAAAAAAATCTCTTAGTAAATAACTTCAAGAATTTTTTGGGGGGTGACGTTTATTTTGTCTTAAACAAATCTCCATGGGTTGCCATGGTGCCGTTCAATGTTTAATAATCAAATCTGCAGCTGTCACACAAGAAAGAGTTAACTCCATGACCTCTTCCACTTGCTTTTTTATTTTGATGATCAGTGTTCCTCCATGTTATTGACTACTGACCTACACTTTCATGTCTCCTTGCCAAACAATTTCCATATGCATGCATTCCATTTTGATTGTGCAAATATTGTAGAGGATTCCCATAGTACATCATGGTGCCCCCCTTATGTAAATATTGCTATATTTGGAATAAAAATTCAGGTAAGCTTTTTTCAGTGCACATTATCTTCCTTATCACTTTTTACTGTTGAACACCAGTATCGGACTGTGTAAAACTAACAACACTGTATATTTTAGAGTGAATGGAGATATATCTCCATTGCTTGCACATCTGAGCATAAATGATCTGACGATTATGCAGATTTTCATATGTGCTTTTCCAACCTTCAGATGCTACATGAACTAGTCTCATTACTCTGCTTATAAATATTATGCTGGCAGGTGGTCATTCAATAAGGATGGGGAAAATTTCTGTGGCAGTGTTCAAGTTTATAAGAATAATGATTCAGATTTTGATGTGTGGTGTCAGGGGTTTTTTTTGGAAGGGGGGCAAAAGGTTCCTTAGTGAGACACACTAACACTATGGTTCTGATCACATATGTTAAATAATGTAGTTTCAATCCATTTTCAATGCACTTTCCAACTGGTTGTGAACCGGCAAAATCCAGTTTGAAAGTGCACTGAAAGTGGATTGGAACTGCATTATTTAGCATGTGTGATCACAGCCTATGTTTGGGTTTTCAGGGTGTGTACCTTTTTTTTTTTTTTTTAACTTCAATAGTCCCCACTCTGACCCCTCTCATTTTAATCCCCTGAGATCAGTAAGGCTTATGCCGGCACATTATTTGAGCTTCAATTGGATCATGCTTGACATATCGGTACTGCCAGCTGGATGTTAGCATCAGGAGAGAGGATATCAGGTGTGTGTGTTTGTGTGTGTGTGTGAGTATAATATAGTAACTCTCCTGGCAGACACCAACTATAAAAACAGATGCCACATGAGAGAGTGAGAGGGAGCTTACTGAACAAGCTCATGAAACATAATAATATGCTTATCTCTTGAGTAGAAGATAAGCAAAAGAGAAACCAGTAAAAAGTAGGGACTGCGAGAAACCTGAAGTAATGAGCTGGGAGAAAATATAATGAGCTGGGAGAAAATATCGGGGCTGATGCACTCCATGAGTCAGAACTAAGACTAGGTACAAAAGATGGTAAAACAAGGTCAATTCATCTCACCTCCTTTCACCTCTTTCTGTGTTTCCCTTTCTGCTCTTAGCTCTCACTGAACTTGTTCTCCATTATGTCCTTTTTCTGGCCTATTTGTTTTGTCTCCACTGATATATTTTTAAAGATATATGATGAAATAAGAGTGGATTTTTTTTTTTAATGTGGGCACTAGATCAGCAACAAACCTATATCTAGCTAGATATTTGTGTTATGGCACAGTGAGGCGTAATATATATGCTACCATTGTGGTGGGAGAGATTTCTGCATTACTCAGTCTCATAATGCATTGGTGATATCTGTAAAGTCAAAAAGGTATGTGAAATGACCTGGTTACTGCATCATGGGTGGTTTACAGGAAGGGGCAATACTGGTACCCACAGTAGTAATATATAAACTGGATTAGTTAATGCAGTCAAATATAATTATTCTTTTCTCCCTGTTGTGTCATTTTCTTTGTGCAACATGCTTCCTAATCTTTGATGATTACACAGATTTCAGTAACAGTGCCTAAAAATACATTTTTAAGTACACAAAAGACACATAAGTGTGCTTTTCTTATTCTGGTTTCTGTTGGTTAATGTTTGCCTTTATGCAACTAGATTCAAGGATACACAAACAGATAATTTTACCATCAGCTAGTTTGTATAATAATAGCTTATGGACTGCAAGAGTAATCATTTTTTTGTTAAATCATCTGCTCTCCTCTCCCTCACCTTTTCTCTGCTTTTGTTTTATCCCTAAAAGTAGCTGCTTCTTAAAAGGAAGAAAATCATAATTGTACATTAAAATATCTCACCATGTTATTAGAGTCTGGACTTTCTGTAACAGAATGCAGAAATCAATGTATCTTCCCATTCTTTCCCCTTGCTTTTTCAGGAGATAGGGCATCATTTTCAGAGAGTAAGTAAATCACGGTGTATTTTCCAAATTAGACAAAGGTGGGAAATAAGTATGTGTGTGTGTGTGTTTGTGTGTGGCTTGAGAGACGAGGATCAGCCGAGGAGGAACAGCCCACAAAAACAATAGAGTCATCAGCATTGCTTTATGCCCCAGCCTAATTCATCGTGTCAGCCGGTAATCAGCTCCGTTTCACAGCGCTTTGCTCCATAAAAGCAGATTTGTTTAACTACAGCCTCCATTTCAGCATGACTGAGAATGAAGAATAACGGACGAAGCTAGGCATATCTCCTGGGTTAGAGCCTGAGCACAGAGTGAATCCATCATGTGCTGAAGAGGCAGAGAAAAACTGACAGGCTCATTCATGCCTTAGAGTCATGTTTAGGCCTATTCAAAATTATAATCTGTGCACTTTAGATGAACTTCCCCCACTTCTTAATTTAGCACATGTAGCCATGTGGTGAAGCCCTATCTGCTTTGAGCAGAAAGAGCTGCTCCTCTAGGACAGTATCTGCTCCGAGCTCCTCTTTGGCTTTAAGATTCCGTCTGAACTTTACGCAGATATGTAAAGTTCCAGTTACTGGAGAATTTGGTGTTAATTAAATGCTGGATAAGGTTCTTTAGAAATCACCTCAAGGCTAAGTCATAGCATTACCACCATCATTTGGATGTTGGATTGAAGGTGCCATTCTTAATTTAATGTTATATTTTTGTGCAAATGATAATCTTTGTCAGCAAAAAAAAAAAGGGTTCTTGTTTTAAATAAGGTGACTTCTACTCATTTTATTGACACCTCTGGGTTGTGGTGTTTCCAAGATAGCTTGTTTTAAATAAAATTAATTCTTTTACATTTTCATTTTTTAAAGTTACCAGATAAAACTGGTGAATATTGCTATAAAACATAGCTGCATTCAAGTACATGCTTATACGTCAGAAGGTTTTAGGTTCTATTCCCGCTGTCAAAATTATGCTTCACTTTTGTGTTATTGAAAGTGACAGGACAGAGAGATGGGAACTACCAAAGTGCAATATGTACGCATGTGCAAGAGAAAAATGACACTTTGTATTAAAAAGCAGGGGTCAGCATATGCTAAATGCTTTGTCAGAATTCACAGATAGCATTGGAAAACTGTACAGCCGGAAAGCTGTACATACACAGAGTGTACCAGCACAGGGAAATGGTTTCCTCTCCAAAGTATGTTTAGATGATCAATAACAATGGTTATGGAACTAATGTGCATTCAGAATGTTTCCTCAGGAAAACACTGTGTAAATGTAGTGACTTCTACTCGTTTTATTGACACCTCTGGGCTGTGCTGTTTCCAAGATAGCTGTGCCCCTGCAAAAATATGTAATTTGATGGGTCACAGGTTTATGGTGAACCCTGAAGAAGTGTCAGGAGTTTGAAATTCAAGGAGAAATGAAAGTATGCACATTTCTGCAGCTTGTAAAAATCTCCTTAGCATCCCCCCCCCCTTCCTGGTTTTGTCTTGAATTGTTTGCTGTTTGGCACTTTGTTTTTGCAACCCATTGCTTCCATTTTCCCAGACATAAGACCTAAAGATTAACATGGCAAAGAGGTGAATAACTGAATCCCAAGGGTCAGAAATACAAAGTGCAGCAGATAATCGGGCTTGTCCCCCTTAAAAATTGAGTTTTGAAAAGTGGAACAGTCCTGATGTAGTGTAATCCAGGCAGACATTTTTGCTGATTAAAAGGTAAAAAGTTCAATTTGTGAGGAAGAGCAGACCCAATGATTGGTGGAAATGGTCTAAAAGAAAACAGGGCTAAATCTTGCCAGCCAACCCCAGCTCCATAAATCTTGTTAATTTGATTTGCTTCAAAAATCCATTGACCACAGGAAGAACTTCAGCCTTAATTCTCAAAAGTATTTCAACTATTCTTTGTTCAATCATGGCATGACTATTTAAAGGAGATTTCTAATTTATCCAGTAATGAATTATAAAATATTAATCCTGGCAACAGAGTAAAATAGTTTCTTGTGTCACTATGACATGTATCTACATAAATATGACAGAGTAATGGCTGATCTTGCAGCTTTTATGATTGCTACATATCTAAATAATAGGCCAGCTACAGAATAAACTAAAATATAAACACTTTGTGTGGCACACTTAGCCTCCTAAAGTATCATTTAAATATATTTTCATTGGAGTGTAGCTTTTGTATTAAGCAAACATGATAGTGGGAGCAGAGTATGGAGAACACAACAATGTGTATGAAGCCCCTAATGATAATTGAATCAATACAAGTAAATAACTTACAGCCTGATGATATGATCTGTGTTGACAGGGCTTTTTTTAAACCAAGCCAGCCGGAACTGCGTTCCGGTGCATTCCTGCTCAGAAAAAGCTCTCTGTGTTGATATTAGTGTTGTTAAGAGACCTACATTCTGAAGCTGGAATACCCATTCAAAACAGTACTAAGGGCTTTCAAAGTGTGTATGGAATCCTTCTGGAATAGGGTTGCCTGGTCCTTACTGGCCATTAGCATGGGATGGGAGGACAGGGTTGCCAGAGACCCAGTCTGAGGAAACTCCTAGGGATGTAGGGTTGGAGCCTTGGGAGGACAGGGACCTCAGTAGGATACATTGGCTTAGAGTCCACCCACCAAAGCATCCATTTTCTCCAGTGGAACTGATCTCTGTAGTCTGTAGATGAGCTGCAATTACAGGGAATTCCCTAGATCCCACCTGGAGACTGGCATCCCTATAATTTTGGTTAAGTATTTTGATCTAACAGAGCCCCATGGCACAGAGTGGTAAGCGGCAGTACTTCAGTCCAAGCTCTGCTCATGACCTGAGTTTGATCCTGGTGGAAGCTGGGTTCTGGTAGCCAGCTCAAGGTTGACTCAGCCTTTGATCTTTCTGAGGTTGGTAAAATGAGTACCCAGCTTGCTGGGGGTAAAGTGTAGATGACTGGGGAAGGCAATGGCAAACCACCCCATTAAAAGTCTGCAGTGAAAATGTGATGTGACGTCACCCCAGAGTCAGAAATGACTAGTGCTTGCACAGGGTACTACCTTTACCTTTATTTTGATCTAGAGCAGGGGTCCCCAACCCCTGGGCTGGGGACCGGTACTGGGACGAGGCCTGTTTCCAATGGGCCATGCAGCCTTGCTTCCCTCCCCTGCAGCCTCGCTGCCCCCTTCTATGGCACCTCCCCTCAATTTTCACCATTTTAAAGCTGGGGAAGGGGCAGTAACGTGCCTCCCAGGCTGACTTCCCCCCCAGCCGATCAGCTGATCAGCCGGGAAAACCGCAGCAGCAGCGGTGAGGGACGCTGCCCATGCCTCCTTCCCGGGGGAGGGGTCGGCCTGGGAGGAGCTTCATGGCCTCTTCCCTGGCCTTAAAATGGTGAAAACGGGGGTGGGAGGAGGTGGCAAGGCTGCACTGGGAGGGCAAAGGAGGGAGGAGGAAACGGGGGGAGGAGGATAGATCCAAGTGGGCAGTCATGTTAGTATAAAGCAGTAGAACAAAGTAGGAGTCAAGTTGCACCTTTAAGAAGCGGCAAGGCTGTGCGGGAGGGAGGAGGAAGGAGGAGGCTGTGAGGGTACAGAGGAAATGGGGGGAGGAGGAGGCGCTGAGGGGGGAGGCCAGATTGGGTGCCCCCACCCTGCTGGCCCCGGGGCCACGGTCGGCAGGCCAGCCCTGCGGCTGGGCCCTGGGGCCAAAAAGGTTGGGGACCACTGATCTAGAGGGTTTCAGGAAGGTAGCTATGTTGGTCTGCATTGGAAGAGTCCAGTGGCACCTTAGAAACCAACAAAGTTTTCGCGGTACAAGCTTCAGTGAATGGAAGCTCCATTGGTCAAATACCTGTAGGGAGAACCGGGTTTGATTCCCCACTCCTCCACTTGCACCTGCTGGAATGGCCTTGGGTCAGCCATAGCTCTGGCAGAGGTTGTCCTTGAAAGGGCAGCTGCTGGGAGAGCCCTCTCCAGCTCCACCCACCTCACAGGGTGTCTGTTGTGGGGGAGGAAGGTAAAGGAGATTGTGAGCCGCTCTGAGACTCTTCGGAGTGGAGGGCGGGATATAAATCCAATATCTTCTTCTTCTTCTTCTTGACTCCCAAAAGCTTATATCCTGAAAATCTTGTTGGTCTCTAAGGTTCCATTGGACTTGAATCCAGCTCTTGCTTTAGTTTGCTGAAAACCATTTGCATGGGAAGTTCAACATGCTTCCCATACCAAGAGGTATGGCTACCATTTTAAGATTACCTGTGTTACCAAAGCACAAATTAGCTATGAAAATTACCCAGTCCCATTTTTCATTGTATTTTTAAAGTATCAAACAGGCAAAAGATAAAGGGACTAAGGAAACCTCATCCCTATAGTAATATGTTTAGTCAATGTCCTCTTCATACAGATAATCACGACATAATTCTATTTAGTCAATGTCCTCTTCATGCAGATAATCACAACGAAATTCTAATTAGTCAGTGTCCTCTTCATACAGAAAAAAAGTGTTTTCTCCACCATTGTAAGTACACATATGAACTCAGCAGAGACTTAGGAAAAAACTGTCATTAATGAATTAGTCCTTTTATTTCACTGATATATTATTTAGGTTAAATTCTCTGTCTCTGTGTACTCATGCATGTGGGGAGGGGAGTCCTTGGCAGGGCCAGAAAAGAGTAACATTTACGGGGGGAGATTATGTTTATCATTTTCACTCACACTTCCTTTGCCAACTTTTTGGGATAGTTTCTAAGGAAGGCAAATTTTTGGGTTAATAGAAAGGAGACTTTTCACTCCCCCAAGAGATAATTTAGAGAAGTACAAGTTGGTTAAACGGCAAAACCCAGCTATGTATAACCCCCCACCACCCCTTGTCCAAGGGGAAGAGAAATCCATGGTCAGCGGAGCCACATGCCGTGTTTATCCACTAGGCAAAGTTTAGCACTTTCATCAGTTTCCTTTTATCTGCCTCTCCCTGTCGGCACCACTCAGCTCAGCTTTCGATCTGATGAGAGGGCACTGGTGTCATGGCAGAGAATGTGAGCTAATGAAAGTGTAAAGCTTTGGTTCAGCAGAGTAGAAAATTCTCATCTAGTCAACAGACACTGCAATCTGATATGATTGAGTTTTTAGTAGACATGGCTATTATGCATTTAACGGTCCAGCATTGTTACAATTCTCCTTAATCCTCTAAGCACTGAGCATCTACATTTTTGTCATCATTATCTTTGTTCTCATGACCAAATCTTTATCTTTTACTGTGGGGTATGAATAGCTGTTTGGGGTGTGTGTGTGTTTGTGGAAGGGGGACAGTTAGGCATCTCCGTTTCTACATTTCTGTTACCATCAAAAATCAATGCATATATAGACAGCTGTTGTAAACATGAGGTTCAGATTTTTTTTTAAATCAAATTTATATCCTGGCCTCCCATGATGGGCTCAAGGTGATCATCGGTTAGTTTAACTAAAAGATACTATAAAGCCAAAGCTGAAATCAAAATGTAACTAACTGCACTCCTCATTTTGATCCAATGCATCTACAGGGAGTTTTCAGTCTCATTTTGGCACCAACACTTCAATGTCTCTGAGGTGTTGGGTGGTTATTGATTGTTAGTCGTTAGGAACTTGTATGTTGGTTTTTTTTAATATTATTGTAACCTACCTTGAGTCCAGTTTCAGAGACAAGAAGATTAAATTTTTTCTGAATCTGTGCCTTGTATTCCATTCATAGGGTTACAAATGAAATACTAGAGATTTGTTAGAGATAGGGCTAAGGATGTTTTCCAAACATCTGATAAAACATTTAACCAATACTTGGGAAAGGCACTTTAGCCCTTCAGGAAATTCCATATATTAGTCCAATTCAAGAAATATCTGGGGATTTTGGGAGTGGAGCCAAGAGACTTTGGAGGTGGAGCCAGGAGGCATTGGGGGCGAAGCCAGGAGCAAGGGTGTGACAAGCATAACTGAATTTCAAGGGAGTTCTGGCCATCACATTTAAAAGGACCACACATCTTTTAAATCCCTTCCCTCCATAGGAAATAATGAAAGATAGGGGCACCTTCTTTTGGGACTCATAAAATTGAACCCCCTGGTCCAATCTTTTTGGAACTTGGGGGGTATTTTAGGGAGAGGTACTGGATGCTATGCTGCAAATCTGGTGCCTCAACCTCAAAAAACAACCCCCCCCCAGAGCCCCAGATATCCGCGGATCAATTCTCCATTATTTCCTATGAGAATAAGTCTCCTTGGGGAATAATAGAGTTCCCTCCCCTCCCCCTGTTTTCTTTCTCTCACTCACACACACACTTAACTGTCTCTGGTGCAAGTGGGCAGCCGTGTTGGTCTGAAGCAGTAAAACAAAGCAGGAGTCTCTGGTGCCTCCACAACGATGTCTGGAAAGTATAGGGGTGACACTGCTCTTTTACACACACACACACTTGTCCGAAAGGAAAGCAAAACAAACAGAGGGACTGCACTCTCACGAGGTCTGCTGTTGCTAACCTTCCCGATGAAGTACTTCCTGCTCCAATTTAAAGGCACACACACATTTTAAAACTGGACCTGTTTGCAGGTCCTGCCCAAATCTAGAGGTACAGGGTGGCTGTGGGGGAGGAGCTTCTCTCGTCGGCCAGCTGGCTGGGTTGGGGGGAAGCCTGTAAAACCGGGGAATCCTTTGCTGGGACCTGGGGATTGGGAAGCCTACTTACGCTATATCTCCATTTGGATTACCCCACCCTCTTTAGTTTAGAGATTTTTAAAGAAAACCTGGGATTTCCCTGAGGTTTGCCGAAACATCTTCCTTACATGGTAGCTCTATCCACATTGTGTGTGTGCAGGTAATCGGATACTAATTTTCTCGAGTCTTTAAGTCTAGCAGAAGACAGGTAAATGAGTAGTAATAAAATGGTTAATATTTGTGATTTCTTATGTGTAGCTATTCCTTTACTTTGAAACATGTAGTATCTTAATGATTGATTTAGAATGTTTAGCCACAAAGAACTTCCAGCTCCCAGGGTGAGTTCATGCTCAGTGTGGTTTTGGATCATGCAGTCCTTGGGATAACACATGTCATAATGCTGCAGTGTTAGCAATGTGGAGTTCGTTAATGGTGACATAAATGTTTTCTGATGGGTGACAGTAGTGGGGGGGTTAGTATTTCTTTTTCATTGAAAGACACCACCATTGGATAAAAATCTGACCCAAGCATTCCCAACCCTGGTTATTTTGCTCACACCCTCTCACTGCATTTATGGTTAACAACACTGATAAAACTATATTGTGTTCCTTCTTGGCACCTACAAGGCACAAAGGGTCAACCCAATTAATCATATTCTGAAAGCAATACTCTGTATTTTTAATCTTTTGTCTTACTCTTAGTGGATGGCTGACCTATTCTAGTGTGTAGTTAGATGATAAAAATCCACATTGCTTTTTTATTATTTGCTTTCCCTTTTTTTATTTAAGGGCAAAAAAAGTTCACTGCATGCCAGTGGCAGTCTACTTCCTCATCAGTGAGTATGTGGTGGGGCTGCTTTGTCTAGACCTGTATATTGTTCACTTCACCCACATCTGATAACAGGAGCTTATGTGCAAACAGGCTTTGTTTATTTTATCTTTAATGAATGTCTTTGGAACTGGACATAACCAATGCTTCCATCCCCACAAACATGATCTTAGATGTAGAACCATGTAAGAATTTGCCCATAGAAACTCATTTAACTGTATCATGGGCTGACAAAACAGACTGAAGTTTGAATTCAGTGGAGCCTTTAAGACAAAAAAAATGTATTCAATTTATTTATTATTTGTTGGTTTTAAAGTTGACACTGAATTCAGACTTTATTCTAGTGCTTCAGACCACCATGGTATCAAAAACTCCTTCAGCATTGTGGTATTCACTTCCAATGATGTTTACTTGTTGTAGTGATATGAAGAAAGAACTTTGAGGGAGGGAATTTGGGAACATCGGATACTGCTGAATAATACCTGGACTGGGTATTTGTCCCTCTTTTTCCGTGAGTAATTGTAACTAGGGCATATTGAGAGATGTAAGCGAGGGATGGACATGAATCTGGGAAAATGCAGTTCATTTCAGTTTGTGGTGTGCCCAGTTCGTGGACCATGAACCATTGGTAACTTTTAAGAGCTAAATGAATGGGTTCAGTTTGTGATGCATTAGGATGTACATGTATTCTTTATAACATGTGAACAGCCTAAGAGAACAGCTGGAGATCTATTAGATACCCTAATGTAGTCAGTGTGAGACCTGGGTATACAGGAATCTCAGATGCATCACTGATGCCCAGAAAGTACACAGGAGACAAATTTAATAGGATCATCCCGAAAGTGCAAGGAATAGTATCACCTCACCAGTATTCTGTGCATTAACTGGAAACATTTTGGGTTGTTCTGCTGATGTTTGCACATTCTTTTGCGACAATTAGACTTCTACTGATGCAGTTGGCTTCTCCATCCACTAAATGTTCTTTGTGCTGGAGAAATGCACTGATACTAGTGGAATGGGCTAATAGGATCCAACCCAATTTATGTATGTTTTTGTGTGATAGCAAAGCATGCCCTTTGTTTAAATCCATAGTGCCACGAAGATTAGTAATATTCTTTTAAACTGAATGGTTAGTCTGAATTTCCTTTTAAAAGTACTATAAACAAACAAACCATATATTTTTGTCCATAAATACTTTGCGACAATGGGAAATGTTAAGAACCTTCAGAATAAAAACTGCAGTAGGTTAATGATTTCTGTTTTAACCATTTATCAGTAATCTGATGGTTGCATAATGAATAAGCAGTAGCTTGAACCCACAAATGATCCCATATATTAACTGTGTTTCTGTTTCACAGTACAGTTAATCTGTTCTGTCTGATGCAGGAGTGTTGGTATATGGATTCATTTGCTTTTTATTTATGCCTTATATTGTTATCATGTAACTGCTTATGCTGGATAAAAAAGGAGAAGGAGGCTCTCTAAGTTTCCCTCAAAACTGTAGTTTTACCCAGGGGTGGAATTCTAGCAGAAGCTCCTTTGCATATTAGGCCACACAGCCCTGATGTAGCCAATCCTCCAAGAGCTTACAAGGCTCTTTTTTTGTAAGCTCTCGGAGGATTGGCTACATCAGGGGTGTGTGGCCTAATATGCAAAGGAGCTTCTATTAGAATTCCACCCCTGGTTTTACCATAGTTTTATGAGGAAATCCTAGGGTGCGGTCACACGTCATATTAAAAGTGGTTGTGTAGCGCTCAAATTTGAACCGCTGAATATTGATTCGATGCAGCGCTGTTTAGACAAGCATCCAAGAATGTGGCTCATTCTGTTGTTGAGCAATCAGACATCCAATACTATCACACTCTTTTTTTGGAGCATGTGTGATCAGATGGTGATTTCTGGGAGGAGGGGGTCCATTGAACATGCGCCCAACTGTTTGGAGATGGGATATCAAACGTTGCTTCAGAGGTGTGTCGGGGGGGGGGAGTTTCTGGAATTAACATTGCGGATTCAAACCAGGAAACTGCCAGGAATTACTTTCCTAGAAATCGGCAGTGACAATGATATCTGGAAATCCTCCATATTGAAAAAAAAGATTTTTTTCCCTGTTCTGAATAGTGGGATAATGCCCCCCACCACCGGATCCTGTGTTGATTGGAGAAGCAGAAGCGTCACCTCAGATTCCCGGATGATCTGGCAATGCGCATGTCTGTTGGGTTTTTTTTTTTAAAGGTGGGAGGGGCGGTAAACATTCCAAGGGGCAGTATCGCGTGTGAGCAAACAGGAAAAAGCCGATCTTGTGCCACTTTTTTGAAAAAGGGCCGGACTTTCTGCGCTGTCTAATTAATGCGGCATTGATCTGCAGCAAGCCGGGATGACCCTGGATGACGCTCGATTGCCAGATGTGGATGTCTGGATGAACACTTTTAATCTGTCAGTGAGATGGAGCTGTGTCACCACTAATGGTACGTCTGACTGCACCCCTAGAGTGCCAAGTGACTACAATGATGTCACTTCTGGGTTTGTGATGCGAACTTGTGGTGTTAGCATGGCACCTATCCTCCTCCATTCTCTCTCCCTACCATTGTGTTTTCCTAATTGGCCACAGGCAGCCATAGTCGGAATGTTGGATGTTGGACAGGGGGACCCAGATTTAAATCCCTACTCTGCTGTGGAAGCCTGCTGAGTGATCTTGATCTAGTCACTCTCTCTACCTAACCTGCCTCACAGATTGGTTGTTGGAAAGATGAATGGAGGAGGGAAAAATGGAGATGAAGGCTGCTTTAGGTCCTCACTGAGAAGAGAAAAGCAGGATATAAATCACTAAAACTTAGAGTGACAGTCTGAGTTGTCTAACCCTTTACTAAAGCATCTTTCTGAACCATTTATGAAAGTGCAGTGCTGTTACTTTTGTTTTGTTTTCTAAAGGCCTCCTGAATAATTCAGTTTTGTTTGCAGAGTGGGAGCCCTCCTGACCTCAGTGTGGTATGCTAGGTTGCAATCACAAACAGTAAATACTGTACTTTCAATCCACTTTTATTTATTGTATGCAATTGTGACCCTAGTCAGCATGAATGTTGAAGTCCTCCCCCTCCAGAAAAACTGGAGGGTAGCAGCAGCAGCAAGCCTTTATTGGCATAAAACAGATTTAGCAGTAAAATAGCAATATAAATAATATAAAATCCTAGATAATAGAGTACATAGGGAGCTAATATACATAAAATAAGTACAATATATATGAGTCAAGTTTAGCCAAATTAAATAATTAAAACAAATAAAATGTGGTCATTCCATAACCATTCCCTGTCGTATTTCCATGGCCTGTTGAAGAAATCTAGCAACCGTTAAAGTTACCTCAGAACAAGTGTCATTTAAAAGTTTGTGGACTTTGCCTGAATCAGCACAGCCCAACATATCTGCTAAAATATATTTCAGGTATATACAACGAATATCATCTTAAATGGGACAGTTCAATAATACATGGGAAATAGTTTCAATACACTTGGGATTGCAAAGACAATGTCTATTAGAGTACTCAATCCTGTTAAATCTACCAAATAAGATAGCAGATGGTAATGCATTACATCTCGTTAATGAGAATGCATGCAGTTGCTGTGGAGCTTGCAGAGAGGAGAAATATGATGCTAATTTCCCTACTGAGAGGGGAAGTTCGAAATTCAGCGGGGAGCAAGACTTGTTGGCCAGGCTATATAACGTTTGCATTTCAATATCTAGAATTCTGAGCTTAAGTTTCAAAAATGCATCTTTTAGGGATAGCATAAGAAGTGAATCTAAATCAATGCCCATAGATTTAATTTTCCTCTCAATAAATACTAGCCAATTTGACAAATTAGATTCTGAGAGCAGTTGATATAAAAGGCTCTCCGAATCAGAGTGGAAATGTAGTAATAACCAATATTTAAGTGACATTAGCCATGCTTGTATTTCCACAAGATTCGTCCCTGTTTCTAAACATAAAACTGCATATGGTACGCACTTTGGAAATCTCAGGATTTTCCGTAGGAATTTTGATTGGACACCTTCAATGTTGTTATCCAGGGCTGTGATACACACTGGGACCCCATATAAAAGCTGCGGTATCACTTTAGCCTTAAAGATTTTTAGCGTGGCTGGGATAAACTGATTGCCTCTGCTGTAAAAGAAGCGCTGGATAGCTGCAACGTTAACATTGACTGACTTAGTTATACAGTTACGGTGATTAGTCCAAAGTGTGTTATATTGGAAATGAATTCCTAGGTATTTATAGTATTTTACTTGTTCTATCTCTTTGCTGCCTATTGACCATTTAGTTGGTTTCCAAGATTTGGAAAATACAACAATTTTAGATTTGTTAGAGTTCAATAGGAGCTTATTGTTGTTAAGGAAGGTGATACAGCGAATAAGCAAACGTTTTAATCCAGTTCTGGAACAAGATAGTAAGACTGTATCGTCCACATATAACAGTAAGGGAACATGTCTGGCACTGAGTTTTGGACTATGATGGTCAGTATCTGACAAAAAGGGAGCAAGATCATTAAGAAAGAGGTTAAACAAAAAGGGGGCCAACACACAACCTTGTTTAACCCCTCTTCTTAACAGGATTTTTGACGTAAGATTGCCTGATAAAGAGCATTTGACTTGACAAAAGTTGAAAGTATGTAATTTTTTAATGAGCATAAGGAGTCTTTTATCAATACTTGTTTGTTCCAGTTTGGCCCAAAGCAGGTCTCTGTCAATTGAATTAAATGCCCCCTTTAAGTCTAAAAAGGCTACATACAATTTCATCTTTTTCCCAATAGTGTATTTGGAAATTAGATGGGACAAGGTATTACAATGATCGAGAGTAGTTTTGCCTTTACAAAAACCCAGTTGTTCCGGACCAAGGATTTTTTCTCGTGTCAAGCATTGTTCAAATTTCCTTAGCAGGTACTTAGAATATAATTTATCAATGGTAGATAGGAGACTAATCAGCCTGTAATTATTTGGAATGGTGGGATCTCCTTTTTTATAAATTGGAACCATTATTGAATTAAGCCAGGCTTTAGGAATTATGCCTGTTCTGTCAATACTAGTAAAAAGAGATGCAAGTGGAGTAGCCCACCAATCTGGATCTAACTTTAGGATTTCAGAGGGAATAACTTCATCAGAGATCACAGAGGGCCATTCTGGAAGATCTACCTGAGAAAGTTTGGAAGGTCTAGAAGTGTATAGTTTACTTTGGGAGAACATAGATAGGAAATATTGGTACCAGACATTGGGGGAAATAGCAGATATAGAAGGGGCATCAGCTCTATGGGCACCTGATACAATAGACCAGAATTTTATAGAGTTCTTTAAGATTATGGCCTGGTATAGCTCCTCCCATTGAAGTTTAGCATAATCATTCTTTTTGTTTATAATAACCTGGGACAGCTGATTTTTAAGATCAAAGTACTCTGATGGTAAAGACAAAGCCCCAGAGTCAGCTGTTGCGCAGCAGAGTTTTAACGGCTTTAAATTCTCTTATCAAACCAAGGCTGCAGAGATTTTATGTTTCTTTCCTTTTTTACATTTTTAGGTTTAGCATTTAGTGTACTAAGAATGTTAGATACTAGGGAATCATAGGCTGTTGCTAGCACTGAAGAATTCGTTGCAGTGGTTAAAACCCTTCTAAGATTCAAAAGGGAATGAGAATTTAAAAGTAACTGAGCTGCTTGTTTAGTCTGACTATTCCAGCAGATTTGTGGTAAGGATGTAGACTCCGTCAAGTGTATAGAGGGATTAAGGGAAAAGTCTGGGGAAGACTCTGTATGAAGCGTCAAAATAAGTGGAAAGTGATCACTGATAAGGAGATCACCTATACAGAAATCTTTTATATAAAATTCTAGTAATATAATCTAATCTTTTATATAAAATTCTAGTAATATAATCAATTATACTACAACCTTTTTTAGAAATGAATGTAAAATCCCCCGAATGAGAAAACCTTTCCAAGCCATTTAGCCAGACCCTATTGTATTAGATACAAATTTGGCAAAGCAAATGCCTGCCAAATTTGAATAGCTTGCTTTAGATTGCCTTCTATAGGAAAAAAAAGGTATCATCTAGATTGAGGTTAAGGGCCTTAAAAAAGATTTTATCATCATTGCCCACTCTTGCATTAAAATCTCCTGCTATTATTATTTCAGAGGCGGGAAATTTGGTTTCCAGTTCACTCATATTCAAACATTCCCAATGATGTAAAAGGGCTGATTTATCTAGGGCAGGAGGGATATATATGTTTACCAAAATCATAGAAAGATTCCCATAAACAAGCTTGATAGCTGTTCCAAAATGCTTCCAGCCTGTAGGGGGATGCCTACAGAATTATGAAGAAGAGACACAAATATAGACAAACCCATTTGAAAGCGGCCTCTTGAGTTGGTTCTAAAAGCTGGGAGCGAATAGGACTTGTAACCTTCAAGATGAATCGGACTTTGGGACCAAGTCTCTTGGAGTAAGATGACATCAAAGTTCTTAAGGTAACTGATAAATTCTGCGTCTTTGGATTTATTCCACCAACCAGCCACGTTCCACAAGATGATCTTAATATCCAATAATGGAGAAGTATTTGGAATTGAAGACACTGAAGAGGATCTCAGTCAGTCATCTTGGAAAAATTGGTTTGGCAAGCAGGGAGAAACAAAAATCATACCTTCATTTTCGACGCCCTTAGAAATATTTTTGCTAAGTTCACAAAGGCTTGGCCAGATGAAATTATCCTTAGGATTGATGGAATTGTCCATAGACGTGGTGGGCGCTGGATGGATTTCAGCAACGACCAGCCTTTCCAAAGGCCGCCTAATTTCAGGTTGGGGGTAAGTGGTTAGTGAAATCTCAGATGGAAGAGTAGATATCGTATTATCCACTTTCGAGTTTGTTAAAGGAGGGCAAGTAGAAATTGAAGAGTGAGGAGAATCTTGTTGATATAGGTCGATCAAAGGCACATCTTGAAGCTATCTCAACTCAATAGAAGAAGTCCCAGGAGAGCTCTTTTGCTGCCCACTCTGCTTCAATAAGAGGCTTTCTTTCAACAAGTCTAGTCTTTTTAAAATGTCTTGTTGATCATAAGTCTGGAGGGATTGGAACTGATCTCTAATATTGTCTTCCAAGATGTTGGTTGCAGAAACAACCTCCATAGATTCATTAAGAGGGTAAGATTGAGGTGACAAATTTGCTGTGGAGGATGAAGTATTCACATTCAAGATGTCACCTGATCTATCTGCAACTGTTAGAAAGTTATCCTGTAGGTCTAGATATTTCTTTTGATGAATCAGGGGTAGAATGATTTCATTCTTAAAGATGCACGTAGGGAAGATTCCTTTGGATGAGAGATATTTTTTAGATCGCAACAAAAGCTGAGGAATCTGTGCTGACGTAAATGATAAAAGCACCCTCTGTGACTGGGAACAAGCATCTAAGAATTCTATCTCATGTAGATCAATCCAAGCCGTTTCCCCTGGGAATAAAGTTCTTAGATGTCTTTTGGATAGTTGCATAGAGTTCCACAAAGCCCCCCCCCCCCTGTAGTTGTAGATGGTTAGACAGATTTTGTTTGGGGTGAGGATAAGTTTATAAAGTTGCTCTCACTCATCGGATGAAGACTTTAATTTGTAACCTATTGTTGACTTTGTTACTTGCTTTGGAAAGGCAGTCTTGGGATAGCTTTTTGGAGGGCTTTTTGGAGATTCCATCTCTCCCAGTTCCTGGAGACTCTTTCCAAAGTAAGAGAGCTGCTTACTGGCATGATCAATTTTGCTATGCAGCAGTTTTAGTTGGTTATAGATGTGCTCTACTGTTATAGCAACAAGGCTGATCAAATCAGATGGGTCATTAGAATTGTTGCACTCAGTGCTGCTTAGAGGACTCAGTTCCAAAGTTGCCTGGATATTAATTGTAATAGCTGGAGATCTCCAGACACCACCTGGATGTTGTTAACCCTATGTGTAGACATTGTTAATCCATATTATGTTTAGGCTGCAAGATGCTTTGAGCAATAACCTGGAGGAATACAAACAGGAATCAGCATTAGCAATTATTTTATTTATATTTTTACCTCATTTATACCCTAACTTTCTCCCCTATGGGAACCCATCACAGCTTACAATCAGAGGTGTCGAGCTCATTTGTTAAGAGGGCTGGATCTAACATAAATGTCACTTTGTTGGGCCAGGCCATGTGTGCCATAACATGCAATGCCAGGTAACAGAGATATAAATTTTCTAAAGGACACAAGCAAGCCCAATTAACAATATTATTTTTACTCAGAATGCAAACATGCTTAAAATGTTAACACAGTATTTCCTTTAACCATCTTTGATAACTGACACCTCTTGCTCTCAAGTATTTCATCAAAATCTGGATTCAATAAAATTGCCTATCTATCTATCTATCTATCTATCTATCTATCTATCTATCTATCTATCTATCTATCTATCTATCTATCTATCTATCTATCATGTTTTCCGCCGGGGTATATGGTGGATCCAGAACTAAGATGCAGCCCAGTACCCTTGCGTTCTGGTTAAGCAGCCTTCTGGATTTTTTTTTTCTGCTTGCTTTGGACTAATAAAAAAGATTACAGTCCTTTTATTCTCTTCTCACCTTCTCTGATGCTGAAGCCTGTCAGTACTCAATCATCATTGGCAGAAGAAGCCAAGAAGGAATATAGCCAAAGACCGTAGAGGTGCTACTAGCCAATAAAAGGAGTTGTTTGTGTCAAGGGTGAGTGAACAGCAGCAGATCTCTCTTTTGTTAGAGTGTTGAAGACAGTGATGGGAGGACAGCTTATGAGAGCTTGGCAGGGCCATCCAGCTGTCTTTGCCTCTATTCAGCACCAAGGGAAACAAGGAGGAGAGTGGAGGCAGGCTCATGTCCAAGAAGAAGGATGCTTCTTTCCACACTTTGGCTCACCAAGCAGGTAATAAATAAGCCATCCTCTGGTCTTTCAATTCATCTTGTAGTGAGCAGACAGTAGGCCTGTATCTTCCTTGGTTCACTATTGTTGCTAGGGACCAGGCCTTCATCTTCAGACTACTTGGAGATGAATCATTCTATTTGCCATTCTACTTCAGACTACTTGGAGATGAATCATTCTACTTGCCATGGCTTTGCACATGCCGTTTTGTGCAAGGACCATGTTAAGAGGGAGAGTGTGCTACAGGTTGTTATGATACAACAGCCTGCAATCTCTATAAAGCCCCATAAGGGTGAACCTATGACTGAAACAGATGGCATGCTATTTTGTGCAATGGTAAGGCATGAAAACAAAAGAGTTAAGGGGATGGGGAGAATAAAGACAGGCTGAGGCCTAGAATAGGGTGAATAGTATCAAAGGTAAAAAAAAAATGAAAATGAAGAAGTAAAATGAAGAGAAATCTATGTGTTTTTTGGTATATGAACTAAAGGACATTAGAGCATTTCTATTGTGCCTATTTTCCATTAGGAGACCTTTTGTAAACACTCAAGGGGGGAGGTACATGAAGAAGTACAAAGGGTGGTATATCCAGCAGCACCTTAAAGACAAATAAGATACTCTAGCTTAAACATCTGCGGACACTTCACTTCATCAGATGTAAAGGGAGGTGAATGAAGGAGCATGGTCCATATATACCCCCTTTGTAATAAAATGATTTTATTCAGACACGGAGTTTTGTCGATTAGTAGTGCAATCCTCAACAGAGTTAAACCCTTGAGTCCATGAGTTTAGAAGAGCATAACTTTGTGTAGGATTGCACTGCACAACTCTTTAGATTTTTCCTGTTCTGTGCAACAGATAGCTCTGAGGTGACAAGAATGATTTAATGTTGAATTTATGGGATTCTGGGGGAGAAAAATGGTATCATCATAGTACACGACAGATTCTTTATGACATGCTAAGCAGCTATAATATCCTACCCAGCTGCAAGCTGTTTCTTTCTCAATAGGTTAACAATTATGGATTCTTTAGGTGTAGGCAATAAAAGGAAGGATGGGGGAAAACAGTTCTGAAGTAACGACAAATAAAGCCAACCCCTTCTTTTGATTCTATTACATTTCAGACTAGGTCACTGAACATTGGATGTAAAGCCTAATTATTCCCAGTTGAAAAGTTCAATGTCACTATTATGTTCTAACCTACTTTTATTCTGTAGTCCTTGAAAATTTTGGCTGAGTTAATAGTTGGATCTGTTTAATATTGTCACTAGGCATTAGGCCCACAAATTGCTTTACATATACCAAATGTAACACAGAAATTTAGGAATGTTTGCTTAACAAAATTAGGAGCAACTGTTATTAGCTTAAATGAAGGGACATCTCTGTTAGAGCTCCCTAACAGTGCCCCTGTATATTGTATCGTGTTACTCTGGGTGTATATTTAGCATTACAATGAAATGTAAATGATGTCGAACACATAACATAAAACAGAAATAATATCTTCCAGAAGTTGAATTGATTATTCTAATGAAGTGAATGCGGCACTCTCCATTAATTCTGTAAGCAGTATTTATGAACTTTGCATTTCTTCATTGTGTTTCCTAATGATATTATTCTTTTAAGATCTGATCTGGGCACCAGCGTTTCCACTGCCCATTAGTTTTCTCTGGAAGTGAAGACGTGCCAGCATGTGAAAAATGAGTGTTATTAAGTGAGTTTGTTGGACTGTTCCAAATGGAGATTATAAAATTAAATTAAGTATCTGACAGTTTTAGAATTTATTTCACTCCATGTTTTTGCCAGGGGAAAAAAAAATTCAAAATGCCTGTGTGGTCACATGTAGATGCCTTGTAAATCCCTGATATCCTGGGATCATGCTCTACAATTTGCCTGCTCTGTGTATGAAAGTGTTTCAAAGATTGAAAAGAAGGGGAAGCTTATGAAGTGTGTGTAGGTGAGAATATTTTACAAATATAGTACATAATTCAGTCCCAAACAGAGTTATATCTTTCTAAATCCTTTGAAACCAGTGGGTTTATAAGGGTGTGATGTACTTAAGTCTGAATTATTAATATTAGAACTGTGGAAATAAGAGCTGATTGGCAACAATAATATGCAAAATGCCTGCAAGAAAATGCCATATTTGATTCATATAAGCGTATAGGCTTACCATTTGTCTGTTACTGCTCCTGCTGATGCTCACCAGCCCCTGCTGGTACCCAATTGAGCCAGTGTGTGTGTGTGACAGAGTGGATAGAAGCTTTGATGTCACTTCTTGCTGGAATCCAAGTTACATTGGTGGCACTCTAGGGAATCATCCTGATTTTGATGAGCTTTGCCATTGATCCTGTGTGAGATATTAAGTATTGGTGACATCACTTCTCCCCCTAAAATCTTCTGGGGTTCCAGGTATGCATCTGACTTACCCTGTCATCAACATTAACATTACTTGTGTAGATCTGCTGCAATTTGAGTAGATTGTGTTAAAATATTGGCATATTACTGAAGGTGTGCTTGTTCAGGCCTGCTTTCTCAGAGATGGCATATTTGCTCTGTCTGCATTCTGCACTACAAAGGTACAGAGTCAAAACGCGTGTGTGTGGTTTGACAAGACTCATGTTAGTATAGGGTTGTTTGTTTGTTTTTTGTAGTGGAACAAGGGTGCCCTTTAGGGATGGCAGGGATACAGTCCCATACTACCTCCTTGTTTCAGCCCATGTGAAGTAATTTCTCTTGTCATTTGGAGTTTCTAAAAAGCTAAGCAATTAGATTTTACATATATGCAAGAGCATGTCTTCAAAACCTTGATCTGAACCTCACTTCATGCTTGTCCATGAAAGGCATGTCTTTGTTATTTTTTTTTTTTAAAAATTTCTGGAAGTCCTCTAATGGTGAAGTAATATCAATCCAAAGAATTCACTTTAACTGCCATGATACAAATAGTTTCAGGTGGATAATAATAGTCTGCAGTAGATAAGTTTGCCAGGTCCCCTCTTTGCTATAGCGGAGAAATTTGGGGTGGGCCAACCAGAAGTGATATCACATCAGCAATGTCGGAGACAGTGTTCTGGTTTGGGGCAAAACTGCATGTGTGTGTTTTTTTTTTGGTGGGGGGCGCTTCAAAACTATAAAGTTTGCCCCAAAACCAAAGTATTGCTGTGCAACATCCTTGGTGCAATGATGTCACCTGGAAGCGATGTCATCACATCAGGGATGTCACACAATGACATCATTTTTGGGGTGGGGTTTCCCCCACCAGCCAGCTGGCCAGCAGGGAAGCCATAGCAGTAGAAGAATGAAAGTGTTGCATTTGTTCTTTGTGCTGTCATTTTTAAACTGAATACAAAACTCATAATCAGTTTATGATGGTTTGAACACTGTCTTAATAATTTTATGATCACTGAATTTTAGGACAACTGATTTTATCTGTATGTCACTTTGTTGAAAAGGGGCTAGCAAAACTGGTAAAATAGTATAGTATTATAGCTTTGCACAGAATGCAGCCTTGGATTAACCATTAATGGAAATAATCACATGCTTAGGGTACCAAGGGAAGGGGGGCACCTTGAAGATGTTGTAGGTGGTGGAATCACTAGCACCAAGAAGGGGGGCGGCAGGGGCAACTATGCTACAAGACAGGCTGGATTCCTTGTCTCTGCTAACTATAGAAGCAGATTTTTTTACCAGATTAGTTTTGGGGACTTGATCGAAGACTTTGTAATTTCAAAAAGTAGGAGAAAACTTTTAAAGTATATATACAATTATAAATAGGCAAGAATAAGCGTTATTTTGCATATTTTGATCCATGTGTACTGAAATGTGATATATCCTCAAGGTTAGAAAGCAATGGAATAAATTATGTTATGTTTTGTATATTTCACCAATATCAATTTCTATGGAAAGAGAATTTTCAGAATTGGAAAGCATGCTCTCAAGATAATGTAATTTTAGTAGAGATAGTATCAGATCATTTTTACCTTATAATCTTTGGGAGCATGATTAAAACAGTTTTCAATAATTGTTTACATTTGCTTATTTCCCCTTATAACAATTTTATTAAAGAATGCTTTAAAAAGTGTTGAAAATTTGCATTTTCTGTTGCCCTAGTTACAAGTAAATAATTTGCATCTATTGCTTACTGCTATTTAGTGTTAAAAAATTCAAGTATATATTTTATATAGTTCTGGGGTTTGGCCTGGGGCAAGGTCTGTAAGAAAACTGAATTTTTAATCCTGTGTTTCACCTTCAGCATTTACTGAGTCTTAATTTCTTGTCAGTTAAGCAATGGAAGTGCCGAGGGGCACCATTGTTGGGCTGTTTTTCTTAGAGCATCGGTTGACCTGAATCCAGCCCTGGCAGAATGGTAGCCACTGTCTACAGTTCTGCGTATGGCAAGTTCATATTTCTTTTTCCATATGGGTGTCTGTGGGAAAAGACATTTCCTTCTGTGCTTGGTGTGCTGATGTTTCCTTCCAACTAGGCAACAATGCACTTAAGGGACAACTTTGTTCTGCATCCTTAGCAAAGTCTCATGTTAAACTACATGCTACTCACTGCACACCTGGACCAGACATTGGAGATCCATGGCTGGAACTCTTGTTTCTGTACTTCTTAGCGCCATCCTCCATGTTCAGGAAAATACCAGCTTCAGTGCAATTTATATTAATAAAATGGCATAAAGGAAAAAGCTAAACCCTGCTTCCACCATCAGTAGTCCCTGCCCAGTGTTGCTTCTTCCACCATAGATACACACAACCAAGTGGTATTTTTGACAGAAGCCCTTTTGAATGAAGAACAACCCCATATGCTATATCACACTGGGATGTGTAGAAGATATGTCAGAAATTTCATAGGTATTATGTACTGGGTTCATTACATAAGCAGACACACTCATTTTATTAGTGAGTTCAGTGAATACATGCACAAAACACTCAGACCTCAGCCTGTTTAAATACATCCAAACTCCGGCCACTTCCCAAACAATTAGAGGGTTTACATTTTCCTCTGGCCTCCCTATTGGTGTTTAACAACCATAAATCCAATCAACAGGCAGACTTCAGGATCCTAGTGGTCTGTTGTTCCGGAACTTCAAGCTCCATTAGAGCTCCTGGACAACAGTCCGAGCTGCTACATTAATGTATTTAGAATTCCCCTGTACTTTCTCAGAGGAGGAATTTTCACAATTGTTTCGCCAACAACTCTAAATAAAATTTGTCATGTTTGTGGGGAACTGGCAAATACAGCCCTTATCTCCAGACTTGGTTCAGAAAATCAGGATGCTTGTGCCTACTACACATATATAAACTTGTGTGCCTCTCTTGGGAAAAGAAAACAATATGTGTTATGTCACATGTCTGTGCCATTCTTATGGACAGCTAGAAATTACTGCAAATCTAGAATGTTTACCAAACTCTCTTCTAGGATGGACATACTGTAATAGGAATATCTGCCTTTCTCAAAGTCCTACCGACTGTCTAATCCAGATATTAACTCATTCTACACATTTTTTTGCCATCAATTTACAGCTGACATATGTGACCCCATGGATTTTTAAAGCACAAGGCTTTCAGAGATTGTTTGCCATTGCCTGCTTCTGAGTCAGGACCATACTATTCCTTGGAGGTCTCCCATCCAAATACTAGACGGGGCTGGCCCTGCTTAGCTTCCAAGATCTGATGAGATTGAGCTAGCCTGGACTATCTAGGTCAGGGACATTTTTTTTTTTGGGGGGGGGGGGAATGACAAATCCTGTGCTTGTACTCACTTGTGGGCAACTGGATGATGCTGGAGGCTCCAGGACAGCCAGGGACTGTGGGGATGCGGGGCTTAGTCCACAGAGGGGAAGGACTGCTGGGCAGCACACTGCAGGCATTCATAGGAAGAACAAAAGAGGTTTTAGGCACACCAGTGTGAGGTTTTGGAGAGTGGCAGGACCTAGGGATGCCAGTAGTGGTGGGCTGGGTCTAAAAATATTGGTTACCAGGAGACAAAGGGGGCCCACCCACAACTATAAGGCTACCATTTTATTTTTATAAGAAATAAATAACATTTTCAAAAAACAAATAAGTGGAAAAAAGGTAAAAATAAAACTTTTGCGAAATAACTGTATATATATTTTTAGTACTTACAGTATACATATATTGTATATTTTACTGGCAGTCTGCAGTAGATACTAAATGTAAATACAGATTGCATTTTCTCCAGAGGAGCTGATCTCTGCCAGCAGGAGATCAGTTGGAAAAGTGGGAGATCCCCAGGCCTCACCTGGAGGCTGGCAACCCTAAATACAGTGTAAATTTTAGTTGCATTTACAGTAATAATATTGGAACTTCTATTATATTTTCAAGCTACTAAAAGGACATTAACATTTTAAACATATTGTCTAATGTTTAAGGGGACCCACTTCATCAGGGGCCCACTTGCCATGGGGCAAGCTGACACCTTGGCCTGTCTGCCACTAGATGTCAGCCTCCAGGTGGGACTTGGGAATCCTCTGGGATTATTACTCATCTCCAGACTACAGAGGTCAGTTCTCTTAGAGAAAATGGATGTTTTGGAGGGTGGACTCTATGGCATTGTACCCCATTGAAGTTCCTGTCCAGTGTTCCCTCTAAACTGAGTTAGTGTGAGCTAGCTCACAATTTTTTAGCCTCCAGCTCACACATTTTTGTCTTAGCTCAGGAAAATTGGCCCCAGAGCAAACTCATTTATGCAGTAGCTCACAACTAATGCCAGTAGCTCACCAAGTAGAATTTTTGCTCACAAGACTCCCCAGGTTAGAGGGAGTTTTGCTTCTGAGGCAGCCGCTGAAAAATAGGATATCTGTCTCCTCCAAGCCCTGTTTACCAGCATTCACTTCTCCTGTATCCTCTTTTTTTTCCAGTAATGGACAATCCACCCACAAAGTGGGCACTGCTTATAAAAGTTTCAAATGGAACTTTTTGCTGTAGCACGGGGAGGATACCATAGAAATGGAACATTAGACAGTTTTGAATTCCTGGCCAGTGGTTACAAGTTCAATAAGGATAAAAAATGGATATGCACTAAGTAATAATACATTTGGGTGAAACTTTTGAGACTAACCAAAGCCTCATGATAAAGAATACGGCAGGCCCCTGATAAAAAAGAATTGGCAGTTGGCCCACAATCTTTGATTAAAATGTTTTGAAATCTCTCTTGGAGAGTTTAGCTGGAGAGTCATGCAGAAAGACATTGAGCAGAAGTGCTTAAAGGATAGTTTCCCAGGAGGACCTGAGTCTAGGGAGAAGCTATGAAATGTTAGATAGCTGGATTGAGACCTCTTTGCTTGGATTACAGGAAACTGGAGCTAAAAGAGCAGGGGTTTTATCTGGGCATCAAGGTTTCGGCTTCAGTGTTCAGTCAGGGGAAAAACAAGTGTGTCTTTTCTTTGAGTAACTGAATTGCTGAAGCAAACATCTATTAAAATTTGGCAGAATATCAAAGTTTAATTTTTTTTTTTTTTGCAGTGAAAGTGTTGGGCTGTTGTATTGTGATCTGCCTCTTAACGGTTCCCTCTATGGTAGGCAGGCATAAAAAAACCCAGTCATATCAAGCTTTTAGTGAGCTGATAGTTAGATGGCATGCATTCAGCTTCGTGGGTTACAAAGCCTATATTGAAAACACTGGCATGGATCCAAACCTTGGAGCAGAAGGGTGCTGCCATCCAGGCAAGGAGGTGAGTTCTGCCAGTCTCCCATTCTTGTATCTCACATAGAGATCATAAGACCTTCTAGATACAGGGGTGTCAAACTCATTTGTTATGTTATGTTAAAAAAACTTAAAGTATGCTTAAGACGTTAGCACTTATTGGTCTTAAAGATACTTTTTTTGTATTTCTCCCATGGGATCCAGAGAACTGGGCAAAAGAAGCTCTGGTGCGTTCCTTCCTTCCACAGGGGACTGGGGGTGGAGCCTCAGCCAATAGAAGGAAGAGAGGCTTGGCTCAGTGGCTCTCCTGTGCAACTGAGAGAGTCTGGAAAAACAAACTCTGTCCTCCCCCCTTCTTCCCAAGGGAGGAGGCTCAGCCAATGGAGAAATAGAGGTTGTTCTCTGTAGCTCCTGTGTGATTGAGCAAGCCTTGAAAAGCAAGCTGTGATGTAGAAGAAAGCAAGATATAGGGAGAAGGAAACAGATGACAGCCTGATTCGGCCCCCAAACTGCATGTTTGACACCCCTGTTCTAGAACAAGACTTACTGGCTGCTGTACAGGATGTTTATATTAATATTGTCTTCAGTCATTTCTTCATCATTATCCATGGATTCAGAAACATTATAGAGCTTTAGTGAGGATCTGGTCCTATTAGGGTTGTCAGACCCCTAGTGGAAGTTGGGGTCCCCCCACTGCCAGGCCTTGCCCTCCAGCTGCTGATCAGCTGACCAGCAGGGAATTCAGCTAGAGAAAGAGAAAGGCCCAGGCCTTGCTGCTGGCATCCCACAGGAAGTGACATCATCAAACCATCAAACCAGCAATATCCATGCCATGCCATGGTCTGGGTAAAAATTCTACCATAGAGTTTTTCCTTATATACTAAAGCATCACCTAGACTTTGCTCGTGTGATGACATCTCTTCCTGTGCAATGCCAGCAATGAGCCCTGGGACTTTCTCTTTCCCTTGGTAGGTCCCCCCTTCCAGTTGCCAGGAGGATCTGGCAGCTCTAGACACTAGTCAATATGGGTCAATATGTGTTCTGGTCGAGAGAAAGAGATTGAGTTTCTTGATGCTCTCAATGACTGTGCTATGGAGCAGATGGTCTCAGAACCTACCAGGGGTGGGGCGATCCTGGATCTGGTCCTAAGTAATGCCCAAGACTTGGTGAGAGACGTAAAAGTGATTGCGCCGCTTGGGAACAGTGACCATAATGTTATTGATTTCACCATTTGTATAAATAGGGAGTTGCCCAAAAGGACCGCCACAACCACATTTAACTTTAAAAGGGGTAAATTCTCTGAGATGAGGAGGCATGTGAGGAGGAAACTGAAAGGAAAGGTAAATACGGTCAAAACCCTTGGGGAAGCTTGGAGACTATTTAAAACTATAATCCTAGAAGCTCAGATAAAATACATACCACAAGTTAGGTATAAGAAGAGGCCAGCATGGTTAACAAACAAAGTAATGGAAGCTGTAAAAGGTAAGAAGGACTCCTTTAAGCGGTGGAAAACCAGTCCAAGTGAGATTAATAAAAGGGAACACAGGCAGTGGCAAATCAAATGCAAGACTGTGATCAGGCAGGCAAAAAGGGACTATGAGGAGCATATTGCAAAAAACATAAAGACCAACAATAAAAATTTCTTCAAATATATTAGAAGTAGGAAACCAGCCAGGGAAGCAGTGGGGCCCTTGGATGACCATGGGGTAAAAGGATTACTGAAGGAGGATGGGGAAATGGCTGAGAAGCTGAACGCATTTTTTGCCTCCGTCTTCACCGTGGAAGATGAGAAGTGTTTGCCCGCCCCAGAACCACTAATATTGGAAGGGGTGTTGAAAGACCTGAGTCAGATTGAGGTGACAAAAGAGGAGGTCCTACAACTGATAGACAAATTAAAAACTAATAAGTCACCGGGTCCGGATGGCATACATCCGAGAGTTCTGAAAGAACTCAAAGTTGAACTTGTGGATCTTCTAACAAAAATCTGTAATCTTTCATTGAAATCTGCCTCCGTTCCTGAGGACTGGAAGGTAGCAAATGTCACCCCCATCTTTAAAAAGGGTTCCAGAGGAGATCCGGGAAATTACAGGCCAGTCAGTCTGACTTCAATACCGGGAAAGTTGGTAGAAACCATTATCAAGGACAGAATGAGTAGGCACATTGATGAACACGGGTTATTGAGGAAGACTCAGCATGGGTTCTGCAAGGGAAGATCTTGCCTCACTAACCTGTTACATTTCTTTGAGGGGGTGAACAAACATGTGGACAAAGGAGACCCGATAGATGTTGTTTACCTTGACTTCCAGAAAGCTTTTGATAAAGTTCCTCATCAAAGGCTCCTTAGAAAGCTTGAGAGTCATGGAGTAAAAGGACAGGTCCTCTTGTGGATCAAAAACTGGCTGAGTAATAGGAAGCAGAGAGTGAGTATAAATGGGCAGTCTTCGCAGTGGAGGACGGTAAGCAGTGGGGTGCCGCAGGGCTCGGTACTGGGTCCCATCCTCTTTAACTTGTTCATAAATGATTTAGAGTTGGGAGTGAGCAGTGAAGTGGCCAAATTTGCGGATGACACTAAATTGTTCAGGGTGGTGAGAACCAGAGAGGATTGTGAGGAACTCCAAAGGGATCTGTTGAGGCTGGGTGAGTGGGCGTCAACGTGGCTGATGCGGTTCAATGTGGCCAAGTGCAAAGTAATGCACATTGGGGCCAAGAATCCCAGCTACAAATACAAGTTGATGGGGTGTGAACTGGCAGAGACAGACCAAGAGAGAGATCTTGGGGTCATGGTAGATAATTCACTGAAAATGTCAAGACAGTGTGCGTTTGCAATAAAAAAGGCCAACGCCATGCTGGGAATTATTAGGAAGGGAATTGAAAACAAATCAGCCAGTATCATAATGCCTCTGTATAAATCGATGGTGCGGTCTCATTTGGAGTACTGTGTGCAGTTCTGGTCGCCGCACCTCAAAAAGGATATTATAGCATTGGAGAAAGTTCAGAAAAGGGCAACTAAAATGATTAAAGGGCTGGAACACCTTCCCTATGAAGAAAGGTTGAAACGCTTAGGGCTCTTTAGCTTGGAGAAACGTCGACTGAGGGGTGACATGATAGAAGTTTACAAGATAATGCATGGGATGGAGAAAGTAGAGAAAGAAGTACTTTTCTCCCTTTCTCACAATACAAGAACTCGTGGGCATTCGATGAAATTGCTGAGCAGACAGGTTAAAACGGATAAAAGGAAGTACTTCTTCACCCAAAGGGTGATTAACATGTGGAATTCACTGCCACAGGAGGTGGTGGCGTCCACAAGCATAGCCACCTTCAAGAAGGGGTTAGATAAAAATATGGAGCAGAGGTCCATCAGTGGCTATTAGCCACAGTGTGTGTGTGTGTGTGTGTGTGTGTGTATATATATATATATATATATATATATATATATATATATATATATATATTTGGCCGCTGTGTGACACAGAATGTTGGACTGGATGGGCCATTGGCCTGATCTAACATGGCTTCTCTTATGTTCTTATGTTCTTATGTCATGTGAATTCTCATTGAAAGGAATATAAAAGTTTGGGGAAGTGTTCCAGAAGGCAAAGCGGAGAACAAAAAAGGGAAGCAAAATAAATATATAGGAGAAGTAAAAGAGGACAAATAAAATCAATGAGAGAAGTGATAACTAGAATGATGCTGGAAGAGGCCAGCAAAGAGCTGGAAATAATAAAGGAAAACAAAAAGAGAGGCAGAAAATTAATGGAAAGCAGTGAACACCATGTCTGTTTATTCTAGGTTAAATTGGGTTGGCGTTAATTCATGAAGGATAGTTTAACATATACAATATATGTGTGGTTGAAACCAAGTATGAGGACATCTTTATTGCTGAAAATTCCAAATTAAAGCAGGGGAAAACAAACATTGTGATTGTTGATGTTGGGTTCGTTTTGTTCTTTCCCAAAGCTCATAATGAGGAAAAATATAGGATTTAAGAAAAAGAGGGAAAAGATCTAATTTAGTATAATGGTCAGATCAGCAGTTTGCTGAGCAGTACAAAGGGGCATTTCCAATCTGGCTCAAATGAATAATGTAACCACAAGATGAATTAAATAGCATGAAATTATTGGGATATTTGGTTAATACAGCAGAGTTTTCCCAGTCATAAAAGCATGATACTGAGTGCAGTAGATAAATCTCCTAAGAAGTATATTGCAAAAACGGTAAACTTAAACCAATTCCTCACTAACAGTCACTCTGCCCCCAGGCTTCTGCTTTCCTCAGATCAAGTGACTGATTCCCCACTAGTTGCTGTGTGAGTCCATTTTGACTCGCAACTCTCTCCAGTTTCCCTTGCAACTTCCAAATCTCCAAAAAGCCAGAGCAGGAAGCTGTGAGGGAAATTAAAGGCCCATAACCAGGATTTCAAATATTGGGGGGCATTTAAATTTCTCAGGGGACACTGAGATACTCAAGACTTTAATTAATCTTAATCTTTCCAGGGAGCTGTGCACTGATGCTCTGTCTGACTTCTGCCAGGCTGTCCTTACTTTCATTACTTTCCAAAGGGCCAGGGAGGACAGACCTGTTGCAGTCTGCCTGCTTGCCTCCCAGGTAGTGGCAGAGGCAGCGGGAAGGGGAAGGCTGTGGGTCAGGGGCCCTGAGTCAGGGAGCCTTGGCAGGAAGTCAGGTGATGGGCCCTACCCCCTGTAAACTGAAGAGTACTTTCCCTATCACAAATGACCAGCTTGTACATAATCATGTGTGTGGGAGTATGAGGGCATTGCCACTACAAGAGAGCCCTGCAGATATATGTGTCTCCATTGAAGGTGATGTGGAGAGAGTGAGAGGACAAAGAAGGAGAGGAGGGGTCTGAGGGCAGCTCCCAGGTTAAGGCAAAGAGAGGTATTCTATTTTGGAGGTAACACCTGTACAAATAGTGATGTAGTATGCCCCCTCACCAATGTCCAAGCTGAGTTGCTCATTCCAGCACAAATATCAAGTGACACCCCTTGCTGAAGGTGGGAGGGTGGAAAAAGAGCACTCACTGAGGCATGGTTGATTAGTTTGGACTGGTATGTAAGAATGAGCTGCTGTATTTAGAGCTGAAAAATATTTAAAGGCTATTTAAGGTGTTTTATTATCTTTAATGGTTTTCAAAAACAAGCAGTAAGTCCTATGACCAGGGCTTTTTTTTTTTGTAGCAGGAACTCCTTTGCATATTAGTCCACGCACCCCAATGTAGCCAATCCTTCTAGAGCTTATAGGGCTTTTAGTACAGGGCCTACTGTAAGCTCCAGAAGGATTGGCTATATCAGGGGTGCATGGCCTATTATTATTATTATTATTATTAGTTTATTTCTATTCTGCCCCGTCACAATAAAATCATAATAAAAAACAAATTCGACATTCAGTAAGTGCAGTAAGTTAGTTCAGCAAGGTGATATGAGCAAGATGGTGTAGTTCCACAATACAGTGATGCAGTGGGCCGTAAAGGCATAGGGGGGAGGCCAACCTATCTGATAGATGGATGCCCGCTGCCTCATACAAAGACCTGGTGGAACAGCTCCGTTTTACAGGCCCTACGAAAGGCCAGTAGGCCAAGTAGGGTCCGGATATCTATTGGGAGCTTATTCCACCAGGTCGGGGCCAGGACTGAAAAAATCCTGGCCCTGGTAGAGGCAAGAGAGGCATCCCTTGGTTCCGGGGACTGTCAGAAGATCCTGGGAGGCCTAATCCTAATATGATCCTAATATGCAAAGGAGTTCCTGCTAAAAAAAAAAATAGCCCTGCCTATGACAATTTTTTTCTTTAAGAAAGTTGGAAAAGTTGGTTAGGAATCCAAGAGTACACATGATCTTTAAAAAACAGGCATCCTGTAAACAAACCTTGGAGGTCTGGATGCTACTTCAGGGTGTCTGAAGAAATCCTTGAAATTTTGGTGATGGTTTACCTCTCTAATATGATTGAACTTTGACTAAGACAGCACTCTTATCCACACATGCTTGGCAGAGAGCCTCATTGAACTCATGGGACTTATTGCTAAGAAAACAGACAAAAGATCAACCTCCACTCAAGACTTCATTTCCCCTCCCTCAAATATATATTTGAGGCCTTTCATATTTATTCTCATATATTTTTATAGCCTGAAATTTATGGACATATTGTTTTATCGCTTGTTACCATGGTAATATACACTTCAGAATACCGCTGGGTTTATTTGATGTAGTCTCTGGGTTTAGAGATTCTGGCTTTTATAGAAGAGAGTTACAGGCTAGACCAGGGGTAGGGAACAGTGGCTCTCCAGATATTTTTTGCCTACAACTCCCATCAGCCTCAGCCAGCATGGCCAATGGCTGAGGCTGATGTGAGTTGTAGGCAAAAAAACATCTGGAGAGCCACTGTTCCCTACCCCTGACTTTACAAGGACTAGGCAAGCGGTTCCATGCTGCCTTTAAGATACTTAGGCAATTTTCTTTGCGTGACAGATGAATAAGCACCTTTTAAAAGGGAAAAGCTTCTGAAAAATTGGAATTTGGAGAGGAGGTAGTCTATGAGACATGCTGTAAAATTAAGCGGGCCCATAAACTACCTTTAAAATCAACTCAGAAACTCCAGCTGGTACAGAATGTCACCAATTGGCTGCTACTTGGAGCTAGCTGGAGTATTCATATTACACCTGATTTTCAGTCATTCCATTGGTTACTGACCAGTTGCTAGATTCAACTTAAGGTACTGGCTATTAGCTACAAACCTGGTTATGGCCTTAGACCTACATCTGCAGGGCCATCTCTCTTGCTGTGTTTTGTCACAACAACTTTGCTCATCTGCTGAAAGTTCTACCCTGCATATGGGTAAAAATAACAGTGGCCTGCAATTGAGCTTTCTTTGTTGGGTCCCCCGCCTCATAAAACAGCTTGGCTGGGGATGTCAGGAAGACTCCCACACTTACATCATTCCACAGATGTAAAACAGAAGTATCCAGGAGGTGTTTTAAAGGAATCCGTGCAGGAGAATAATGTAATGGTTCAGGAGAGTGTTTATATAAATGTATAGGGCAGTAGCTTACTGTACTGTTTATTTAATGTATTGTTTTGATTTTGTTGCCTTGTTTTCTGCTTTTGCAATCCATTTTCTTCGTCATCATGTCTTAGACTGGGTTGTTTTGTCTGCACTGCCTACTAATTTTGCAGTACCAGTCCTGCTGCATTGCTCATTGCTGAGGCATCACAAAGCAGCCAAAATAAACACAGTTAGCAAGCATACATTTTTGTGTTCTTACTGGGGTAATTTACTCACGTTGCTGAATAATCACATGCTGTATTTCAACCAACATTTTCCAAATGAATAGGAAAAGGAAATAACAACCTAGGGGTGAGTTTTCTTCCAAACAAACAGAGGTACTGAGAGCATAGAATCATAGAGTTGGAAGGGACCTCTAGGGTCATCTAGTCCAAACCCCTGCACAATGCAGGAAACTCACAAACACTCCCCCTAAATTCACAGGATCTTCATTGCTGTCAGATGGTCATCTAGCCTCTGTTTAAAAACCTCCAAGGAAGGAGAGCCCACCAACTCCCGAGGAAGTCTGTTCCACTGAGGAATCGCTTTAACAGTTAGGAAGTTCTTCCTAATGTTGAGCTGGAAACTCTTTTGATTTAATTTCAACCCATTGGTTCTGGTCCTACTCTCCCGGGCCACAGAAAACAATTCCACACCATCCTCTATATGACAGCCTTTCAAGTACTTGAAGATGGTGATCATATCACCTCTCAACCGCCTCCTCTTCAGGCTAAACATCCCCAGCTCCTTCAACCTTTCATCATAGGACTTGGTCTCCAGACCCCTCACCATCTTTGTCGCCCTCCTCTGGACCCATTCCAGCTTGTCTATATCCTTCTTAAAATGTGGTGCCCAAACCTGAACACGATACTCCAGGGGCATTTTCGCACTGACCTTTTAGTGGCGCGACCACCCTCTTCACACCGGAGGATCTGCGCGGATTTCGCACAAGAAGCGCCGGAGCACCCAAAAGAGCCGGCGACTTCTGTCGCGAAACCCGCTCAAATGGAAACCGCCAAGAAGCAGGAAAACGTTTGAGCGGCTTTTGCGACGGAAGTCGCCGGCTCTTTTGGGTGCTCCGGCGCTTCTTGTGCGAAATCCGCGCAGATCCTCCGGTGTGAAGAGGGTGGTCGCGCCACTAAAAGGTCAGTGCGAAAACGCCCCAGGTGTGGTCTTACCAGAGCAGAGTAAAGTGATAGCAATGTGGCTCTCCCTCCGCAGCTTTCCTCTTGATGTGATTTAAAGGCACACACACACTCAGAAACAGTTGCAAGCCTCTTTTAAACCTGCTGAGTTTTGAAGGCACATTGTGGCTGTTGGGGTGGGGAGGAGCCTGAAAATCCCCTGTCCATACCTGGGGACTAGCAAACCAACTCATGACCAAATAAGACAGTAGGTCCTGATCCCCTAACCTCCACAACCTTTGTGACAAAAGGAAAATGGGAATGAATAAAGGCCCCTAATGCACTTAATTCAGATTTAACTCAGGCAAGCAGGCAGAGCAGTAGGGAAGAGTATGGGGGGGGGGGGGGGGAGAGTAGATGGTGAGATAAGTTCTGGTGCTGCTGCTGCAACATTTTTCTCAAAACTAGTTTTGATCCGGTCATTTCTCTACAGGTGCTTCAAACTTGTATTGTAGAAGTTTTCATGTGTTTTAAAAGACTCCTCCAAAAGCCACAAGGCTTTTTGCTTTGAGAACTGACAGCACTTGAATTTTTTACATATCATTGTGTGCCTCATCTTGTAATTTAAATTTGTATTGTTTTTGCAGTGTTGACACGATTTCCAAGCAATTGTATACATTTGACTAAGCACAGGTATTCCATCTGCCCTCTGATCAGAGACTCCCCCCCCCCCAAATTGAAACACTTTCAGCAGGAAATATAGAAGTTTGGCTATGCAAAATGAGCAGAGCAAATCCACCAATGTAAAAGGAAAATAATTAAAGCGGAACAGTGGCAGGCGATTTGAAGACTCTGAAATTCTGGATCAAACTGAATGTAAAAACACCCCAAATCACAGGTGAATATGGGTGCTTTTGTGGAATGGAAAGCCAGTTCAGTGTAGTGGTTAAGAGGGGCAGACTCTAATATGGAGAACCAAGTTTGATCCCCACTCCTTCACATGCAGCTGCTGGATGACTTTGGGTCAGTCACAGTTTTCTCAGAGCTGTTCTCTCAAGAGCAGCTCTCTGAGCTTTCTCTGCCCCACCAACCTCACATGGTATCTGTTGCGGGGAGAGGAAGGGAAGGAGATTGTAAACCACTCTGAGTGAAGGGTGGGGTATAAATCCAGTCTCCTTCTCCCCCTTCCCCTCTTCCTATATCATCCCAATGTATCCTCTAAAATATAGCTAAGCTGGTGGATCTTTGGGAACAATACAGAGTGTAAAGCAGAAGAAACTGAAGGAAATTTAGCATTGGTGGGTTATGTGGGAAGTTCTCACAAACTTCCCTTCAAACTAGCGGTGTTAATATGAGATCCTCTCCCCCAAATTGAGCCATTTCTTCAGGGTGATTTCACTTTTCATCTGTTACCTGAGTGGTGTGGGATGTAAATTGCCAAGCAATTGTTGAACACGTCCTTTAAATTTCATGTCTGAAGATATGATACCAATTATTTAATGTCATTTTTACAACAGCAGTCTCTTACCTATATGGGCACAGGTGGTTTTTAAACAAAATTCAACAGTTTCAGACTGACAGAGAGCAAAATTCAAGTCAATGATTTCTTAGAAGAAGGCATCTACATTTTTTTTTAAAGGAGACTAAGGTATAGTGCCATTATATACTGGGGGGAAGAAAATGAGCTAAAGGAAAACATAGATCCATCACTCATCAGTCATGTTCTTTGAGAATCATCCTTTGTACTTGCAGATAGAAAACATCACTTCACCTCCCCCCCCCCCAGTCATCTGAAGTAACAATGATTACAGCAGAGTTATAAAAGGGCCTATTATAAGAACAAGCTGTCATTACTGAGGAGCCGCATGAATGCAGTAACAAAATCATTCAGCAAGTTTGCTTTTTGTCTTCCATAGCATGGCTCTCTAACTTATTAGAGCTCTGAGGCTGGCTGAAAATGATAGCCTTCACAAGGAAGCACCACTGAAATTGTTATAAGTATAGCTTCGCCAACAAGGCAGACTCTGAAAGGCCAATGGTGCTGGACAGTCATTTTACTGCCAACCTAAAACAATGTGAAAAACTATCTATTTTCAAATTGAGCTTCCATATAGGGGAGACGTAGCAGCCAAGTGGGTTGAATACAAAACCCTCAGGAGGTTGTGGGTTTGAATCTCATGCTAGATGTTTGTCATCTATCTGTTTATCTATAAATAAGTACCTGATGCTAGCTGTTTGTGTTTTTGAGGTGTTATGGGATGGATGTGTTGTAACCACACTAGACTGGAATGAACTGTGTTACTCCAGTCTTCTCTGTGACATGGTTTGGCTTATATTAAGCTGGTATATACACTGTTTTTAGCTATATTTATCATGTTTTTATCAAATTTACTGTGATTTTAATTGATGTTGAAACCCTTCTTGTGAAGAAAGGCGCAAGAAGGATTTCAGCACCAATTAAAACCACAGTAAATTAATTAGTAACCACAGTAAATTAATAAAAGTGTGATATTGTATATTAATATATAGCATACAAAATAGCAATTATGTCTTCCACTTTCCATCGAGCAGATGAAATTATACACAGTAAAGAGAAAGTTCATGGAATGTTATCTTGTGCGTGATAAGAGAGGGCAGCAGGAATGCAAATATCTTGTTTCATCTTTGGAATGCTAGATGGGATTTTTAAAAATAAAACTCTAATTCTTGCTTCACTCCCCCCCCCTGCTTACTTATCGTTAAGTTGAAGATGTTAAACAAATGTTAGTCTTACAAATATCACAGCATGCCAACTAAAATATAAAGAATATGAATGGAAGTGGAATATGAATGGAAGAATGGAGGGAAACAAAATTCCGAGTTTGCTGTATAGATAAAATATTATCTGTGCTGGAAACGTTTATTCTTGTATGATTCACTTCTTCAGGGAATCGTTTGCATTTTTTAAAACCCTAAGAATAAATAGTTGGCTTGTTTGTGCTAGTAGAAAATGGAGGCTCTCTTCTTCTGCCTTCCATGGGTTAATAGGGTTACTACTTAGCACTTCCAGTCCACAAAATGAAAATGGAGTGAATAAGTCAGCAGTGTGGTTCAACAGGAGGCAGGAGGAAGAGTTTGAATGTGGGGGCAGAGGATCAGAATAGGACCCATCATCTTGATGTTGTTCAGAAAGGGATCAAACTGTCTGTTATGTAGGGTTGACAAGTCTGGCCGGATAAACTCTTGGAGAGTTGGGGGTGGGGGGTGAAGCCTGAAGAGGGTGGTTTTTGGGAGGTAATGGACCTCAGGGGGGATAATGTCAAAGCAGCCATTTTCTCCAGGGGAACTGATATCTGTAGTCTGGAAATCTGTTGTAATTTCAGGATATTCCAGGCTCCAAATGGACATCGGCAGTCCTATTGTAGCTCTTTTGTTTAATAGGGAACACAGGAGCCCAGTCAGTAGCATCTGGTGACCAACAAAGCTGAGTGATAGTGGCAGACAATGGGTGTATTTGCTGATAGTCAGAATTAGGAATAGGCACAAACTGAGAAATGAACCTTGGTTCAAGCATGAACTGGACCAGTTTGTGGTTCATTTTGAACTGGTTCGTTTGGTCATAGGGTTGCCAAGTCCAATTCAAGAAATATCTGGGGACTTTGGAGGTGGAGCCAGGAGACTTTGGGGGTGGAGCCAGGAGACATTGGGGCAGAGCCAGGAGCAAGGGTGTGACAAGCATAATTGAACTCCAAGGGAGTTCTGACCATTACATTTAATGGGACAGCACACCTTTTTAAATGCCTTCCTTCCATAGGAAATAATGAAGGATAGGAGCACCTTCTTTTGGGGCTCAAAGAATTAGACCCCCTAGTCCAATCATTTTGAAACTTGGGTAGTATTTTAGGAAGAGGCACTAGATGCTATACTGAACATTTGGTGCCTCTACCTCAAAAAACAGACCCCTGAGCCCAGTAGACAATTCCCTTCCCCCTCCGGTTTCTAAAGCTTTCTAAAGCGGGGAAGGGCCTCCAAACCGGGGAATCCCCTGCCTCCACCTGGTGATTGGCAACCCTCTCTCTCTCTCTCTCTCTCACACACACACACACACACACACACTTACTGGGTCTGGCTACTTGCTCTGAAAATGAAAGCAAAACAAACGAAAGTTGCAGCTGACCTTCCCTATTAAGTGCTTCTTGCTCAACTTTAAAGGCAAAAAAACAACAGAAACACACATTTTGCAGGACCTGTTTGCAGGTTTCTAAACCTGCAGGAGTGCTAGAGGTACATGGTGGCTGTGGGAGCGGGGCTTCCCCCCGTCGGCCAGCTGGCTGGCGGCAGAGGGAAGTCTGTAAAACCAGGGAATCCCCCGCTGGTACCTGGGGATTGGGAAGCCTATTTGGTCACATGATTCCCAAACAACAACAACAAAAAGAACCACATTTTTCCATTGTGGTTCATTCATTTCATTTTTTATGGTTCATTTTCCAGACAACCTGGTGCCAATTCAATCAATTCCTTAGCAGTGCTGGAGGTGGACTTGTGAAGAGCCCTAGAAACACTCAAAGCAGTTGTCCATAGCTTAATTGGCAGCTCTGGGGGCCAACCACAGGGCTCCCATTCTGCTCTATGGGAGCAGATTATACCACTGGAATACCACACCCTGACTCAGCTTTCACTTTGCAATATGAAAAGAGAAGAGTTAGTTCAGTTGTTATTTGTTGGATGGCTGATTTAGGGGAGAACTTCCGGTTTCAGCGACCCAAGATAGTGAGTGATTCCAGCTAGCTTCCAGAGGTCACTCCCTAATCAGATAGTGGAGGAGTCCCCCAGGCTTGGGGGGCTCGAGTATGGGACTCGGGGAGGGTCCAAGCAGGTAGGCAGCTCGAAAGTGGGGATCGGGAAGATCTGTTATCATTGGTTCTAATCCAATTTGAATTGATTTCTCCCATGCCGTGGAGCCGTACTGAACTGTATGGAACTGTGTTTGCATCTAATGGTGCAGCTTGTTGGCCGTGGGGGATTAAACCAGAGAGGTACATAAAATCTAATTCCAGAAGGATGGAAGTTATACATGCTGAATAATTTTTTTCTGCCTGTGAGGCTGTGTTGGCTTAATGATTCAGAAACTTTTTTTTCTCCTTTGGAGGTGAAAATGAGAAAGCATATTGAATAAAACTTTGTTGGTCTTAAATATGCAGTCAGTGTGCTGTGAGTAATGGATTAAAAGGAGGAGTCTCTGTGGGATTACTTAAATTTATTTTTGTTTTTTTTTCCTTTCTTCTTTTCCCATTTCTGATGGATCATATGGAATATATGGGTTTTTCTTTTGTTTTTATTTTTTTATATCTAATAATGGAGTAGGATCCTCAAATATTTGGTTGGATTACTTTTGGAACTTGAATGCTGGTATTTCTTTTTCTTTTGGGGTTTTTTCTTTGCTTTCCTTTCTGGATGGCTGGATAACAATATATCTTTGTTTTTACTTTTTTTCTGTCCCCCCCCCCTTTTTTTAACCTAGAGGAGTATGTGTAAACTGGGCTTGGTTCCCTTGGATTACAATTTAAACTTTTTACTATTTAATCTTTATGCTGCATTGAGTGGTTGATTCTTTGACTCTGGATGGATATAACATATTTGAAGCGCAGGCTGAGCCATCAGTGAGAGATAGAGCCAAGGGAGGACTAGGAATATTGATATCGACAGCTCTGAGAGTCCAAGTCATTCAACCACCTCGCTATATTCGAATGGCAATGGCTCTGATCCTTAAATTTAAAGAAATTGACTGTTTGATTTTGAATGTCTATATCCCCCCCCCACTAAAACCAAAGCCCATACAGAGCTTGCCTGGAGAGATCTGAAGACCTATATGGAGGAGTTATTCAGGACATACCCAACAGCACATGTCATAGTGGGAGGTGATTTTAATGCTAGATTGGGAAAGGATGACAAGATTTTAAATAGGGGACACGAGGTCTGTCTTCAGTATCCCGAGTTGCCCTATCTGCCCCGTGAAAGACTATCTAAAGATACAAAGTGCAACTTTGCGGGCCGTCTATTAGCTTGTATGGCTAGGGTCTTGGACCTAAAAATTTTAAATGGTTCCCATACTAACGACCACCCTGGGGAATACACTTACTGGTCTGGAACAAGGTTAAGCGTAATTGATTACATCCTTGTTTCAGGGAACCTAGTGCCATGTGTTGAATCATTCAAGGTGATTGAATATTGTAATTCAATACCTTGAATATTGTAATCCCCAGTCTTCACCCCCACATTGAGGATCGTTTCCTGAGGAATAACGAATTTGGGGGGGGCAACATGTTAGGATTAAATGGGACAACCAAAAGAAGAAATATATGCAGGAATTTCTTGAGCAAGAGAACATATCTAAATTAGCAAATGACATCAGGCTTTCAGAAAAGGGGGGAGAGATCATCAAATTATATGAGGATCTCATTCAACATTTCCAATCCCCATTAGAAGGGCAAATATCTAGTTCAGTAAGGAGGGGAGGAAAGAACAACGGTTGGTTTGATAATGAATGCTTGATGGCAAAGGAGGAGCTTAGTAAAATCTATTTGAAATATAGGGTGGATCCAGAGGCAGTTAACGGAGAACAATTAAAAAACCAGAAATCTAGATATAAAAAGTTAATTGTTAGGAAGAAGAAAGAGGCAAAAGAATTAGCATGGCTACAGCTGGGACAGGCCGTCAAATTCAAAAATCCGTCATTATTTTGGAAGTTGGTAAATAGAGGTTCTGGTAGACTCTCCTCACAGGTTACTAATACCATTCTTCCAGAAGTATGGGAGAACTATTATATGGCACTGTATGAGACATCAGATGAGGTGGTTTCCCCCCCAGAGGATTGTCAGGAACTGCCAGAGTGGCCTCCGGTTGAGCCTTCAGAAATAAAATCTTTAATTGGAGCCCTGAAGCCTAATAAAGCTCCAGGACTTGACTTAATCCCGGCTGAATTAATTAAAGAAAATGCTGACTGGTGGGCTCCAGTACTTGCCAAATTATTCACTGAAATAGACAGGACAGCGAGGGTACCTACAGGTTGGGATACTGGAGTTATTGTACCTATTCATAAGAAAATTGACAGAAATGACCCAAATAACTATAGACCCATCAGTCTCTTAAGTATCCTAAGCAAATTATATGCCAGCCATTTTAAAGAGAAACTGTGGGAGTGGATTGAGTGTAATAACATCCTGAGAGAAGAACAGGCTGGGTTTAGACCGGGTTGTTCCACTCTGGATCATTGTGTAGTACTAGACCATCTTATTTCCAAATATTCCTCTAACAGCACCTCTTCCCTATATGCTGCCTTTATAGACTTTAAATCTGCCTTTGATATGGTTCAGAGGGACATACTGTGGGAAAAATTGAGAGGGATAGGAATTGATCAGAGGCTACTGGCATTGATAAAAGCATTATATAGGAATACCAAGATCAGGACAAGGATAAATCCGAAGAGACATCTCATGAAAGCCATTAAAGTAGGGAGGGGAGTTAAGCAAGGTTGCATCTTGGTGCCACTTTTGTTCAACCTCTTTATAAACGATCTGGGGGAACATTTAAGTGGTCCAGAGGTGCATGCTCCAAAGATTGCAGATAGGCATATCCTGCTCCTGCTATATGCGGATGATGCAGTGCTGGTCTCTAGGACCCCAATTGGGCTAAAGAGAGCAATGAAAATCCTTGCGCTTTACTGCCAAGCTAATCAGGTTGAAATAAATTATTCAAAATCTAAAATTGTAGCCTTTGCAAATAGACCCAAGGTAGATCATTGGAAGATAAACGATAGGGCTATTGAACAGACACGCTGCTTTAAGTACCTAGGGGTAGGCTTTCAGGCCTCAGGGGCCAGGAAGGCACATGTGGAATATGTTACAACAAGTGCAGCAAAAAGTTCAGGAGCCATAGAGAAATTCTATTGGACCTCCGGGGGGCAGAACGTGGCAGCTGCAGTTAAGGTCTTTAAGGCCAAGGCCCTCGCCCAAATTCTATATGGGGCACCCTTGAGTATAACACCATATCAGCATCTCTGGTATTTAGCGGAGAAAGTGCAATCAAAGTTCCTTAGGCATATACTACAAGTCCCTCCATGTGCTCCCAACTCTTTTATCAGAGTAGAAACGGGTATGGTCACTGTGAAAGCAAGACTGTGGATTGCTGCTATTCTTTACTGGTATAAACTAATGACTCAGCCCACCAGTTTGGCGGGGCTGATAGCAAGAGACGCATTTGTGCCTCCGTGGATTAGAGAAATGGAGTCCAAGTTGGGTTATTATGGACTATCTAAACAATATTTGCTCAACATGGAGTACAATCTGGTCAAACCCTTTCTTAAACAGAGAATCTTGGATGTCGAAAGACAGCATGATTTGAATCAGCTTAAAGGTTATTTACCAGGAATAGAGGAGCTACATAAAATAACACCGATGCCATACTTGCATAATCTTGATAAAGTTGAGTATAGGAGAGCATTTACCCTTCTCAGACTTGATATGTTACCGTCAGCTATTATTGAAGGCAGATACACAGGACAACCATACGAGGAGAGATTGTGTATTTGTGGGGACAAGAAACCGGAAGATAGGGAACATGTATTATTCCAATGTAAATTATATCAGTGTATTAGGGCCGACTATATACTCCCGATCTGTTCCAGTGTCCCTGGGAGAAATATTAGATATTAGCTAGACAAATTATTGGCGGATAAGAATAAAAGAACCACTTTATGTGTGGCAAAATTTGCTTCACGAGCTATAAGTCTCTGGAAGCAATTCCTAAGGGAAATATCCAACTGAATGCCTTGGCTATGGAACCTAACTAGTGTTCTGGAGGGAAATTATATCATACTGTGTATGTTTTATTCTGATTATTGTTTTACCTGATTGTATTTTATTAAGTTATTTGTATTTAATTTGACTGGTCTATGACCGTATTAAACTTGACAAGTACTATATAGGATTTGACATTACAGAATTTGATCTGACAGAACTACTGGGCTGGATTTGAGAATATAAACTGTCTGCTTGGTCTGGTAGTACTTTGTGGCATTTGTTGTATTTAAGTAACTGTTACTGTTAGTGTAACATTGTTTTGCTTATTATTTTTCTAATCACTATTTGGGGGCCTCTGAAATTGTTGTGGCAAGCTGGAAGGCATTGTTTCCAAACAATTTATCATTTTGGCTGTCTGAGCTGGTAAAATAAAAAAACACTCTGTTCCATAACAATTTGGGAAAGTGTAAACATTTAAATTGCTTTGCTGAAAGAGGGAAAATGACAGAGAAACCTGATAACAAGACAGCTGCTGCATTTAAGGAGAGCATAAAAAAAGAGACAATCGAGAGGGGAGACCCTTCACCCAATTTGGCACTTGGTCCAGGGAGATTTACAACCACACCTTCAACTTCTTCTTCAACCATGCAGGGAGATAGGAAAGAAATGCAAAATACTCTCCTAACAGCCTTACACAATTAACTCACAAGGTGGACAATATAGGAAAACAGATGACAGAGATCAAAGAAGAATTACAGGAAAATAGAAAACAGACAGAAGAGACCAATAAAGTCTTAAAGGCTTTAGATGGGCAAGTGACAGACAATACTCAAAGGATCCAACAGCTAGAAAAGGACCAGAAAGTATATCTTCAATTAAAAATTGACAGAGCAGCCTACATGCTGAGGATTCAAAATGTGCTGGAGAAAAAGTGCAAAGACTTGCAGAAAATGTTAAGCCAATCCCTCGCAGAAATTTTACAATTACCACCAAAAAAGGTAGAAGAAGAAATTTACCAAGTCAAGCGGGTTCCGTCAAGTTTCACAAGGAGGAATAAGTTGCCCAGCGAAATCCATTTGAAGCTTACAAAGAAGAGGACCAGAGATAATATTTTGAGGCAAGCAAGAGATAAGACGGTGGTGATTGCAGGCAACACGGTGAACATTTTGAGAGAGGTTCCGTGACCTGTGAGAAAGAAAAGAAGAGAATACCAAACCCTGACAAACTTTTTAAAAGAAAGAAGATACCATATACTTGGCTAATGTCAGAAGTCTTGCTTTTTACGTATGAAGACAACAGATATAGGATCAATTCCATTTTTAAAGCTGAAAACTTTTTGAAGAAAAACCAGAAGAAAGAAGGGAGGAAAAAAGAAGGAAGAAGAAGAGGAGAAGAAGGAACCTCGGAGGAAGAAAACCCAAGCAGAGCAAAGAAATACTCAATGAGTTCTCAGACAAAAAAGATAAAAAGGATAATGTTAAGAAAAATCCATAATGGCATAATTAGTTTCTATTAATGTAAATGGACTTAATTCCCCCATAAAAAGGAGGAAGACTTTCAAATATTTAGCTAAACTGGAGGTGGACATAATTTGCTTGCAAGAAACTCACATATTGTTAAAAGATCAACACCTTCTGGAAAATAAAAAAAAAATGGAAATTTATTTGTAGCAACCAACTTGAACAAGAAGAAGAGAGGCTTGGCAATATATGCGAAAGATAAATTTAAACCACAATTAAGATTTGCCTCAGAAGATGGGAGAATTTTATTAGTGGAAATCACTATAGAAAACAAAAAAAAATCCTATTGGCAAATATATATGCACCAAATGAATATCAAGAACATTTTTTCAAAGACTTGCATCTTAAGTTGGCCAACTTAGAATATTCAGAATGTTGTGTAAATGGAGATTTTAATGCTGTCTTTGACAGACAGTTGGACAAAAAAGCACATCAACATATCAAAACGAAAGGGTCACAGCTCCCTATAAGTTTTTTGAAACTGACTGAAGAATTGGACCTAGTTGATGCATGGTGAACAAGGTTTCCAAAATCGAGAGACTTTACATACTATTCTGCTAGTCATCAATCCTGGTGAAGAATTGATATGTGCTGGATGTCCACAGATTTGATTAAAGATCTACATGAAGTTGAAATCCAAACGAGAGTGATATCAGATCACAACCCAATAACTATAAAATTTAGGGGACCCCGAGTGAAAAGGTCCTGGAGGTTGATTACACAAATCTTAAAAGGTAAAAACTTCCTTCAAGAGACTAAAACAGAGATTGAACTATTTTTTAAACAGAATATAACCCAAGATGTGAAGATTCAAGTGGTTTGGGACACAGCTAAAGCATATTTCAGAGGGCTTGCAATTAGATATATGCCAAGAAAATAAAAGAGAAAGCTGAACATTTTCAAAAACTAATGACTCAAGTAGAAAAAGCTGAGAAGAATTTAAAGTCTCAACCTACTAAGCAAGAGTTTCAAGAAAGGATTAAAAATACAACATCAACTTAATCTATTGTTGGTAGAAGTGGAGAAAAAGTTAAGATTTGCTAGGCAAAATTACTTCGAATCTGCCAACAAACCGGGAAGATGGCTGTCATATAAACTGAGAAAGGAAAGTTCTAAAAGAATAATAACAGTGCTGAGTGATGAAAACAACAAAGAAAAGTTTCAAAGGTAGGAGAATACTACAAAGCCTTTAAAGAGTGCTTATTGATTCCATTTAAACACCTAATGGAAATGATCCAGAAAGAAGCTCCTAGCAAGAAGCAATAATATCCTTGATCCCAAAAGAGGGAACTTAAAAGACTTAAAAGATATAAAGATATAAAGAATTTCAGACCAATCTCTCTCTTGAATGTGGATTACAAAATATTTGCCTCAATATTGGCATAATGTTTAAAAAAAGTTTTGTCAGCCATCATACATCAAGATCAGGCAGGATTTTTACCTAGAAGACATCTCAAACACAATGTGAGAACAATATGTAACATTATTGAATACTATGAGAACCATCCAGAGAAACAACTGGCATTAATATGTTTGGATGCAGAGAAGGCATTTGACAATGTCCAGTGGCAATTTATGATACAACAATTGAAGGGTATGGACTGTGGTGAGAACTTTTTAAGGACAATACAGTCAATATATTTCTCTCAAACAGCTATGGTGAGGGTGAATGGTGAATTATCAAAATCAATCCTTATTCAAGAAAGGTACAAGGCAAGGATGCCCACTTTCACCACTTCTTTTTATCTTATATTTGGAAAGATTAAATAACCAAATAAGAGAAGAGCCGAATATTAAAGGTGTCTCGATCAAGGGTGAACATTATAAATTGAGGGCATTTGCAGAGGGTCTTTATAATTGAGGGTCTTTATACTAGAGCAACCACTAGATTCAATTGATTTTTTGACAAGCAAAATTAATCAATTTGCCCCCTGGGCTGGTTTAAAGATAAACTATGCTAAGACTAAATTTTTTTACCAAAAACATGACAACAGAACTAATTAATCCTTTGCAGCAAAAATTGGGTTTCTCTTATGAGAAAAAAAGTGAAATATTTGGGCATACATATCTCAAACAAATGCAGCAATCTAAAGACAGACAATTATGACAAACTTTTTAAAGAAATCAAAAGAGATTTGGAAAAATGGCAAGACTTAAATATATAATTAATGGGAAGAATAGCCACAATAAAAAATGAATATCCTACCATGACCACTATTTTTATTCCAAACGATACCAGTGCTGTTAACCAATGCATTCTTTCAAGAACTGAACAAATTAGTATCTGCATTCATTTGGAGAAAGAAAAAAACAAGAATTAAATTGAAAACACTACAAGATTCCAAATTAAGAGCTGGTTTAGGTCTTCCAGACTGGCAGTTATATTATAGAGCCTCAGTGTTGACATGAATGAGAGACTGGGCCTTGTTGAATGACATGAGACAGTTTTTACTAGAAGGACATGACCTTATACTGGGGTGGCATGCGTTTCTCTGGTACCAGAAACTAGAAGGACATTCTTATTTTAAGAATCATTGGTTCCAGAAATCTTTGTACCATACCTGGACTTGAATAAAACCAAGAATTTATCAGAAAATTCCAAAATGGGTATATCCAGTGGAGGCATTCACTCCACCAAATCTTCTCCAACCAAACCAGATTAATAGGTATGATAATCTTCTGAAAACAAAGAAAAAGCTAGAGGATACTGATATGAAAATCGATTAGTGGATGAGATTACAAATAGAATCTAGATATGCCAAAGACAAGACAAGGGGTGTTAATATGGAACAATACCCATTTGTAAAAAAAAATTGGGTCCTCAAGAGAAGTTGATCTCAAAACTGTATTCATACCTATTGCAGATGAAAATGCAAGATGGGATCATAAAGGATTGCATGGTTCAATGGGCCAAGAATGTGGGATATAATATTATGTTAGATGAATGGGAGACACTGTGGGAATCTAATATTAAACTAACTAAACCAGTGGCTTTCAAAGAGAATCTGTTTAAAATATATTATAGGTGGTATGTGACTCCCCAGAAAATGTCTAAAATGTATTCTAATATGTCTAATAAATGTTGGAAATGTTTGAAGCATGTGGGGTCATTTTACCATATGTGGTGGATCTGTGATGTGGTAGGAAAATATTGGAAAATGGTCCACGAACTTCTACAGAAAATTTTGAGGACAGATTCCATTCAAGCCAGAGTTATTTTTATTGAACATATTTCCTAGTAATTTTACAAAAGAGATGAGACATTTAATAGTGCATATCAATACAGCAGCTAGAATCCTTTTGGCACAGAAATGGAAACTTCAGGAAATCCCCAAGAAAACAGACTTGATGGGGAAAATCTTGGAAACGGCGGAAACAGACAATCTATCCCAGTTGTTGGCTGGTAAATCTGAGGAAGAAGCAAAGAAGTACTGGGAGAAGCTATATATGTGGTTATATACTTAAATCATACTGGTGTGAACTCTTACTTTCTCTTTTTTTATCTACTATGTTGTACATTAAAATGCGGAAAGGTAATCCAATATGGTTAGATAGATAATCTAAGTAATGATTTACAAATTTTTTATATTTTTTTTGTTATAGATCAGAAAGATATGGTGTAAAATGATTAACAATATATCAGCAGTATTTTATTTGAAAGATTTGTCAACATGCAGACTGGATTACAAAATATTGTTAATGATAACTTTAATCTTTATTTCCGATTTCCCTTTCCCCTTTTCTACTTTGGAAAATCAATAAAACTTTAAAACTAAACTGATTTAGGGGAGACTTTGGGCATTTTCCCACAGAGCTTACCGCGGAGCGATGTCCCTCTTCACCGCGCAGCGTCTGCGCGGATTTCCCACCAACTGCTTCACATAACCAGAAAGAGCCGAGGCTTTTGCGTCGCTAACGTAAACTGGTTTTTAGCAGTTTACATCTGCGACGCAAAAGGTCTGGCACTTCCTGGTTCTGCGGAGCAGTTGGTGGGAAATCCGCACAGACGCTGCGCGGTGAAGAGGGACGTCGCTTCGCGGTAAGCTCTGTGGGAAAACGCCCTTTGAGGGACTTTAGGGGAGACTTTAAGGGACAGTGGGACAATTTTTTAAACACCTCTCCTGGCTAAGGTGATCCTTGCTATGGTTTCAGGGACCAAACCTGAAGCTAGAACTGAGCTTTCCTGGGGGCACCTACTTTGTTGGGCTGTAACTCCTAAATCCCAAATCCAGTATTTGCCAAATTGTGTGTAAGGGGAGACTGTACTTTATACAATCTCTGAATATATTTTGTGAGGATATAAGAAAACTGGTCCATTTTCCAGCTTTGCTACATGTGATCAAAAATGCACATATCTGAAGTTGCCCATTCTTATACACTGAAGCTGGAAAATAAGTGTTCCTGGTGACACAAAATTGACCTATTGGGAGGATCATATCTAACATGCCATCCTGTTATTTGAGGATGGAGCACCAAACCCATAATAATTGAACATAGCCAGGGCTTCTTCTTCTTCTTTTTTTTTTTTTGAGCTGGAATGCACAGGAACACAGTTCCAGCTGGCTTGGCATCAGGGAGTGTGGCTTAATATGAAAATAAGTTCCTGCTGAGATTTTTCTACAAAAAAAAAAATTCTGAACATAGCTGAGGTTATTTTGGAATTGATCAACATGCCCAAGTGAACTCATTCCATTTTAGGAGCCAGTTTTCATGCCAAGCTGTTGCCTTGATCTGTCTCTCCTTCAGAAATGTAGGATCCTGGGTCACTGCATGGCAATATGTTGCCACATGTAAACAATTGAACATATTTCTTCTCCTTTTTCCCCCCTTTAAGCTTGAAAAGTAATAAAAATCTAATGCAGGGATTCCCAACCTTTTTGAACTTGCAGACACCTTGAGAATTTTGACACATAACAGTTGAACATATTTTTGACGCATGACAATTGAACATATTTTCCCGTCTTTCCCCCCCTTTAAGCTTGAAAGTAATAAAGACTAGTACAGGAATACCCAACCTTTTAAAGCTTGCAGGCACCTTGAGAATTCTGACACATAACAGTGGACATGGTCACAAAATAACTGTTATAAAAAGTGGAGCCAATCACAAAATGGCTGCCACAGGAGGCGGAGCCAACCACAAAATATCAGGGAGCGATGTTACATACAACCCTAATAGTGATTCCTCCACATTTCAGGCACTGGTTATGTTTAAGATTCCTTGAAATCGGCACAGCCAATTAGAAGACCTACCGGGCAACAGCTCCATCTACCCCCCCCCCTCCTAAAAGGGTGGCCACCAAGAAAGGTGGCACCAGGCACCATGGTGCCCACAGGTACCATGTTAGGAACTCCTGGACTAGTAGGTACAGTGCAGCTTTTGTGTACTCACTTGATTAATTGGTTTGAGACATTTGAAACAAAATGAAAGGAAGATGGAATATAAAACATTGGTCACCACTTGCTGAGACATAATCTTTTTTCAATTACTTTGTGAGGGGTTTTTATTATTATTATTATTTAGAGAACTATTGGGATGTAACAGACTAATTCTGTATGTAGTGAATATTCCAGACACATCAAAAACTTTGAGGTGGATGGTTCTTTAACATATATCACATACCTTTCTCTTACTTATTTCTGCCATTCTCCAGCTCATTCTTTTAATTTTTTTTAGAACTGTGAGCCTGTGGGTCGAAATTCTGTTATGTCTGAAGAGTACTTTGGTATTTATAGGAGCTTGGTAAGATTAATTCAGCAATGTAACACTGTTTGCCTACCTCTATATGTTTTAAGAGTGTATGTCTTATTAGTTATTTACTTCATTTATGCATCACCTTTCTTCCCAGTGGGGACCAAAAGTGGCTTATATTGTTCTCCACTCTGCCATTTTATCTTTACCACAGCCTTGCTTTTTTTACTGTTTTATGTTACAATTTTAAAAACTTTTCTTGAAAAAAAAAAGTACTAATCTGGTCAAATCGACCCCAAAATAAGTCACAGAACTGAAAGGTGTGTGTGGGGGGGTATTGAACAGGTTACCGGCTGCAAAATAATAATAATAATAAATCCCTACACTTCATTAAGTATTTGCCTTTGGCAGTTCAGGAATTGAGAAGCAGGACACTCACAGGGGAAAAAATATACGGAAATTAAGAAAACATTATTTTCTCAGTTTCATCCTAAGGGTTCATTTCACTTCCCCATTCAATGCTACTGGGAGTAAAAATGACCCCAATGCCATCAGAATATTCACTGCAATTTATTTTTTAAAAAAAATTACAGCTGGGGGTGGACATGAAACTCCACAGTGCAACTGGCCTCATTAAGGTTGAGGAATACAGAAGGAGAGAGTTCTAAAAGACTGAAAACAAAGTTGTTATCAAGCTTTTTCCCCATTCCTCCAGGTCAATCCCACCAGGTCAATTTAACAGCTAAACTCAATGTCCTTTACATAAAATGAAAATAATGCAATGTAAAACAAAACAATTACGTATGAATTAAATTAGCACCCTACTGCACCCCAGAAACATGTATACAATTACAGCAATTACATACCTTCCAACTTTTCACAAAGAGGTAACAATATTACAGAAACCCATAATTTCAGATTAGCGTTCATTTCCTAAGGACATCCCCTTAATTCACCATTACACATTGCTATAAGCTCTTTTTTGTCTGCTAAACCTATAGCAATATATCTTAGGGCCCTGTCGACATTCTATGAGTAATAATATAACTGAATTTGGGGGCAGATAAATTGTAGGTTGTTTAGTGGGTGGGAAGGAGAGAAGAAAGCAGGGAAATAAGAGGTTGGGGGGCAGGACAATGGAAAGAGGACAATGGAGAGAGGATATAGGGAAAAGTGAAGTCCCCTTGCAGGTGCACAGCTGGAAACAGCCCAGCAGCTGACACCATGCAACTTGGCAGGAATTTTCTTGGGTAGAGTTTGCCAGGGGGAGGGAAGGAAGAAAAGCTGAAGATGCGGTGGATGATAAAGGTGGGTGGGTGGGTCGTTTAGAGAGAAAGAAGCAGGAAACAGTGCAGCTGGGGGAGTTTTCAGGAAAGGGGAAGAGGAAATAGTGGGTAAGGAGAAAATTAAATGTCCTCCTACAAATCCTCATGGGTTCTCTGTACCTACATATTACTCAGAAGTAACCTGTCCAGCACTAGCTTCTAGGCTAATACATTGGCCATAATAGTTTCCTTTGATTAAAGGAATGGCTGTAGGTATTACAGCTGCAACTAAAATACCTCCAGCAATATTTACTGCTTGGGTAGGAAGATGGATCAGACGATACTGCATTTTTAGTGTTTATCTTCACACACAAACTGTGTTTTTAAAAAGGCATCCCCAAAAGGCAAACCACTGACAGTACCAGGGATGGGTGCCAGAAAATAGATACTGTTCCAGGTAAACAAGGACAGCTGGAGCTGTACAATTATAAAGTCCCAGAAGGTTAAATTAATTGAACTACCATAGTCTCAATGATTAATGATTATGAAAGCTATATGAGCTTTTAAGTCTAAAATGAGCTATGGGGGCCTTGCATGATGATGATGATGATGATATTGATATTGGATTTATATCCTGCCCTCCACTCCAAATCTCAGTCTCAGAGTGGCTCACAATCTCCTTTATCTTCCTCCCCCACAACAAACACCCTGTGAGGTAGGTGGGGCTGAGAGAGCTCCCATAGAAGCTGCCTTTTCAAGGACAACTCTGCAAGAGCTATGGCTGACCCAAGGCCATTCCAGCAACTGCAGGTGAAGGAGTGGGGAATCAAACCCGGTTCTCCCAAATAAGAGTCTGCGCACTTAATCACTACACCAAACTGGCTCTCCAGGGCTTCCCATTCTTTGTTCTGGACGATATTTCTAGCCAGATCTTTTTAAATGGAAAACAGAAGTACAACTTCTCCCACCCCTATACAATTCTCCTGTCTATTCATTCTTGGTGTTATTTCAACACACTTGGAGCAGAATCGTACAAGGCTTAACATGTAGCAGAATCATGCTTTTTTATGGGTAATACCCTACAGAAAAGATTTTGAAACAGTCAAACAGGACATAGAACTTCTCAGTATATAAAATTTTAGAGGAATGTTTCCATACCATTAATAAATCTTACAGGATCTCTCTCTGATATTAGCAGAAGCGGGTATTTTCCCTTAGGGCTAGAAGAAAGTCCTCGATTTGGATCTCTATAGCTGTTTCTGTGGGAGCAATGATCTCTGTTGGTGGGGTGCAACTTTCTTGGTTTCTCCCTAATGTGGCAGCCAGCCTGCAAGTGGGGCCTGTTGATCTCTTGGACTCACAACTGTTCTCCAGATTACAAAAAAAGTTCCCTTGGAGCCAAGTTCCCTTGGCTGCTTTGGAGTGTGGTATACCCTGCTGAGGCCCCTCCCCAGGCTACATTCTTATATCTGCAGAAATTTCCAAAAAAGGAGTTTCCAACCATATGCAACAGCCTGAAATGCCCCCTGAATGTTTATGCCTGGTAGACAGGGATCACCAGGAACAGGTTGGAGTAGGGATGGCATCCTTCAGGTGGGACCTGGGGATCCTACTAGTTTTTAGGATTGCCATATTATAATATAGTGGGTTCTATGCATCGATGAGGCAAGATTGTCATGATAACAAGCTCTTTATTGAGTACAGCATGGTAGGTGGTTGCAGTAACAAGTCTGAAGAACGGGTTCTGATGAGCCAACTATATATAACACTGGGTTCCCACGCTTGCACATTATTGGGTTGTTCAAACTAACAGGGGGCCTGTGATTGGAGCAGGGGAGTCTGGATTTGGATCCTACTGCCCATTGTTCCCTAGTCCCCAAGCTCATTCCTTCAGGCTCCAATAAGCCAGGCAGGAACACTATTGATAATAACATTGACTTGCATACATAACACAGGTCCAACTCAGGAAATATCTAGGGACTTTGCAGGTGGAGCTGAGAGACTTTCCCATTCCAAATTAATAATAATAAAAAACAATACAGCAGTACAGTTCCCCTGAATACAGTCTTCATTACTTCCTTCTCTTTTTTGCATTCAAATAGTTCCACAGCAGCTGCTCTTCCACTAAAATGAAAGTGAACTCACACACACACACACTCACTCACTCACTCTCTCACTCACTCACTCTCTCTCTCACTCACTCACTCACTCACTCACTCACTCACTCACTTACTCACAGAGCAGCCAAAATGAACAGTTTTCATGCCCACACCTTTCTGTTCTCCCTGGGGCAATGGTATAAGCTTTGCACACCAGAGTTGCTGAAAGTAACAATCTGCTGTTTTTCAACCAGTGTATGGAGAGAGAGGTCTAGGGATGGAGTTTTCCTCTATCTTATCATCAGTAGTTAACTCTTTACTATCCCTTTTAATATACAAAACAGCTTCTGAAAGGAATGCAAAATGAACAGAGGGACTGGGCTCTTTCTCTTCCTATCTTGGACACGTGGCTCTGTCAGCTCACCCTGCCTCCATGAACTTCAGTCTCACTGAGATTTAAAGGCACACACACACCTTCCAAAATACAAGCAGTTTGCTAGCTTCTCAACCTGCCTGAGATCTAAAGGCACATTGTGGCTGCGGGGCAGAGCTTTCCCCATTGGCCAGTTAACTGGTGGTGGGGAGGAGCCTGCAGAACTGTGGAATTCCCTGCCCAGAACTGAGGACTCTCAAGCCTACTGGTTTTACAGCTTATCTGCAGACTACAGAGAATTAGTTTCCCTGGAGAAAATGGATATTTTGGAGGGTCAGCTCTATGGCATTGTAGCCCACTGAGGTCCCTGTCTTCCCCAAGCTCCATCCCCAAATATATAACAAAATCCAGGCATTACAAATTATGTTCATCACTGACAAAGGCTTCTGGCTTTCCAGGCAGGAAAAGAGAGGGCTTGGCTCATTACTTTTCATAATGTATTCACCGTTGATGGGTTTTTTTTTTTTTCAGTTTCAGCATAGATGGCAGAATTTGCAATTTGGCCTTCAGGGGAAAATAGCACCACTGAGTGTGTTGCCAGTCTTGCAGGAAAGAAGTGAATTATGATAAGATCCTCTAATTACCTATGATTGACTCAGATGGGTTTGTTTGAAAGTAATTTATCTGCATCCATGTCTTAAAGTGTGATCAAAGACTTTTGACATCAATAGGAGCTCTTCCATGCACTTCAGCAGTCCATCAAAGCATTTCAGGTACACTGACTTTCAGCCTAACAATGGGCTGCTCAAAATTTTGTATTCCTATTGCCCGTTAATCCGCTTTAACCCACTTTCACACTGCAGTGTTTCTCAAATCAGGGATAACTCTAAAGGCAGGGCCGGATCTGCATATTTTTTGAGAGGGGGGGGCAAAAGTAAAAAATGGCACCCCTTATATTTTTTCTTTGTATATACGTATATGATCAATTTTTAAAATATAGATATATACCGTAATATTTTTTTAAAGTATAGCTTTATAATAAACAACTGCTGAGGAAATGAAACAAGAAACTAATGAATTAGTGACAATGGAATAACTGTATCAATTCTAAATGTATATATTTGTTATCTATTGCTGTACTTTGCCCAGAGCCCGGCACTAGCTGGGATAGGGTGATTCATTAAGTTCAATCAATCAATCAATTAATGTAGTGCTTCTTATCCTTGTAAGTATGCACCGGACTATATAATTATACCACTGTAGAAAAAGCTGTAGAAAAGTTCATGCTTTGCTTCAGTTATGTATCGTGTTCCCTCCAAGCTGAGTTCGTGTGAGCTAGCTCACAGTTTTTTAGCCTCCAGCTCACATATTTTTTTGTGCTAGCTCAGGAAAAATGGCCCCAGAGCAAACTAATTTATGCAGTAGTTCACCACTTTATTGCTAGTAGTTCACAAAGTAGAATTTTTGCTCACAAGACTCCACAGCTTTCTTCTGTTTGGGCAAGGCAGTTTCTTCAATGGGACCTTTGCAAACAAATTGCCTGTCAGATGAGGGACAGGGTAAAAGCTGAAACGGGCCAGAACAGCCTGGAATGGGCATCAAACAATGTTAGCTGCCCCAAAAAGCACTGGGATGCATCATAGACACTTGAGAAAAAATATCCTAGAACAGAAAAAGCGGAACTCACAAGTCCTTATTACCCTGATCTGGGTCAAAATGCCTCCAGAACACCCTGGAACTGGCTGAAATGGGCATCAAACAACCTGGACTCCCACAAAAAACACTGGGATGCATCACAGACACTTGAGAACAATATTCTAGAACAGGAAAAGTAGAACACACACGTCCTTATTACCCCATTTCGGGCCAAAATGCCTCCAGAGCACCCTGGAACTGGCATCAAACAACCTGGGTTGCCACAAAAAACACTGGGATGCATCACTGAAGAACAAGATTCCAGAAAAGAAAAACTTTATGAGCCCATTCCAGGGTGAAATGCATCCAGAACATCACGGAACGGGCTGGAACAGGCATAAAACAGGCCTGTTCCAGGATGTTCTAGAGGCATTTCGGCCTGGAATGGGCTCATAAAGATGTCTGAGTTCCAGTTTTTCTTTTCTGGAATCTTGTTCTTTAGTGATGCATCCCAGTGTTTTTTGTGGCAACCCAGGTTGTTTGATGTCCGTTCGGGCCTGTTCTGGGTGTTTCGGAGGCATTTTGGCCCGGAATGGAGTAATAAGGATGTAGGAGTTCCTCTTTTTCTGTTCTAGAATATTGTTCTCGAGTGTTTGTGATGCATCCCTGTGTTTTTTGTTACAGTCTACATTGTTTGATGCCTGTTCTGGGCTGTTCCATCTTTTACCCTGTCCCATCAGAGGATGCTTAAGACTAGCATGGTGCTGCCTTTAGATCTGATGTGATTCAGAAGGAAATGCAACCCACCATTTACCATACAGGCAATAGAGTTGCACTGCACTAAATGATTCACAAAGTCACTTAGAAGAAATTATCAGGGACTGCAGTCTATAAATACAAAATATTTTCTCTTGCTTAGGGGACTGGTCTTTCCTCCCTCCACTAGAAAATTCACATGCCAGACATTGACTCTGCCCTCCCCAAGAGAAAGTATTGGGAAAGACCTACTGCTTCCAGAGGTATTGGAGAGCTGCTGTTTGTCAGAGTAGACAATACTGACTATGGTCTGCCTTGATATGAGGCAGCTTTACATTACAGTTCATATAGAGCAGGGATAGCCATCTATTTAAAACATTCATTTAATTCAGTTCCTCATGTAAGCATAGTCTTGATCTTCCATACTATGTTTTGAGGGTCACAATCAACAGGAATTGTTTTGTTTTGATTCTGGTGACCAATGGGTTTAGTTTAAAGGGTTTTGTTTTGCAGTTGTCTTGTGAATGCTGCCCAGCCCGCATCCCTGGTGCTCGCCGGCCCACGCCCCCAGCTGTCCCCCCTCCAAAGCCAAGGCCCCCCCCCCTTCGACTGCTGCCTTATCCCGGGGCTGGTTGAGAGCGTGCAGGTGCCTGGCGCTGCCTCCTTGGCCCATTCCAGGGCAACTGGCTTGCTCCTCCCTCTGTCTTTTGCAGAGGTGAGGGGGATCTTTCTACGGCCTGTGAGCCACCATGGGATGGAGTCCCAACAGCCAGCCAGGCGTGCCGCGGGAGGGAGGAGGACTGAGCATGCACACACATGGGGTTGTAGGGAGGTTTCAGCATGCTGCTTGAAGGAGAGAGGAGCTGCTTTAGGACCTCTCGGACAGATTTCCAGCTGCCTCCAGCTGTCCAGCCAAAGCCACTTCCCAAAATCCAGTATTTAAACAAACTGCAAAACAAACTCCAACTCTGAATCTGATTTATTTTGCATGCCCCTGAAAGCTTGCACCCAGACAGAATAAAACTTTGTTGGTCTTAAGGTGCCACTGCGCTGCCAGCAATGCATACAGACCCAAGGAGGAGAAGAAGTTGGGGGAGCGAGCTGTGTTTGCGCTGCCATCGGCTTCGAGGACAACACTGCTGGGATGCCCTAGCTTTCTCCTCCCTGGTCTGTGCACACAGAGCGGGGGGAGGAGAAAGGGCAGGGGCTGCGTTTGCACCCTCCTCAGTTTCCAGACGGTGCAAACATCACCGGGATGCCCTGACTTTCTCCTCTCTGGGTCTGTGCACACAGACCCAGGGAGGAGAAAAACATAGGTGGGGTGGCCAATTTGGCGCCCTCCATGGCACCAGGGGCAGGCACCCCCTCTTGCCCTCCCCTAGATCCGGCTCTGTCTAAAGGTGCCTTTTATCCTTACATGGGGTTCCATCCCATATTCCTTCTGTGCTGATATCATGCTGGAAATCACAAGACGGTGTCAATGAGTTTGCACCCCAAGCTGAGGCTCATCCAATCCATTGTTGTTGTTGTTGACTGGATTTATTAATCACCCATCCTGGTTTACGGTGGTCTCTGGGCAATGTACAGGCATATGCCATGAAAATAGTATGTAAATTAAAAATCAACATAATAAATTAAAATTAGAATTTTTTTAAAAAAAAATCAAAAATCCCAGGTGGCGTCCTATGAGCTTTTTTGTTCCCATTCTGGACTACCAGGGCATGATACATGAGAGGGGGGGGGGAGGAAATTTACAAGGTGTTCAGGGTTTAAATAGAGCTATGAATGGGTACATTGATGTAAGAGTGACCAAACCTTTGGTCCCTCTTGCACTGTTATTCTTTCAATTTGTTAATTTCACTATCTCGCCATTGGATTCTAACTTTATACTATTTTGCATGCTTAACCACTACCCACAAGCTATATGCAGCACTGCTAACTGTACCCCATTTCATTGTCTGATGAAGTGTGCTTTTAGCACACGAAAGTTTATTCTCAATAAAACTTTGTTGGTCTTAAAGGTGCTACTGGACTCCAACTTTGTATCCCACATTCTCAGGGTGCAAAGGAATGAAATAGCTGTGGCATATGTAGCAACTGCCCTTAGCTTTCAGTGGGTTTAATCCAGAGGTTTCATGTTGCTAAGGGTGGACAGAATCTATGGTTTAAATTGAGGATTGCCAACATCCAGGTGGGGCATGGAGTTCTCCCTGGATTACAACTGATCTTCAGTCTTGCAGAGACCAGTTCCCCTGGGGGAAAAAGGCACCTTCGAGGGTGATCTGTATGGAATAAAATTCCCACTGACTCCTCCGCCTTCCAAAGCACCGTCCTCTGCAAGCTTTACCCTCAAAATTGTATTAGAAAGGTGAAGACTTGGACATTTTCAGGGGGGGGGGAGCACACATTTTTCTGGGTTTTTTCCTCTAAGGACTGTGGGGTGGGGCCCTACCCCTAAAATGTTGGAAGTTAAGATATACACACTGAAGAAAGATAGGGTATAACAGCCTGTCTCTCTGGATATATTTACAGTGTTGGTTCTACAAGACTAAAGCCTTTAATACTTGCAAATTCCATAAATATGCCAAATAGTACAGTTTTATATGGTAAGTTACAAATAATGCATTTTATGCTCCTAAAGCAGTAAAATAAGTTTAGGTTTGATAGGAAAGTAAGTAACTGATCCGTTTATTTCTCTCACAATTTCTAATGAAAGAAATGTGAGGTAAAAACACATTTTTCCTCCCAAGGGCTCAAAATTTCCAGAAATGTTGTATCAGTGATTATTTACGTGCTTCTTCAGACATTTTGCATCAAGAGGAAGGACTGATCCTGAAGGGGTCGTTGGTTCTGTTTTGTATCTGCCATGTGTTCTGAGTTTTGCTTTGTGCAAACTGATCTCCCATCACCACCACCAATACTTGTTTGTTCTAATCAGCTGCTTTTTATGGTATGGGAAATAAGCGTGATAATATCTGAGGTCCAGGGCTTTTTTTGTAGCAAGAGCTCTTTTGCATATTAGGCCACATCCCCAAAATGTAGCCAGTCCTCCAAAAGTTTACAGGGCGCTTAGTATAGCACCTGCTGTAAGCTCTTGGAGGATGGGCAACATCAGGGGTGTGTGGCCTAATATGCAAAGGAGTTCCTGCTACAAAGAAAGCCCTGCTGAGGTCTAATTTAAACTGAACAACACTGAGTTTTTATCTTCTATCTGTACAGGTATACTACATTTAGCCCACTAAGGTTGTCCATTTTCCAGACCCAGGAGTGGTGGTGCACATTCAGATGGGGTTGTTTAACCACTGTACCAGCTTTTGTGAACCTTCTTCCACGTTGCAAAACTACCAAGCCAGGTGTATGGTTTGACGCCTGTGATTTGGCAGGGGGAAAGTGCTGTTAGTTACAAATCTCCACTTTCTCGTCCACACCAGCAATCCCATTGAACGTGGAAAATAGATTCCCCAGGTCATGATCTGTGTGGGGCAATACACATGTTAGCCAGTGGGCCACAGTGAGGAGAGGGAATGGGGCTGTACTGACAGAAGAGGGAGGAGAGGGTGATTTCATCTCCTTCCTCATTGCAGACCATTAACCCATAGAGCTCTTACTTCATGTGGGACCCCAGCCCTTGTAATCAAGTTTCCCAGGACTGGAAGGAACTGCCAGGAGGAGATGAGGAGCAGGGAACACCTGCAATCATTGCATAAGCAGGTCACTGGATCCAGCCAATTAGATGTGTTAGTAATGCTGTATTTCTTCTGATATGACTCAGTAAAAGCACATTTGGGCTATTTTTTGTTATCTCCTGCAGAATGGTTAGTAGACCTGTTAATACTTTCTATGATCGCCATTTCAGTATAAAGTAAGAAGGGATTTTAAGAGCATAGGTATTGATTTGCAAAATGAGTTCACCAAAGCATCTCCTGCCAATGCATCCATGTTCAAAATGATGAATGGTATGTTTGATGTTTCTTTTGGAAGATGCAGTATACTTGTCAGGCAGTCAGAATGTTGTTAACTCTGCTAGGGGCTCTGGTTTTACATATCTGTCCAATGGATACCAGTTTATACCAGGTAAGGGGCCTGGATTTTAACCTGCTGAGCATAATGCTTTTCTTCCTGTCATAATTTCTAAATGTTGTGGCTGCAGTTCTCTTAATTAGCTCCATATGGGATCTTGTCTTGACATACTGCATGCAGAAAGCATCATCATCAGGTTTTTTTTTGTTCGGCTATTTCTGCAATGAATAACAACAAATGGTCATTACACATCTCAAGCTGCTTTCTGGCCACTTGATCTGAATCAAAACTTTATTTGCTTCTGTATGCAAGCTGTTTGGTAATACAATAAATAAAAGGAAGTAGAGTAGTTAGACAATTTAATGCTAATATGGGAGTGGGGGGATAGGGTTGCCAGGTCCAACTCAGAAAATTTCTGGGGATTCTGGGGGTGGAGCCAGGACACTTTTCCATTCCCTAAAAATAAATAAAAATACAGCAGTGCAGTTCCCCGGAGTACAATCTTCATTTCCTCCTCTTTTTTTGCATTCAAATGGTTCCACAGCAGCTGCACTTCCACTAAAATGAAATTGAACACACACATACACACACACTCACAAAGCTGCCAAAGTACAAAGTTTGTATGCCCACAATGTTGTGATATCCCTGTAGCAATGGTATAGATAACTCTACTCATCAGAGTTACTGAATGTAACAATCTACTGTATTCTAACCAATTTATGAAGAGAGAGCTCTAGTGGGTGCAATTTTCCTCTATCCCATACTCAGCTTCTCATTAAGACTTTACTATGCCTTTTGGTAGTCAAACAATTTTTTGTAAGAAATAAAAAATGAAGAGAGGGACTGGGCTCTCCGTCTCTTTCACACACACACACACACACACACACATGCACAGCTCTTTCTGCTCACCCCCGCAGCTTCAGTCTCACTGAAATTTAAAGGCACACACACAGTTGCAAGCTTCTGAACCTGCCTGAGATATAGCAGTGAGGAGGAGCCTGCAAAACTGGGGAATCCTTTGGCCAGACCTGGGGACTGGCAAGCCTATGGGGAGAAGAGAAGAAATCTTGGGTTGCTTAGGGCAAGTTTACATTAGTATAGTAGGTTTAGAACTGACAATGAGAAGAAGCAGAAACTTGCAGGTAATATGGGAAGCAGGAAATGTAGATGGCAAAATGCCCTCCTTCCAAGGTGTAACATTATTTCCCTAGTTGTAAAATGGGTTAACGTCTTATTATGATCTGTGGAAAGGTTAGAATTCCTCTCCAGTAAGACTGCACATGAACTCCAAGTTGCATGCTTAGCTCTTTGTGAAGTAAGTGTTAACTGCTAAGCAAACAGTGGAAATCTTTGTAACAGTGAATAATTGTCTTCTGCTTCAGTGAGAAAGCTTAAAGCTTTTATCATGTTTGAAATCAAAGATGTAGGTGCCAAGCTTTAGCTTGAGAGAGAATTTATAAGAAAGCCCTGACCAGAAAAATAATAACTTGCTTAACTGACCTGGCAATTTTTATTTCCCTTTAATTCCCTAATCCAACCCCACAGAGAGAAAGTTATCTGTGCCGCAAGAAACAGAGAGAATATACTGAATCCTCATCCAGTGTTTTGACTTTGCAGTTTGAATGCAAAATTGAAATTCGTAATGGCCCTGACACCATAAAGCAGAACAAGGTCTGAAGTCTGCATCTGCCAGAAACCTGGGTCTGGGAACCGGGGTCTCTGCCAAACAGCTGTGCACCAGTAGGGGGCAGGAGGTACAGTTCTAAAGCAGAGACACTGCTCACAAGAGAAAGCTTTGTTCCTTCCCAAAGCTGTTTTTCCCAATTGTATGTAGAAACAATGCTGAGAAAAGGGAGGGTGGAATAGCTTGTGGGGAGGGGGGAATCACATCCTCTTTCCACCATTTTGTAATTTTTTAAAATGGAACTCAAATGTCTAATTTCAGCCTTACTCAGATTTTTCTTTAGGATGATAAACGTAGCAATTAAATTATAAAACATTTCTACCACTTCTCTGTTAAAACTACTCAGCTGCATCTGTACATCATTGGATACTGGGTCATCATTTCACTAAAACCCAATAATTCACCTGTTGGATAGTTTGTATATATAGAAACAGGACCCGGCCCTTCCCAGCCAAGCCGGCATCGCCGGCGTTCAGGCTGGGGGCCGTCTTTGCCCCCTCGGAAGGAGGGAGCAACAGAACGCTGGGCCCGGTACATCCGGGTCTGTTTCTGGGCATGGCGTCAGGGCTATATAAGCCCCAGCCCCGCCCAGAGCTCTTCAGTTCTTTTTGGGCTCTCTGCCTGCCCACCCTCCCTTGACAGTACAGGTTTCAACCGGTCGCCTTGTTAGGGGCCAGGTAGGAATTTTTTCATCTTCACATAATTGGCCCATGTGGAGTTGTTTTTCGCCTACCTTGTACTGCCTTGTAGCATTAGGTGTTAGCAGTAGGAGTTTTAATTCAGTCGCAAGCTGGAGGATGTTTTGGCCACAGTGTTTTCAGGGGAGCACCTATGGCCTAGCACCAGTGGTGCGGGTGGTCTGTAGGAACCGCAGATGGGCTACACGGCTCAGTGCGGGGAATGCAGATCACGGAGAGCCTCACCTGGGCGGATCTTTCCATGGGGGATTGATGCTAGCCCAGGTGGAGAATGGCTGGGGCCTGGCCACTCAGCTACAACCCGAATATGGTGGGCTTGTGCTGGGGGCAGGGTGGCTCGCCCTTTGGACAAGGCGGGGTCAGGGGGTGACCCCAGGGCTTGTCCCATTCAGGTCCCATCCTTGCCAGTTATAGGTTGATTAATTATTTAATAAAGCGGCCTGGTTTTTATACCCAACACTTTGTGTCTGTCTCTTCATTCCGACTGGGGGGGCAAGGCTTTTTCCTGAGGAATGTGGTAGAATGGAGTTCTTTGTGGAAACAAAATTCTCAAATAATTTTTAAAAGTTTATGAGGGGCACCCGTGTGTTTCTCCTTCATCTCCCTCTTGAGAATTCCAGCACCTCTTTTCTCAGAAAAAAAATCCCAGTATATAAACATCCATTTGTGAATGACTGGCAAGAGCCAACCATGTGGGGACCTAGACTTATAGGGAAATAATGCACATAGCATGAACCAGGGAGTAAGGGCCTTACATTTTGCTACATGCCTCCATGCACCCATCATGTAGCCTGCTGTTCCTGCACAAATCTACATGGCTGTGAGAGAGCAATAGCCAGCCACCATAGCCTCACAATGCCCTTGGACATCTTCTCACAGAATATGTTGCTACACTTTGGTTAAAGCCCATATGTGATTGTTTTGGGTCTTACATTCAAAGTATCAATAGCATTCACTAGTTGTCACACCCAAATTAGTGCATAGCAATTTTGCATTGCATGAGTGATCTCTGGTTCATTCCCTCTGGTGGAGTGTAGTGATTAGAGTGTATGTCTCTGTGGTTATTGCCGCTGTATTGCACTTGTTGTTATACCCTCCTTGTTTTACATGGTATTTTGTATGTATTTTGCTGAGCAGACATGTTAAAACGGATAAAAGGAAGTACTTCTTCACCCAAAGGGTGATTAACATGTGGAATTCACTGCCACAGGAGGTGGTGGCGGCCACAAGCATGGCCACCTTCAAGAGGGGGTTAGATAAAAATATGGAGCAGAGGTCCATCAGTGGCTATTAGCCACAGTGTGTGCGTGTGTGTGTGTGTGTGTGTGTGTATATATATATATATATATATACATATATATATGGCCGCTGTGTGACACAGAATGTTGGACTGGATGGGCCATTGGCCTGATCTAACATGGCTTCTCTTATGTATGTTCACTAATTGTTACTTTACTTTGCTTTTTCTTGTGACCTTGTAGATTTGTAACAGCCAATGGCTAATTACAATAAAGGAACTACTACTGGTTAGAGTGCTGCACTAAGACCTGGGAGATCAGGGTTCAAATTCCCACCTTCCATAGAACTCTCTGAGTCACCTTAGCCTTAACCTACTTCATTAGGTTGTTGGGAAAGGGGTGGGGGTGGGGACTGTGTTCACTGTCTCAAGCTCATGTAATTGATAAAGAAGCACTCTCCTTCCCTCATACCCAGCCCCTTCAAAGCAATTCATTGGATGCTCTGACTTGTACTTGTTCTCTCAACTAGAAGTAGAATCAAGCCACAAGTGCCTAGCTCAAGGTTGCCTGTGAGCCTCTCTGGTGGAGGCAGGATCCAAACCTGGACCCCCAAGATCCTTGTACCACATGAGGACTCCTCCTAGCCACCTCTCTTCTCATGCCCACACAAAGAGACAGAAGAGAGAGAATTTTCTGTTTTCGTATATACTGCAATCAATTAGCATTAATGCTTTCTTATTTCATTTATGAGAGAGCAACCGAAGTAATCATCTAGATTAGTTTCTGTTCTTTAGCTAGAAGGCCAAAGAAGAGGAAGAATGCTGATTCAGGGTGCTACCTAAAAAAAACCCCAGCCCCTTTCTTAAATCCAATTGATGTTTTATTGCCAACAGAGCTCTCGAGCAAATTCTTGCTTGTCTCCTGCAATCAATTATTTATGAGCTCATCCTGACATGCATTTTGGATTTTATTTGCCTTTTAATGGACATTTAAAAATTATTCTGTATGATTGCGTGATTTAAAATACCCCTTCTCCGACGGCACTGGCTTGTAACTATCAATCTGGTGATTTCCTTGCTTTCTATAAAATCCAAGGGAAATGTGTGCAGCTATATATACCACGCAATTGTTTCTTCTAAATTGTGCTATCAATTGCTGGTGTTTATGAAACCTTTCTTTCTAGCCATCAAAGCACTTTGAATGTGCAGCCAATTCAAGGCTTGGGTGCATGTGATATATATATATATGTGTGTGTGTGTGTGTGTGTTATGAACATCAGAACAAAAGCCAGAAACTATCTGTAACTAGGGCTGACCCAAATTTTCATGCATTTTAATTTTCTTACAATCAAGCCATTTCATTCCTAAGATGGTTTTGAGCCTTTAATCAAATGCACAAAACCAAAAGGGCATTTCTATAAAGGGATTAGAACGCTAGTATAACGAAACACTTCAGGAGGGCACTTTTTATGAAGGAATAGGATTTTCCTCTACTGCTATGTGTATTGAAGGTATCATATTGCGTTGATTTCATTTTCTTCCACTTGTGTAGTCCACTTTCTGCTTAATTTGCAAGTATACATTCCCTTAGAATGGTTGGTTGTTTGTGCTGTTTTTTGATTCTGTATTGTATTGTATTGTTCATGCCATTGTTCATTGTTCATTCAGATCAGAGGTGTCAAACTCATTTGTTATGAGGGCCAGATCTGACATGAATGAAATCTTGTTGGGCTGGGGGTCTGATCCGACCCACACATTTGACCCCTGATTTAGATAAATGCAATCAAGAAAGCCTAAAATATCCTTTTTGAGTCTCAGTGAGAAAGGCAGGCTAGTTATAAATTGTTAAAATGAATCATTTGCACTCTGCACCTCTCTGTTAGAGGGTAAACAGGTACTGGAGATTCAATGTAAACAGAATTAGAGTAAACAAGTATTGGATAATTCTACACATTGCATCATAGTCATGGCTCTCTTTAGTCACTTTTGCAAGCCAAATTGCCCTCAATGAGAGGTTGGGGAATTTAAATGGTGGGCAACTTTGGTCAGTGGGATACAGAACTAATGTATACAAAAAATGTCCTCCAGAAACTCTCTATTAAATGATGAGGAGACTAATTAAATAAAAATAATTGGGTTTTATTAGAAAAATAGAACACACAAGGCAATAAAATCATAAAACACTCATACGTACCTAGGAAAATAGACATGAAAATGGATAGGGATAGCACAGGGGTAAAACACAGACATGTGTTACAAATTGTTTTCTTCATCTGAAGCTCCAATAGTGACAAAAAGGGAATGGGGTAGCAAGGTACGGCTGGTGTTTCCTGCTATTGGTGACCTGAAACTGATCAGGTTTAGGGGGTGGATCAGATAGCGGAGTAGGGTAACTGTCTGAAGCACACCAGAGAAAAGGTGTGCTTGACCTTTTAAGGACTACCTGGCACCCTCAGGGGGAGCAGGTCAGATGACCTGTAATACGGGGTCAGGTGGGATGTGATGCAGAGTCACATGGGGTATGACACGTGGAAAGTGGGATGCTCCAGGATGACATTTGGAAAGTGATTAAGGGTGAAGGGATTAACATTCCTAGATAAGATAAGGTTACCTAAAAGGGTCAATATGGAGCCAAATTATTATCCTAAAGTGACACCCACCAATGGTGTTGGTTTCCTCTTCTGGAATATCTATTGTCTTTAACATACAGTTCTTTGTTTAACGTCTGGCTTAGGAAGTCTGGCAGGGTGCAGTTTACAGCAAACTTGATGGGTTTATGCAAAGTCTGAGGGTCATTCTGTGTACATGGGTCTCCTGCTTTGCTCATATGGCTTCCCAACGGGACAGGAAGCTGACAGCTGCTGTTGTTAGCCCGAGTAATGGCTTTCCTTGCATCAGGAGACTAGAACAACGAGACCGGAGCAGCTATGCTGAAACCATGAAGCTGGACAGCCCAAGCAGGTGTGTCTTCAAGCTGTGTGCTAGCTGCTTGGATGATAGAAACCCCAGAAACAGTTGGCATATGTCAGGCAAGGCATATGCCTGATGCAGATGTTTGAGAGTTCTGTGTGCTTAAAGCAACCTGCCTGCTAAGCCAGAGATCACAATGTCTGTTTATAGAATTGGAAGGGGGCCTTGGTTCACAACTTTGGGATTTACAATGTAATCCTATGCATGTTGACTCAGAAGTAAACCCTGCTTTATTCATTTGGGCTTACTCCCAGATAAGTGCGTATAGGATTACTGCTGACATATAACTAATTTTAGGTGGATTGGAATCATAAAGGATGTCTGTGTATGTGTGTACTTTTATGGAGTTTGATTTTTGCCATGCAAATCACCTTTACTAAACTCACATTCTACTCTATATCTTACATTCTGGGGGAAAAGTCTACAAAATACATGTATATTCATAGCCTATGGCAGGGCCTTTTTCCTAGGGGAATGTGGTGGAATGGAGTTTCGAAACCTCTTAATGAAAACAAAATTCTCAAGAAAATGTTTAAAAGTTAATGAAGGGCACCTGTGTGTTTCTCCTTCATTTCCCTCTTGAGAATTCTGGGACCTCTTTTTCCAGAAAAAAAGCCCTGTCCTATGGGCAGTGGAAATTCAGTTTGATATCACTTGCCAAATTTATCTCCTTTCCATCATAAAGAAGCCCGCAGTCAACTAAACCAGCATTTGAAGCTTTGAATAGACTGATTTCTAGCATCATTCATCATTTGTGTTTTATGATATTCATATTTTCCACAATTGGATTGACAATATTTGGATAATCAATAAAGAAAACACTAATGGGAAGAATGTATTTTCCATGCCTCGCCATTAAATCACAACAGGCCCCACTGCTACCTTCGTCGAAAATGTCATTTTCTTCATTATTCACTAGCACTTTTCAATCCCCAAATGTGCTGCAGTCATTACTGCAGATCATTTTTTCCTTAGAATGTGTGATATAATTTTAATGCTGGCATAGAAATCCTTTTCCTACTTAGTGGCTCTCTGGTGTAACAAAAGCAGGAGAACCCAGAGTACTCAGGCTCAAGAGAATTTCCCATGCTTTTGAATTATGGTAAAACCAACAGGGACTGCTGGACAATGAGGTATAGGAGCTGTAAAACGGAGCTATTCCGCCAGGTCTTTGGATGAGGCAGCAGGCATCTATCTATTAGATCGGTTGGCCTCCCCCTACGGCCCACTGCACTACTGTATTGTGGTGCTGTATTGTGGCACTACTTTTGTGCTATACCATCTTGCTTTATATCATCTTGCTGAATTAACTTGTTGCATTTTACCGAATGTTGAAGCTGATTTTATTATGATTTTATTGTGATCTTATCTCTAATTGTTGTTCTGTGCTCTGAGTCCCCAAATGGAGGAATGGGCGGAATAGAAATAAACAAATAATAATAATGATTTCCACTCCCCAATCTGTGTTCTTCGTCTTCTTCTGAAAGTGTAAACCCGCATTCTTTTCACTTATAGGAACGCTGTGCAATCGATTCCACCATTTCATTTTATTTCCTAAGTGTTTATCTTTTCCATGCTCCTATACAATATTCAGTAAAGGCATGAAGAACACTTTCCTTGAATTTTACTCTTCAGAGGCGCATTGTCTTTTTGTGCAGCCTTTGTGCTTTGTTAATTTCATAAAGGGAGATGCGATGGCAGATTTTCTCCCCCCTCCTCAGCTGTTTGCATCTATGGGGCTGCTGCTCCAATAGCAGCTTTTCTGTCATTGGCACAAAGCCCAGGCAAGCCATGATCTAATAGTGCATGCTATTTTTCTCTTTTCTAGTGGGGAGTCTAGTTTTTTCTTTCTTTCTAACAAGCTAAACTTCCTTACATAGCTCCGGGAGATCCAGGAACTGACAGATGTACCCATTTCGCACTACAGCCAGACAATCTCTCAAATCTTTGTTGTGAAAACTGTCGCTGCATGCCTAGGAAGATAAAATAAACCATTTTTCATGCTCCTTGTTCTTACACACATTTTTTAAATAAATGTATATGAAGAACTGGAACGAAGAAGACCCTTGTCATGGCAAGAAGCACCTATTGAAGGGAATACCTTTCAATAAGAGGGCAACTCGCAGTTTGTGACACATAGGAGTAGCATCCAGTGATCGGCTTGTGAAGGATTGTGGATCTTCTCCTCTTTCCTCTTCCTCCTGGGTTGTGGAATACTAGCCTTGTGGGTTGCAATGAGAAGGAGGAAGGTGCAAAATTGCTCCCTTCCTTCAGTTTGGTGAATGAGAGCCAGTTTGGTGTAGTGGTTAAGTGCATGGACTCTAATCTGGGAGAATTGGTTTGATTCCCCACTCCTCCACTTGCACTTGCTGAGATCTTGGGTCAATTTTTGTGAGCAGTTCTCAAAAGATCTCTCTCAGCCCCACCTACCTCACAGGTGTCTGTTGTGTGGAGAGGAAGGGAAAGGAGATTGTAAACCACTTTGAGACTCTGGGTAAAGGGCAGGGTATAAATCCAATTTCTTCCTCTTCCATCAATGGAGTATCACCAATATAAGAAGTAGAAAGTTTTGTCCACTTTCTCCTCTTCATTTTGGCAGCCTCCAGGTCCTCATGGAAGCTCCGCGCATCCCCACAGCCAGCCTGGTTACCAGTTTTGACTGATTCAAACTGCCGCCAAGCCAATTACTAAGTCCCTTTTTGCCCACTCCTCCTTTGGGTGATTCTGGGACCACAGCATCTACACAGAGTTTCTGTGCCAGTTGGTGCACACACATCTTGCAGGAGGCTGTATGTAATTAGTTACAGAGTGCAAACTTCTTATGGCCATGGCTTTCTGAACCACAACCACATATATTAATGGGATAGCCTGGTACATGATTGATTTTTTTACAGCTGTCATTATGACTGTATCCAGTTTGGGAAAAGAATTCTTGAACCTATATTTTAACTACTTTGACAGGTCTGTTTGCCTGGGAAACTCAATGCAATTTAACTTTAGAATGCTAACTATGAATATGGCGTCTTTTGGCATTTTTAATATATTTGACATTAAGACTTTGAATAAATGACTCCCATGGGACTTTGTACATTTTTGCTCTTGGGGATATATAGTTGACATTTGCTGTACGACTGAAGGGCATACAGTCAGCAGTGTTCACAAGTTTCTCATCGTTAGCTGCCTTGTGACAAATTTGAGCAGCATTTAATGCCAATTTTATGGCTACTATTTTTTATGTGTCAGGGGTATAGCAAAAAATGTCAGCTTTCCTTATAAGACAATTCAGACCTTTTTTTTGTTATATCTTCCTAGCTACCCTGTATGAAGCATTTTTTAACTTCATTTATTTTTTTTTACCAAGTCGCCTCCAGAACAGCAAAATGGAGGGCAGTGGACACACATTTGATCAAGTTTGCTTCAGTCTTATGAATGACAGACACTCAAAGTGATTGTTTGCACTTGTTTCTGGGAACATTTAAACTACTAAAATACAACCTGCAGATTCTATACCCATGATGAACACCTAATGGAAGTTCTATTAAATCTGCATTTCCTACTGCTCTGAAGGAAAGGACAGGCCAGGAACTTCAGGGCCAAGAAAGGAAAGAGAGAGAGAAAACACCTTGGATCTTTAAAATGTTTGCATATCATTTTCATGCATTTATAATATTTCTCCTTGACAAAGTTCATAATCATTTGCTTTACTTCCTCATCTCTCATCCGGATAATAATCAGATTGGACCTTGGATGGGAGACCTCCAAGGAATGGCAGGGTTATGATGCAAGGTAGGCAATGGCAAACCGCCTTAATATCTCATGCCTTGAAAACCCTATGGATTCGCTGTAAGTCAGCTGTGACATGATGGCAAAAACAACCACCACCTTTGCTTAGCTTTGATAATTCTAAATAGTGTTTGACCTGTAGACCCATATAACAGTGACGAACACAAATGGATTTTTGTTGTTCCATTGAAGTGAAAACAACTAATTGGGATGGAATCATCAGGGATTGTAGCCCTTGCCTGTAATATCCACCCTTGTTAAGAGAGAACAAAATCATCTCAGGTTTTATAAGAAAAATATTATTGGTTGTAGTGTAGGCACAGAGGGATATGACAACTGTGTGATCAAGTTTTCCTCCTTTCCTAAGATCCTTAACTGGGCAGTGAGGTGTGGGGGGTATATTTTTAAACCGTTGAAGTGCGCAAGTGAAAGAGAACAATTTTGTTTCAAAACAGATCCTCAGTGTTTTCTTTACCCATGAGAATGAGACTGTCTGCTGGACTGATCATGAAACAAGTGTTCAAAAAATGAACTTACCTTCTATGCCATGCTGGTTTGCTTTTCATTTTTGTGCCTTGTATGGTCTGCTTGCAATTCAAAATAAGCATTGTGGTGAGAGTTTTCCTATCTGCTCAGTGACAACATTTAGCAGGGCGGCTAGCCTGGTAGATGATCTTGACCTGATTGGGTATGCCTCTGGGTTATCGTTGAATGGGTCATACAGTACTTTCAATCAGATGTGTTATGTGGTGTACGAGCTGCTTTTTGTGCCTGCACAATCAGCAGCATTAATCATGTTGGTGCATTCTCAGAACTGACTTGATCAGACTACAGTTTACAGGCAGGGTTACAAAAATGCATACATGCAGTACAGTTAACACAAGAGAACACATTCTGCTTTAGGAAACAGCCAGGAAGACAACATAGATAAGGATGGAGTTCTAGAAATGCAAGCCGTGTACCTTGCCCTCGCCCACCCCACTTAGCAGGACAGAAACCAAGGAAAACATCTGTTTTGTTTAAACTACCCCCCCCCCCAACATTAGTGGGGCCTAGGTAAAGCAGATAGTTTAGGGAGAGGGACAGCTATAGGAAAAGCAGAGTTAGATCAATGTGCAATATAACTGTGATGGACCCAAACCTCTCACATGAAGGAGGACCAGGTCAACTAGGTCAACTGGGTAAAATGGACAAAGCCAGAAATCAAAAGACAAGCCATACAACTTTCCCTTATACAATCCCATCAAAGCTCGATAAGAGAACCTTTAAAAAAATAATTGATCATCTGACATATCAGCAATAGGATAGGATAGCATTGTGAAAATACGAAGAGTATCTGCAATCCGGTTTCAGGTCTTAAAAAGGCCAACATTTCAGTACAAATAGAGGGGTGATCAAACATCCCTTTACTTTTCCTCCCCTTAGTGGAATTTATTTTGTTAGGATTTTACTGATTGTATAATTTTTGTTGTATGTTAATTTAGTTAATGGAAGGGTGAGGTGGGAGTTCTCGTGGAATTACAGATAATCCCTAGACCACAGAGATCAGTTTCCTATAGGAAATGGCATCTTCAGAGAGTGGGCTCTATGCCATTACTTCCCTGCTGAGTTCCCTCTGTGCCCTCCACAGGCTCAACCCCCAAATCTTTAGGAATTGCAAAACCCAGAGTTAGCAGCTCTGTGGTAAGGAATATGAGAAGCTTTAAAATAAATGCATAAATAATGCTGTTACTTCTGGAGCACTGGGGGAAAAACATCGTTAAGGGCATTCAGATTTGTCAATATGTTTTAGAGGTCAACACAAAATTCTAGTGCGTTTTTATGCTGTGTGATAGTCCCAATGAGTATGTTGTACGTCAGGACATTATAATGTATTTTTGTGTCATGCTGCAGCGTGGTTGCTGAACTGATTCAATATGGGGTGGCATGCGGAAGAAGGAGCCAGAACAAATATGGTTTGCGTTCATGATATGATGAACCCAAAAATGCTCTTCTTGTAATTTTTTTAAAGAAATTCTATGGTACCCTCGTTGTCAGTTTGGTCTCTCTCTTAAAGAATTAGTAGATTTTAAAAAGTGTGAACAGTTAAAAATCAGGGCAATTTATCAATAATAGAGAACGTTTTCTTTGCAATGAGCTCTTTTATTTATTTACATTTTCCCAAGCTTTAGTCAGTGCTTTCAGAATACATCAGCTCTGTAAGACAACGCTCTGGCCTCATTTCTGCACATTGTTTGTGTACCAGGCTCTGAGCTGCCATTTCACATCACAGTACATTGATTTTTAATGTTCTTCTAATTTAGGCTAAAGATGCAGAAATCTTAGCTCGGTTAGGCTGCATGCTGACCTGCATCTGAACTTCCTCCCAGATGCTCCAAGGTCTCCACAAGAAATCTTCTTCTTTAAAAACATAGAAGAAAAAAAGGGAGGGGACCATTATAAGGAAAAAGACCCCAAAACTATATGATCAACTGGCTTTAATTATGTTTTAATATTGTTGGGGTTGACAGTAGCAACTGCTCACTTCAGAAATGGTTACATAGGCTGTGAGATTTAAACAGATGCAATAATCTCAGTTACTTCTGTCTCATTCCCTCTTTAGATCTATTGTGGTTATCTGATTTACTTAGACACAGCAGCTGGTATGCCCTTTTTGGGGCTGGCTTTGTAAGATTAAATTCTGCCACCTTGACCTAGCAATACTGAGTGACTGCACAGCCCAGGTTTGCCATGGGATCTGGTGCATGAAATTAGTGCCGGAAAGTAGGATAATGTAGTGCCAGTGACATGGCCATGTCAATCAGGATAATTCTGGAATTCAGAAAAAGGGGAAAAGTTCAGTGCAACCGCCGTGCCCTATTTAGCAGAAGGAAAGGGGTGGGGTGGCGGGAAATGATTTTGTACGCAAAACTGTTTTGTGTGTGTGTGGAGGGGGAATGGCATCAGTGTAACATGTAATATTTAGAATATGTGATTTTTTAAAAAAGTAACTACATGCCCTGTAAATGTAATAAACTCATTTTGCCTGTGCCTCATTATGGTTTTCAGTTGGTTCAATTAGTGAAGGAGCTGACGAATTAAAATGCTCCCCACTGAGCTCCAATGGTGAAATGGAGACCCAAACTGAACCGCTTTTGCTCAGCCGGTCTGTCACAGATGTCAGTCGAAATATTGTCAGCGTCTGAAATACAGCAGCGGATTTCTTGCTGTTCAGAGCACTGAACCTTATTGTGCAAAACTTTAACCTATAAAACACAAATGTCTCTTAAATGCCTAAATTCATAGTCTGTAAAATTTGCTTGGAAACATATTTTCAGAAAGGCTAGAGACACATTAATGAACAGTGTTGTCTAGTTAAGCTAGAAATGACCAGCTTTTGCGGAACCATTCTGTTCCCCAGAAAGCAGGCCAGAGACCAGGGAAAAGAAATGGCCAGACTTCACAATGCAGTGGGTGTCATCTAGTAGTCAAATTGCTAAATCTGCTAAAATGCTCTCTTTCATATAGAGTTGCCAGCTCTGGTTTGGGAAATTTCTGGAGATTTGGGAGTAGAACCTTAGCAGAGCAGGATTTGGGGAGAGGAGGGACCTCAAAGGGCTATAATGCCATAGAATCCACCTTCTAAAACCACCATTTCCCCAAAGAAACCAATTTCTGTCATTTGGAGATCAGTTGTAATTCTGAGAGATTTCCAGCCTCAACTTGGATGTTGGCAACTCTTCTTTCACACAACTATTAGACATAGGAACACCCCCCCCCCGCTTTTACTCATCCTCAGGCCTCAAATTCAGCAGAAGCTCACAGGAGCACAACTCCTGAACCTTTCTGAAGGCTCCCCCTCTTCCTCCCCACTTACCTATCCTGTCCATTGAATAGTGGATGCAGCTGCACAGCAATCCCTGGATTAGGAGAGCAGGCAGCCAGCCAGCCACCAGGGGCTTTGCCACACCCCCAGCAGCCCTCATTAACCCCTGGATTTTAAAAGTTTTTATTAGTTTCTGGAAATTGGGGATAGGGGGTAAGAAGGGATAAGAAATTAAAGTTACGTGTCACTCTTAATCTGCATAGAAAATACTTTCATAAAATACAAGTCTGCATCTACTATACTTTCTTAAAATACATAGTCACATGTTATTGTCTCTTAGCCTTACATCACCAGCATTTTAATATTTTGTATTGTAAATCTTCTTGTTAAAATACCTGTTTAATTTGACATTTCCAATAAAAGCAATCTTGTAGTACAAAGTACAGGAAAAAAGGAGATATAAGTTCACAACAGAGAATCTTAAGAGTCTTGAGTATCTAACCAAGCATAGAATTTCAACCAATGTTTTCTTGCTTCTTCCTTAGATTTTCCAGCCAACAGCTGGGATAAGTAGTCCAACTCTGCTGTTTCCAGAATTTTTCCCACCAAGTCTATTCTCATGGGAATTTCCTGAAGTTTCTGTCTCTGTGCCAGAAGAATCCTGGCTGCTGTGGTAATATGCGCCAACAAATGTCTCATCTCTTAGAATAATCCTCAGGAAATATATTCAATAAAAGTAGCTCTGGTTGGAATTGAATTTGTGTCTTCATAATTTTCTGTAGTAATTCATGAACCATTTTCCAATAGTCCTTCACCATCTCACATGTCCACCACATATGATAAAAAGAACCCGTTCAGCACATTTCCAACATTTGTTAGACATATTAGTATACATTTTACACAACTTCTGTGGAGTCATGTACCATCTGTAAAACATCTTATACAAATTTTCTTTAAAGGTTACTGACCTAATTAATTTACTATTGAATTTCCACAATCTCTCCCATTCTTCTAACATAATATTATGACCCAATTTTTTCACCCATTGGACCATACAATCTTTTACAACTTCATCTTGCGTCTTCATCTGTAATAGGTATGCATATAATTTGGAGATTAGCTTTTCTTGAGGACCTAGAAAGATTTTATCAAATATGTATTGCTCTGTGTTAAAGCCTATCGTCTTGTCTTTGGCATACCTAGATTCAACTTGCATTCTCAACCACCAACTCATTTTAATGTCCGTGCTTTCTAACTCTTCTCTGGTTTTCAGTTGATTATCTTTTCCCAACAGGTCATCATATCTATAACTCTGGTTAGGTTTTAGAAGATTTGGATGCTTCTGCTGGAGATACCCATCTTGGAATTTTCTGGTATATTCTCGTTTTTAGCCATAACCATGTGTGATACAAAGATTTCCGAAACCAATGATTCTTAAAATAGGAATGTCCTTCAGGTCTTTGATACCATAAGTATTCATGCCAGTCCAAATTAAGATCATGTCCCTCTAAAAGCAATTGTCTCTTATCATTCAATAATATCCAGTCTCTTACCCTCAAGAGCACAGAAGCTTTATAATACAGTTGCCATCTGGAAGGCCCATACCTGCTCTCAATTTGGAATCTTGCAGTATCTTTAGTTTAATTCTTGGTTTTTTGCCTTGCCAAATATATTTAGAAACCATCTTATTCTTGAAAAAACCCACTATTTAAGAGTACTGGGATAGTTTGAAATAGAAATAATAGTCTTGGCAGGATATTCATCTTTATTGAGCTATTCTTCCCATTAAGGATAAATTCAAATCATGCCATTTTTCCTAGTCTTTTTAAAATTTCTTCGAGTAATTTATCGTAATTGTCCATTTTTAAACTACTACATTTATTTGAGATATGTACACTTAAATATTTGATTCTTTTCTCATACAGAAACTCTCCTTTTATGAAGGAGAACCCAGGTGAGCAAGGCCTGCTTGGGCTGGCTGGATCTCTAGCCAGCCCAAGCAGGCCTCGCTCACTCAGGGCTCTCCTTTATTGCATTGGGTTGCTTTTGACTGGGGGGGGGGGCAGGACAGCATATCCTAATGCGTAATGCTAATGAGCTCTGCTACTTATTTTTCTACAAAACGACCCCTGCTCATCTTCAGCCTGTGCATCCTGGGGGACTTTATGTGAGGAATACAGAACACTCCTATGTTCTTTTCTTTTCTTTTTTTGTGTGCTCAGTTTTTATGAAGGCCTGTTTTTATGAAGGCAAGTTGGCAGGTTCATTCAACTTTGCACATATGTGGTGTTTCCCATATATTTATGATTGTGTGAGCTTGTATGGATCAGTTTTGCTGTGTGTACATTGAGTATTATAGCCTGGCTAGCAACTCGGTCTATGAGTATGAGTGATTTCCCCAGTCTGTTGTGTGGGTTTCTATGCACCCAGAACTCTACAGGTATTCCTAGGAAGTGCAAAAGAAATATCTTACGACTTAAAAGTTTCTGAAATATGGGTTGAATCCCAGGGATCCATTCTACTAAGGTGCTTTCCTTGAAGGCTTCTTGTACGAAAGGAAAATGTGGAATGGATATGGGGATCCAACATATACTGTGTATGCATCACGTTAAAATATGTGCATGCACATACATGCTATTTGCCAAATACAAATTTAAACACACACACAAAATATATACTATCGCAATGTGGTGTATCTGTCTTTTTATCATATGAACACATTCTCTTGGCCTTATCTGTGAAATGTTTCACAAGAACTTGATCAACATTTGGTAGGGCTCTTTAACATGATTAACATTGGGTGGATTCAAATAAAATTGCTTTGGACACCCCAGCTTGTGAACCACTTATTGGCCACTCCTCATTCTTTAAGTTATTTCTTCATAATTGTTTCCCCCAAATAATTGTGCACAGGGCTTTTTTTGTAGAAAAAGCCCAGCAGAAACTCATTTTCATATTAGGCCACACCCCTGACATACCTATTGCTTCACACAGGGATTTATTTTTTGTAGGAAAAGCCCAGCAGGAACTTATTTGCATATTAGGCCACATCCCCTGACACCAAGCCAGCCAGAACTGCATTCCTGTGTGTTCCTGCTTAAAAAGAGCCCTGCTTGTGCATCAGTATTGTGTCTGCCCATAGTCACTTGAGAGGGAAATACAGATTGTAGCTCTCTGTAGGAGAAGACCTGGTCCATGATACAGTTTGTTTAAGTGGTGCTGCATGATAGGTCTGCTTGGGTCTGTTGAGATTGGCAGCCAATGGCAAGTACAGGCAGGGGCCAATTTGCTGGCCTGGGAAGAAGGAAGAGATGATGATGGATGCACTGTGTCACAGCAGAGGGTGGGCCTCCACCTGTTCTCCTTCACTATGGGTCTTTCCTTTACTTCTGATAAAGCCCTATGGGTCTTTCCTTTACTTCTGCTAACCTGGAACTGCAAATAAAGCATGCAATCAGGAGCAATTGCTGGTATAAGGAACACTCTGAATCAGAGTTGAAAGAAAAAAAACCCTATTCTTTATACCCACTACCTCTCATTGCTAATTTAATGGCAGTAAAAAAGGATATTAATATGTAAGAAAGATTTCTTTTTAAATGAGGCGATCAACTATATGAAAATATAAAAAGACTATGGATAGGTTATTTTAAAATGGATGTTGCAATATAAGGGAGACACATTCATGTACTGCTTTTCTTTAGATAAAAGGTGGAAAAATCTTGGCAAATCTGCTATGGGGGATTTTGTTGGTCAAGGCATGGGAGAGAAAAAATGCGTTTCCTCTGTGCTGACCAGCACCCTGCAGCATTTCAAGATTTTTCAGGACAATTCACATTTCTAATGGACAAAAAGCATCCATTTTAACAGATGCTGTTGCAGAACCTAGCATATGGCTAAGGTTTAAGGCAGGGTGCATAGCTGAACACAGGAAATAAATAAGGCCATGACAGCCCCCCCCTCCCCATTTTCTAAGGCATAGAAACACTAATCACATGGTCACCAGATGGAATGTACAAAACTCAGAAGCATCTAGCACAATATTTACCATGTAGCTATATCTACTTGCCCCTCTGGCACAAAGATTTCAGTATTAACCCTCATTGTTCATCTTTTTACTCCTTGCCTAAGTGGACTTTCACAACTGTTAAAATCTTCATTACAAAACAGGGAAGGATAATTGTGTCTATAAAGATCCTAAATCACACCTCTGGATTGCAAATTGCAAGCAGGACCCTCTAATATATATTTAAAAACTTGGGTTTTTTTATTATTAAAAACTGGGCCAAAAATGTTGTGTGAATGTATGTTTTCGTACTTGTTTCTTCATCCTTCTCTATCATCTACAATCTTTTAAATCAAGTAAAAAAGAGAAGGTTTAATCCTGCTGGGGAAGGTGAAGTTGGGTGTCTTGTTTCTCTCTTTTAGCCTTGTTCTTTTTACTTGTCTGGCTCAGTGTTCACTGAATCTGGATCACAAAATTGCTTTGTGTGTGGATGCTGGCCAACTTAATGTTTGCCAAGTCTAGATTGCAATGCAAATATTTTTGGTACACTTCTCACAATGCACACATACCTCGGTTAGCATTGGGTGGAAACAAAATCAGGGGTTCCTCCTCAGGCTAAATATAGGGAAATTTTAAGGAATATCAAATAGATAATATAATAAAAATGTTCTTGCGTTGAAGAGGTATTATGTTTGATTCTGAATAACATATTTTAAAGAATGTCCTAAAAGAAGTTTTGAAGAATTAAATTTTAAGTGAATAATGAAGGTTAAGACATGATTCAGAACTCTGACAAATTTGTTAAAATTGTTAAATTTTGTTAAATCCAACATTTTCTGTAACAGGAAATGCTGAAAAACATCTTATTAAGAAAATATTAAGCAGATATTCATTAAAAAAAAGATTTGCTTGAGCATTTGATCCAACGTTTGTTCCAGCAGTTAGGACTTCTATAGAAAATACCAAAACGAAAAACAAAAAATAAATTTTAAGATTAATCCCAGACTGTATGGGGACCTCTCGCAAAAGGTGTGTGTGACCTTCAGTCCTTATTTGATCACACAAATATATCATAAATGAATGTCACAGAAGTGTAGTGCATCACTGCTGAAGTGAAAATGACTCTTTAAAGTAATGGCAAATCAGACAATGCTGAGCCTGTGCAGTCTTTCTGAACAGAATGCTGACCAAATGAACAGCTTGTTTTAGGTTCATGGAGCAATATGACATTTTAGATTCATCTAATCGGAATATGTAGGGAAAAGACAACATGACCTATATGTGTTTACCATTTATTATTGACAACTGTGTTTTGGTATTCAGAAAGCAATAATTCTACACACTCATGTGCTTGGATTTCCCATGGTGGTGCTATAGTGTTTTTCACAAAATATAATTTTCATTTCGTGATACAAAGCTGCTCATGTAAAACACACTCCTTCTCAAATCAGGTTGTTTATTATTACTAGAAATTTATTTCCTCTTCATCGTTCTTTTTATCTTGAGTAGTTTCAGGTATGTATTTAAATGTTACAACACTAGCATAAAACAGCTGCATTTTTGTCCTGCAAAGTGTAGACTAGGTTTATTTTACGGGTTTTTTTTTTTTTTAAATCTTTGATAGTTGTACAATGATGTTATTATAGTCTACTAAATTATATTGAATGGCATTATTTGCTACATTCTTTGCTACACTATGTTGGTCCAGTATAATTTTGCATCTTAATTTCTGAAGGAAGTTATGATTATTTTTATATGGAACAGACGATTTTGTATAAACTGGAATATCTCACCTGCTATAAAATTCAAAATGAGGTGTTTATCAAGATTTCCTAATTCATCTTACCTGATGACAGCTGTACAGAGTTTGTTTACTTATTATTTGCCAAATATGCCCTTACAAGAGAGTTTTGCCATGTACCTCACATAAATGTACCCAGGGATCAAGACAGCAGTGTCTTGAACCAGCCAATATGGGGTGTGTACTGAGAGAGTTAACATGTTAAACTATGTATTCCATATTTATTTCTCCTAAAGTGCTGAATATTCTTTTTTTCTTACGTATTTCAATTATTGTTGTATTATTTTGTCTAAAAGCGTATGTACTATGTAGATTTCCTTGAATAAATTAGATAACAGGTGACAGAAGAGAGTTTAGCCAGTTATTTTTTGAGGTTTGAGAGCAAGAAGTTGGAAATTGTGAAGGCTAGAGATCTGTGGAGGTATCAGAACTTTGGTTTAATTCCCATTTTGGGAAATGACATGTTACAGGGTTTTGAGGGATGTAACTGTTTCAGAGTCAGCAGAGTGTTATATTTATGCCTGAGAGGAGATTTTCTTGAGACATGCTCTGTTTAAAATCTAACATTCCACAACTACAGGTTGTATGTTTATTTAATGCAGTGGTACTGAATAAACTTTTTATTTTTTATTTTTGCTACTACAACTTTTGGAACACAGAATTCAGCTTTTATTGTTTACTTCATTTATAGCTCACCTTTTTTCCAACGGATACCCAAGGTGGCTTACATAATTTTCCTCTCCTCCATTTTTCCTCATAACAACCCTGTGAGGTAGGTTAGGCTGATGTAGGTTATGCCCAAGGTCACAGCAAACTTCCATAGCAGACTGGGGTGTTGAACTTGGTTCTCCCAGGTCCTCCTAGTTTAAGAACATAAGAAGAACATAAGAGAAGCCATGTTGGATCAGGCCAATGGCCCATCCAGTCCAACACTCTGTGTCACACAGTGGCAAAAAAAAAGGAGGTTCACAACATTCTACCCACTACACCACACTGGCTCTGCAATATTTTGCAGCCTGGAAGTGGCACCCAATATAGGGAAAGTACGATGCCAATACCACCAGTTTCCTTTCATCCTCCCTCCCCTCCTAGACTTTGAGATGGAGCATGGGGTGGGGGGAGAAGAGATATCACTGGCACTTGAGGATTTTGCTGGGAGGTAGCAACAGAAAACTGCCCATCTTTGCAGGTGAGAATGTAAGCCTTATTTCTATTGTAACGGAAGGAGCCTCTGTTTCAATTTTATTCTGCTCTTGTACAAATCAAATCTATGATTGTTCATTTTCATGCCATTTTCTGTTTCATCATACTATATTTTGCTTGTAAAATGTGAACATTTTCCATGCAAGTTCTGAGTCATTAAATCAGCATTGTCTAAATGAAGTATGTTGTATAGATAAATTGCAGAAAGAAGCCGTAGAACAAAAACCCAACTGTGAAATGCAGAAAACTGACAAACTTAAGTGAATATTAGAAAGGAATGAAAAGAGAAAAAACGAACTCCTCCCTAATTCTACTCCTGTCACCCCCCCCCCCCTCCCCCAAATTTCTATTGCTTATGTGAAAGATCTCAACCATTCTGCAGTTAGACTCCTAGGTCAGGTAAGCCCACATCTTCTCCTTTGTTCTAGAACTGTGAAAGATCAGAGGCAATGAACGATTGACCCTGACAAAAGAAACAGAAGACACCCCTGGGATAGGGCATGCAAAGTAACTATGGCTGGCCCAAAATGTTTTGAAACTCAGGAAGACAGAGCAGTGCAATCTTGAGAGCCATGTATCAGACATGTGGCTAATCTAAGATGTGCTTGTGTGAGTTGAAAAGTTCATGACATGACCTGGGAGTTCTCCATCAACTTGCATGTGTGTGAAAAAATATGGTCTTTGATGCGTATTTTAAAAATACTCACCTTTAAGTTTGCTGCTCTTTAGCAACTGCCTCATGAGTATCTTTTTGGAACTTTTCATTCACTTTTTGATTCAGTGCAAGTAATGTTGATTAAAGGGTATTTGTCTTTAACAGTTCTAGCCAGGCTAACAGTGAAAATGTGAGATTTTATGCCGTTTATTCCCCCCACCAAAAAAAATCAGATAAAAGCTATTAAACCCCTTAAGAAAACAATTTGTTGCTGATTTCTAAGCTGAAGGCAGACAGTGGTTTGTTTGTTTGTTTTTAAGACTAGAAGCTAGCATGAGGAAGACATCATTGTTAATGGTGCGCATGTTCATTTTATTTGTCTCACTGACCAGCCAAATTCTTCAGGGTTTTGCCAGAGTTCCAACACCTGCACGACAAGCACATATTCTGCAATTATGAAACAACGTGATCTATCTCCATTCACTGCCATTCGATCAAGATAGTTGTTATGTATTTGATATGTTATGTATTTGCTGTGTTCAGTGTTAGTAGACCTGAGCTTGAAGCATGCTTCCATTACTCTTCAGCAGGGGTGGAATTCTAGCAGGAGCTCCTTTGAATATACCTGAAGTAGCCAGTCCTCCTGGAGCTTACAGTAGGCCCTGTACTAAGAGCCCTGTAAGCTCTTGGAGGATTGGCTACATCGGGGTTTGTGACCTAATATGCAAAGGAGCTCCTGCTAAAATTCTACCCTTGCTTTTCAGGATCCTGATGCCTGCATTCCAATTGGCTGTTCTCTTAGAACTCGCCAATTGGGACATGAGGCATTTATTCCAGGAAATGCAAACAAAGAATCCTGGAGAGACCAATAGGAAGGATTGCCGCCGACTTAAGGGGGGGAGTATTTAACTCAGACACAGTGTATATATTGAGTGAAGTTGCCTGTGCTGTTTGTGACTTTCTTCTTGAATAAATTGCCCCCCCCCCCAGACGGAAGGAAGAGACGGGCACAAGTGTTTGGGTAACTAAAGGGCCACTTTCTTTCTTTATTACATTAACACAAGGCTATAACATAACAGGCAGCACAGCAAGGCCCCTCCCCTGCCGCATGATGGGTGAGCCACCCTGCCCCTAGGTATAGCCAAAACACATGGCTCGTACCCGGGCGGCCTAGCAAATATTATGCCCTGGAGTTCCAACCCCCAGCTGCATAGCTAATGGGCAAATCAATCCATGCAAACCCAAGGCAGTCCGCTTCATCACTCAACCATCCCGCACAGTCCAAGAATGATTTAGCGAGACCCCATGCCCCAAAACTGGGGTGCTACAGGTGCTCACCGAGCTGCATAACAAAAGTTTAGGCCAAAACCCAACCACCGCGAGGCCAAGCCTCTGCTTAGGCAGCTGTGCCCACTAAATGCCCAACACTCCCTTAAGCCCAAGTTTCAAGTCCTCTAAAAAGGTGTCATTACCCTTGTCCAAAAGATGTACACCATCGCTCCTGTATAAATCCGTGCAATCAGCCCGGATCCCAGGATGAGGAAGAAAGTGGCCCAACCCCCCCTCGAGGGCTCTTTTAAGTTCTAAATTGGCTTTGCGGCGAGCTTTTTCAATCGCCCGTGGGTCCCAAGCCACACACCATACCTGGTGTGGGATTATGGCCGATCACATGATCAAAGCCTGCGGCTAATGCCTCCTGATGACTCTAAAGTCATCTTTGGCCTACAACACAAGGGCTTTTCCCTTGAGCAGGCCTAAATCATTACCACCCAGATGTATCACCACAACATGTGGCGGCAACACGTGCACATCTTCAAACAAGAGGGGCAACAGGCCCAACCAATGGAGACCCCGCCGTTCACACCATTCAATGGTGGCCCACTTGCTGAGCCCCAGCTGTGACCCAGCCAAAGTCCTCCTGGCCTGATGCGCAGCCCAAAACACGAAGCTGTGTCTGCATATGAGGACACATCGTCTTTCTCCACGGACCACAGCATCTGAGAAAAGAAGAAACGATGAATAACATAGCCCCCGAATAACATGATGCCAATTACTCATGTTTGTATGGGCACTTCTTTTTACCACAACCCCCCTGGGACACAAACTCCCAACAAAGCAGGCAGGGTTGAACCAGAAGCAGTGGCTGTGTGCTGAACAACATGTCCACTGTCTGACTTATCACCCAGGTTAGGTCGTGCTGGAGACATAACCTGCAGCCACACCTGTGGCTGAATCTGATCCCATTGAAGGGCCGGGTTCAAAGCCGCCCTCATTCTGAAGTCATCATATTGAAGCCAGGCCAGGCCGGTAAAGCTAGTATAGCTTTTGTAAATGATGTTGAAATACTGAAAAAGGGACGTGGCCCTCCTGGCTGTGACCTGGCAATAATTCTGGTGTAAATAATGAACCCGGGCACCCAGTTCGCCCATGTCCTGTTAACTTTCCACTTCTTGATTTTCTCCTTTTCCCTATCATCCAAATCCTCTTTATCCTTTTTCTCCAGCTCCCTATAGAGCAGAGAGAATAGGTCCACGAATTCCCCTTTCAATATCTTATCCTTGGTGGCCGGCAACAAGTGATTCCCAAGAGGTAAGGCCAGATCACCAAAAGGTGAAGCCTTAGCAGGCACAGCAGAGTATGATGGACCCCAAGGATAAGAAACACCCCAGCCTCCATAGGGTGCCATGGACACTCCTGGGAGCTGGCTGGGCAGGCCTCCCCGAGGACCCCAAGGGCTAGCCAGGTTAAAGCCCCAAACCCAAGGCTGGGAATTATTATAAGCTGCAGGCTAGCTATTGGCAACTGGCCCGAAGGCGGCCGACTGCCCCCACAGCCCCCAGGGCCAAGCTGTGGTAGTGTGTTGTGCAAACTCACCCCTACCCAACTGCAAACTCTGCAAAGCATCAGCATCGGGCACCTCCGCTGGAAGACGCGACACACCCTCCGTTTTGTCTGTATAAGACCTGCTTTCAAGGGAAGACAAACGATTAAGGATTTCTTCCTGGAAGCGCTTCTTAGCAGCCTGCTTGTCTACCTTGGAAGTCAGGCCCGTTACACCCAATATAACCAGCTGCCTACTACTCAACCCCTCCAAAATGGCTATTCTGGCTAACACAGACTGCTCGAATGTGCCATCCTCCTCATCAGGCGATGAAGACAAAGGTGCTGACTGCTTAGGAACAGGCCTCTGTGGTCTCGGTGCAGGGCACTTGCCCTTGGATTTTCCCTGTCCCTTAGGAATGATAATGTGCCCATTAGCAATGACAAGCCTGTCTACTGCCCTCACTGATGTGGCCCCCGCCCTACCGGAGGCAGGCGATGAACGTTAAAGCTATCCTCGAAATGGCTGCCCCAAGCTATCCACAAAATGGCTGCTCTTCTCCCCGGCAACAGGGAGGAAGAATAAAAAGGCTGCCTTGAAATGCCCACCCCGAGCTATCCACAAAATGGCCACTCTTCTGCCCAGCAACAGGGAGGAAGAATCGAACAGCTCCAATAAAATGGCTCCGCAATTAAACCTACGATTAGCTAAGGCCTCCTTCCAAACTGCACTGTCCGGAAGAACAATCCCACACCCTGTGAAGTAACCATGCACTCCCCCAGAAGATTATATAAATGGGGTGGGGAGGAGTTGGTTCCTCAGCCGGCTTAACAGAGAGAAAAAGGGGGGGGGCAAATAGAAGATATTGGATTTATATCCCGCCCTCCACTCCGAAGAGTCTCAGAGCGGCTCACAATCTCCTTTACCTTCCTCCCCCACAACAGACACCCTGTGAGGTGGGTGGGGCTGGAGAGGGCTCTCACAGCAGCTGCCATTTCAAGGACAACCTCTGCCAGGGCTATGGCTGACCCAAGGCCATTCTAGCAGGTGCAAGTGGAGGAGTGGGGAATCAAACTCGGTTCTCCCAGATAAGAGTCCGCACACTTAACCACTACACCAAACTGAGGGAAAATAGCACCCTCAAAAGGGAAGAGGCACCGCAAGATACCCTAAAACAAAAAGGGGGAAGCACAAAAAATGCTGGCCGCGGCCAGCAACAAACCACCACGTCAAAGACGCTCCTGGAGATGCTCCTGACGCGATGAGACTCCTCCTGAAGACAACCGCGGCTCGCTACAAGCAGCCACGGCAAAGTCCGACGTGCCAACCACCATGGCCCAAAAAGTCACAGTGACTGGCAACAGACCTTGTGCAGGGAAAGAGCACACAATCTGTGCTCTGCCTTCCCTGAGCACAAGGCGAAGAATGAGAGGAGGGAACGGAGCCTGTCTCTAGGGCGTGCCTGCTCCGCCCCCACCTCTGATGATGCCCTGCCTGCTCCTCCTCCTTGCAAGGAGGCAAAACGGCCCCCAGACGCAAGGCTGGGCAGCCTGCCTTTGGATGGGAGCCGCACTGTTGCTGCTTACTTGAGAGCTGACTGAACTCATTTTACAATAATAGTGACTCTGAGATGCTTCTGCACTACCGTTTTAATTCTTGCAGTTTAGGTCAATTTTCAACATGATCATGTGTATGATCCCATATGGGAATATCACAGTCATCCGTGCAGCTTTTCTGGAGCTATATGAGTAATATGCTAGGGTCCTGTTGAACGTTGCTTTGGGAAATATTACAGAAACAATGTGGGGGACCATTTAGAGATGGAATGGTGGGGAAGGTTGTTCAGTCCCTTCCCGCTTTTCAAATCACATATTACTGTATGCTAGAAGCAGCTATTTTATTGAACTACCTGTTTTTAAAGTGCTCTACATCACTCCCATGCCTGCCATCCCCCAGTTGAGAGGCAGGAGGGAAATGGCCAAGGAAATGGGAGTGGGGACTAATCGGCACAATCTGGAAGCATCAGGAAACACCCTGGAGCTTTGACCAAATGCTAGCATGTTACTGGTAATGTGATGATGTTAGCAATGCCTCCCCCAGCCCCGTAAGTCTCCCACATGTTCTCAGCCTCAGCCTATGTTCTACTTATCTGTGGGTAAAACTACATATTATATGGGATCTTCTGACACATTGATTTAGCCTTAAAACAGGCCCAGGGATCCCAAGTCAGATCAAGGTCACCCTCCTTACCATTTCTCAATTGAAATTTGGATCAAGACCACCCTTCCCACCTCATGCTAGTTACTAAATGGAAATTTGAATCAAGGGCTGGGTCCACACAAGCATTTTAAGCTGGCACAGCATGACCAAACACACTCATCTGCCCCCCGCCCTACTCCCACAGCAGTCGTCCCAGTCCTGCTGTAAAAAACTACCACTTCCAAAGTGATAGCAAATAGAAGAGCACTTCTGAGTGTGATATTAACTACCCACAGATTGATTGGGTCAATTTGTGTTCTGGTCGAGAGAAAGAGATTGAGTTTCTTGATGCTCTCAATGACTGTGCTATGGAGCAGATGGTCTCAGAACCTACCAGGGGTGGGGCGATCCTGGATTTGGTCCTAAGTAATGTCCAAGACTTGGTGAGAGATGTAAAAGTGATTGCACCACTTGGGAGCAGTGACCATAACATTATTGATTTCACCGTTTGTATAAATAGAGAGTTGCCCCAAAAGACCAGCACAACCACGTTTAACTTTAAAAGGGGTAAATTCTCTGAGATGAGGAGGCATGTGAAGAGGAAACTGAAAGGAAGGGTAAATACAGTCAAAACCCTTGGGGAAGCTTGGAGGCTATTTAAAACTACAACCCTAGAAGCTCAGATAAAATATATACCACAAGTTAGGAAAGGCACAAACAGGCATAAGAAAAGGCCTGCATGGTTAACAGACAAAGTAATGGAAGCTGTAAAAGGTAAGAATGACTCCTTTAAGCAGCGGAAAGCTAGTCCAAGTGAGGTTAATAAAAGGGAACACAGGCTGTGGCAAATCAAATGCAAGACTGTGATCAGGCAGGCAAAAAGGGACTATGAGGAGCATATTGCAAAAAACATAAAGACCAACAATAAAAATTTCTTCAAATATATTAGAAGCAGGAAACCAGCCAGGGAGGCAGTGGGTCTCTTGGAAGACCAAGGGGTCAAAGGATTACTGAAGGAGGATAGGGAAATGGCTAAGAAGCTAAATGCATTTTTTTGCCTCCGTCTTCACTGTGGAAGATGAGAAGTATTTGCCCACTCCAGAACCACTAATTTTGGAAGGGGTGTTGAAAGACCTGAGTCAGATTGAGGTGACAAGAGAGGAGGTCCTACAACTGATAGACGAATTAAAAACTAATAAGTCACCAGGTCTGGATGGCATACATCCAAAGTTGAATTTGTGGATCTCCTGACAAAAATATGTAATCTTTCATTGAAATCTGCCTCCGTTCCTGAGGACTGGAAGGTAGCAAATGTCACCCCCATCGTTAAAAAGGGTTCCAGAGTAGATCCGGGAAACTACAGGCCAGTCAGTCTGACTTCAATACCGGGAAAGTTGGTAGAAAGCATTATCAAGGACAGAATGAGTAGGCACATTGATGAACATGGGTTAGTGAGGAAAACTCACCATGGGTTCTGTAAGGGAAGATCTTGCCTCACTAACCTGTTGCATTTCTTTGAGGGTGTGAACAAACATGTGGACAAAGGAGACCCAATAGATGTTGTTTACCTTGACTTCCAGAAAGCTTTTGATAAAGTTCTTCATCAACGGCTCCTTAGTTAGCTCGAGAGTCATGGAGTAAAAGGACAGGTCCTCTTGTGGATCAGAAACCGGCTAATTAATAGGAAGCACAGAGTTAGTATAAATGGGCAGTCTTCGCAGTGGAGGACAGTAAGCAGTGGGGTGCTGCAGGGCTCGGTACTGGGTCCCATGCTCTTTAACTTGTTCATAAATGATTTGGAGTTGGGAGTGAGCAGTGAAGTGGCCAAGTTTGCAGATGACACTAAATTGTTCAGGGTGGTGAGAACCAGAGAAGATTGTGAAGAACTCCAAAGGGATCTGTTGAGGCTGCGTGAGTGGGCGTCAACGTGGCAGATGATGTTCAGTGTGGCCAAGTGCAAAGTAATGCACATTGGGGCCAAGAATCCCAGCTACAAATACAAGTTGATGAAGTGTGAACTGGCAGAGACTGACCAAGTGAGAGATCTTGGGGTCGTGGTAGATAACTCACTGAAAATGTCAAGACAGTGTGCGATTGCAATAAAAAAGGCCAACGCCATGCTGGGAATTATTAGGAAGGGAATTGACAACAAATCAGCCAGTATCATAATGCCCCTGTATAAATCGATGGTGCGGTCTCATTTGGAATACTGTGTGCAATTCTGGTCACCGCACCTCAAAAAGGATATTATAGCATTAGAAAAAGTGCAGAAAAGGGCAACTAGAATGATTAAAGGTTTGGAACACTTTCCCTATGAAGAAAGGTTAAAACGCTTGGGGCTCTTTAGCTTGGAGAAACGTCGACTGCGGGGTGACATGATAGAGGTCTACAAGATAATGCATGGGATGGAGAAAGTAGAGAAAGAAGTACTTTTCTCCCTTTCTCACAATACAAGAACTCGTGGGCATTCTATGAAATTGCTGAGCAGTCAGGTTAAAACAGACAAAAGGAAGTACTTCTTCACCCAAAGGGTGATTAACATGTGGAATTCACTGCCATAGGAGGTGGTGGCGGCTACAAGCATAGCTTCAAGAGAGGGTTAGATAAAAATATGTAGCAGAGGTCCATCAGTGGCTATTAGCCACAGTGTGTATATGTGTGTGTGTGTGTATGTATGTATGTGTATATATATATATTTTTGCACATAGCTTACGCCGCAGTCACAATCCTGTTCCCTCCCCGCAGCGTCTGTCAGATTTCCCACCATCTGCACCAGAGTTACAGAAAGTGCTGCGGCTTTTGAGTAGCAAACATAAACTGGGTTTTAGCGGTTTACGTTTGCTACGCAGAAGCCACGACACTTGTGTTGGACTGGATGGGCCATTGGCCTGATCCAACATGGCTTCTCTTATGTTCTTATGTGCCTTCTGGCCATCTGAATGGCCAGGAAGTGGCATAAACACAACAGTTGAAGCACTTGAGCTCTGTGGACAGTCCTTCAAGGCGTGTGTGGCCCACCCCTGTTCCGGCAGCGGGCTGCGCCGCATCTGGCCATCCCAGGGTGCTTCTGTTTGTACCAGCCCACTTCCAGGTCAGCACAATGCCACCCCAAGCTGCTGCTCTGGACCCAGCCAAGGACACTCTTCCCCTTCTCCTGGCATTTTCTCAGTAGAAATTTGGTTCATTGAATTTCCTCCTCTATTTTCTCAGTTTTTCTCCAACTTCAGTTAGCTTTGGTAGTCTGTGCGTGTGTGTATGTGTGTGTGGTGGCTGGTACTGTATCTTTCTTTTCACTCTATTGGATTAGTAGGAAATCTGGAGGAAGGGGATGACTTTTGTGTGAAACCAGTGCAGTGAAAAAAGTCCTTCTCCACCCTGCCAGGGCTCTGGTTCTAATCGGTTTCCCACATGACTGCTTTTTAACATTAAAGAAGACATCATGGATCTCCCATGCAATGTATTCCAGATTGCAGTATGAGACACAGACTGGTCAGAGTCTCAATGATCATAGGTGTGTTAAGAAATGGAGATGCATCAGCATTTATCTTTCCCTGTCTTGCAAGTAGTCATGTACATTGAACTTTCCAAGGTTACAATTTTAAGCATGAAAATGAGTTATAGGAGCACTCTTGTGAATAACTATAATAATGTGGCAAATGGTCCTAAGATAAAACGTTGCAGTGAATATTACAAAGCACCAAGAGAAAGGTATTTATCTTCATTACTGGTTGCAGGAACATCTATAGGTTAGATATATGGTTCCTACAATGCATGCTTTTAAAATGTTTTCAAGGGTTTTTTTTAATAATAATGATGCCTTGGAAAAGAAACAACAACAAAAAATTAATGTCCAAGTGTGAACACCCTACTGTTCTCATTTAGCCTTTTTGCAGCCTTGCTCTTTATCTGTGTTGCATATTTTCTTTTTTATTACCAAAAATTACAAAATCCACATAGTCCATTTTAGACATACAAACACAATTAAGATACATTGTTTCCAACCCACATCATTAACTTCCAATTAACTGTTTTCAAATATTCCGCTTTCTATGGTAATATTGCATTTTAACCATCCAGACTACATTTTTACTGGATATTTCTCAAAGTGTGGTTGTATTATCTAGACGTCTATTCCCCCAGATCTATGTAATGGAAAAGAAAACTGCTAATGTACAGTGGTGCATTGGAGCATGAGGGAAAAGAACTGAGCTCTTAGAAAGACACCACCTGGAAATCCAGAGTACATTTAATAGAGCGTTATGCTTAAAAATTCATCAGACCTCAGCTGAAGTTGCTGGCATTAACAATTGACTACTTGCCAGGAGCATTTGGGGTATTTTCCATTTTAGAGCTAGAAGTTGCCATAAAATAAAGACAGTCTCAGTTTTCAAAAGTGTGTGGATTTCTGGAGCCCTTAATACTAAAGAGACTTGAAGCACAATACTGCATCAGCACATAAATGCTATGGATTGGACAAGAGCAATCATTTTACCAACCCAACTAGTACCACAGCAGCACTGCACTGGGTTACTGGCAGATATCCCTGTGTACGTGTCTAAGATTAGGGTCTTAAGCATATGTTTCTTTCCAGGCTATTACTAGGTTTGCCGAGTCCAATTCAAGAAATATCTCGGGACTTTGGGAGTGGAGCCAGGAGACTTTGGGAGTGGAGCCAGGAACAAGGTTGCAACAAGCAAGATTGAACTCCAAAGGAAGTTCTGGTCATCGCATTTAAAGGGACCGCACACCTTTTAAGTGTCTCCCCTCCATTGGAAATAATGAAGGATAGAGGCACTTTCTTTGGGGGCTCATAGAACTGGACCCCCTGATCCAATCTTTTTGAAACTTGGAGGGTATTTTGGGGAGAGGCACTGGATGGTATGCTGAAAATCTGGGGCCTCTATCTAAAAAAACCCAGCCCCCCAGATACCTGCAGATCAATTCTCCATTATACTGTGTGAGGGTTGGTCTCCATAGGGAATAATGGAGTGCCCAGCAGACATTTCCCTCCCCCTGTCTGCTTTCTGGTGACCCTGAAGGGTGGGGTTGTCCAAACTGGAGGATCCCATGTCCCCACCTAGGGATTGACAACTCTACTATTACTCAATAGCATAATGCCAGATAGAAGCTAGAGGGATAGTGTGGGTGGGGTGGGCGTGGGGTTCTTTCACAAATATTTATTTATCATTCCCTCAATTAGCAAAATCATTGCTCCTCTAACAATGAACTTCTCTACCTGTTTTCTCACTCAGGCTAGTTTTGCTAGGATCATGAGGTCTGTTCAGCTGTTACATTCATGTGAACAGAGAGACTGCTGATGAGGTGTATCAGGAGCTTCAGTGCCTCAGCAAGGTCACCAAATGATATGTGTAGTTGCCATTGTGCTGACTGGGCAACCAGGTTTACATGCATGGAAGCTGTGCACACATGGAAAATCGATGCATTGCTCAACTCATATAAAATGGCATCCTTGGGTTCAACTTGGACTCTGAGTTTGCATTGACCCTAAATCTGAAGATGCCTATGGTAAACCCTGATTCCAGATGCATGGATAATCTGTGGGAAAGGTTTCTAAACAAACAAAAAGATTTTTTTTTTTCCATTTCCTGAGTTGGGGGGAAAAGTCTGAATCTAAATCTAGTGTGGAAATAACAGCCTGTTCTAGAGTTGGATGATCCTCTGTTGGAGAGGACTTTCAGAGGTAGAAGAAGTGCAATTCTAGTTGTGTAAATTCTGTACCTTTTGGCATGTATACTTCATCTTTGTTCACATCAGGAAATGCCTTAAAACTATAGATGGAGATGAGACTTTGAACTCTGAAGCTAATTCTCTACTCAGTTGGCCTGGCTGACCTTTTGATTTTTTGTTAATGTGAAGAAAATATTTCTTTTGAGTCCTCCCATATAATAGACTCTTCATTTTCAACTGTTCATGCCTTTTATTTTGGCAGTGTTGCTTCAATACCATGAATGTCTCTGTAAAAGGGACTTATTCTCATTTGTGCTTGTCTAGGTTTCTGAGAGCTTGTCATCTATATTTATGTGGGCCAAAGTTTCTAGCTATTGGGCTGTATCCTCCCAGCTGTAACACTAGCAAAAGAGGCCTTTGATCACTGAAAAGGCTATGCTAAGGAATGTGGAAGTTTGCAGATGAAAATCACATGGGACAGTGGCTGCAGTGAGGATGAGATATGACCCATCATAACCCAAACTGCATTGTTTCAGTTTTCTTGTAACTCACTTTTGCATGGCAGAAGCTTTTGTGTGTCCTGTAGCAAGTTCAAAAAAATATAAATGGTTGCTCAGGGTGGTGCTTTGATACTTTGTTTTAAGACAAGGAGGAGAAAAGGGATCTCAACTGATACCATTTTTCTAATGTCCTATTTCACAAGTAGCCATTTTTCAGGTGTGCTGGAGCCAGGAGTGAAGTTGTGACAAGCATAATTGAACTCCAACGAGAGTTCTAGCCATCACATTTAAAGAGACCACACACCTTTTAAATGCCTTCCATCCATTGGAAATAATGGGTAGGGGCACCTTATTTTGGGGTTTATAGAATTGGACCCCCTGGTCCAATCCTTTTGAAACTTAAAGGATATTTTGGGAAGAGGAACTGGATGCTATGTTGAAACATTGGTGCCTTTACCTAAAAAAACCCCAGCCCCCTCAGAGCCCCAGATACCCTCGGATCAATTCTCCATTATACTCATCGTCGCTCTCCAGAGGAAATAATGAAGTGCCCAGCAGACATTTCCTTCCCCCCATCTGTGGTGGCCACCACCCTCTTAATGCTGGTTCGAACACTGTTTCATTATTATTATTATTTTCTGGGAAGCTTGCTATTTCAAGTAAACAGGAAAAGTTTCTTGTTCTGGGTACACCATTTATTGATATCAACCAGAAGCACTCAAAACTCTGACTGAAAAAAAAAAACAAACCCAAACATTCAACCCCTTTCTGTGGAGAACACTGGCGTTATTAATTCTGGTGCCCTTCTGTATCTTCCCATCAGGGAGTATTTCAATATTGCTTCTTTTATGTTAATAACCCTAGGCAACAGTTCACTTCCTCTGTATTGTGTAAGTCTCAGTAGCCTTTTCTATGCAGAGAGAAAAAGGCTGAAGGGAGAAAAAATGAACGAGTCAAACCGTGCAAGTAGCCACAGATTGTACAGCTATCCATCTTTCTTGTTTATCACAGAGCTATATAATAATCATTATCATGTTAAAGTTACCATTTGCTATATCCCACTTCAATCATTACTAATAAATATTTATTACAGAACTGCACTTGTTCCCTTGTCAGGAAGCAAGTGGGAATTACAAAAGCTGCTTTCTTGTGCTACATTTTCTGAACAGGCCACTCAAGAACTTTTTCCTCAAGCTAGCCATAACATGAAAATAATTCAGAGCAATCTATGAAGAATCCCTATGGATTAAAAGAATGTTCTGGAGCTTAAAAGTTCTCTCCTGTGTAGAGGCTGTAAAGCTCGTTGTTTAAGCCAAAACCAGAAAGTAGGGCGGTGGTTGCTTTGTTATTTTAATCATGTTTAAAATTGGGATTTTTGTCTCACCACAGGAGGAAAGAAAGCTAAAGCAAAATCTAATGAAGTAATGTTTTGCAGCTTACTCTTGATTGCTCCGCTTCTCCTAGGACAGTATATTGTGTTTTAAGCAATCTGACTCTCGCCTGGCTTTGCTAAGCATAGATTTTTCGTGACAGTCTTGATTGAATAAAAGGATTTTTAAAGGCAATTGACCTGTAATGGTGTTTCTGGAAGAGAGATAGGAAAGTAAAATGACACTTTGTTTTAGATTATTTGAATGATGGTGCCAGAACAATTTTTACTGCACTGGGCCTTCCTGTTTACCCTTACTATAGGTAATTTGGAATGAATGAATTGGTTAAAACAGTTTATTCCCACATTCAATCTATGTGCACACTTAACATGGCCCAGAAGTTTGCCATAAACACCAGTAATCCCTCCCCTCCCCTAGTGTTAATTTTTTAAAAAATTCCAGTCCTCACATCTACAATTTTACCTCTAGCATTTTGAGATCTTTTTTCAGCCCATTCCAGTTCTGTAATTCTACATCATTTTGTTATTCTTAACAATATTCAGGGCGTTTTTGAGCAGGAATGCACAGTCAGTTCCAGTATAGGGTGTTTTTACACTGACAGTTTGTGACTCTCTATCACCGCATTGGAATCTCACCTTTTACATTACCTAACGTTCTCACAACTGTTTTGCATCATTGCTGCCTGAAGCATCTGCATTTGTTTCGGTGAGATGGGTTCTGGCGCTGCTGCAGCAACATTTTTCTCTAAACTAGTTTTGATCCGGATATTTCTCTACAGGTATTTTAAACTTGTACTGTAGAGGTTTTCATGTGTTTTAAAAGACTCCTTCAAAAGCCACAAGGTGCAGTAATTTGCATGAGAACTGACAGCACTTGAAATTTTTACATATCATTGCTTGCCTCATTTTGTAATTTAAATGTGTATTGTTTTTGCAGTGTTGACACGATTTCCAAGCAATAGTATACATTTAACTAAGCACTGGTATTCCACCTGCCCTCTGATCAAAGACACCCCCCCTCCAGTTGAAACATTTTCAGCAGGCAATATAAAAGTTTGGCTATGCAAAATGAGCAGAGTAAGTTCACAAATGTAAAAGGAAAATAATTAAAGTGGAACGGTGGTAGGCGATTTGAAGACTCTGGATCAAATTGAATGTAAAAACACCCATAATCTAGAAAGTATTTGAACTAGGCCTAGTCTGATATAAGCAGCCCAAACAACCCAGTTTAGCTTGACTTTGTCAGGGCTTTGGAACTAAGGCAGGTTGGTCATGGTCAGTACTTGGCTGGGATACTGGAGTTGCTATTCAGAGGAAGTCAATGATACATCATCTCTGTCCTTGAACACCCCCTGGTTGGGGGTCACCCTGAGTCATTTGTGATGATGTCATGTTCTTTTTCTTCTTCTAGTCTGATAGTCTTGCACAGTGCTGGTTAGACAGCATACTTACAGAAAGAGGCTATGCCCCAGGCTTAAAAGATTTTACTACCTGTTCACCCTCTTCTCTAGAAAGGATAGGAGCAGAGATAAATCTATAGAAAGACAAGAGTAGTGTTCTTTGTTGTCAATACATTTATCTGAAGAGCAATCAGATAAAAGTCTTACAAGAGCCTCTGACTATACTGACTCACCCACTTTCCTTGCAGGAAATCCTTGAAAAACAAAACAATATATATATTGTGTGGAATAACACAAAAAAATTACTCCACACATATATATTTTAGAAATTCAGTATATAGTTTCTATATACTGTACTGAATTTTACTATATACTGAATTTCTAAAATAAGTGCTAGTATAACATTCAGAAATGACATGTTATTACACTATACTCACATAACAGGCTATTTATTATAATCTGTATAGTTTATTCATCATCAATGAATGTTGTTATATTTAAAAGTATAAGTCCATCCACAGAAAAAGTAAGGGATCTCTGCATGTTCAGGAAGCACTCTGGATATGTAAAAACAGAGGGGGGGGGGTTCTGCTGGAGCCCACAGGAGTGGAGCTCCACCTGGGCTGGCCAGGACTTCTACTGGCCCGACCCACCATGTGGCAGCCATGTCCTCCCAGGCCAGGTAGTGTCATCTAATATGCAAATGAGCTCCTGCTGGACGTTTTCTGTAAAAAAAAAAAAAAGCACTGTGTTAAAACATGAAGCTTTGGAAACTCAGCAAAGAAAAACCAAGCAACGCTCCCCAGATCCTTCTCATTTGAATAAACTCTGAAAGGCACAAGCTGGGTAGTTGTGTTAATTTGATTGTAGCAGTGGAAAGGGCAAGAGCCCACAGTATCTTAAAAATTTGTGGCAAGGTATGAGCTTTTGTGAGTCACTGCTCACCTTCAGAAACAGTCCATCTGTCCTACATTTTGGAAAATGGAGTGATTTCAGATGCTGAATGACATTAGCAGTCAAATGACAATATCAGGTGTGACTGCCTTGAACAATAGCAGGCATGATTAGATTGTGTGATATGCAGAGGGGTAGTAGGCATGGTGAAATTAGCAATAGTAATGAGACAGGAAAACCAGATCCCAAGTAAGTCCAGGTGGCTGCACTGTCTTAAGTTCCGTTATCAGTTGCAATTCAGCAACAAGATGGGAAAAAATTCCAAAAAGGTGAGGTCCATCAAGATATCATTATCAGCCCATTGTGGTGGCCACCCTCTAGCACACCAGTGGCCCACAAAATACATGCTGAAACCTATACTGCAGGTGTCCATATGTATCTGCAGAGAGCTGCCAAGTCCAAAGGTGATTGCCAGGAGGAGATACCATTAAAGTCCCTCAGAAAGTTCAACTATAACCCCTTTATGGCCCACCTTTATGGCCCGTGTAATCCTAATATGGTGATGGGGTACCTGGACGCCTAATGTGACGTGTGCAAGGCATGTACAGAATGCATGTCTGAAGACCACTACCTGGCAGGCGAAATTAAGGTGTCTGAGGAGGGTCTGAATTTCTTTAGGGGTGCATTTTTGACTTACCATAACCAACATGACCCAAGAAGTTATAAAAGCTTATGCCGTTTTCCCACAGAGCTTACCGCGGAGCGACGTCCCTCTTCACCGCGCAGCGTCTGCGTGGATTTCCCACCAACTGCTCCAGATAACCAGGAAGAGCCGCGGCTTTTGCATCGCTAACGTAAACTGGTTTTTAGTGGTTTACATCTGCGCCGCAAAAGGTCCGGCACTTCCTGGTTCTGCGGAGCAGCTGGTGGGAAATCCGCGCAGACGCTGCGTGGTGAAGAGGGACATCGCTTCGCGGTAAGCTCTGTGGGAAAACGGCCTTATTTTCCAGGAGGCATGAATCAAGTACATTAACTGTGTCGGAGGTAGAGGTGTGCGTTTGGGTTATCTGAACCTAGAAAAATGCCTGAAAAAATACCTTATTGTTATTTTGGGGGATATTTTTAGTCAAATGCAGATCAGAGATCTGTATTCAACTACTGAGAGACCTGATCCTGTTACAGCAGTGGTGTGACTCATCTAATGAATGACAATAACTGACTTGCACAATTACAATTGTGTTTTGAGAAGGCTTCAACTCCAATCCCTGCCACCACTGCAGTGGTGCAGCTTGGGAGGTAAACTCAGAATGCATAGTCCTTCTGAGTTCACTTGCTAAATTGCACCACCGCCACACTTGGAGAAGGCAGGAGGAAAGTACTTTCCTTGATTGTTTTTATTTTTGTTTTTATGAATCTTAGTCAAATTTTACTCCACATCTCAGAAAATTTTATTTTTCTTCTTTCCCTCCTTTTTTTCTTTGTGGAGTGATGTATGTAGGATGTGTTAAATAAACTTTTAAAAGCAAAAAAGAGAGAGAAGGCAGTAGATAATTAGAGAGACTGTGGTCTCTTTAAATGTCTACTCCTCCAAGACCCGCTTACTACCACTTTCTGACAGACTCATTTCACTTGCTGAGTCACACTGCATGGCCTCTTTAAATGCCTACTCCTCCATGCTTCAGCTACACAACTCAGTGAGTGAACTCTGAAGGTATCAGCAGCTTGGCTTGAGGAAGGCATTTAAAGAGACCACAGTCTCTTTACATGCCTTTTCCCCCTTCACTGAAAACAATGGAGTATGGGGGCACCTTCTTTGGGTGCTTATAGAATTGGACCACCTAGTATAATGGAGAAGAAAAATTTTGGGTTTTCTGAAAAAATTCTTGAATCCCAATGACATACTGAAATTGAGATTCAGAAATATTGGAAGATGCCCACATTTTTCTGGTTTAATATACCCCAAACTCCAAAATATTGATTTTTTTTTCACACCCCAGACTTACCCTGTGCCAATTGTACCTTCAATTCAGCTGTCAAGGCTGAAGTGCCAGCAGGGACCGTTATGATTAAATTGTCAAGATAATGGCTGAGTGTGGTCCTTAACCACCCACTCAATGAAAGTGCTATATGTTTTGAAGGTGGTACGTGCCACAGAGCAGCTTATGGGCATTGCCTTGTAAACATACCAGCAATTAAAACTGAGCAAGCAAAAATCCTCTGAGCGAACTGTCAGCAAGCAAAATGCCAAATGAATGTTGCATTTTGCCATATGGGTGCCCTTTGCCACAGGTCTGCACAATTTGAATGGTTTGAGCAAACAAGGTGTACCTAACCATGCTAAATCCCAGGGCAGTAAAATAATCACAGAGGATCTCTTAGGGCAAGAAACTTGCCTAAACTCATCTGCAGGTTTTCTAGGTACCACACCAAGAGATGGAATTCTAGGGATTGGTGGGTGGACAAAAGGGCCTGCTACCCACCCTTCAGCACTTTCCTTAGTGATCATTTGTGAAACAACTTGGGGTAGGTCCCTAGTAGACTTAAGGTTACTGGAGTCTGAGGGAACATGGGAACCCATAAACGGGATCTACATGCCCCCATTGAAACCCTCCCAAAGGTGCTTTGCAGTAGCCCTGTTAGGATACCAGATAGCAGGGGCAACAGGGCTTAAATGTGAACCAGGGATTTTGTCAAATGTGTATCAAAAATGAGTGTCACTGAGGGATTATTTGGAAGAGCTGGAAGTGGAGGTGGTGATAGTCCATGGTTTGCCTTCCTTTTTGCTGTTGGAGTCAGAGGACTGGAGCTTCCAAAAGGGCTGTTGTCGAATCTGACTTCATTGACAAGATGGTCAAGGATGTGGGCTGAAACAGGCATTGTAGTTGTGTTCAAATTTAGACCTGCCCTGCTGACACCTACCCTGGTTATATATATACTCACTGGACAGTGTCCTGCCTGAAGTTGGACCTAGACCTGGCTGAGTCATACCTAACTCTAGTATGTCCCACCTTGTGAGTTTGTTGTGTCAAGTCATCTTCCTGAAGGCCTCATCATACTCAATGGTGGGAGTGCCCTTGCCAGCAAATGAGACTAAAGGGCATTGGCCTTGTGGCTGGACAGATGTCAGCCTTGTTCCAGGTAAGCAGACTTTACTGTCTGTGAGCCGCCCTGAGCCTGCCTTTGGCGGGGGAGGGCGGGATATAAAAATAAATTTACTTTACTTTACTGTGCTCAAAAGACAATGCATTCCAAACGCCATTTCTGAAATGTGTGCTTAGCATTATCCTTGGTGGTACCTTTTTGTTGGAGCAGGGATCTATCTTGCCAGCCTCACCCTCTGGCCTCAGGAGAGTAAAGACAGTGGGACTTCTCAATAAACATAGGCTTGCACTCTTACAGTTACTACTGTAAACCCATTGGCTTTGATGGATTTAGAAGTGTGTGACTTTGCTTAGAATATCATGGCTAGTTTTCTAAGCGACCCATGCCCAAGAAATCCCTTTCTCTCTCTCTCTGTTTCCTGCTTCAAACATGTGTTTTTAAGTGTTGTTTTTCCTGTGCCCTCTCAAAGTAGTGCTGGAAGCAGATGTTAATATTTTATACACAATTTTCCTTAACCCATAATTGGCAATAAAGACAAAATAATTTAATGTTTCAAGATTCCTTAGTGTTAACTAATTAAAGCAGCGGCAGGCCCCGAGCATGGGACAATGGCAAACTTTCAGATGAATTAATTTTATGGAAGACCAGCTGAGTAATTGGACTCCAATTACAGGCTGTTTAGCTCCTTCATCACCTTCATATATAATTAAATTCAATTGGTTGATACAGCTTCTATTTTTATGAGGGCACTTACAAGCTTTTTGAACCCCACTGTGACTCTGGAGCTAAGCCAATCAATTATTACTCATTTCTCTTTCAAATGGAAATGCTCAAGATTAGTCATATCTTCCATAATGCGTTGCTCACATTTTTTTTTTAAAGAACTGTCTGTGCTACAATGTACCACTAAGGCAACAGATTAAAAGAAACGTTTCCCAATTGTTGTTGTTAGGAGTCTTTCTCCATTCGGTGATGTGAAATACCATTTATGTGTGCCTTGGATATTAACAAAGGGAAGAAAGCCAACAGGCTGTTAGAGTTGGTTAGAATGATATGATACTTGAGTATTATCATTTGGACGGACTTTATCACAGTATGGGCTATTTAACTGTGATAATAACACAAGATGATACATAGAATTACTAGATAGCAATAAAGAACTGACTCCTGTTGTAAACACTATGATGCAACCAAAGCCATCTTATCTCACAATATGTAGAATCCTTTATTGTCCAGTTTTCAAATTAGGTTTCAGTTTAAACGGGAATGTGTTAGCAGAAATTACCGGTGAATTGTTTTTACCTGTTTTGTCTTTTGATTAATTTAGATAGGGACTTCTCTAAGCTTTGAGTTGATGGTTCCTTAATTGATAATGGCCTTGATTTTATTTTTAGAGCAACAAAACCACTCTCTGCAGGCTGTCTGGGATTTTGGCAGCTTTGTTCTTCTGAATTTTCATGTGCAAATATAAAATAAATTATTAATAAGGCCTAATGACCACTTGCCCATTGATAGCCCATAAGGAAAGATTATGAACAAATGACCAGACTGAACTGATGCCGCTAAGTATATGTTTTCTCCAGTGTTTATGCCCAAACAGAGCAATTAGTTATCTGAGGGACAGCTGTCAGCAAGAATGACATTAACGTATTTTTCCCCCCAGCATTACAGGATTGTTAATAGTAGAAAAGAGTAAGAGTCCAGTAGTACCTTAAAGTCTAATAACAGGGTATGAGCTGCTGTGAGTCTCTGCTCAAATCTTTAATAGTGGCAACAAAAGATTTCTAATCTTAAAACTGGTTAAGCCTTGGAACATGCTGCAAGCAACCCTCTGCAACACGTGAAATGTGTTTTGTATGATTTGAACTTGGATCAGTTGTTCCAAAAAGGTGTTTATGGATAACACAGCTGCCCAAATGCATAATCCTTCTACCAACTGTGTGTGGGGTTTCTTCGTTTCTTTGTAGAGTCTACCCAAAGTTTGTCACCTTTGGCTTGCTTCAAATGGGTAGTAAAGAAAAGGAAGGCCACCTTATACATTTAACTGAAGCAGAGAGTTTCTTTGTATCAAGAGGAATTATACCCTTTTGCTGATAGCTCAAGGTGGCCAAACTTGCAAACATACAAAATACAGGGAAACTCAGGGCTTTTTTCTTCAGGAGCCCACAGGATCAGAACTCTGCCTGGGCTGTCCAGGACATTGGGTTGCTAAGTTCAATTCAAGAAATATCTGGGGACTTTGGGGGTGGAGCCAGGGGACTGGGGATGGAGCCAGGAGCAAGGGTGTGACAAGTATAATTGAACAAAGGGAGTTCTCGCCATTACATTTAAAGGGGCTGCACACCTTTTAAATGCCTTCCCTCCATTCAAAATAATGAAGGATAGGGGCAGCTTTTTGGGGGGCTCATAGAATTGGACCCCCTGATCCAATCTTTTTGAAACTTGGAGGGTATTTTGTGGAGAGGCACTGGATGCTATGTTAAAAATCTGGTACCCCAGATATCTGTGGATTAATTCTCCATTATATCCTATGGGAATCTGTCTCCATAGGGAAAATTGGATTGCCCAGCAGATATTTCCCTCCCCCCCCTGCTTTCTGATGACCCTGAAGTGCCTCCAAACTGGGGGATCCCCTGCCACCATCTGGGGATTGGTAATTCTACCAGGACCCAGCTGGCCCAACCCACCATGTGGCAGCCATGTGCTGCCAGGCCAGGCACTGTGACCTAAAATGCAAAAAAAGCACTGGGGAAACCTGTTTCCCAAGAAAATGCTTAGACCCCATTAAAAGCTCTCACAAGTAAAATGGGCCTTACATCATGTTCTCAGGGACCTAATTTTGAGGTTGGGAGTCACTATAAAAACAGTGCTTCCCAGCAGGCTCAAGGAGATGTTAAGCAGGTCACCTACAGTGAGGGAATGGCTAGAAGGTGGCAATCAAGAGGACATGTGGGGAAAACTAGTGCTACATATGTGGGTCCTAGACTGTAACTCGTAAGACATGAATCAGCGTGCCCTCTCCCCTCCACTGTGCAAAAAACATATCAGGTATAAAATGATATTTTGCATGTAGCCTCAATGCATATGGAACACAGATTCATCCAACTGCTCTCTCAGGAAAATGTACACACATTTTTCTTACTTGGATTCTTCACATTAACATTAACAGGATTCAATATGTGTGGTGGGTTTGGTTTATGCATAGAATTCTGCTAAAGTTAACCAGTGTTGTCCGATCCTTTCTCCCTTTTTTGAGATGGAAGGATTGCGTGTATCAGACCTCTTTTTAAATCAAGTTTCTGCAAAGAATACCCTGGACAGATTCTGTATGTGCAATATGGAGAGTTGCCATTTGTTCACCTGAAATGATAAACCTCAACCCTAGGCCCCAATCCTCCCCCCTTGAGAAACTGAGGAGTGGGATTTAAAAAAAAAATGTGCAGAAAATGACTTCCATAAGTACACTCTAGGATTTCCCCCATGTCTCTGTAGCCTTTACCATAGAGATTAGGCAAACTTCCCAGGTCAAAAAGTGATTTCATGTCCTCTACAAATTTCACCTTCCCCCAGGCACCTCCCTCAAAATATCCCATCATTTGTCACGACAGTGCTGGCAATGCTATGGAGGGTGTGTATTCATTCTATTAGGCAAACTGGGTCATTGGTCTGATGTATGGACTGAGCCAGAGCCTATGTCTGTTGTGAGAAATTATGTGTTAAATGTTTTTTGCAAAGACGCTCTTCTGAGATTCTTAAATTAGGGGAATACTTTGTTGGGAGGAGAGCTGAAATATATAGTTTTAGAAGGATGCAGAGTAAGAAGCTATATTGCAATAATGCCAGTTGACAGAGAGGTGCTTATTGTGCTCTTTTTTGTGGCTTCAATCAGAATGGGTTTTGAAATATGTTTAGAACTAGGGCAGCATTCATGGGAGAGGCAGAAATTTCTTTTTGATATCATAAGAACTTGATTATGCATATTTACAAGAAGTTTTCTGTATACATAATTTCTGTTACCTCTCTCTCATTTACCACAGTTTGGAGACCCTGTGTTTTAAAAGCAGAGTTCCTGTGTATTTTATTTGCAGCACCAATATTAATCCCATTATGTGAGATCCACTTGCAAGAGTAACAGTAAAATATATTTCCATTAGAGAGTTCAGATTAAGGTGCTGCATAAAGCCAAGCCATACACTGCAGGAGAGCACACTCAGGTTTGCAATATAGAGTATAATTGACAAGTAGGGAGTTCTTGGCTCTTTTATGCATGTACACATATGATGTGATCTTTCCAAACATGGTTAAGACTCATTCACACATTTCAGTTTTGGATAGATGCCAATAACTTAAACAAGAAGTCTAAAAATGTAATGTGTGAATGAGTTTGTAGCACATATTTAGAAACATGTATAATACAGCTATATACGTTGCATTTTGGACAGAAAAATCCCCACAATTTTGAAGTCAGGGGATTAATGATCTGCAATGTTTCACTTTTGCACACGGCTGTAAGAGCCAAAGATAGTAAAAATGACCCATGAATTTTGGGTTCAAACTACAAGTGATAACAGCTGTGGGTCTGTCTTGTGGCTGCTAATGCCAGTTCAGAAACAGATGTAGATTTAAAAAAAAAAAAAAAAAACAGCCACAAGACCACAATCTGGATTGTACTATGGACCCAGGAGCTCTTGTCCCCATTGTGCTTTTTAAAATGCTGAATCAGCCACAAGGGACTGTTTTTGTCCTGGTGAGGCACTGGGGAATAAAACAGAGTTTTTGGGACCACCATGCACCCTATCTGCATCAGGACCTTGCAACGGTTTTAAAGAACTACAAATGCTTCTAAAGTGGCATCAGCAGCTAAGGGATGGACCCATGACCATCACCAGTGTTCCCTCTAAACTCCAGAGTCTTGTGAACAAACATTCTACTTGGTGAGTTACTGGCATTAATGTTGTGAGCTGCTGCATACATTATTGTGCTCTGGGGTCATCCTTCCTGAGCTAAGACAAAAATGTGTGAGCTGGAGACTAAAAATCTGTGAGCTAGCTCACACTAACTCAGCAGAGAGGGAACACTGACCACCATCATCATTCATAGTTTGGGTCTAGGAGATCCAGATCGAAATCCCCACTTTGCCACAGAAAATCATTGGGTGTCCTTTGACAGTCATACACTCTCAGCTTGACCTACGTCAAAGGGTTGTTGTGAGGATAAAAGAGATGAGACAAGGCTGGTGTAAACAGCTTTCGGTCCCCACTGGAAATGAATGAATACACACATACCTGAAAGAAGAAAAATAGAACACTGTCTTGAAGGACAGTGCTCTAGATCTGGGGGAATCTGTCAACATCTCTGTTTATGTTAAAATGAGGCTGGAGAAATGATCTAATTTTTACATCAAAAGGAGTTGCAGGTGAGGGGAACTATATTGAAACTGGAGTGATGGAGCATGGTTAAGTGGGAACACATTCCATACTTGCATGCTCATCTTGAAGAGATTCATGCCCAGCAGCTTATATATGATTGGGGCAATTGATATGTGAACAATATGTAAGAGCTAATTGTTAGGGGGTCAGTTCAGGATTTGGGAAACTATGGTTTGGATCTCTATTCTGCCATGGAAGCTTGCAGGGTGATGTTGGGTCAGTGACTCTCTCTCAACCTTCACAGGTTTGTTGTGAGGAGAAAATGGAGGAGGGAAAAATGATGTAAACTGAACAGGTTCTCATAGAGGAGAAAGATGGGTTGCAAATGAAGTAAATAAACGTTTGAACAACCTATGAGTGAATGATAAAAATGAACCTGAAAGACCCACCTGCAACCCCAGTATCTGGGGATATTGCTGAAGAAAGCTCAGGAGTGACAGATGACTAGCTTATCTATTACCTATTTTCAAGATACTGATCTAGTGCATTTAAAAAGACGTATACATTTCTAATGTCTTTTTTTTACATATGCACTTTTTTTTTAGAAGTGGCCTTCTCAAATTAATTATGGGTTTGTATACATACTTGAAATGAAACAGAAGATATTCTGGAAATGGTTTATTGGATGCTGTTTGTTTTGCTTACATGCATTTGTGCAGTTAATGCCTTAGATTAGGAATCAAGCTTCTAAAATTTCAAAGAATTAAATGCATAATACTAATTTTATTCCTAGGATGATATATCTGGCTTGTAGCTTAGTATTCCATAAACAACTGGCCCAGTTGAGTCCACTATGTCTTCATGAACACTTTCCCCCCTCTTTCCAAGGAGGGATATCCTGATACTATTGTAGGCAAGCCTAAAGAGTACTCACCTAAACAGCCAGAGGAGAGGAGGGGGAAGGAATTTGGGTTGGCTGATAATGGATAATTTTAAATCACAAGAATTAGAGAATAAATGCATTTCACATCAGACAAGCATCCTGTATTGAAACTGCTTTGATGTCTGTATTCACCACTACTTCTGCTTGTCAGGCAACTGAAATTATTTTTCAATTTTTTTCCTAAGTTGGTCCAGACATATCTTCTGTCATTAATATTTATTGACCAAGTCAAGTTTATTTATTTGTGTTAAGCCATAGGCTATTATAAACAAAAATATCAAAGAAATTCATAGAAATAAAATATACAGGTGGAATACAATATAAGAAAATATCATATAACCATGCAACAAACCAGGCAAAATACACCATGAAATAAGAACAAAAATTACAGGCACAAAGTAACCATTTATTTATTACTTTCAATTTATATCCCGCCCTCTCCGCAAGCGGACTCAGGGCGGCTACAACATCATAAAATACAATCAATCCAATAAAACATATAAAACCATAATTTACTTATATCAATTTTAAAACCATTCTATAGCGCTGTTTCAGTACAGTATAGGCGGTATTGAATTCTCGACTGTGATCGCCAGCATTCTATAAGATGTCCGGTGGCAGCCCTTTTTCAGTCAAACATCAGGCCTGTTTAAACAGTTCGGTCTTACAGGCCCTGAGGAACGCAGACAAATCCCGCAGGGCCCTTATGGCTTCTGGAAGGGTGTTCCAAAGTTCTGGTGCTGCCACCGAAAAATCCCTGGATCTTGTCACACACAGCCTGGCTTCTTTTGGGCCAGGGGCAGACAACAGATTTTTTATCCCTGATCGCAGTGCTCTCTGGGGGATATATGGGGAAAGGCGGTCCCGTAGATAGGCAGGTCCCTGACCATAAAGGGCTTTGAAGGTTAATACCAACACCTTGAAGCGAACTCGGAACACAACAGGCAACCAGTGCAGCTCCCTCAGCACTGGCTGAATGTGCTCCCATCGCGGCAGCCCCATTAACAGCCGTGCTGCAGCATTCTGCACTAGTTGTAGTCTCCGGGTTAGCATCGAGGGTAGCCCCATGTAGAGAGCATTACAGTGATCTATTCTTGAGGTGACTGTAGCATGGATTACCGTCGCTAAGTCGTTGCGCTCCAGGTAAGGGGCCAGCTGCCGCGCCTGCCGAAGATGAAAAAAGGCAGATCTAACAGTGGCTGCTACCTGGGCCTCCATTGTAAGGGAGGACTCAAGAAGTCCGCCTAAGCTCTTGACTTTAAGGTCCGGTATTAGTGGTACCCCATCAAGGGCGGGCAGCTGGATCTCTCTCCCCGGACCACCTCGACCATGGAATCAATGGAATCAATAGTTAATTGGCACCTGTGCAAACAGCTTTGGCCCATAATTTCTTTGCTGCAAGAGCATACAAAGCCATTCTTTTAGTCATTGGTTTTCATTTTGGTGATTTTATTTGTATTAATGTGTACATTCCCCCAAATAAGTCTAAAGCTAATGAAAAATCTTGGGTCTGGTTGGGTGCAACTATTGAGGCTTTAATGTCACAGTTCCCTAATTCCCATTTTATATTGGGTGGTGATTTTAATGCCAGAATTGGACCAGTTATTTTTGATTTAAGAGCCAGCATGAACTCACAAATTGCAGTCCATGCTTCTCTTCTGGACTGATCCTCGAAGGACAAGGTCATTAATAAATTGGGACTTAAATTCTTGGAATTGCTTTCATTAACATTTATTAGAATTCAAATAAAATGGATCTGAAATCTTCAAAACAAACAAAAAACAGAAGAATAGAAATTGGGGGATTGAAACTTTCCAAAATAAAAGAAACAACAGCTGTAGCTTTAAGAAAAGAATGTTCAGTGAAAATACATGCTGATATTTCAGTGGCAGGATTGCTAAGTCCCCTTGTCACTCTAGTGGGGGATATGGGCTTTCTGGGGGTGGGTGGGGACATTGCGCAGGGAACACTCTGGTATTGGGCCAAACTCTATGGTAAAATTGGCTTAAACAATAGAGTTTGGGTTAAAAAAAAAAAACAGAGCACCCCCGTGCAACATCCCTGATGCAGTGATGTCACTTCCAGGTGATGTCATTTTGACAGCAGTGACATCCCAGTTTAGGGGTGGGGTTCCCCCCACTGGTCAGCTACTCCATGTTGGTGAGAAGCCCTTGAAACCAGAGGACCCCCCAACCACCAAGATTTCGGAGCTGGCAACTCTACTCAGTGGTCATTTGGATATTGCAAGGTAACCAGAGCAGTATTGCCCACCCTTGGTTTCTGTAAAGTAATGGAGGACAGCGGAGTTTGTCTCGGAGACTAGAACAGCCCTGAAAAAGTCACCTCCTCCACTGTCATGCTATTTGATAGAGGAAGACTTTCTGGGAGAGGCCCAATTGGGGAGGGACAGTGGCTCAGTGGTAGAGCATCTACTTGAGAAGCAGAAGGTCCCAGGTTCAATCCCTGGCATCTCCAAAAAAGGGTCCAGGCAAATAGGTGTGAAAAACCTCAGCTTGAGACCCTGGAGAGCCGCTGCCAGTCTGAGAAGACAGTACTGACTTTGATGGACCAAGGGTCTGATTCAGTATAAGGCAGCTTCATATGTTCAATGGTCAGCACTGTAGATCACTAATTGTGCATTTGGGCTGAGCCTAGCAGTGGCAGTTACTACACAAGGGGAGGGGGCAGGGAGACTAAAGGAGTGAAAACTACATATTCCTTCCTCGAGTAGTTCCATGTGATAAGCAAAGGGAGCTTCAGCACAGCCAACAGAGTTTCTCTGAAAGTTTTGGCTTATTCCCTGTGTCTCAGTTCAGACATCACGCAAAGCCATATTTTGTTTGCTTAACCATAGTAAGTGTGTGATCCAAGGATTCAGGTCACAGATAATCACTTGAATCTGGGATATCTTCCAGCAAAGGCTGTTTTCATTGCCTCCTCTCTATAGCCTGGGAAGTCATCATCAGGAAACAAGCCAGGATAACACCAGGATATCTGAATATGTACATCACACAAACCCATAGTTGACAACTGTAGTTAATAAACCAACTTCAGATGCTGGTGCAAGAACCTGGCTTATCAGAACCTAACTATAGTTAATAGAGTGGCTTACATTCAGACAATCACACTAGCAATAATTAGTTTAAATATATCATATCACACAGCATCTGAACTGAGCCAGTGGGAATTCACCAGATCCTGATTTTTTTTTTTAAATGCACATTTGCAAGAGGGATAGGAGAAAGAAGTTATTTTGCTCTGATGTAGCAAAGATAATAAGGGATGAAGAATGAACCTTTCTGTTTCGCAAGAGAACAAAACAGCTTCAGGCACCGTTGAAACAGTGGCGGGAATGTACAGTGAAACATGTTGCTCTTCAACGGGCTTTGATGACATTTATTGATTCTTAATGACTGAGGCCTTTGCAGCGTTTGCTTCTCCAAAGCACTCTGTTTTATGTATAGCACAACAAAGGGCAGTGTGTGCCTGTAGCCCAAGCTTTACAAAGTGCATTGAGAAAGGCAGCTTCCTGGGCAGAGGAGCAGAACATCAATAACTCAGTGGGAAGTGGCACCAACAGAAGGTAAACATGGGTCAGTCAGGGAAAGCTTAGTAGGTGGTGGGACACAAATCTTGAAGTACAATAAAGGCAGTGACATTAGAAAGCTCCGTCTCCCCCCACTCCTTGTGCTTGAATTGTCCGTTATTAACCAAGGCATAACATCATTTAGGAAGGGACAAAAGCTCCAAATCAACCACTACTTAATGGTCTCACAGATGGCAACAAAATGGCAGTTTCAGTGCCCTTGAGAGAATGTTTGTGGAAATTGTATTATGAGAACCTGTTCAGCTGAACAGGGGGGGTGGGGTGGGGGAATGCTGTACCTAAACATTCTAGCTGAGTCAATATTATGCGAACATGCATAATATGCGGACATGCATAACTGCAGAACAACGCTTGAGTCCAGTGGCATCTTTAAGACCAACAAAGTTCTATTTATGTTATAAGCTTTCATGTGAAAGCAAACATTGTCCAATACATTGAAACAGTTTCCCAAAGCCTTACTTATAGGGGTGGGGGGTTGCTTACTATCATGAAGAGCTACTTAGAATCAAGATGCATAAGTGCTGGGTGATTATAGCTGAGACTGGATGCAAGAAAGATCCATGAATGGCAGTAAATTGACATACAAACACAAGGGAATGAGGTTTGAGTCCTGTGGCACCTACAAGTCAAATAAAGTTCAATTCTGGGTACAAGTGAGAACTGAGAAATGTAGTATGTATACTCCTTCATTGAAACTGATTTCCTCAAATATCACATATAGGAATCCCCTACCTATAGGGCTTTTTTAAAATCAGCAGTGTACAGGAACGCAATTCCGATTGGCTTGGTGTCAGGGGGTGTGGCCTAACATGCAAATGAGCTCCTGCTGGACATTTTCTACAAAAGAGCCCTGCGTGAAACAGTGGTGACACCAAGGGTGTGACCTAACATGCAAATGAGTTCCTGCTGGGCTTTTTCTACAAAACAGGCCCTGCCTATGCCTACCTATATGAATTGCATGAAATATTTGAGGAAGGCAGATGGCATGATTTAAAAGGGAATGGCTATAAAGGCTGATCTTAGGTTGTATCATGTGATGTGGTCCACGTTGGCTCTGTTGTGATCCATGTTGAGCCTATTATTGTACGCCTATCCATAAAGGCATCAAAGGCATATGTCCTTACTTTTAGGTGTGCTCCCTTACCATCCAGTCGTTGCCAAATTGAAATGGAATTAATGTTGGAGTGGGAAGAAACTATTATTCCTACCACATGGTTTCTTCAATCAACATTGAATTGTATGTCATCATTGCTGAAGCAGGACGGAAAGAAGTGATGTGAGAGAAAATAGCTTCCATGTTGTCACAGGTAAAGTCTGAACTGCCCTAATACAGGCATTCTGAAATGTTTATATATCCCTGTCACTACTGAACATCTGGATGCCACAGCGGAGGAGCAAAGGAAATTTCTCCAGCAGCTAGTTATTTTACTCTTATTGTCAACAACAGATAGCAAGAACTCCATTTGACATTTTTCTTCCTTCCCTCCCCCTCCCATTGGCATAGAATTCTTGCCTTTTATTCTTTTTTTGGTATTGATTTCACATCATTTGCTGTTTTTGATTTTGTGAGCTACTTTGACCATGCTCATGGGAAGGTGGGTTATAAATTTAATCCTTCATCATCAACTTCCTTCAGCCATCACAAATCCAGTCCTTGTTAATGTGAGGAAATGAGCTAACTTAAACCTTTTTATAGCATTATTCCTCATTGTCCCTGTTGCCCAAGAGCAGGCCTCTCTGGGAGCTCTGATTTGTGCCAATGTGGGAAGCGGCAACAGTGATTAGAATAAATGGGAAGGCTTCCAAGTGAATAAACTGTAACATAGCTCAGACTAAATAGCTTTCTTGCTGAGCTGCTTTTCCAGGGGGTGGTCTTTATTTGCTTCCCACAAATTCTTGTGCTTGAGGTAGGGTTGCTGTGCTTTTAAGATGAGAGATTAATATTGCCGCTCCTCTTCTTTCATAATTGACTGCTGGTAGCTTTCATATTATCTGTTGGCTTTTGAAAATGATTATACAGAGTGCTGAATACTGCCAAAGGAAACACATTTTTCTACACGAGGCGTAACCAGGCTAGGAGGCCTCACTGCTTTTTAATGAAATATAGCCAGCCGATTAACTCGCCAAATGCCATCCTGTTTCAGAATCCCCTTTTCTGCGAAAACTCTAGCCTTTTCGTTTGTTTGTGGATATGCAGCGATATTCAAAATTTACACTTCTGTGGCTGACTGTAACAAAAGTTAGACAAACAGCATGACCAAGCATGTCAGTTTGAACAAAATGTGTGCAAGTGAAGGAATTATTGCCAAGATGTTGTTACATCTGACTTGTAATTAAACGGAAATGTGAAGCAGGTGGTGAGCTACAAGCTAAGCAGTAGACCCCCAACAGTGTGAGCAAACGAGATGCCTAGATTATTGCCTTGTCTCTCCTTGCAGTCCATTCCCATTTCACCTGCTCACCGGATTCTGACATCTTAGATAAAAACAGCAGATTGTTTGTGGAACAAGAACTGTCTTCTTTATGGGTTCATCAATAAGAGCTGGTATAGTAGTTAATGCTGCACTCTTAATGGTGGTTGGATCCAGTGCAGTGTTTATGTACAGCATTCAATCCATGGTGTGGCTTCCCCTGTGCATGGCACTGTGAAATAACTCCCCCCTCAAAAAAAAAAAAAAAACCTGACCTAGAAGGAACCCCAGAGAATAGGATTACAGGGGCACTTTGGGCTGCTGCAGAAAACAGGAACCGAGAAAATCATATTTTGTGGGTGCAAATCCTTCCACACACAGAGACACTACAGTGGATGCAACCCCATGTGCACAGGTTGAACAGTAGCTTCAGAGAGAAAACTTACATAAGATTAAGCTGTAGCAGTGCAAGCTGGGAAGCCTCAGATTCAAATGTCACCTCAGCCATGAACTTTTTAAGCTGTCCTTGTCAAATGTCACCTCAGCCATGAACTTGATAAGCTGTCCTTGTCCATGTTTGGAGCCATTTTGCATGCTTAGTTTAAGCTCTATAGCTGATAGGACGGTTGTATAAATACTTCCCTGCCATAACCCCCAAATGATGGAAATAGCCTTACATCTTTGTTTCTCTTTCAGGGAACCAGTAAGGGACTGACATTTAAGGGAAATATTGAAAGAGGGCTTCACATATGATCCAAAAAAGAGAGGATAAAGCAAAATAGAGAGAGCAAAAATAATTATGTAAGAAGGACAGCAGGGAACTGTAAAGTGATTCTTGGTTCCTGTCCCATCTGTACTATGGGCCTACTGGCCTACATTCTGAAATAAAATATGCCAAACAGTATGAAAACATGAACTATTACGAAGACATATACTGATTTCCCACTAGTGTTTCTCTGTCCCCAGGCTTCTGTTTCCCCCTGTTGCAAGTGATCGATTTCCCACCAGTTGCTCCGTAGGTGCATTTTGAAGTATGGCTTCCTCCAGTTCCCTTTGTGGTTTCTTAATCCTTAAATGACAACATCACAAAGCCATGAGGAGAACTAAAGGGAATCATGCTTCAAAATGCACCCACAGAGTAAGTGGTGGGAAATTGATCACTTAACATAAGGACATATGAACATAAGAGAAGCCATGTTGGATCAGGCCAGTGGCCCATCCAGTCCAACATTCTGTCACACAGTGTCCCAAAAAACCTTGCACCAAGGAAAACAGAAGCTATTGAGAAATTGGTCATATTCTATATGGGCATCTTTGTTTAAAAGATTTCTCAATAGACAATCCTAATAAGAACGGGGCTGTTCCAAATCCAATGAAGTCATCAGCATTAAAAGGTGTAACTCTGCTTCAGATGGCACTGATTTTCTTCTTATGAAGTCTATGAAGTGGTATACCATAGTTAAAAAAGAACAATTTAAAACAAAGAACTAGTTAAAACAAGCTATGGAAGCAGGTGAATCAGACAGGTGAATAATAAACAGAGTTAGATAAAACAGAACGAAGCAAGGGTGTGTTACCTCCTGCCTGTTTGGGTGTCAGCCATCTTGCAAGTTGTTGTTTCTCAACCCCACCTCAACACAGAACCAATTGGAATTGCCAGTGTTCCTTATGGCCACATTATAGTGTTTCATGGGATTTGTAGATTTTGTAGTTTCATAGTCTGTGCCAATCTGCCAGAACTCTCTGCCCTATAATGCCAGTCTTTAATGGGCAAGCACAAAGCTTCTTAGCATGGCCTTTGAGGCAAACTTTAAGCAAAAACATAATTTTGTGTAAATGAGCAATTCAGTCACAATGGCTTTGAATGGTGATTGTGTTTGCATCCAGGTTCCCAGCATCCTGGGTACATCTATTAAAACAGAATAAAATGTGTCTTTTGAAAGAAAGAGGGTAACAGCTTCTCCGTATCAGTGGTTTCAATGGTGTCACTTTGCATATCTGCCTGGACATGGATGTTTTCTGAGCATCCAGTTTAAGACTCAGATCTAACAGCCCCTCAAGAACTTTGCTTCTTTGCAACACCTGAAACTGAACAAAAGTATCAGATAACCAATGTTATCCAATGGCACAAGGGACTGGGTCACTTCTACCTGGTCAAGAACCAGCAAAAAATAAAAGATTAGTGACCAATTGAGTACAGCTTCTTAAAGAAGGGCTTAGAGCTGTGTTGAAATTGCTGTTGATATTTTGGCATAGCACACATGGATTTCTATCTTTCCTCCAAGAATCTGATGAACTTCAGGCTTTCTGTCCTCTCCCAGCAAGAATGAAATTATGAGAAGTAGGATTGCTGTGTGTCTGCTTGGGAACAGGATAAAACTGTGTGGAAGAGACTTTACCCTTGCATAGCTTACAGGAGGGAGATGTACATGCAGAAAACACTTTCCTCTCACAAATTCCTTATTTTTCATAAGGACAGAGTCACTGACCTACTGTGTTTCTCTTTCAGAGTTTTCAGGCTTACATGGCTAGCTTTACTTATGAAGCTTTATCAGTTTTAAGTGGACAGATGTCTTTCACACATGTATGTGTAAATATACATGCAAGAAGCTTGCTCTTGTTCTGTGTTTATGGAACTTTTGATATTGTTAGGCCAAAGGTGAATTATTTTGGGCAGAAACTGTTACTAGCTAGTTGGAATTGTCAAGTGCCTTATCTTGTTGTTTTAAATTTAGATTATACACTTAACTTATTTGTTTCTATCTCATTTCTTCAGTGGGGGCTCCACAGAGCCTGAAAATACAAAAAATACATTTTGAATTTTAAGGGGAGTGGAGTCAAAGAATGCTTTAAATTCTGGGTTGATCCTGGATCCATTGGTCAGACACAGGTCTGACAGCAAGGTGAGGACCAAGAAGCCAGGCTCCAATACCTGTAACAGAAGCTCAGTTTAGATTTAGGGGAGGGGCTATGGCTCAGTGGTAGAGCATCTGCTTGATGTGTAGAAAGTCCCAGTCTCAATCCGCAGTACCTCCATCTTAAATGATTAAACAGTAGGTGAGATGAAAGAACATTGCCTGAGACCCTAGAAAGCCACAGATAGTCTGAATAGACAGGAGTGACCTGATGGACCAAAGGTTTAGTTTCCTATAAGGCAGCTTCATATGTGTTCATGGATCCCACGGTGTGGGTAAAGATGATTCTCCCAACTAGGGATGGGCATGAACTGGCTGATGAACTAAAGTCTGTAGCAAATTTTGGCTGGTTTGTCATTTGCAAGGTGATGCTTGTGAGTTGAAGAGCTACTACAAACATCTATGAATTCTGATGCAGTTTGTGGTGGTTTGTGAAAAGCAGAAAACAGATATTTAAGTGGCTTTGAGCCATTCATGATAAACAGCTGAGCCAAAAAACCATGGGGAGCAGAAAGCGGGGGATGAAATGGCTCTGAGCTTTTTGCTGACCATGGCTTTTCGTGGCAAACTGAAAGCAGGAGATGAAATGTCTCCCAGCCATTTCACACCCTGCTTTTTGTTTGCTGTCAAAAGCCACGGTGAGCGGGATGCTGGGGGTGAAATGGCTTGGAGTGAAAAGCAGCGGGGAGAACAAAGCAGGGTTTGCAAACTTTAAACGGCTCACAAACCTATATAAAATAGTTCAGTTCACTAACTGACCTATCAGTTTATGGTTTGCATTGTGGTTTACCCACAAACCATGAACCAAAATGAACCACAAAAATGCAGTTCCTACTCAACCCTACTCCCAACCTTCCTCCCCACATAGTATTGAATTTGTATGATTTATTCAATAATATTTTAATATTCTTTATTTATCGACAAGCACACTTTTGCTTTGTGAGATTCATACATATGTGTAAACAAGTTGCAGCCAATCTATGGTGATCCCAACACGGGTGTCCCAAGGCAAGTGAGAAGCAGAGGTGTTTTTCCATTGCCTTCCTCTGCAGAGCCTTCCTTGGTAGTTTCCCATCCAAGTATAGGAAGAGGGAGGTGGTGGTGATTGGAGACTCCTTGCTCAGAGGGGTGGAGCCCAAAGTGTGCCTACTGGACTTGTCATCTCGAGAGGTCTGCTGTCTGTCGGGAGCACGCAGCCAGCATGTGACTGAAAGAATTGGAAGGCTTATCAAGCCCACGGATTGCTATCCTTTCTTGCTGATCCACATGAGAACGAATGATACTGCCCATCATAGCCCTGAACGTATTAGAAAAGACTATGTGGCTCTGGGTCAGAAGGTGAAGGAGCTGAGCATACAGGTTGTGTTTTCATCAGTGCTTCCTGTTGAAGGCCATGATTTAGGATGAGAAAGAAGAATACTTCAAATAAACGACTGGCTACGTTGATGGTGTCGTCAAGAAAGATTCGGATTTCTGGACCATGGTGTACACTTTCGAGATGGTGGACTTCTATCGAAAGATGGTTTACACCTTATGGCAGTTGGGAAAAGGGTGTTTGATAACAGCCTTGCTAACCTAATAAGGAGGGCTTTAAACTAAATTGTATGGGGGAGCAAGGCAATAATTCAGAGCCTCGTAAGATGCCAGAAACTGGGGATAAGAACATTAAAGATTTGCAGAGAGTGGCACATATGCTAGGTAATGTTAACTTGCAGGCTTGTATGGAAACCAAACCTTTGGGATACATAAAACCTGGATTCCGATGTCTCTACACTAATGCACAGAATATGGGAAACAAACAGAAGGAACTGGAAGTTCTAATAAAGGAAGGAGACTATGACATAATAGGCCTTACTGAAACGTGGTGGGATGACACTCACAACTGGAATATTAGGATTCAGGGGTACAACTTATTTAAAAGGGACAGGCAAATGAGAAAGGGTGGAAGCATAGCAGTATATGTGAAGGAGGTATATACTTGTGAGGAAATATGTGAATCGGAGCATGGCAGCTCAGTTGAGAGTCTCTGGGTAAAAATAAAAGGAGTAAGAAACAACAGTGATATTATTGTGGGGGTCTGCTATAGACCACCAAGTCAGGCAGAGAACTTGGATGAGATACTTCTACAGCAGATTGCAAAGTTCTCCAAGAGAAGGGATACAGTGATCATGGGAGATTTCAATTACCCAGACATCTGTTAGAAGTCCAACTCTGCTAAAAATGAAAAGTTAAATAGATTCCTGACTTGTCTTGCTGACAACTTCCTTTTCCAGAAAGCGATGAAGGAAACAAGGGGATCTGCTGTCTTGGATTTGATTCTTACCAACAAGGAAGAATTGATTGAAGAAGTGGAAATAGTGGGCACCCTGGGCAGTAGTGACCATGTGATTTTGGAATTTACAGTCTTAGGGAAGGGGAAAGTTATATGTAGTCAGATTTATAGGTTGGACTTCAGAAAGGCAAACTTTGATAAACTTAGAATTATGCTGGGTAAAATCCCATGGTCAGCAATACTTAGGAGGAAGGGGGTTCAGGAGGGGTGGGAGTTTCTTAAAAGCGAAATACTGAAAGCGCAATCACAGATGATTCCTATGAGAAGAAAAAATGGAAAAAGCCTAAAGAAGCTGAAGTGGCTCCATAAACAGCTCTCTAAAGACTTGAGAAATAAAAAAAGACTCCTTTAGGAATTGGAAGGAGGGCCTTATAACCAAGGGTGAATATAAACAAATCACTAGTGCTTGCAGAAAAAAAGTTAGGAAAGCTAAAGCTCAGTATGAGCTTAGGCTGGTCAAAGATGCTAAAAACAACAAAAAGCGTTCTTATGTTCAGAGTAAGAAAAAGAGCAAGGCCATGGTAGGCCCATTGCGAGGGCAAGAAAGTGAAATTGTAACAGATAATGAAGAGAGGGTGAAACTGCAATTCCTGCTTTTCCTCAGTCTTCTCTTCTGAGGGGAACGGTGCTCAACATATAAGGAGGGTATGAAGTTCCAACCTAGGATCAGTGTTGGGTTAGTACATAAACACCTAGTTTCTTTAAATGAAACTAAGTCCTCAGGGCCGGATGAATTGCATCCAAGGGTTCTAAAAGAAATTGTGGATGTAATTTCTGAGCCTCTGGCTATTATTTTTTGAAAATTCTTGGAGAACAGGAGAGGTGCCGGAAGATTGGAGGCAGGTGAATGTTGTCCCCATCTTCAAGAAGAGAGAAAAAAAAGATCCGGGTAACTACCGACTTGTCAGCTTGATGTCTATACCTGGAAAAGTTTTAGAACAAATCATCAAACAGTCATCCTGGAACATTTAGAAAGAATGAATGTGATTACTAAGAGCTAGCATGGTTTTCTCAAGAACAGGTCATGTCAGACTAATCTGATCTCTTTTTTTGAGAAAGTGACTACCTTGCTGGATCAGGGGAATGCTTTAGACATCGTTTATCTTAATTTTAGTAAGGCTTTTGATAAGGATCCACATAATATCCTTGTTGACAAGTTGGCAAAATGTGGTTTGGATCCTGTTACCATTAGGTGGATCTGTAACTGGTTGACAGATCACACCCAGAGTGCTTGTGAATGGTTCCTCATCTTCTTGGAGAGGAGTGACAAGTGGAGTGCCTCAGGGATCTGTCCTGGGACAGCTTTATCAATGATTTGGATGAAGGAATAGAGGGAGTACTTATTAAATTTGCAGATCATACTAAATTGGGAGGGGTTGCAAACACAAAAGAAGACAGAAACAGGATGACCTTGACAGGCTGGAAAACTGGACTAAAACCAATAAAATGAATTTTAACATGGATAAATGTAAAGTTCTGCATTTAAGTAAGAAAAATCCAATGCATGGTTATAGAATGGGGGAGACTAGTCTTAGCAGTAGTATGTGCGAAAAGGATCTGGGGTCTTAGTGAATCATATGCTGAACATGAGTCAACAGTGTAATGCGGTGGCTAAAAAGGCAAATGCAATTTTGGGCTGTATCAACAGAAGTATAGTGTCCAGATCACGTGATGTGATGGTATCGGCTTACTCTGCTCTGGTAAGACCTCATCTGGAGTATTGTGTTCAATTTTGGGCACCACAATTTAAGAAGGATATAGACAAGCTGGAACGAGTCCAGAGGAGGGCGACAAAGATGGTGAGGGGTCTGGAGACCAAGTCCTATGAGGAAAGGTTGAAGGCGCTGGGGATGTTTAGCCTGGAGAGGAGGTGGCTGAGAGGTGATATGATCACCATCTTCAAGTACTTGAAGGGCTGTCATATAAAGGATGGTGTGGAATTGTTTTCTGTGGCCCTGGAAGGTAGGACCAGAACCAGTGGGTTTAAATTAAATCAAAAGAGTTTCTGGCTCAACATTAGGAAGAACTTCCTGACCTTTAGAGCAATTCTCAGTGGAACAGGCTTTCTCGGGAGGTGGTGGGCTCTCCTTCCTTGGAGGTTTTTAAACAGAGGCTAGATGGCCATCTGACAGCAATGAAGATCCTGTGAATTTAGGGGGAGGTGTTTGTGAGTTTCCTGCATTGTGCAGGGGTTGGACTAGATGACCCTAGAGGTCCCTTCCAACTCTATGATTCTATGATTCTAAGTACTGACCCGGTTTAGTTTCCAAAATCTGACAAGATCCAGGCTGTAACAGCCACCTTCTCTTTGTGCTTTGTGAGAGACCCAGTTTTAGTTCAGTCGTATTTTATTTGTGTTTATGTTGCTAACCTGGAAAAAATTCTAGAACAAGTATAAAATGTATGCAGCACTGTTTTTTTTTTAAATGTTAATATTGAAAAATGTTAATATTGAAACAGGATAGTTAATGTTGAAACAGAACCTCTCATTTGTAGGTGTCTTCAGCTCTCCCTCTCTTTGCTAATGTTTACTTGGATCAATTCCAGCCTATTTCAATTGAGTTCATGGACAGGGTGGCCCAAGAGGTCTTTGCTACCACCTGTGCACTGGATTCATGCCTATCCTGGCTTATAGAGGGCTGGTGTCAGCGATTTATTGAGTGCAGTATATTATATCAACTGTCTAAAAGATAGAGGTAAAACTTCTTTTGCTATCAGTGTTTCCCCCCACCCACCCCCAAGAAACAGAATAGAGAAATATTTGTCTGGGTATGGTCAATTTAAGCTTGACAAATTCCCAGAGCTCATTGGGCCACAGAGTGACAATGAGAAAGAACAGAGCCCTTCTTCTCAGGCTTGGGTTTTTGCCTTTTGATATACTCTGTCTCTTCCCTCCAGTCAGCTACACTGAACAGTCCTGTTTGATTTGGCAGAGGCGGCTCAAAAAAGAGACAGATCAAACCATTTTGGATTCAGAAGAACCAGCCTATTTTGAAAGTTATATAAGCAGCAAAGTGCTGTGACTAACGCAAGTACACAATCACTCAGAGTTGGCTCTGCCGCAGAACTGCTTGCTAAGTATATCCTTAAATGCAAAGTCAGCTGGTGTTGGCATCGTTTGGAACAAGAGGTTTGAGATTCCACCCTCCCCCCTTCCCCATGTATGAAACAGTTCAGAGGAAACAAAAATACATAATTGTCAAGATGTGGAAGCTTAAATAAATAACCCAGATTGGATCTGTCTTTTCTTATATGGCTTAAGTCAAACCTAACTAACCTCTCAGTTGTGAGTCTGCATACCCCCCCCCTTTTTTTTTTTTGTTAAACAATCTCGAGATGGTATGGTTATTAGGACAGCATCTACAAATCAGGGGTGGGGGTAAAGGGGTTTGTGTATGTGAGGGTAGGAGGGAGGCTTCAACTACTTGCATCCAGCTTGCCAAAGTCAGTTCCTGTGCCTCCAGCAGCCTGCTCTGCAGAAATCAGCAGGTGAAGCTTTTCACGTTATTGAGAATGTCTCAGCCTGCCACTATAGGGTTATGAAGCTGCTGTTAATGGTGTAAGGCCATGCAAAAATGTTGTTAACTCTGCACATACCATAATTATTTTTAAGAGCAATTAAAATGCACTGTAGAAATAAAGTCAACACTTGTCTGCCTGGAAACAAATGTGAAAATATATGTATTGTCTTCTGGATGCCTGAGTGGCACTGAGCCAAAAATACAAGGAGCACCAGGCTCCCGTGGTGTGTTACAAGCTTTGAGCAATGCAAACAACAACTCTGTGCAGTGTTAAGAGCTTCAGCTAAAGCCCAATTAATTACATATATACATTTTTTTTTTTGCACAATGGCTTCAATGCAGTGGACAAATTAACACTTTCAACTTCCTGATTACTTTATTTCAGCAGGTCGCTCATTAACTGGCACTTCAAAAGTTCCCTTCCTATGGTGTAAGATGAAAAAATGGTAAGTAATTAAGTGCTCCTTTGAGCTGGTTTGCTCCCATCGTGTTTTAACTTTGCTTAGAGGACCCACAAGATAGCTGGTTTCCTGTGGCTGCAAATTGTGTGTTATTGTTTGCCCAATAATAAGTTTATTCTTGACTACCAGTTAAACATAATCATAGTTTTGCACTGACTCGGTGCCCAACAGTTGCAACCAAGCAGTATGGGCTTACTGAGCTGGTTAACTCCCATTTGCCAGGCCCAGTTGTCTAGCTCCATAGGCACATTGTTATTTGGTCATGTGAACAAATTACTGTGCATTTTGTGACTGGGGTCTACAAAGATGTAAAATCATATTTTGTTAGGTCTGTAGACTCTTGCTGCTCCTAACTTTGCTTTAATAACTGTCATAGAGGTTTGATTTCTACGGGATGTGAGCCACAAGTGTAGACTTCTCATTGTAGAATGCTGCCCACTCTATTAATCACTGATGGAGTAACATTATGCCTAATGGGTCAACGTATGTGGTGAATGTATTCAAAAGAAGAAGAAGACTGCAGATTTATACCCCACTCTTTTCTCTGAATCAGAGAAGCTTACAATCTCCTATATCTTCTGCTTGTGGAATATAAAATGCTTACACAGTAAAGGGCATTTTCCACTATGCCCTGTGTACTATATAAATCACGTAATTAGAATCAGTTTGGAGTTCATTCTCCAAAGCTACCAGAGATAATAATGGTCTCAAGAACAAAACAAAATAATCATGCAATGCTATTTTGAATCATGACTTGAACAGCACGAATATTTGAAACAAATGTTTGAAATATTGAAAAAAATGTATCCTGATTCTATCATCACTGAACAGCGACTAGCAGATCAGCACTGTTTTATTATGCAAAACAACTTTTTCAAGGCAATAGAGCTAGATGAAATAAAGAACAACAGCCAATCAAAGGAAGAAAACAAAGAACAAGAAATAAATGAAACCAATCAAGAAATATGTCATAGAAATGAAGCCACTCTTGAAGGTCCACCAATTGAGATATTGACAATATATAATTATCTCTGTACTGAAAGAACTGAAGGCAAAAGTCTCAGAGCATATTAACGAAGACAAAGATTACTTGTGCTGAGAGCAACATCAAAGAAAGAATTTGTAACACTTATTTAAAGTATCAATGCAGCAATTGAAACAATTCATACAGTAAACATAACTGAAAGCAACCAGTTGATGTATAGTATGGCAGTTGTACTAACAAGAGAACTGAGAATGGACATTAAGAAAAAGACAATTAAGAATTTTAAGGTGAAGCCAAACTGGCAAATGAGATTGGAGGGGGGTGGAATCAACAAATACTGTTCGGACTCAAGTGTCTTAAAAGAATTAAAAGAAAGGAAACACAAGAAATAACATTAAAGAAGAAAAGCAAACCTTGGGAAGAAATATCAATTAGATATAAAAACAGCCCAAGTTGCTGAAGAAAACAAAGTATGGTTGCAATATTCAAGAGCAAAAGGTTCAACAGTAGAATTCAGCAATGCAAATAAAACTTTCAGTTCCAGACTAATCAAAGGCAGTTCTACAAATTACTAGAGGGAGATGAAAAAGTAGAAGTAAAACCAGACAAAGAAAATACAACAATATCCTGAAAAAAACTAGGGGAATATTCAAAAGCATACAATAAAAAGCAACCTATCCCACAGATGTGGAAAACAAACTGTGAAAGGAAAGCAAATGGAAGATCAAATGAAAGCCTGAAAAAAACAAAAAAAAGATTCTTTGGAACTTCTGATTACAAACAGAGATACACTTTGATCAAAACACCCCTGAAGATCAGATTTCTAGACAAAATGAAAAATAGTTTGAATCATTAACATTGTAATTCCAGGAGACAGCAGAACAGAAAAGAAAGATCACAAAACACCAAGTCCTACAAATATACCCTCTCTGGGTGCCCAGAATCGGAAGTCCCAAAAATCTTTGTTGCATCCCATTAATTTCTAGATGATGGTGAGCCATACTTCTTGTAAAGATTTCAGTGCAAAATAGCTGTAATGCTATTGTTACATCCTTTATAGTCAGTTTGATCAATGTTACAGGAGGCACCTACCGTGTGGTTGACTGTTTTATCCTTTGTCTTGAAAAGTCAACATTTACTGTTACCACAGGTGACCATTATGCCAGTTGTCATTGGAGCCCTTAGAACTGTGCCTAGAAGTCTCAAGAAACACCTGGATATGTGGGGCATTGAGTAAATAGCACCAGCTCAGCTCTAGAATACAGTGTTGCTTGGAACAACAATAATCTTGTGAAAATATCTGTGACAATTTATCAACATCATCAAAATAGCCTCCACCATCAGGCAAGAACTGCCTATGGATTTTGAAGTGAGTCAGCTTGGTGTAGTGGTTAATTGTGTGGACTCTTATCTGGGAGAACCGGGTGTGCACTTGCAGTTGCTGGAATGGCCTTGGGTCAGCTATAGCTCTTGCAGAGTTATCCTTGAAGCTTCTGTGAGAGCTCTCTCAGCCCCATCTTAGCTCACAGATTGTCTGTGGTCTGAAGAACAAAAGACTACTTACTTAATTTCAGGTTCTCATCTGGTGGACAGGCAGAAAGAAATGGCTAATTGTATGAGATTATTTTCTGCAAGAGACAGAACAACACCTGTACTATTGTTGCCATGTTTAAATTTAAAAAAGGGTCTTTGTGTAGCACTACTTTGTGTAAGTTATAAAGGGATGACAGAATCAGTAGATGATACGGGTATTATAGTTAAAGACTGTGGGTTCCATCACAGTCCTCACAGTTGCGAATGTGGAGCTATTCTTTAGTCTCTCTTATCGTCACATAGATTTGACCTTGAATCCTGCTGTAAATATCTGCTAGTGGAAAAAGGGAACCAATTTTCATTGATTCCTCCTTCCCACTGCAGACTTCTGATTCTTCCCTTGCACTGTTCTTCCCTGAACCACATGACCAGCATTTTGGGAATCATTTTGGGTCACAGCAAGTGGGAAAGCATGAGGAAGCTGTGTTCCACTAACAGAGATGCCTTTGGTTAGTGGGATCCAAACTGTACAAGCATCATTTCCTGCTGGAGCAAACACTATAAACAATTCACAGGAATACACAGTGTGTCAAACAGGAAAAACCAAAACTACTGTGCAAAAGAATTTTGAAAAATAAACTTATTTACAATTTTGAAATATTCAGTTTCATGATTTCATTAAGCAATACAAACTTCACACATTCTTCACTATAAGAAACTGTCAATTTCCAAACTCGATGATTTTACACCTGTTGTTTCTCAGAGTCACTTAGAAGTTCACAGCAAAGTGCTAGGTGCAAATCAGATACAAATCCACAGGAGTTAACACAACTTGCTCCAGGAATGAAAATCTTCACAGGAAAATAACCACTTGACACTTCCGCAAGCTCAGGATAGTGTTTCACAAATTGGTTTCCTCAGGAGTCATTCCAAAGTACATATCCAAATATTCATATCATTCACATTCCAATGCATAGCATTAACAAACTTCTCTTTTTCGGCACACTACAGCTGGGTACAGACAGGCAACTCCATGTGCATGGGAGGCACCGCAAATTTATTACAAGTAAGACTTAATGCTGTCCCCTTTTGTTCTCTCTCTCTCAAATATTCCTACACAAAGGAATTTTTTTTAAAAAAATTGGCATATAAACCACACTGTGGAGCTGCTGGTTTAAAAATGTGTATATGTGTGGACAAAATTTGGTGTGAGGAAATGAAAAATGGAATTAAGGGAAAGAATCACAGGTTTGAGCCATACAACAGCTAGTGAAATCAAAATGGGGATTTTCAGGTAGAAGATGAGATATTCCAAAATGATCCCTTGTTTGTAAGCTATTACTTAATTTTACCCATCTAGTCTGTCACTGGAAGCACATATCAGTTTTCCTCAACATTTTGTTCATGTAAAAAAAAAAAAAAGGGAAAAAAACTCAAACCTGAACATAAAAACATAGGTTGTTAGGGAAAATTCAAGCCTGCCTTTCTACTTTGTGTTTGTGTGTGTGTGTGAAGGCACATTTAAGCCTGTAAACGCCCACCTGCAGTTTGAAGTGACACAGTCCAGAAATGTATTCACTTCCTCATATGTCTATGAGACATCAGACTGAGATAAAGGCAAGTGGAAAAAGATAAAAGAAGGGGAAATTGAAGCTGTCACTAAAGTCTCACCTAAAGCAATATTCAAAATGAATTTAAAAGTTTCTTCTCAGGACAAACACCTGAGGAATTCTGAAGGAAATGCAACATGTTCAGTTAATACTACAGAGATATTTCTCAGGCATTAATGGGATGGCACATTGCTATGATGTCACTGTGTTTTACCTAAAACAAAATTGAAAACATTAGCAGTTCCCCTTCAGATTAGGGTTGCCAACTGGGAGTTGGGAAATGGCTGGAGATTTGTGGGTGGAGCCCATGAGGGTGAGGTTTGGGGAGAGGAGGGACCTCAGCGGGATATAATGCCATTCAGTCAGCCTCCAAAGCAGCCTTCTTCTCCAAGGGAGCTGATCTCTGTAGTCAGAGATCAATTGAAATTCCGGGAGATCTCCACGTTCCACCTGGGTGTTGGCAAACCTACTTCAGGTAAATCATCTGAGGAACTTCAAGGGAAGCTAAGAGTCATTCAATAAAATTACTAGAATTTCTGGAGAGGATAAGAGGACAAGCAGGACTAAGGGAGAATACTGGATGCATTGAGACTTTCTCTTGGGGGAACTGTGGCATCCTTCTCTGTCAGCCCTGCTGCACCTACTGAAGCCTCATTCCTCAGCTACATAAAAATTTTATAGTCCTCTAACATAGGTAGGAAGTGGTCACCACTGCCCCTCATCCACACCAGGAGTTTATAAAAGACTAGTGCAGTTGAGGAACAAGGCCTTGAGGTAGGACCTGTGGAACCCACAGAGGAAGGTGCTTGCAGTTGTCCCAGGAGGAAACCAAAATGGAAGGTGATTCAGAGAGAGTTCTCAGGATGCTCCAACATGACTGTCTAAGGTGTCCTCCTTCGCTACTCAGGATAAAGACCACTGTAATAAAACTGTGCTATAAGAAGTTACATAGTGTGAGACCTTCCTGTACTAATGGAAGAGTAGAACTGTAAAATATTAGTATGTATAAACACAAGTTACTTACAGTTGAATATTTCCATCTTAAACAACCCCTAATTAGGTGGATTATTTTTACAAAATGGGATCCAAAGATGAAAGCAGGGTGGTTAACTCTGGATTTATATAAGGCCGTGCATGTAATTCTGTATTTATTGGCCTTTAAGGAATTTATTGACCTTGAGATCACTGAACTACATATATTTGAAATAGAATCAGAGAAGGAAGGAGTGCGGAGGTGCGGAGGTGCTCCATTCATTTGCTTCTTCAGAAATTTCATTGAGACTGATTTGAAAATGACTTCCAGTGAAAAAATAATTGAGTTGCCTCAACTGGGTAGCCAGCTGTCTGGCTATAAAGTTTTTATTTATACATCATTCAGCCAAATCAGTGCTGAGAATGAATACTCTTGATGTCAAGTGGATTTGTGACATCCCCCGGGTAAATTGGGACAATAACTATACTAAAATTAATCAAATCATGCATGCATGTAGTTTTCTTGTCTGTTGCAAACATATTCAGGCCTATTGTGTATTTTTCTAAATTGTTTCAAATGAAAATCCTAGCTTGTTCATCACTTAACTACAATCTTACCCTTAAAATGTTTCATTTAGAATGTAAGATAATGGAGGGGAGTTCTCATCTGTCAGAGATGCAACATATATCATTATATCTAATTTTGAATATGGTCCCAAAATACAGATTAAAAATCCACACGGACCATGTATAAACAGGGGGTATGTTTCTGCAAACCTGGGAGAAACCCAGGTTTACAAAAACAGTAAAAAAGTAATAAACTTGAAAATGATAATAGAAAGGGAAAATAAAATAAATGATTAAAATGATGGGATCATTTGTGATTTCTTCAAGAGATCTTGGCAGCCATGTTGGGTTGCCTAGGCAACTCTGATAATCCAAAATGGGTTATCTAGCTTATATTCAACATTATAGATAAGTTGAGGAAACAAGGAGTGAGAAGACAGGCAGGACTAAAGTCAGGCAAGGAAGCAAGAGAAGGAGAAAAAATGCTGTGGGGAGGGATCCCCTGATTTGAGATGGGCTTCCCTACTAACAACCAGCTGGTTAGCAGGGGAAATCTCACCCCCAAATGAGGTTTTTCAAGCCAATTCTGGTAAGATAGTAAGTAGCAGATAGGAGGAGTGAGACAGGCAATGTGAGGCAAGGCAGGAAAGTAGCAGGAAAAGGAAAGACATGTCTGGACGTAAGGCGGGTGCGTTGGCCAGGGGCGTGTCAGGAGGATCCAGGTCTGGGGGGTCGAGCATCACTTGAACTCTGCCTCAGAATGGAGTTCGGTGGGAGCGGGTTATTGTCACCCGGATTCTCCTCCCTCCTCCTCCCACGTCTTACTCTTTTTTCTCCTTCTCTCTGCATCCTCATCCTAGAGTAAGCCGCGGGTTGTTCCTCCCCAGCAGGTTCTCAGTAGGGGTGTGCATTCGGTTTGGCTGAATCAAAGAAACCACCCTGATTCAGAAGTATACAGTGCTGGATACTTCCAAATCCATTTTGAAGCCAATATACTTCTGAATCGATATTCGGAAGTATACAGAACTCCATGGAAAAGGCGGGAAAGGAACTTCTGCAGCCTCAGGGGAGCTGCTTGCCTCCTTTCCCTCCTTTGGAAACCTTTTCCTGCCTCTCCCATAGCCTCCCTGGAATCAGGGAGGGAGGGTGAGGGGAAGAGGAGCCCCAACAGCCAATCCAAAGCATGCATTTGCAAAATGCATTGCAAATGCATGCTTTGCAGGGCTGTTGTGTAGCTGATGGCTGGACTAATCCCCCAGCCATCAGCAACATTGTTGTTCTTTTGCTTACTTGGGTATCCAAGTAAACAGTGTTCTCTGGCCAATCACAGAGCAGTGATATTTTTTGAAACTGCTCTGTGTAGGGCCAGAGAACCCTTTCAGCCTGGCTGAACTCCATTCTATTGCTGCTGTGTTGGTGTGAGAGAGAGATTGTGCTGTGCTGGCCCTTGGCCTCACCTGCTGCTGCTCTCTCTCAGCCTTGCCTGACCTGCCTGGAAAAGAGAAGACATCTAAGGTAAGACAGTCTTAGGGTTCTTGTTTTTATTTTAGTTAGCATAAGGACTTTATAAGACTCAGAGTCTCTTTACTTATCCAGATTTGGGTGCGTGAGTACTGGGTAGCTTATTTGGGGTTAGGGGGTTCTGCTGGGGGTTGGGGCCTGGGGTGGGGGGTTTGCTAATTTGCCCATATCTTACTTTAGTGAGAGGATTTTTAAAAGCTGATTTGGGTAGCTTGGATTTCTTGGGGTTAGGGTGAAGGTTTTTTTGGGGGGAGGGGCTGGTAAAATTCCTGTATTGTTAAAAGTCAAGGTTTTTTTACTGTTTTAAAAGGATTCTGTGTTTGATTTGTTGCTGCTGTGTTGTGCTGCTGTTGTTCCTTTTCTCTTCTGGTTCTTTGTGGGGGGGCGCTGTTTGGCCTAATTTTCATTGTTAAAAAGGTCACTTTTTTAACAGTTGAGTTTGTTGGCCTTTTCTCAGTGATCTGTTTGGATCTATTCTCTGTTGTTGCTGGTTTTGCATCCTGTCCTGTTGTCCCTTTTCCTGGTTCTGGTTTTGGGGTGGGGGTGGGGTTAAAAGTTAAGTTTCTTTATGTCACATTTTGGTTTTTTTAAAATTACCTCTGGTTGGTGTGTGGGCTGTGTGGGGTGGGTCACTTTCATGTTTTTATAGAGTTATTTTTGGAGTCTGAGGGTGCTTTTGGTTTGGCTAGGGCCACTAAATAGGCTGCCCCACTAATAAGGGTGTTTTTAGGAATTGTGTTTGAGAGTTGTGTTGTTTGGGGCAGGGCTGGAGAGCTGGCATCTGTAGATTACGTGTTCTGTAGCAGGGAAGCTGGCATCTGGGTGAGAGACTCAGAACCAGCATGCTTGTTGTGTTTGGCCAGCTTTCCCTGCGTTGTTTGGGGAAGGGCTGGAGAGCTGGCATCTGGGTTTGCTGCAGCCAGATTGTGGCAGATTGTATTTTGTGTGGCAGTGACGCTGGCAACTGGGTTTATATTGGTTCCAGGCCAGCAGGGTTCATAGAGTAAATAGATGGATGTAGTGCATTGGGCCGGGGGAGCCATTCTCTGGTGTGAAGTTAGGTTTGGCTTTGGGTGCCCAAGGAATGGACCCCCTGGCCCAATCTTTTTGGGACTTGGGGGTTCTGTAGGGGAGAGTCCCCTGTGGGTTCCCAGCAGTTTTGGAGGCTCTCCTTCAAATCCCCTGCCCCCCAGTAGCCTCTAATTAAGACCTATGTTGCCATTGATTTCAATGGCCCATAGGGTATAATGGTGGGACAGGGGCACCTTCTTTGGGTGCCCCTGGAATGGGATCCCCTGGCCCAATCTTTTTGGGACTTGGGGGGTTTGTAGGGGAGAGTCCCCTGCAAATTTGGGGGCTCTCCTTCAAACCCTATCCCCTCCAGATGGCTTCCAATATACCCTATTTTACCATTGATTTCAATGGCCATAGGGTATATTCGGAAATAGCCGCGCATCTATCATATATGCGGCTATTCCGAGTATTGGTATTCAGAAATATATGGTATTCTGAATTTTTTGGCCCCGTATATTTCTGAATCTGATTTTTTCCATTTTTTTTGTACACCCCTAGTTCTCAGCATCCCTCCTGTATCCCCCTCCCCGCTCCCGCCTCCCTCGCCCCCGGCCAATCTTCAAGGACTACAAGTGCAGTCATTTCCATTGCATGGCAGCGGACAACTCTCGGGGCACCCATGGGGGGCATGATGCTGGAATTTGCGTCTTCCCAGGGGATGGCGGTGAGGGTCCGTGGTCCTGCAGCTGCTGACGACTCAGGCCTCCCAGGCGGGAGGCCCAGGAGGGAGGACAGGGTCTCAGCCCCTGGACAAGGAACTGCATTGGTTGTGAGGGGGGAGGAAGGAGGGAAAGTAGAGAGAGTTTGGGAAAAAGGAGGATGAGCTGAGATTCCCCCTGAGTCTTTGAGGGTCCCCTTGTCAAGCATCTTGTTTCTTTATTGGTATGTCTGTATTGTTAACTGTTGTTCTAATGTGTTGCACATCAAAGCTTCTTCCTTAGTTCTTCTTCCTTAGTTCTCACTAGTAGCAAAACTTCTTCCTTAGTTCTCACTAGTAGCAAATGCAGGAATGTCCTCTTTGAAGATAAGGCCTCCGGGGATACTTTCCCAGGCTCAGACCTGGACCCAGGATGTTGCTAAACCACAATAATAGATAAAGTAGCAAGCATGTGAATTTCACACACCTGAGTAGAAATTCCTAAGGTATCTTTGATGTGCCCCCTTAAAGTTAGTATTCTAGAGTTACACTATATCACTTCCAATCTGGTGCCTACCTGAGCACAATGGATTATCAATAAACCAATACTTTGGTTCAAAATCAAGGACTGGTTATTTTGAGATCTGATGCTTGACATTTTGGAAGTGAACCTTAAAAAGTTCAACTGATCTGGCAACTTTCAAGCTGAATGGCTGAAGAAGCACCAGCTAACAGTGAACCGATTAATCCGCTGGAGAGAATAGAGGTGCGGACCCCCCCTTGGCACATCCTTGACGCAAGGCAAGTCACGGGGCGCAGGTCCCCTCTACACATGCAGCAACTGTTCATCACCCCACAAAAGTGGGAGCCGCGAACCTCCACTTACCTAAAGGATGAAGCTCCGGCCCGCCGGGAGATCATCCTAACGAGACCGTTCCGCGAAGGTCATGGTGGTGGAGCACCAGGGGGAGACCGGGAGAGTTGCCCTCTGGAGGAAGAAGATGGACACAAAGAACTCTGGTCTGAGGATGGTGCCACTGCACCGCCGGGTTCCGACTCTGAAGGGGAGGATGGAGGAAAAGGCCCGGGGGAGCCAGATATCCTGGAAACGGTGAGAGAGGAGATGATAACTATGGCGAGGGATGAAATCCAAGCCAACGCCGCGTTCATGGCTCAAGAGATGCAGAGGCAGATCAGTCGCCTTCTGAGACCAGACCCAAGGGGGATACTGGGAATCCCAGTGAGGGCACCACCAGTGGCACCACCTGCCCCACCAGTGGCACCACCAGCTCCACCTGTGGGGCAACCCCAAGTCCCGAGGGCTCCAGCACCCCCGGTCCCAGCCAATAATACCAGGTCTTTGAAATTATGGGAGGGGAAGACACCTGGATTGCACCTTCGATGGCGATCCCAAAGAAGTGGAATACTTCTCGATCCAAGCCAATAGTTACATGCACAATTGGGGGAACACATTCTCAGACGAGTTCAGCAGAGTGGACTACCTGGGGTCCAAGCTAAAGGGTGCGGCCAGAAGATGGTACATGAGCCTGTACGAGACTAGGGGTCCCGAGCTGGACACCGTGGCTGGCTTCCTGCAAACATTGCACACCCAATACAAAGATCCCCTGCAAGAAACCAGAGCCATCACCGCGCTACAGGAGATGCAACAAGGGTCATAGTCGGTACGTGAGTATGCGGCTGACTTTAGAGCCAACTCGGCTAAGGTCCGGGGTTGGAGTCAGCTGATGAAGATAGAGCAGTTCCAGAAGGGGCTGAATGAGAATTTACTGGATCGGATCCTGCAGCAGGTGCGCCCCACCACGCTGGTGGGGTGGGTGCAGCTGGCAGGGGAAGTAGAAACCAATATGAAACGAGTGGCCCTACAATGACAACTGCAGCAAGGGAGTAAGGGGTGACATGAGTCTCAATCGGGGGCAAAACCAGAGGGGAAGAAGGGCCCACAGGCAGGGGGAGCCACCAAAGCTCCACCCGTTCGCAAGTGCTATCGATGTGGGGACCCAAACCACCTGGTGGCAGACTGCCTGGAGAAACCTCGAGGCCCCTCTTACTCTGAAGCCTTCTACCATGACGCCTAAGAGAACATCGACCCACACCAAAGAATCGGCAAGGGGGAGCACCACCGCCTCTGCCATTTCCGAGGAGGAAACCATCATCCTGGATGAGCTGAGCGAATTGTCCTGGGAACTGGAGTCGGCGGGAAACGAGGACAACTTGCACTGAAGGGTGCCAAGCAGCAGGTCATGATCTAACAGCACTACTGAGGGCGAGAATAACTGGGTCTTTATTTTTTGTCCCATTGACTTTACTAAATCCAAAGCTCAAGAGGTTTATACACGCATGAGCCCTAATTGACTTGGGGTGTACGAGGGAGATAATTACTCCCAAATTGGTGGACGCCCTCGGACTCATGCGAACCATACCCCACCCCATCCAATTTGAACAGATAGATGGGACCGTGATGAGGAATGAACCATGCGTGGAGCAAACTCAGATGGTACCTGTAGGCATAGAGGACCATTGGGATACGGAGCTGTTTGTAATTGCCCTATTGGCTTCATTTGATATAGTCTTAGGTGCGGGCTGGTTAGCCAAACATGAGTGGGGAGATCATACTATTGACTTTACAGACAGTGAGTGCAAGCACCACCAATGGGTCAAAGCGTGGGGACCCGAAACCTCCCCCCCAGATATGAGAAGATTTGTGTGGCTGTGGAGGAGGTCCGAGCCATTCCCAAAGAATACAGAGACTTGAAAAAAGTATTCAGTGAGGAGGAAGCTAACGAACTCCCCCCTCATAGGAGCACAAAATAATTGGAGAGAGACACTGTTCTCTTTGTGGGTTGGCTCAAAATTATATACCGGCCTGACTTTCATGTTAAGCCCACCCGGCTATTGAAAACAAGTTGCCATGTCTGTGTTGGAAAATATCTGGAGACTTTGGGGATAGAGCTGGGAGGGTCCATCATTCAAAGCAGCAATTTTTTCTAGGGGTGTGTGACGGAAAGCTAGGGGTTAACCAGAAACTGAAGACGCACAGGGCCTGCATCAGGTGACCTGAGGGTGGGGGCAAAGTGCTCGGAGCTCTCAGGTAGGGAAAGTCTGTGAGTGACAGAAGCTGCTGAGGCAGGGATTCAGTCAGTGTTGGTCTCTGACAGTGTTGATGCCTGTCAGCGAAGTCTGTCAGAGTTGGGGCCTGACAGAGACTGAGAGGGTCAGTTCGTGCCGGACAGAGGCTGAGGGGACAGCTGATCCTGTGAAGGAGCTTGAGACAGTGGCAGGAAAGACTTCCAGAGGCTGCAAGCTCGACAAAACCAGCCAAGAGGGCTGTGTGTGTAAGGAACAAGTGTGAGTCAGTCAAGACCTGAATGGTCACAGACACCTATAGACAACTCTGAAGATCTAGTGAGGTGGTTGAGGGAGTGGATGTAGGTCTGAGACACCAGAAGGGCTGAGAGAGGGACTCCAGTCGAGGGGTGATACTTGGCACATCATTCCCAAGAGGCCAGACCTTTGCTAGAGGTGGAGAGAGCAAGTTATAGGGAAACTGTGAACTGTGTAACTGAGAAACTCAAAAGAAGGAAAAAGTTAATGTAAAGCCTGAACCAACTGAGCAACTTGTTAGCCTGTGTAAATATCTCCCTTATCCCCAAGTTAAAGACTTTGTGTTATAATAAATCTGTGGTTGGAGTTAAAGTTCTCGAGAGCCTATATTTTTGGGAAAACAAACAAAGCTGCTGTGGTCCCCTATGAAGTGAATTATATTTCCATCAAATAAACAAGTAAAATACCCCAAAGAGACTGAAATAAAGAGATCCAGTGAGGCCGTGAGGCGGGCGCTGCTATAGGGTGCTCATCTCTGCCAGCTGGAACCTGTTGTAAAAGCAGAACTCCAGGCCCCACCTGGAGGCTGGCAACTTTATTTAAAATACTACAAACCAGGCTGGCTTTACAATCTGTTTTAAGTGTGTGCTATTTGGTTTTAGGCCACTGAGGAAGGCTCTTATAGCAAAACCGTGTCTGTCCTAGTGGCTTTTTATGGGATATTCTGTTACATGATTCATGTTCAGTTGATATACAGTTTCTATACATTGGATTTTAGTATTTCTGTGTATCTGTCTTGTTTTTAATTGTCAATTGTTACACTGTGTAATATATACTTTGTTATTTTTGTTTGTTACACTCAGCCTTCTGAGAACCTACACTATTTTTGTGGTTGGGTTTCTTCCCTCTTTGTTTCTTTTTTCTACTTGAAGTAGACATTCTTATATTGTATTATTGACAGTATAATTGACAACTGGGATGCTTTTGTGTCTGATGATGGATTAAATGAGTATGGGGATGCCATGCTATCTCTTAGTTTGGAGTATCTGACAAAATGTTAAATCATAAATGACATGAGTCCTTATTTATTTTTATTTATTTATTAGGGAATTTTTATAACTCATTTTCTTCCAAAACGGACCCAAACTGGTTTTTGGAAAATACAATTTAAATAACAAAATAAATTTAAAACTCCAAACATATCCTGCTCCACCCAACTGTCTGATCTGAGCCACAAGCTAAGAGCCAAGTATCAAGTCCTTTTGGGCTTGCAACCGATAAAGAATCTCTCTGACAACTCTCAGGCTAAGCACCTGCAAGAACAGAAGAAACAAACTCAGTCCAGATGGTATTCAACTGCTGCTAGCCAACCTGGAAGGATATTCCCTACTTTCTCTCCTGTCTTATTTTTAAAGAGTAACTCAAAAGCACCATACCATGTTTAGAAAGCAGGGATCCATGGCAAATGTTTATGAGATCATAGGTGGACAAATCAGTACATACAGAGTTCACTAAAGTTACCATTGGTTAAGGATAATTATCAAATATATCATCTCTGCTGTTTCAGGACTAAAAAAACCCATTTTGATTTCAGTTTTTTCCATAACACATATTATATTCTTTCTGTTCATGCAATTTTCTCTCCTTCACAGACTTTTGCGGCAATTTGTACAATTCTTTCAACATTATTTGTTGATCAATGAATCAACATTATGCTATACATATAAAATACAACAATGTTCACATAAGTGCAATGGAAGTGATACTCTATGACATTTTATGTATTTATTTAAAACATTTTATGTCACCTTTCCACCCAGAGTCCACACAATAGCATTTTTAAAAAAAAAAAAACAACCTAAGCAATTAAAATTGAATTATAAAAATCAAGTAACACATTCATATACAATACAACTAAAAGTTGAATTATAAAATTCAATTAAAAACACATGTATACAATGCAAACAAAATTGTCATATTCAGTAGCAGAACCCAGAAAACTGAAACCATAAATGTATATTAAAAAAATGAGAGAATATTTGCTGATCCCTAGCTTAAAAAAGCAGAATAATAATTTTAAAAGTCAGCATGGTATAGTGGTTAGAGTTCTGGAGTAGGATTGGGGAGACTCAACATATGAACATATGAAGCTGAATCAGACCTTTGGTCCATCAAAGTCAGTATTGTCTTCTCAGACTGGCAGCGGCTCTCCAGGGTCTCAAGCTGAGGTTTTTCACACCTATTTGCCTGGACCCTTTTTTGGAGATGCCAGGGATTGAACCTGGGACCTTCTGCTTCCCAAGCAGATGCTCTACCACTGAGCCACCGTCCCTCCCCTCAAGTTTGAATCCCTACTATTAATGTACTTCAATGTTGCTGTCAGGATAGACCCTTACCTGGATAATGCAGACAAGCCCGATCTCAGAAGCTAAGTAGGGCCAACCCTGGCAAATATTGTGATGGGAGACCTCCAAGGAATAGCAGGGCCAGGACACAGAGGCAAGCAAGCAAGTCACCTCTCTAAAATGTCCAAGCCCCACTAGGGGTCACCAGAAGTCAGCCATGACTTCCAGGTATGCATGCATGCACACACATACAAATAATAATAATAATTAAAAAATGTTACTGACTGGATACAATAGAACAGAAGTGAATGATGCTGCAAGCTTCTTTGGGTCCCCTTTGCAGAGAAATGGTAGGATATATAAATAAGTTATTATACTTTAAGGCTTATTGGTACTTGCATTACAACAGTTTCATTTGATCGTAAGACTATAGCTGTAATTTTTGAGTCTATCTACATTTTGTTGCTTTAACCATCATTGGTTTAGGATTTTCAGGACTCTATAGATCTCTCAAGACATTGGATAAGATATGTACTCTATAGATCTCTCAAGATACGTAGAGAGCCAAATGATCAAACTGTACCAGAAATAATATTGGGAAGGGAGAGGTCACATGTTCCTCAGCCACTGTTTTGCAGGTTTCTGGGTTTTTATGATGGATTGTATCTGTGACTTTAAAAGGCTTTGCTCTTTAATCACAAAAATGTTTCTGTTTCTCTTGTTTCAATGTCAGGTGAGTCAGAATGTCTCATTTTACCATTTGTAGTTCTCACAACAGTATCAAGATAGTCAATATGCTTTCAACTGTCTTTCAATATATAGTTGACCTCGACATTCTTATAGGTGTAGTTCTGCAGTCTGCTAAACTAAGATATATTCCGTGGTGTCCAGATCTGATTTCTTCAGAATCCTCTGAATTGCTCATTATTAGCATGATATTGGACTGATAATATCATGCATTTGTGATGGTACGAACAATAGTCTCATTCTTTTGCAAACACTTTGAGGGAAAAGTGAGGGGCACTGACACTTGCAATCTTTTCTGGTACACTGTGTCTTGAAAATACACAGCTATAGTGTTTTATTACTGATTTATTCATAGAGGTTTAAGCAAACATACTTCCATATTTTGGAACAGTAATCTTCATAAAGAAGACAATCTTTCCCTTTAAATTCTGATGACTGACCGCTATATATATATATATATATATATATATATATATATATATATATATATATATATATAATTCAACTTAGGTTGCTTTGGCTTTTATTTCAGAAGTTTGTCATCTGGTTTATGACTATGAGATGCTTCCATTTAGTACACATGCCTGACCAATAAATATTTTCTTTCTTTTGCATAATTTGTTTCCCACATGACTCATGTTTGATGTTTTGTTCTTTAACTCTTGTGGCACAAAGTCCATCATTTAATACTACTGTATAGTTTTAGTAAGCATAGTTTTCTTCTGGAATGTCCTGCTTTGATTGTGCCATTCCTGCAAATCTTTTAGGATTTGCAAAACTATAATTTGAAATAGCAGTTTGAAGTTTCTCCAGATTCAGCTCCGATATTGCAACATTACCTTTGCCCCCCCAGTCGGAAAGAAGAGGCAGACACAGTTGTTGGGTTTTAAACCGGGCCGCTTTATTAAAGTTAACAAATATACCTGGCAGGGGGAGAGAAAACAAACCAGACAAGCCCTGGGGTCAACACCTGGACCCCGCCTTGTCCAAAGGGCGAGCCACCCTGCCCCCAGCACAAACCCGCCGTAATCGGGTTGTAACTGAGCGGCCAGGCCTCCAGCCATCACCAACCGGGCTGGAACGATCCCCATGGAAAGATCCACCCAGGTGAGGCTCCCTGTGTTCTGCATCACCGTACTGAGCCGTCTAGCCCATCTACGGTTCCTGCAGAGCACCGCACCAAAGGTGCTAGGCCATAGGTGCTCCCCTGGAAAACCCTGTGGCCAAACCTAATCCAGCCAGCGACCAAACTAAAGCTCAACAAAACTAACCTACTAGGCAGTACAAGGTAGGCGAAAAACACCCCCAGCAAGAGCCAATTGTGCGGGAGTGAAAAAATTCCTACCTGGCCCCAAAAGGCGACCGGTGTACACCTGTACTGCCAATGGGAAGGGTGGGCGGGCAGAGAGCCAAATCCAACTGCGTGTTGGGCGGGAGCCAGGGCTTATATAGCCCTGACTCCGCGCCCAGCGAAACACCCGTATGTCGGGTGATGCCTCTGCCCCTCCCTCCTTCCGGAGGAGCAAAGACGGCCCCCAGCCTATGGCCTGCAAGCAGGCTCGGCTGGGAAGGGGCCGAACCTTGCCCCCCCAGTCGGAAAGAAGAGGCAGACACAGTTGTTGGGTTTTAAACCGGGCCGCTTTATTAAAGTTAACAAATATACCTGGCAGGGGGAGAGAAAACAAACCAGACAAGCCCTGGGGTCAACACCTGGACCCCGCCTTGTCCAAAGGGCGAGCCACCCTGCCCCCAGCACAAACCCGCCGTAATCGGGTTGTAACTGAGCGGCCAGGCCTCCAGCCATCACCAACCGGGCTGGAACGATCCCCATGGAAAGATCCACCCAGGTGAGGCTCCCTGTGTTCTGCATCACCGTACTGAGCCGTCTAGCCCATCTACGGTTCCTGCAGAGCACCGCACCAAAGGTGCTAGGCCATAGGTGCTCCCCTGGAAAACCCTGTGGCCAAACCTAATCCAGCCACCGCCAATGCCAAGCCTCTGCTTAGGCATTGCGCCCCACCGGGTGGCCCAGAGCCAACCGCACCCCCTGCCGAATTTCGTCTAAAAAGGCCCGGTTGCCCAAATCAGATAAATGCACACCGTCCGGCCGATACAGGTCAACTTGATCGACCCGTATGGCCGGATGAGGGAGGTATATTCCCAGTCCCCCCTCCATGGCCTTCTGAATGGCCCTATTGGCCTTGCGTCTGGCCCGCTCGATTCCACCCGGCGAAATGGCATACCTCCACACCCTGCGCGGCAAAATTGCCGACCATACCAAAATGACCCCCGGCCACCTGCGACGAATTTCGCGCAGGTCAGCCGACGCCTGCTGGGAAAGGGCCTTCCCCCGCAGCAGCCCCAGGTCGTTCCCCCCCAGGTGAACGACCAGAATGTGTGGAGGTAATGCCTGCCGTTCCCTAAACAAGAGTGGCATGATGCCGGGCCAGCGCAAACCCCGACGACCCAGCCATTCGACTGTGGCCCATTCACTGAGACCCAGCTGGGTGCCCACAGGAGATCGCCTGGAGAAATGGGCAGCCCAAAAAACCATGCTGTGCCCGCAGATGAGAACCCGCCGTCTCTCACCCCGAGCCACAGCACCTGAAAAAACAAACAACAGTCAGCAACATGCCCAACAATTAACCAACCCCCCCCACCTACCGGCTAGGTGACCAGGGGGCGTACATAAGACTTATAAGCCGCCGAGCGCCATCGGCCGATATGCTGAATGGCAGAAGGCGTATAGCCCATAACAGCAGCTGTAGAAGCCGCCCCAATCCGAAAGGAATGCGTCCCAAATTTGACGCCAGTAAGACCCAGTCGAACCAGGGCCTTACTTGTGACCGACCAAAACTGATATTTGGTAAGAGGAGAACCGTCGACATGCCTAAGAAAAGGACCATGGGCCTCACCCCTGAGCTGGGCATAACGGCGAACGGCCCTGACCGGACACAATTCCTGCAAAGCACACATGCCGATCTTGACGACGGTTCCCCTCTGCCTCTGATCAGTCTTGGACCTGCGAATCGTCAGAACCAGCTGACCCTTGGTGATTTTTACATCTCCGGATTGGAGCGCCCTCCCAGAAGTGTCGGCCTTTGACTGCACAACTAGCTCGCTTACGCGCAGGGCCCCAAAGAAGGCCAACAGCGAGGCAGCGTGGAATAACGCCGCCTCGAATGAGGAAGAGCAGACCCTAGCCCAACCCCCAAACAATCCCCGGAGGACAGACGGGGATATGGGCTGTCTGTCATCCACCTGCCGTACCCGCTCACGGGCCCAGCCCTCCAGCATCTTCCTAACCCTAAAGTCTCTGGTGGGCTCCGTGAGGCCGCGGGCCTTGCTTTCAAAGGCCAACGCTGCCAGTTGCCCCCTTATGGTTTTTAACCCCAGGCCTCTTTCCCTCTGGCGCACGCAAAATTGCATGATGTGCTCCACAGGGATCGGCCAAGAATCCGGGAGTGCCACGGCCCCCCTAAACTCACCAAACTGAGCGGTCGCTCTGGCATATGCCCTCCTTGTACTAGGTGCTAGCGCCAACTGAATGGCCCTACCGGCTTCCTGCTCCCAAGCCTCCAGAGTTCCGCGGGCATTTCCGCCGGACATGAATCTGCCTCTGGGGCCAACTGCCGGAAACGCTCCATCTGTTGGCGAGACAGAGCATCCGCCACACCATTGCATACCCCCGGTACGTGCCTTGCCAGGAATAACACATTCAACCGCAGGCAACGCAGGGTAAAAAACCTAACCAGATTCATGACCGCCGCAGATTTTGAAGTTAAGGAATTGATAACATGTACTACAGCCATGTTATCACACCAAAACAGGACTGAATGGTTGGCAAGCTGCTCCCCCCAAAGGCAAACAGCCACTAAGATGGGGAAAAATTCGAGAAACGTGAGGTCTCTACAGAGCCCGCTGTCCAACCATTCAGCCGGCCATTGCTCGGCACACCAATGGCCCCTAAAATATACCCCAAAACCGCTAGCGCCTGAAGCATCCGAGGAAATCTGAAGCTCCGCCTCAATCTTCAGGTCCTCCCTCCAAAAGGAAACTCCGTTGAAGGACTCAAGAAACTCCTCCCACACCTCCAGGTCCGCTCTCATTCCAGCATTAACGCGGACCCTGTGGTGGGGGAGGCGCAGCCGGCCCATGGCGTCGCAAAAGCGTCGCAAAAAGGCCCTGCCAGGGGCCACCACTTTGCAGGCAAAGTTAAGGTGTCCCACCACCTGCTGTAATTCTAAAAGGGAAACTTTACGCTGCCCCTTCAAGGCGGCCAACCGTCTCCTAAGGTCCAGGACCTTGTTCTCCGGTAAACGGGATGTCTGCTGGATAGTATCCAACTCAATGCCTAGAAAAATAAGGACCGTGCTGGGGCCCTCGGTCTTTTCGTGAGCTAGTGGCACGCCAAGCTCGAGGGCTAACTCCTGAAAGGAGCTTAACAACCTGCCGCATTGACCCGATCCTGCTGGGCCTACAAAAAGGTAGTCATCAAGGTAATGCGCAGTGTCGTTAATCCCCGTTCTGACCCTGAGCGCCCATTCCAAAAAGGAACTGAATCGCTCGAACGCTGCACACGAAATGGAGCATCCCATTGGCAAAGCCCGGTCCATATAGAATTTCCCCTCAAAGGAAAAACCCAACAACTCAAAATCATCGGGGTGGACAGGCAAGAGTCGAAATGCAGACTTAATGTCGCATTTCGCCAACTCCGCCCCCACCCCGCATCCGCGAACTACTTTGACCGCCTGGTCAAAGGAAGTATAACGCACGGAGCAAAGTTCCTCCGGGATAGCATCGTTCACCGAAGCTCCCCTGGGATAAGACAAGTGATGTATAATCCTATACTCGCCCGCTGCCTTCTTGGGTACCACCCCAAGCGGGGACACCCTCAATGTTGGCACCGGCGGTACATCAAAGGGTCCCAGGACCCTGCCTTCCTGGCATTCTTTAACTATTTTTTCCCGAACGACATGTTCGAGGCCAACCACCGATTTAAGGTTGGGAGCTACAAAGGGGGCCCTACGCCCCCTGTACGGAATCCGAAACCCAAACGTAAAACCATCCTGCAGATATCTAGCATCCACCCCGCATGGGTATGCGGCCAGCAGCCTATTGAGGGCCGGCAGGCGGATGGGGCTGGGCCCCTTTTCCAGGTGGCTGTGAACCGCCGCCGCCGCCTCCGGGGCGCTTACCGCCCGTTCCCGGTTTAGATCTACTGCAGGCCGACATTGCATGGGGCCCACTGCACAGGGGACATTCGTGACGGAATTTACAAGGCTTCCTGGGACAGGCCCCCTTGGAAGCGAACTCCCAGCACAACAGCCGGGTTTGAACCGGCTGGCCCGCTGGAACGCGGGCTGCTTGGGTGGACTGCTGCTGCTGAGATCTCTGAACCAGGTGGCCGCTGTCAGACCTATCCCCGGCGTTTGGTCTTGCCGGGGCCATCAGCTGCAACCACAGCTGTTGGTTAATTTGGTCCCACGGCATTCCCGGGTTGACGGCAGCCCGCATCCGGAAGGCTTCGTCGTACTGCAGCCAAGCTGCACCGACGAAGTCCGTATAAGCCCTGTAAATTATGTCCACATATTGAAAGAGGGCGGCCGCTCTAGCCGGCTGCGCTCTTGCAATAACCCCTGCGTAAATCAGAAAGCCGGGCAACCAATTTGCCCAGGATCTGTCAATCTTCCTGCGCTTTAGCTTTTCCTTGTCCCTGTCGTCGAGCTCGTCCTTACTCTTCTTTTCGAGCTCTCTAAACAGGAGACCAAAAACGTCCACATACTCCCCGCGGAGGATTCTCTCCCGCGTGGTCGACGTCAGATGATCCCCCAACGGCAAGGAGGAGTCACCATAAGGAAAAGCGTGAAAGGGGATACTGGCATAGGGGTTCGGGGGGTAGAACCACCCTCCCCCTTGAGTCGCAGGCCATGTCCCCAGCAACTGTGCCCCCTGCTGGCTGCCCCAAGGCAAAAAGCCAGGTGTGGGCAGCGAGGGGGGGGCCGCAGGCGGCACCCCAGCACCCCCCTGTTGACCAATAGGGGCAGGAACTACGTTGGACAACAAACCAGGGGCATGAAAACCCCAAGCCCATGGCTGAGCGGAGCCCACCTGCTCACTGGCACCTAACCAACCAGGCCCCCAACCCAACCCACTCGGACCCGGCAAATGAGTGGTCGGCTGGGCGGGGCCCCAAGGCCAACCCGAAACAGGTAGAGAAATGGGCTTACCACCATCACCAAGGAAGACACCCGAGCCTCCAGTAGGCAGCTGCACGCCACTTCCAGATGCCCCGTCACCCGATGGCACGCCTGATGGGCCTTCACCTGGGTCTTCCTCAAGGTCAGGTTCCAGCGGTGCTTCGGACTCAGACTGCCCACCCTGTAAGGCAGACAGCCGTGCAAGTAATTCAGTTTCAAAAGTCAGCCGTGCCGACCTGCCGGTGGCACGGCGACGACCTTCCCAGATGGGTGCACCCCTGGCGACACGGTCCTGTTCCAGGGCCTCCAATTGGTTAATGATGGCAAGACGAACCCGCTCGCTCTGGCCCTGATCTTCAACTGGGGCTCCTTGCTGACCTCGCCCCCGGGGTGGGCGAGCGGGCTGCTTGCCCTTGGACTTACCCTGTCCCTTTTTGGGAGCCATAGCTCGACCAGTGACCAGCAATGAAACAAGATTGAAGCAAACCTGCCAATCAGAGGCCCCTTCCACACCAACCCCTCCCTAGTGGAAGGAAATGCAGCCTCTACAAAATGGGGTGGCCCAACTACCCACCCCCAGCACCAAAAGGCACTAGACCTAGAATGCAATGGCAGGAAGACCAGTGGTCCACTGCATACAAGGCAGGGCCTGTTTCACTGCCCCTCAAGCCTTACCACCCCCAACAGGCGATGAAAAATATCCAGAGGGGAAGGCTTCCAAAGGCGCAAGCCCCGGGCCTTGTATCCTCGCTTAAAGGGAGACCAGGGGGAAGGGGGGGGGGGGAAGGGGTTATAGCCACAGGCAACAGGCCCACCCCCAGAGGAAAAAACCCCCGGGAAAAAACCGCCCAAAAAGGACGCTTCCCGCCGCCTTCCTGGCCACCCCAAACCGCAGCCTCCCACCGAACGAGGAGAAATGCGGGCCGCTTGCGCGCTACTCAGCCGCCGCAAGCGCGTCTCGCCGGCAACGCCAAACAGCTGTTCCCGAGACTCCTCTACGCTCAGCTCCAATCGCCGCCGCAAGCGCGCCACGCCACCCGACGAACAGCTGATCCGCTGCAAAGCTCGCTGCGCCGCTTCCGCCAGCCGCCGCAAGCGCGTGAGGTCCCCCGACGCTGCCCAGGCCTAGCCCTGCAGCAGCACCCGCAACGAGGCTCTCCCACAGAGAGCCAAATCCAACTGCGTGTTGGGCGGGAGCCAGGGCTTATATAGCCCTGACTCCGCGCCCAGCGAAACACCCGTATGTCGGGTGATGCCTCTGCCCCTCCCTCCTTCCGGAGGAGCAAAGACGGCCCCCAGCCTATGGCCTGCAAGCAGGCTCGGCTGGGAAGGGGCCGAACCTTCTCAGAACTTTTCTTTCCTTCGCCTTCTCTGCCTAGTCAATATACTATTTGTAGATAATATTAGTTTTAATATATGAATCTTTAGATTCTTGGAGATGTTTCACAAAGGTTGAATGAAAATTTTCCCCAACAGTTCATGAATTTTTCCCTCAGGCACAGGGGCGTAGCTAGGGCTTCGGGGGCCTGGGGCGCAAGATTTATGTGGGCCCCCCTATGTGTGTGGCGGAGGGGAGGGTGAGGGGAGGGGCTTCCCTGCCTTAAGACGCCAAGCAGCGTGTGGCCCTCCCCACATCCCTCCGCCCCCGCAGCCTGCCTCACGCACGCCCGAAGTTCCTCTTTCTGGTGCACCGCCGCGGCCGGGGCCAGGAGCGGCTGAGTCGTCGGCGCCTGGGAGTTGAGGGGGCTGGAGAGCTCTGGGGCGCTGCTGCCGAGTGTGGGGATGCGGCCACTGGGTGCGCAACGCCGCCTCCTCCTCCTCCTGCTGCCCGCTGCCACCTTCTGCTTCCTGCTGCTGCCTGCGGCACGTGGAGCAGCAAGAGAAGCCTCGAGCAGGCGAGGGTCGGACGCCGCTTCCCCCGCCCCGAGCTGGGACTGTGGCCGGAAGGTCTGCGCGACGCTCCGGAGCCCTGCCGGGGAGGGGAGGGACCCCCCTTGGCAATGCGGGGGCCCCCCAGATCCCCCAGACCTGGGGCAATCTGCCCCCCTGCCCCCCTCCCTACGCCACTGCTCAGGCATTTCTCCCAGAGATAAACTGAAGGAATCTTTGGCATCCAAATATATTGCCAACAATTCTTTTTCTATTTCATATATTTCCAGGCTTTTCTGAAATAATTCAGCCATCATTTAGATAGGAATGAATACACTTGTACATTTTTGTTTCTTTTAGGGTTTTGTTTCTTTTATGTATAAAACCCTCAAGATTCTTCCCCTCTAAATTATCTTTTAAAATGCTGCATCTTAATGTTGTTGTTTTTTTTAAATATGAAGTCATGTTTTACCTTCACTCCCAATTCTAGTGAAAACTTTGCCCTAGTATTTGCATTTAACTCAATGTCTATAAAATGTGTTAATCCATACCTGAATATTTTTATCTTTTCTGCACTGTTATTAAACATTGCTTCTCTACCGACATGCTTCAGTAATCTGTATCAGATTCTATCAGATATTGTAGTTTGAATTACCTAGATATTACTTGTGTAGGTATTTTTGGCCTGCTTTTCTCCCCATTGGGAACCAATGTGTCATACAAAGTTGTTCTCTTCTTTTCCATTTCCCGCCCCCCCCCCGCCTCCCACAACAACAACAGTTCTGAGAACCTGCTTAGGCTGAGAATATGACTAGTCAGTTACTCAGGGAGCTTCCACTGAGCGTGGGGATTTGAATTTGAGGGTCCCAGTCTGTAATCCTAAACTCAAGCCACTCCAACCACATTGGCTCTCCCAGCTCAGTTGGTGCATACAAGTATTCTCAGACCCTCATTGTATCCATTTCCATTCAATGTAATTCATTGTAGATGGATACACAATTCATGGGAAACAGTTCATTATAGATGGATACACAAAATCTTCATGCTGCTGCTCAAAGGAAAACAAAATAAGAACAAGGGAGATAACTAATCATCATGTCTATTAGGCACATCATTACCAGTTCTTAAATGCCAAACCAGCATTTGCCGCAGCATTTTAATTTTAATGGGGAAGTTAAGCATTTTTATTTTAATGGGGAAGTTAAGCCTTCCTTCCTTCCTTCCTTCCTTCCTTCCTTCCTTCCTTCCTTCCTTCCTTCCTTCCTTCCTTCCTTCCAAACCAATGGGACATAAAGGTACATACATTTGTCTGGATTGAGCCTGAGAAGTTTACTACATACTTGACATTGCTTGATATGTACTTTAGTAATTGCACCATTTGATGTAAATCTGTTTTTCCCCTTATCACATCATAATGTAAGCCTAGTGGGGAAGATTCTTAACTGTGAAGCCAGATGCAGTAGATAATGCCATGCAAACTGTATATACTCCTTGTGTTAAGCAATTTATAGTAAGTTTTTCATTGTGTCCTCTACTAACATAGTGCACACTGGCAATACTTTTTACAGTTACTTTCAAAAATAATGAACTGCTGTGTTCCTTCTACATGTTGGTCCCTCTTGAGTGCTTTTAGCAAGCTACACCTTTACAGCAGCTTGCTAAAAGAGGCTGAAGAAATGTACAGAGACTGAGGAATTGTACAGAGAAAACTAAGAAGAAAAGGTTACAAGAAAAGCTGGTAATTTCCCTGCATGATATTTCTCTGCACAACAACTTCCATTTTAAAGTAGGGATGCACATGAATTGAACCATGTTCATCATTGAGCCCTGTTCATCATTTGCCAAGTTAAGTTCATGATGGTTCTACCATCACAAACTTCCATGAACTTCTAAAGCAATTTATAACAGTTTGTGGACAGAGAAGAAATCAGGGTTTAAAGGGACATAAGAGAAGCCATGTTGGATCAGGCCAATGGCCCATCCAGGCCAACCCCATTCCTCCACATAAAGCCAGCTGGATGACCCTGGGCCAGTCACAGCACTCTCAAAACACTCTCAGTCCCACTATCTCACAGGGTGTCTGTTGTGGGGAAAGGAAAGGAAGGTGATTGTAAGCTGCTCTGAGACTCTTTCAGGTAATGAAGGACAGGGTATAAATTCAATCTCTTCTTTTTCTCTTCTTCTTCTTTAAACCCCTGCTTTCTGTTTCCCACAAAATCTGCTGAGCAGCAGCAGCAGCTGTTTTTCAGGCTTTCTTGTGCAGCCCCTTTAAAGAGAATGCACAAGAAAGCAAAACAGCTGGAATGACTCCAGCAACTGCTACCTGGCCTGGATTGGCTTCTGTGCTCTGCTGCAGCTGCTACGCCTACAACCCAGGAATCTCTGACTGGCCCAGAAACGCCCCCCCCCCCCCCCAGCTGCTTCACTGCTGCAGAAGCCCCTGGGCTCTCTGGAACCTCTGAGTCAATGGGGAAACTTATGGACAAAAAAAATCAAATTCACTGAATCCCAAACACTTATGGAGAATTGGTATAAAATGTTCTTCAGATGGTACATCACACTCAAAACAATTGCAAAAGCAAACAAGAGTTACAATGCCAGATGTTAGAAATACAAGGCTGCGATCGCACACACTAAATAATGTACTTTCAATTCACCTTTAGTGCACTTTCTAATTGGATTTTACTGTGTGAATTGGCAAAATCCAGTTAGAAAGTGCTCTAAAAGTAGATTGAAAGTGCATTATTTAGTGTGTGTGATCACAGCCCAAAAGAGTGCAGTTTCAGTCTTGTATCATATGTGGTGGTCCTGCAACAAAGCCAAAAAACATTGGCTAAAGATCCATGAATACCCCAAAAAATTAAAAATTAACTTCCAAATGAATCCAAAGGGTTTGCTATTAAATATATTACCATCTAATGTACCAAAAATTCAAAACAAGCTATTTAAATACATGCTGATGGCAGCAAGAGTGATATTTGCATCTAAATAGAAAACTGAAATATGCTCAGAATTGATTGATTGGAAAAACAAATTAATTGAATGTATGACAATGGCAAAACTAACATTTTACTTGCATAACAGACCAGAATCCAAGTTTCAAGAAAAGTTAAATGTATTTTTTGTATATATTGATCAAACTTAGGCTGGAAAGCTTTAAAGAATAAAATAAGAATAAAATGATAAAGGATTAAGAAACAGAACTGAGTAACATATATGATGTTTATGATTATAATGACCCAAGGTCAGAAATATTAGGAATGAAAACATAATTATATGCAGACCAGACCAAAACAAAAATATGTAAGTAATCTATATTTAGCAATGGAATATCCATTTAGCAATTTTATAGATATAGATAGAAAAATGTTGTTAGTCACAATTCATTAGGCAATACTGATTATTATAATGATTGTTTATTTCACTTATTGATTTTTGCACTGTGGACCAAAATATGACAGTTTATGCATAAACACTGATATTTCTATAATCTTTTAAATGATTTTTACATTATACACACAGACACACATGCACTCACACAAATATGTGTGCACACATGCATACACACAAATGCTATTTTACTTGAGGGTGGATTTAAATCCTCCTGTGAACTTTTGAAACATTTCAGATTTTTCTCCAAGCCTTGGGAACCCGCTAAATTTGCTGGGAAAAAAATCTGTTTAGTGTCTATGTGGCCCCAGTCCGCAGACTAAGCTAACCAAAGATGGGGCCCACACATCATTAATAGTATATAAATTATGGATAGAAAGGTACAGAGGACCCTTAATGAAATCCACAAGCCTGCAGGGTCTGCTCTTCGGTATTTTTTTGTATTTCTCCGCCAAAATTGCTTCCTTCCTGTGCTTTTTAGCTAACTATCCCAAATTACTTTAGCGCTTTCTAATTAATGTGATTGAATGTACAGCCCACTATTGTTATGAAGGGAAGATTAAGAAAGATCCCTTCTCAGACCACCCTTGTGATTGTTTTCAGGGGTTCTTTAAATATTCTGTTGGAGCGTCCTCTTTATATTAGCCTTAGAAATAGATTTTTAACGCAGTACATATATATATATATATATATATATATATATAATCTTTGTCTCATCACAAGCTAGTTTTACTCCTTTTATCTGACAGATTTCCAAACTTTACCCCTGCTGTTGTGAGATTTTCCCATTGGTTTAGTGTTGTGTCCAGATGATGCTACTTAACAGATGGGTTTTTGACTGCTCAAGACTTTTAGACAAGGAGCTTTAATCAGATTAAAAGAAAGCAAAGTAAATCCACAAGCTTGGCACCATGGCCTCCACCTTTGATTAGAACCAGGAGGACCCCCTTCTAGCCTTCTAAAAGCAGAAGGAAGAGGGCTGTCACAGAAGGCGTTGTGTATGCAGACTCATGCTTACGTCCTTTACTAGTGATCCTGCCTGGAGCCAGTCTCTATTCCCTATAGCTAGAGCACTGTTTCATAGAATGTCAGGCATCTGTGCTTGATTGTGAAGTTCCGTGGATTGCTCTCGAACCGTTTTCTATTTTTCAGCCTAACTAATTTGTTAGGATAAAACTCTATATATGACTATCTGAGCTCTGTGGGGAAGGACGGAATAGAAATACACACTGGAAGAGATTTAGAAGGGATCTGAAAACCTTCCTGTCTTAATACATGGTGGCATTATATGAGAGAGTGGCTTGGATCCACTGAAACATTGCCATGGGCAGAAGCAGCCCTCAGATTCAGCGGGAGCTCACAAGAATGCAGCTCCTGAACCTTTCTGACAGTTCCACCTCCTCCTTCCTACCTTGTCCATTGAATAGTAAGTGCAGCTGCATAACATCTCTGGATGAGCTCCACCACCTATTTTTCTACAAAACAACCCCTGGGCAGAAGGATGACGACATGATTTTTATGCCCCTTCTCTCCTACTTTGGCCTGCAATGCACACCCCCCCACACACACACTGTTCCTGAAGATCCCCTGTGTCATGAACTTCTCTCTCTCTCCTAAAAATAGTTTCTTCACTAAGTCCCTCAGGTTGAACCTGAGTGTCCCATTTCACTATTTTTTTCCTATTATAATATCCAGGACTGACCAATGTGTGGGGAAAATATATTCCTTGGACAACTGATCCTTGTGGAGACAGAACTTACATCAGTGAGGGCCATTTCCGCTATGTTTATATGATTCCCCATGCAGGTTGTAATACTAAATATAGCATACACTTGAGTCAGGAAAAATGAGACACAATTTATTTAGCTGAAAAAAAAAGGAATGGCTTTTCTCCAACCCTTTTCAGAGCTCAGTGTCACAGAATAACACAAGGTGTAACACATTTACAATTCATCATCTTTGAGAGATTCAAACTGGTTCAGATGAAACAGAAGCACTTAAACCTTGCCTATCCACCAAAACAGTAAAAAGTCCCTACTGAAGTGCCTACCTTTCCTTCTAAATGCCACTATCAATCATCTGTTAAAATGTTTACCTCCCTATTCTTCTAACAATTCAAGCTCCCCACCTTAAAAGTGATTTGCTGTACCTAGGCATAGGGTTGCCAATGCCCAGGTGGGGCCTGGAGATTGCCCAGATTTACAGCTGATCTCTAGACTACAGAGATTAGCCCCCCTGCAAGCAGATATCTTTCGAATGATGGAAATACTGCAGTGAATCCAAGTCTCTTACCTGCAAATTTGGGTAGCATTTTGTTAAGATTGGATAATGAGGCATATGCACACCTCTTGTTACATTAAGATAATTAGCAGAATTCATTATGATACATTCTCTACTGAAGAGCAGAGGTCTGGCTTTGCTTATCCTTCCTCATTCCAAAAAAACAATCAGGTGGATAAAATAGATTCCATTGCATGACATTTTACCTTTCTGCTGCTGTTATTTCTATTTCTTGTGTGTGTGTATGCATTTCCACAAGAACTGTTTGAAAACTCATTTTATTTAGGACAGTTATCTGTGAGAGCTGCTTGAAAACTCATTTTATTTGGGACAGTTATCTGCAACTGAGAATGTGTGATTGTCACTTTTCAAAATAAAATGACCTCTGTGGGAACTGTGGTGTGGATACTGTGGTGATAAGTAGTCTTCTAGGTAAAAGCTAGTTCAGATATCTTAGGCTGAAGATGGTAGTGTTACATCAGTTTTGCATTAGTGCTATTGAATCCAATTGACTCTAAGGGAGATGAAGGCAGAACCATAGATATGTTGGAAACTTCTGTTACAATGATTTTTTTTTCCTACTGCCAGCCAAAAAAAAAAAAATAGCAATGTTGGTTTCTATTTCCTTTCTTTTTTTCAGTAAGGAAGTGCCAAATACTGCTGTGTCCCTCTGATATATATACAAGCTTGCTGTAACAGCAACTGGATTTCTCATGCACTGTATAGGGAACATCTGCCAAGCCAATAACAAAGAAAAAGATTTAGAGCATGACAATTGTAAAGCATTATGGTCTGTAGTTAGTTAGACAGCCAGTGTGCCAAAGATCTTCAGGAAGTCTGCCAGAACCATATGTATGCAGCAAACCAAAGGAAGCCAGAAGCACATCAGTGGTGTAATAGAACATCTTGCATCTGCTAGGGCTATGGCAAAGAATGCCTATTCAGTGGGTTAAATAATTGACCCATTTCTTTATTGTTCTCTGTATCTTAATTACTGGATAGTGGGAAAAACAGGGGGACAGGTAAGTCTTGTTTTATTTAGGAACTCATTTGTATATTAGGCCACACCCCTGATGTCACAATTGCTTCACACAGTGGGAACTCATTTGTATATTAGGCCACACCCTCTGATGCCAAACCAGCCAGAACTGCATTCGTTCCTGCTCAAAAAAAAGCCCTGTATTTAGATGAAAGAAAAAGGAACAACTAACCTCAAATATTGGTGTCTTATTATTGGGTTTTTTTTAATCACTAATCAACTAAATATCTGCTGACTAGTCAGCAGAGGACAATTTTCATTGGTGAGAATCAATTTTGGTAAGTGGCCCGGAAAATTAAAAAAGCACTTTTTTTGGAAAATATTTTGGTACTGATGTGATAGATTATTAACCAACTAAAATGATTGCCAAAAAGAAGTGAACCCTTTCCTTTAACTTGCTTGTTTGGCATTTTTGATTTTTTTTTAATAGGATAACATGACATCTTCCTTGAACATTCTAAAACAGTGCACTGCACTACATATTTCTGCAATTACAGGCTGAAACACTGAATCCACATGCCTCTAGTGGGAAGTTTAAGTATAAATCAATGTGATTTCTGCCTTAAAGCCTAAGAGACTGAAATGAAAGTTTGCCCATTCAGAGCTCAGTTTTAAATTTTAAATTTTTACTTAAAGTTTCCACTTTTGTTTCCAAACGGGAATCTGGAAAGGTGTAAAGCTCACATAGATCATTGACTGCATTTGGTCGTCACAATTTGAAGCACAAACACCAGCTTGAAAATAGCATCTTCTTTATTTACTGACCTTCTTGATGTTATTTGATTATTACAGAAGATTGTTGGAGACCCAAACATTATTTATTTCTTGATGGAATCATACTAATGGTGATATTGGTGATAATGTGCATGACACATTGCTACAGAACTTCATAAAGCTATTAACTATGTATAACATGAGGGAAAATAACCCTATGAAAATAACGCCTTTATTCATAGTTCTCTTATTTCTTGCTCTTGTTCTTATGACTATGTTTAATAACTTATTAAATGCAAAAAAGGGCCAGCCCTCATACAGTCAAGATTTTATTAGAAAATACAAATTGAATGGTTCATTCCAGCTCCTCACTAGGTTACTGCTGATTTATGGGAAAGTTTTCCTTAATTAAAATATCCTGGGTATTAGAAAGCCATTTTCTCAAAATAAAGATAACCTCAACATTCTAAAAATTAGCAATTTTTTTACTTATTTAGAAAATGTATGTAGAAAGTGTAGATGCCACCACCTCAGAGACCTACTAGAGATTATTTGCAAGTAAAATAATACAACAAAATAATAAAAATAATAGTATAAAATTATCTATAATAAACAACTCATGTCCAAAAGAGAGGAATTGGAGTCCTCTGTTTTTATTGTATCACCAGTGCCTTCAGTGCAAGCAGTAACATCACCATATATACACCTATGCCTTTGTCCAGTCCAACATGAGTCAGTAAAGATATAACTTTACTTTGACTTTTGCCAGACAATTACTGTTTTCCCATACAGCTTACCTCGGAGTGACGTCCCTCTTCACCGCGCAGCGTCTGCTCGGATTTCCCACCATCTGCTCCGCAGAAACAGGAAGTGCCGGGGCTTCTGCGTCGCAAATGTAAATCGCTAAAACCCAGTTAGCGACGCAAAAGCCACGGCTCTTCCTGCTTCTGCGGAGCAGATGGGTGAAGAGGGACGTCACTCCGAGGTAAGCTATATGGGAAAACGGTTAATATTTGGATAGTGTCTTCAACAAGCTTTCAATGACACAAACAAGAAATGCTAAGCCTTGTGTCCAAAGAAGTTCCCATTCCTTCAGAGCACTTGGGTGACTATGTTCCCGGCTGCCAGTCCAGTTTAAGGATTAAGGTTAAAAAAAAAAGTAGTCCCCTGTGCAAGCACCAGTCATTTTCGACTCTGGGGTGATGTTGCTTTCACAACATTTTCATGGCAGACTTTTTACGGGGTGGTTTGCTATTGCCTTCCCCAGTCATCTACACTTTCCCCCAGCAAGCTGGGTACTCATTTTACCAACTTCGGAAGGATGGAAGGCTGAGTCTACCTGAAGCTAGCTACCTGAACCAGCTTCCACTGGGATTGAACTCAGGTCATGAGCAGAGGGCTCTGACTGCAGTACTGCAGCTTTACCACTCTGTGCCATGGGGCTCTTAGTTTAAGGATTACTGTTCTCTTATTTAAAAAAAAAAATTAAAAATCAGTAAATTAAAAATGTGAAAAGTTTCAAGTTTGGTGCTCTTCAATTTTCCTATATTTTTTTTAATAACGGGGGGGGGGGGGGGCTAATGGGTGATTCACCTAAGGCACCAGGAAGCCTAACACCGGCCCTGCACTTGGTGGTAGGATAGTTTGATTACTATAGTTGATGCATAGGGAAGGAGGTGATCTGTCCATGGCAGGCTTAAATCAGGTAAATGGGATATCTAGAGACTTCTGTTTGAAATCTTGCTCACATAAAAGCTGAGCATTCTCAAAATCTGGGAAGTCTATTTTAGCTACCTGCTTATCATGTTTCTTATTGTCCCTGCTTATGAATGGATATAAAAGAATAAATTCCAAGGTCTGTTTGAATTTCCAGTCTTCCCATATTGCCATCATAAAAGAGAATGGTGACTGAAAAAAAAGTAAAAACAAAAGAAACCAGCTTCCCTAATGAAGCATTCCATAACAAGTGCGCCAGGTTCCCCTGAAAAATTATGCTTGAGTAGCTAGCCAGTTTTCTGCAGCTTGAATAAATAAAATACCAGCTTTCAACTGAGCAGCTGAGCAATATAAACATAAATGTGGTATCTCCTCCATCACTCCCTTGTACAACATAATTTCTGTAGCCAAAGACATTGTGTTTGCTCCAAGGCACTGAAAAGTTTCTGCTGCTGGTTAAACCAATGTCCCAAAACATATCTAATGGGTTTGCTTGAAATAATTTTCGGTAAAACATTTGCTGCTGTGATTGTTTTAATTTTTCTCATACTATAATATTTGACTCCATTTCAGAAAATAACCTATTATGGTCTTGTGAATTTGCAGCTACCACAGTGCTTAGATATCATGAAGTACTGCTGGCAGCTCATTTACTGAATAATTTCTGAGATAACTGCAACAGACCAGACTTGAGACAGCTCCTCCGCCCTATCTCTGGTTTTTAGGAATTTACTTTAGAGCACAAGAATCCTTTGCAGTCCTGTAATCTGAATTGCATTTACTCAGAGGTTCTAACATTTATTAAAATTACATGTAACCTTTAAAGCTAGCTCAAAATGGTAAATGTAGGATTCCCACACAGTTACCATCCAGGCACCTGTGTATCTTCAACAAGGTTGCTGGCTCATGCGCTCTCCAGGAGGCCTCTATCCCTTTCACAATCTCAAAAATGGACAATTTCAAATTTGGTGTGCTCTCCCCCGCTCCCCAAGCTATTTACTTTTTTGTACCATGAAGACAAAACATCTCCCTGGCTGGTTCAACATTGATCTACAAAGTAAGCTGATGGAAACCTAGCTAAGCTAGTTATTAATTTCCAATGATAGCACATGGAGTTCCCCTGTGATTGGTGTGAAGAACCATTTTCTGAATGACTTTGATTCTGTGGCTGACATGAGATATAATCTTTCATGCCAACATTTAAAAAGTAGGCTGCGATTTCCCTGGAAAGCCCAAAACTTGCCACCTCGCATGCAGCACTAACTATTGATTCACACTATCATTTTGAATTTGGATATTTTAAATCAGGTTATTTGGCATTTTATAAACTAGGTATAAAATCCTCAGCAGGCTAGAACTGGATATCTCAAGGGGGGGGGGGACCTTCTCATATGTTAGCTTGCATTTAAACCAAACTGTGTGGCCTGCTGATCACAGTGGTGACCAAGGGTGGCTCCTAGGGAAAGGCCGTTTCTTTGGTTTGCATTGTAATTATGGAATTCCCTCTGCATGGAACAAATTAAATGTTGGACATTGGTTAAAGATGCTTTTATTTACCCTAGCATTGGATGGTATTTAATTTTGTATTTAATTTGTGGAGGATTTTCCTAGTAACTCATGCATTCTTTTTTATCTTACTGAGCTTAAGAGTAATTGCTTTATCTGATGCTATTTTTTTTTCATTATTTCTTTTTAACTCATGTGACAATTTTACAACTTTCCACTACCCTTTGTTTGCTGCTAAAGATTTATCAGGCTAGACTGATCTTATCAGCTCTCAGAAGCTATGTAGGGTCAGTCCTGGTTGGTGCTTGGCTAGAAGTTCAGGGTCACTATGCAGAGGCAGGCAAGAGCAAACCACCTCTGAAGTCTCTTGCCTTGAAAACCCTATGGGGTTGCTGGAATTTGATGGTATTTTCCACCAACAAGATCTTATTTTCTACCTGATGCTGTAGTATTCATCTGCTGCTGCTGGTTTGGATCCACTAGCTTTTCAACCCGATCCCACTCAATTCCTGCTGTATACAACCTGACAGACATATAATGATTCCAAGCTTCATAGCTGTTGTTTTTGTTGTTTGGGGGATGCTCAAAGAGGGTCCTTTCTCCCTTTTTTACCATCAGGAAAAGCTTGCTGGATCCAAACCATTGTTTTATTGGGAATTTTAAAAATATTTTTACTTTTGCCTTTGAACAGTTTGTTGAGGTCTTAACTGATGTTGGTTTTGTTGATTTTTGATGAAGCGTTTATGGGCATTATACATTTGAAGACATTTAGCAAGCCTTTCTGAGACAGAGTCCAGGCTTTTCCTGCTCACCGCAATGTTTTCTAACATTTGCCCTGGTCATTCTTTATTGCAAACAAAAACAATGCTTCACGGATAATAACCTTCCCTCTGTAATTAGTAGCCCTCCCCACTTCATTGCAGCATATAATTTGCCATGCTGGTGAAACTGTGTGCTTCCATAAGTGGCAAGTAGCATATAATTACCAGAGATATTTGCCTTCTCGGATCTTTTAGGCATTCTGGTGTGCAGCACATATAAATAAATAGAACACAAATTAGTTTGCAACGACAAGGCAAATCTATATTGTATTTATAGGCAGCAGTAGCAAAAAGCCAGTAGAGAGCAAACCTCTTTCTCAGCTGTAACGCATCACACAGCACAACGGGTATCCTAATGTAGGTGACTTTTATTTCTGATGAAAATGACTACTGTTCCCAATAAATTAATGTGTACTGAGATCTGTGTATAACAGCTTCATACTTTGTTTTCTGTTGGTTCTTCCTGAAAAATACAGGATAAGGTTTTTTTTAAAGATCATTGTTATAACATTTGTTTTGTTTATTTTGGATATTTATATATTTCCTTACATCATTGAATTTATCAGGACATCTTACAACATCCAGGAAACATATGGGATACAGGACAGTTGCTGCACAGTTTTCCCTAGGATTTCTGGCAGTTAGAATCCTCATAGAAGAAGGACTTGATAGGAGCGTCTTCTGGCCAGCTCAGGTTGAACTCTGCTTCTGTGCACTCCTGCCCCCCCCCCCCAAAAAAGCTCTGTATAACACCTTGTGCTTTTCTCTGTAATTTATAGTGTCGAGAGAAAATGGTTCAGGAATAGGGTTGCCAGATACAAATTAGGAAATAACTAGGGACTTTGAGAGTGGAGCCAGGAGACTTTCCCATTCCCTAAAATAAAAAATAAATAAATAAATAGAAATACAGCAGTGCAGTTCCCCTGAATACAGTCTTGATTTGCTCATCCTTTTGCCTTCAAATGGTTCTCCAGCAGCTGCACTTCCACTAAATGAAAGTGAAAACACACACACACACACAAAGCAGCCAAACTAAACAGTTTGCAAGTCCACACTTTTGTGATCTCACTGGGTAATGGCAAATCACTTTACTCACTGGAGTTGCTGAATGTAACAATCTGCTGTATTTCAACCAACTTCTTCAGATTAACATAGGAAAATGAAAGTGAGGAAGACAAAGGTCTAGTGGGTGGAGTTTTCTAATAAGCAGGTTCTAGTTAACTCTTTACTATTCATTTTACTATACAAACAGCTTCTGAAGCAAATGCAAAACAAAGGGAATGTGCTCTCTTCCTTTCTCACACACTCACCAGGAAGAGCCATGTGCTTTTGCCTGCTCACCCACCCCATGCAGCTTTTGCATCCTGCTGAGTTTTAAAGGCACACACACATTCCAAAACACACACAGTTTGCACACTTTTTCTAAACCTGCCAAGATCTGAAAACACATCATGCCCGTTGGGGTGGGGCTTCCCCCCACTGGCCAGCTGGCTGGTGGCAGGGTGGAGCCTACAAAACTGAGGGATCTCCTGCCTGGACCTGGGGGCTGGCAAGCCTATTCAGGAAACTAGGATAAGGATCTTTTTCCCCACACTTCCACTTGTGCAAAGACCTTGTTGCATGCGGACATTTTCTAGTGGATTCAAGCCATTGTTTTGAGTTACAGCTTTGTGAGACACATACCATGAGGTCTCAGATGGACATTATTTGAAGAACAAAACAAATATTTTTTAAAAAAAAAATCAGAAGAATGAAGAAATATATACAGCTGTAAGGTTTTAAGTTTTCTACCTGGCCAGCATGGCCTACTCCTGCTGGAATTAGCAGTTAAAACATTTCATGTCATGGAGATAAAATAAAAGATAGCAAACCAGTTGTTGCTGTTTGATGGCTCTAAATGACATGGCGAACATGGCAATGTCTGATTGCCTGACCCTTAATCTGTGAGCTGCTTTAAGCCTGCCTTCGGCGGGGAGGGTGGGATATAAATTAAATTAAATAAATAAATAAACATGGAAGATTTTGAAATGACAAAGCAGTACCAATTCCTATAAGTGCCTGGCTTCTGCTCTATGACTGGGTTCTGCTCTAAGAAAAAATGCTTGCAATGTATTTACCAGATTCTTGCCACCCAGAGAGGGGGAAAGAACAGTATTATTGTTGCTTACATTGGGTGCGTTTTGAGGGGAGTGGTTGTAAATGGTTTTGCATAACCAGAAGAGAGGCTATGATTTATCTGAGGCCCAAAATATCCCTAGATGCTTCCATTCCTCTGTTTCATAGCATTCTTCAGTCTTGACCAGCAATTGTGTTTTATTTATTGAGACTTTTTTTGTAATTTGATGGGTATCACATTTCTTAAATTTCTAATCTGCTTTAAGTGAGTTCTGTTCCTTTGATTCCCAACCCCATTTTTTGAAGGTCTGTTGACTGGTTAATTTGATTTCCGTTCCTTGTTCAATTATTTGATGTGCTTTATCACACTGTCATTCAGTAATTAATAAATCTACTCTTTGCTTTCTTTCTGCTCTGTTCCTGCTTTGCTTTGATCAGAATCTGGATGTCACCATCTGACTTGGTTAGCCTGGAAGCTCTTGTCTCACATCGTAATTTCTCAATTCTTTATATTCCTCAGTCATTGTTTTTCCTTGATTTTGAATATCATACCATCTCTATGCTTTATCCTGTGAATTTTCTTTTTGCGATTTATGAATATCTCTCAGGATCTTTGCTTCATTTCTATCTAGATCTAATCCTTGGCTTCTTCTTTGCTGAGGTTTTGTTCTTTCCTTGTATATGCAAGGTGACAACTGGTGGGACAAGGGGGGAATTACCAGGAGAAGGAGAAAGGGCCAGGCCATGTTACTGGTGTCACACAGGAAGTGACATCATCATGCCAGTGATTACCAGGTGACACTCTGGTATTTGGGCAAAAACTCTTTGGTAAAACCAAATTCTGCCATAGAGTTTTTGCCCAAATACCAGGGCATCTCCCAGAAATCACTGGCATGATGATGTCATTTCATGTGTGATGCCAGTAACATGGCCTGGACCTTCCTTTCTTCTACTGGTAAGTTCCCCTGCCAGCCATCTGATCAGTGACTAAGGGGCAGAACCTGGCAGTGGGAAACCCTCCTCCATCAGAGTGTTTGGCAACTCTATCGTGAAATTTATATTGATCTATCAGAAGATAATTGTTGTCCTATTGGTTGTCTTGATTCCCTTTTCTTCTTTTTATCTTGGATTTTTTTTTTTTTGGTCTAGATGATTACTGTAAACCATTGTCTGATCTTTCTGTCTCTGTTTTTGCTTATTTATTGGTCTCTTTCCCCCTCAACTGTTGATAAACATTGTAGCAAAGATCTTTAGGCTTGTCAACCTCCAAATAAGTCAAACATCAAGGAGAAAAGAAGATAAATCCTCATGGAAAACACAGGCAAGCAGTTGTCTCCATCTGCTGACAAACCGGATATGTGTGTGCCTTTCTTCCCATTTCATTTCAATTAACTTATTCCTTTAGAGAGGCTGGTAAAATACTGATCTCTGCTTTTCCTACTCGTTCATTCATTAGTTCTTCTTTCTCGTCATCCTTTGTATTTCACCTTCAGTTCTCTACTTATCAATATCTTCATTCACATAGTCATGTTGCTATATGTCTTTAGAATAAGTCCCAATCACTTTGACTTTCTTCATTCTAGCCAATATGGCTCCTACCACTGCCCAGCTGAGCAAAGTCTGAAGCCTTCTGCCAATATAAGGCGCCTTTCTCCAAAGAAAAGAGCCCCATGGTGCAGAGTGGTAAAGCTGCAGTACTGCAGTTGGAGCCCTCTGCTCAAGACCTGAGTTCGATCCCAGTGGAAGCTGGTTCAGGTAGCCAGCTCAAGGCTGACTCAGCCTTTCATTCTTTCGAGGTCGGTAAAATGAGTACCCAGCTTGCTGGGGGAAAAGTGTAGATGACTGGGGAAGGCAATAGCAAACCACTACATAAAAAGTCTGCCAAGAAAACATCATGATGTGACATCACCCATGGGTCGGTAATGACTTGGTGCTTGCACAGGGGACTGAATACCTTTACCTTTTTACCCTCAAAGAAAGACCTACTTAAGTTGCAGGAATACTGCTAAGTCTGGATGAACCTCCTCCAGCCACAGATTGGTTCCACATCAATGAAGTGTTATGTCTTGTAGAAAGTATTTTTCACACTTGATCCTTTCTCATCCATAACTTTTCTTTATTTTAAATTCATAGTTCCATCATTTCACTCCTTTTCCGTCAGTTCTTACTTCTGAAGTTCGTATTTCTTTCATGATGAATCAATTGCAGTTTCTTCTCTTACTCATGATTCCCAATATCATCTTTATCCTTTATATTATCTAGTTCTGCACATTTTCCTTCTTTGTTCTTCCCTTTGTGATTTCTCATCTCTGCTGTATAGAAGGTCTATCTTTTCTTGGTTTTGACATGAAAAACTAATTGTAGTCTTTATTTCCTTTCCATACCGATGACTTCCATTCTTGCACCTCCACTTCCTTATATTTTTAGTTTTTTTCTTTTTCTGTAACTGCTGACATATATTGATATCAATTTAACTCTGATTTATTCTTTTTGTTTTTAAAAAATCTTTACAATAGTTTACAAATTTCTATGTTTTTAGGAAAGGTTAACCAAAATCTTATAATTCCAATACCTTTTCAGATAACTTCTCGGCCTTTAGGCTAAGATCAAGTGTAGTACCTTTTCATAAACTAGTTAATAATCCTTTATTTGATTGTTTTAGTATAGAATTTTATTTAACTCTTAGACAAACTCTTAAACAACTTGGAGGTTATCTGTTGAAATATTCTATAGGTTGAAGAAAATTCCTGAATCTCTGGACAAATCTAAAGTGTTTTTTTTTAATTGTGTCTCATTATAGTTGAGTCTAATAACCTATTGTTACAAAATGGCAATTATAAGACTTTTACAAGAATGCTATGTAGCAGACAAAATGATAGCATAAATAATTATTTTGGATGGTATCTTATCACTACATAAGCAGATTCTGAAGCCTTCCTCCATTCTCCTTCCTCTAATGGAAGAGCCACTGAAGTTGGAGGAAGACTTCTTAGGCTGGAGGGATGTCCTACTTCCTGTGGTAGGATATAATACACTGATCTAGATCAACCTGATTTGTATTTAAGTCAGGAATTTTCTTAATATCATGATGTTATAATAGCACCCCAGATTTGTAATAATTTATCTGTTACTTTTTCTTTCTGCTTTTTTTGTACTGGCTCCTTATTTATAGAATTCATTGTCAGACAGTATTCTGTTAATCAGTTCTTTAGAAAAACTTGACTCATCTGCTTAAAGAAGACTGTGCTTATGTGGTGATGGTTTCAATTTCAGCATTCTCTTTTCTTTCTCTAACTTGCAAGTAGTTTGTATTTTTGTGTTTGAATTTGATTGTAAGACTATTTTCATATGAGTTCTTTACAGCACCCAGGATTTTCAGCACTGGAAAATGACAACAGAAAAACTGGTTCAGATACAAAGCACATTTTCCACTGACAAAAGAGTCCTCCATTGGCAGAAGGGGTATTTTTGCTGAATGTGGAAGCTTTTTCAAGATCAAAATCATGTGTAAATTAAAAGTTTCTCTGGGCAAGGGCCATTTTCCAGTTTGGTGTAGTGGTTAAGTGCGCGGACTCTTATCTGGGAGAACCAGGTTTGATTCCCCACTCCTCCACTTGCACCTGCTGAAATGGCCTTGGGTTAGCCATAGCTCTGGCAGAGGTTGTCCTTGAAAGAGCAGCTGCTGTGAGAGACCTCTCAGCCCCACCCACCTCACAGGGTGTCTGTTGTGGGGGGAGAAGATATAGGAGATTGTAAGCCGCTCTGAGTCTCTGATTCAGGGAGAAGGGTGGGGTATAAATCGGCAATTCTTCTTCTTAGTGTAGTGGTTAAGAGCAGCTGACTCTAATCTGGAGAACTGGGTTTGATTCCCTACTCTTCCAAATGAAGCCAGCAGGGTGACCTTGGACCAGTCACAGTTCTTTCAGAACTCTCTCAGCCCCATCTACCTCACAGGGTGCCTGTGGTGGGGAAAAGAAGAAAAAGTTACTGCCTCTCTGAGACTCCTTCCGGTAGTGAAGGGAAGGGTATAAAACCAACTCTTCCTCTCCCTCCTCCTCCAGTGTGGCTCAATTGGCCTAAATATTTCATGCCTTTGAGACCACATTCTGTATTCATCATGCTGCCTTTTTGTTTTGAAAGGGTGTGTGAGTGTGTGTCTTATTTTTATTTACAAGGTAATGGGGTTCTTTTTGCATATCCAGAAATTCCAGCTATTTAGAAATTCCCATGTTCCCATGAGTGACTAGCTTTTGCTGCACAGGATCATCAGATTTGATGCCAGAATTATTAGGGTCTACAAATGCATTCTCTATTTTATAATATCCTTTTTCCTTCCTAAGTGTTTGATAAGCATTAGGCAGTTTTCAAATATATAGTTATGGCTGCAAACGGCTTCCCAATCCCTGGAGCAAAATTCTTTGGGAATTAATTCTTTTATAGGTAGTTGGGAAAGCACAGTTATCAATAGAACTGATAAAAAATGACATTTAAAGCCAGCATGGCTAGGTGGTTAATGCGTTCACCTCTTTAGATATAGGCAGGATGGTTGCTGCTGGGGTAGCTGTAAGCTATCCGGAGATAGTCTTGAGCTCCTTGACAAGGCACAGAAGTGCTTCGAGCAGAATACCAATGCTGCTAAATCTAATCAAGGTGGATGGGCTCCTCTTGAATCGCTGTGCAAAAACTAGAAACACGAGTCTATCAAGTGAGTGGTGAAGTGCTGGAGGCCAGTCGATAACTTCTTGATGCAACTAGAACAGAACATTGAAGATCTACAGTACATACATCAAAGACCCTTAAAGGGAATCAGACTTGAAAACCTGTAAGGCTGAACATCTGAAAGAGAAGAAAGCTATAAAAGTCCAAGGCTTTATTTCTCAGAAAAGAGGACTGAGGAATAGATGTTTCCTAATTTATTTTTTTCGGAGATAAAAAGGAACAGCTTTTTGAACAGATATTGGTTTTGAACAACTGTACATGTAAATCCTTAAAGCACGTGCAAAGCTCTCCTATCAAAGTGGTTTCAGCTGCATCAGTTATCTAATCTCCCCCTCTTTAATGGCTTGACAGAGACTTGCCAGTAGGCCCATTTATCTGTCCAGGCCCCATCTGCCTATAAGCAAAAGAATCCCAATTCCCAAAGCACTCATGGGAGGAGATTTGTATCTAATCCCAGAAGAATTTATTCAGACCAGGCTCAATGATATATGCAGGCTGTTTTGTGCAACCCCTGGCCACTGAGAAATAGCTTTACCATAATTTTTAATGGTGCATTAAACCAGTTTCCAGATGTGCAAGTCCAGAGTGATGTGCAGCAGCTGGAGTATACCTGTAACTAGAATACAGTTGACAATAGCAAACATAATAATGTTTTAAATGGAGGTAACTGCAGACCTATTCATACAACCAGTCTTTGGACCTATTTCAGATGTTTGGCTTCTTTTGGCCAAGGGTATATGGGAGCAATTCTCTCACACACATGATAGCATTAATTTGTTATACCACCCTTAATTCTTATTTTGAAGTATTTACATTGGTGCAGAAAACATTTCTTTGTTCCTCCAGTCAAGAGTGCAGAAAACCACCAGGGTCCTTGTGACAAAGATTCCTTGTGGACTTCCCTCACTCCACTAGATTCAACCTAAACACTGTATGAAAACAAATCACAAAGTTTGCTCAGTTCCATGGACCCTACAGGCTGACTAGAACTTCCCTGAATGTTGACCTCCAGTTTTGCATTCTCAGCCATTCAAAGGTTTCCAGACTCCTCAAACAACTCCATCCTTTCTGCTTTGAAAAGACTTATGCCTGGAACTTCCTCTCAAAACATATATGTGACCAGGACTTTCTTTGTAGAAAAAGCCCAGCAGGATCACATTTGCATATTAGGCCACACCCCCTGATATCACCATTGTTTCACACAGGGCCTTTTGTAGAAAAAGCTCAGCAGGATCTCATTTATATATTAGGCCACACCCCCTGGCCTAATTGCATTCCTGTGTGTTCCCGCTCAAAAAAAGCCCTGTATGTGACACTATCTTTCTCATTTCTGTCAATTCACTCCTCAACCATTTCCACTAAGCCTCTATGATGCCCCTGTTCTCTACTCATGCCCTACCCCTACTGCACCTAGGCTTCCCAATCCCCAGGTCCCAGCGGGGGATCCCCCATTTTTACAGGCTTCTCCCCGTCCCCAGCCAGCTGGCCGGCAGGGGAAGCCCTGCCCCCCACAATCACCATGTAGTTTTAGAGCTCTTGCAGGTCCATTTTTAAAATATGTGCCTTTAAGGCTGAGCAGGAAACAGGAAGGGCTTCAGAGAATGGCCCCTCCCTTTGTTTTGCTTTGGTTTTCAGATCAAGTAAAGTTCTGCAGGAACAAGACCCAGTAAGTATTTATGTGTGTGAGAGAGAGGGGGGGGGCAAGGGATTCCCTGGTTTGGAGGCCCTCCCCCCACTTTAGAAAGCGTGGGAGGGAGGGAAATGTCTACTGGGCATCCTATTATTCCCTATGGAGAACGATTCCCATAGGGAATAATGGGGAATTGATCTGCGGGTATTGGGGACTCTGGGGGGCTATGTTTTGAGGTAGAGGCACCAAATTTTTAGTATAACATCTAGTGCCTCTCCCCAAAATACCCCCCAAGTTTCAAAATGATTGGACCAGGGGGTCCAATTCTATGAGCCCCAAAAGATGGTGCCCCTATCCTTCATTATTTTCTATGGAAGAAAGGCATTTAAAAAGGTGTGCTGTCCCTTTAAATATGATGGCCAGAACTCCCTTGGAGTTCAATTATGCTTGCCACACCCTTGTTCCTGGCTCCACCCCCAATGTCTCCTGGCTCCACTCTCAAAGTCTCCTGGCTCCGCCCCCAAAGTCCCCAGATATTTCTTGAATTGAACTTGGCAACCCTAACTGCACCTATGTAACTGAAATAATAATCTCTCTTCAGTTTATTCCCCCTCCACCACCTCCTGCTTCTCTCATTGTCTTTCTCATGTCAGATTTTATATTGCAGACCTCTTGGGGCTGGGGCTGGTGGTCTTGTATTCAGAGAACTTCCACATCTATCAATGATACTATAATCAAATTACAAATAAAACCAGTTTTGGAGCTTTGGGTAAATTCTAAAGCATCACTGCCAGGATGATGACATCATTTCCAGTTTGGTGCCAGAAGTGACTTCATACCTTGGTGTGGTGCTGGTACACCCCCCCCCCCCAATTTTGCCCATTTCCACCACCACCGGGTTGTGAAACATCAAAGGGGGCTGAAGGAAATAACCTGGGAGGTGATATCCTGCTATAGCAGGGAGTTTGACAAGCCTGGGGGTGGTGGTGCTTGTTTGTTATCTTCAAATACCTATTTAAGAAATCATGAGGGAAAGAGATGCTGGTATGGAAAGGAATCTCAGCATTTGGTTGATTCACATAGTTCCTGTTTACAGGCATATTGATGTGAGATGGAAATAGACCATATGGAAGCAGAACTTAGCAGGCAAAGCTCTAAATTTGAGCTATTTAGGGATATTTTGTGGGATTTGTGAAAGATATTACTGCATTCACTACATAATTTTATCAGCAGTAAGAAAGACACCATCAGAAATTTTGTAATGGGCTTGTCTTCATTTTGCAAAGTGAGTTCAGTACACTGTTCTTGACATTTGGCTGAGATTTTATATTCTGTCATTTCAGAACAATTAAAAACAAAAGACTAAGTGCTTTTGCACATGATGCTTAAAGCCAAACTGCAGCAACTCCAGTAGTGAAATCTTGTCTTAAAACAAGGATTGTATGGGGCACAATCAATGAAATATGGCCAAGGTCATGGTGCTGGGGAAAGGGAAAGGTCTCAGTTTATCCCTCTGTTTCATTTCCCCATCAAAAATGGCCCATAGTCTGCTTTAAGTCATGGTAATGGGAAGGCACAATATGGATTACAACAGCCTAGTGGGCATTTTTGATGATGTGTACGCAAAGCAGAGTCCTTCTTTTCCCAGCACCATGACGTTCATCCTTATTATTCTTCATGACTGCAAAAGACCACATTTTATGTAATGCAGTGCAGTTTGAATTTAGATGAGTCTAATAGGCTTAGAAGGGTATAACTATATTTAGGATGGCACTGATTATGGCTGCCAGGCCCACATGTTCTGGGAGCTGTTTGGGTTCAAGAACTGGGGGAAAAGTACTCCTGACACTTTCACATCACCTAGAAGTGACTTCCAATTCACCACACCCATGACGTTATTAATAATAATAATAATTTTATTCTTATATCCCGCCCTCCCCCGCCAAAGCGGGCTCAGAGCGGCTTACATGACATGGTTTGCACCATGATTACACTAAAATCCAGTCATTACAATAAAAGACAATTAAAATAGTTAAATACATTAAATTAAATTAAATAAACAATTAAGATTATTAACAGCTACAAAATAAAGTGCCACAGTTCAATATATGTATAAGATGGCTAGGTGTCATTAATCTCCAAAATGATACGATAAATATCATAGAGGTTAGTTCAGTTTCTGGAGCGTGATGGAGGAGAGAAGTGATGTCAAAGCATCATTGACAATGTAAACCCCTCCTCCCCCAATTTTCCTCTTTTATTTTCATCTTTCACATGAGCAAAGGCAGGCAACAGAAGGTGGGGGCAAGAGTTCCCCTTCCTTCAGCAGGCACCTAGTAATCCTAGCACTGATGAGTTTCACTGATGGTTTCACTGATGGTCCACCACTAATCTCCAGAAATTTTCCAATCCAGAGTTGGCAACCTTTTGCCAAGAGCTTTCCCAGCCATAGGGCCTGAGATCCTTTTAAACTAAATATGTTAAGAATTGGACCAGGGATTTACACTGACTTTTATTAGGCTTATTGGCAAATTAGTAGATTGATTTAGTTTGGGAATATTAATGTTAGAACATATGTTTGTATATTAATGTTAGAACACATGTTAGTACAAAACATATGTTCAACCACTGATCTCCCAAACCAAATAATGGTCTATTACTTTGTCAATATCTCTAGAGACTAATCAAAGCTAGTTTCAATACAGGATTAAATAACACATGATTGTGAAAAGAAAGCAGGACACAACAGAAAACAGGGCAGCTTTTCAATAGATGTTTTGGTATGTATACAGCCCACTTTTCTACAGGAACAAAAACATTTCTTAGCACTGTGCAGATGTTTAAACTGGCACATACTAAGATTACAATAGGGCTGTACCCTCTGGTGTCAATCTGTCATTTATCTATTTAGCAGAACATTTGCAAAGGTCATATACAAATGTGATCCTTCTTTTGAAGCATTTTTTTTCCCTTTGGAAAGAGCATTTTTTTCCCCTTTGGAAAGATGAATGTGCAAAATCCAGACCTCAGGGTGGGGCCATTAGATGTGATCCCACTGCCTTCTATGCATATATACAGTATGCAGTTTTACCATTTCCATAAGTGGGACACAACTTCAATATGTTCTTGGAGCATACGGTCACAATAATAGAAGATTTCATAACAGAATGAAAAATTCATCACACCAAAACAGTGGCACAGCCAGTCAACATCTCACACATACATAGATTGTCAAGGATCCACGCATTTGTAAATGCTTAGTTTTCCCTTTTAGAAACAAGAGAACAAAGATTCAAGGAGGTTTGGGACTCTCCCCACACTCATTTGCCAGTATTTGAAAGGACAATGTGTTCTATTTATACATATTTATGCCTTACAAAATGGGTTATGTGCTTTTTGGATATTACCCGAGTACATATAAAGCCCAAGGGAGAAGCCACCCGCAGACCAAAGTCACATTAGAAATATTGTCAAGAACAGTGTCTCATCCTTGAAATATGGCCAGTGAGTTACTGTTACAGCAAAGGTAAAAAAAAAAAACACCCCAAAAACAAAGATATACTGTTACTCTAGTTGGCAGGATATTGTCAAGGTCAGTACCAGTCTATCTTTGGGTAATTTGTATCATGATCTCTACGTTTATGTTATGTGCAGCACAATGATATTGCATCGAACAATATTATTTGAGAAGGATGCAGAGTTACAATAAAGGGGAAAAAGAAGCTTTAAGTGTATTTTTTTTAAAAATAGATGTCAATGGATTGTAAGCCAGAACTTAATAGCTTTGTGCTAGAGGGACCCATAAAAGAAAAACCTTTCTCTGAGAGAATGTTGTACTTGCCAGGTTGACTAATCCATCACCATTAGCTTACTTTATTGATGGTTCCTTGCTCTTTTTCCTTAAGATTACATGTTTGAAATAGGTTGTGTAAGTAATCCCTTGGGCCAATGGGAGAAATCATACTGTATATCTCCAGTGTCTTTGACAATTATGCAAAAACTTAATCAAGAATGCGATCTGTGCCAGAGTGAAAGAATGCACAACAAAAGAATCTTGTTCCCATGGGATAAAATTTGCCCAAGTGGCACAATGTATTACTAACATGTATCAGAACTTTGTCTCTCCATCTTTGTCTTCTAGGACAATTGCCTGATGTTTTTGTTTCTCATCAGGGATGCTTTACCACCATTCTGTTCAGATCAATTGATTCATGAATTGGAAGCTGTCCCTCAACACTTGACAAAAAGTTAACTTTAAAAAAAAATCAAAGTTGTACCTCAAAATCTCTGTGCACATATTCTCATATTCTGTATCTCGTCTGTCATCATTATGATATAGGAAATGATCAGTAATATTAAACAGGTGTCTTGATGCCGCTGGGGTGAGGGCAGAATCTGCAGGGTTTCTCTTGTTCAAGTGGTACCCATTTTGCCAGGCTGATTCAGTGTTAATTTGTTAGAGGCATTTGGATCTGGGTTGCAAAGGACCTAAACATGCGAATTCTCATGAAGTGTGGCAGTCCCTCCCTAGCATCTGTATCTTCCGTGAACCCATGAATGATTTCCTTGGTTGGTTCAATACTGCTTTGCTACAGAATGGATGGGATGCTGCCTGGTTTATCTTTCTAGTGTTCCTGCCTAACGTACTCCTAAGTAGTATGCATTCATTTGTCTTAACTGGGTCACAAATGCTTTATGCATTTTTTCCTGCAGTTTGAGCCAAGGAACTCTGAGTGCGGTGGTCCCGTGTGATGAATGCCATGGACAAATGAATGCCACCAGCTAAAGATAGGACTTAAACTAAAAATACAGCTAATTTTGAGTGAAGCATGACAAGCTTATTATGATTTTAAGCATACATGAGGCCCATTTGAGGTGGGACTGCAGCTCAGAAGCAGAGTATCTGCTTTGGATAAGATGGTCCCTGGCATCTCCAGTTAAAAGAATCAAGTAGATGGTGCAGGCCTCATTTTGGGCAGGACTCACAGGAGTAGCACTTTGGAACCTCTAAATTTTATTGTGCTCTTTCTTTCTTATCCCCCCAACAACTAAATACTTGCTTCTGGGCTCCATTGTTCAAACCCCCTGTGAGAATTTTGCTGAACTCTTGACAAACACGGGAATTCAGGGTCTGCCCTCCAATGACTTACCTCTTTTCTCCAAGGTTGGGGACAGAGGGTGGCAGTGGGGGAGAAGTCATCTTGGAGACACCGACTAGTGTGTGGGGTGCCTCAGGGACCGGTGCTCTCCCCAACACTATTTAACACCTACATGCGCCCCCTCACCCAAATTGTCTGGAGCTATGGGCTGGGATGTCACCAATATGCAGATGACACGCAGCTCTACCTCCTGATGGGCGGCCAGGCTGACCACATCCCACAAAATCTGGATTGGGCATTACAAGCCGCTGTGAAATGGCTCAGACAAAGTCAACCAAAATTGAATCCAGCAAAGATGGAGGTTCTGTACCTAAGCCGAGGCAGCCTGTGAAGAGAGATCCCTTTACCGACCTTCGATGGGGTGCCTTTAGCACCAGCTTCAAGGGTCAAGAGTTTAGGGGTTCTCCTTCATTAACTATGGAGGCCCAGGTGGCAACCTGTAATGAACTGAGAACCGAGACGGTTTGAAGGCAACATTCTTTATTGCGAGCACATTACAAGGGTGAGCACACACGGCCAGGGTCCCGCATATATACATTCCCTGGACGGCCCCCCTGGTCTGACCAGGCCAATCCTGGTCGGTTAAACTTCCCGCCACAGATGTTGAGGGGTGGGGCCTCTGGCGAGCCACATCCGGGAACCCGAGGATCTCCTTTTGGTAACCACTGCCATGCGGCCCGGCCACTTATGTACAATACATAACACAACTACTGCCAGATCTGCATTCTATCATCTTAGGCAGATAAGACAGTTGGCTCCATATCTGGAATGCAGCGACTTGGCTACAGTAATTAATGCAACGGTCACCTTGAGAATAGACTACTGTAACGCCCTCTACATGGGGCTGCCCTTGACTCGGAAGCTGCAACTGGTGCAGAATGCTGCGGCCAGGTTGGTATTGGAGCTGCCTTTAAGGGTGCACATCCAATCTGCACTGGAGACGCTGCACTGGTTGACTGTAGTGTTCCGAGCTCAGTTCAAAGTGCTGGTTATGACCTTTAAAGCCCTATATGGCTTGGAACCTGCCTATCTTCAGAACTGCCTTTCCCCACATGAGCCCCAGAGAGCACTACAATCAAGATCGTTAAATCTGTTAAAGATCCCTGGGCTAAAGGATGCCCGTTTGACCACTACAAGGGCAAGAGCCTTCTCCTTGGCTGCGCCTGCCCTCTGGAATGCCCTCTCTTAGGAAACTAGGGCCCTGCGGGATTTATCACAATTCCGCAGGGCCTGTAAGACATATCTGTTCTGGCAGGCTTTTAATAACTAAATGGAGGTACTTTTAACATCTACGGGGGGTGTACTATCTACCCCACAGTATCATCACAAATTCAAAACTGACAGAATGCCATCTGAACTGTATTTAAACTGTTTTAATATTTTAATGTTTTAATAATGTTTTATTGTTATAATGTGAATCTGTCATCAAATTGTGACTGTTGCTCTCTGCCCTGAGCCCGTTTGGGGAGGGCTGGATACAAGTGCAATAAAGAAAAATAAATAATAATAATAATAAGATTTGAAAAACTTTCTCATATTTCCCCCCACAAAAAATGGGAAAATAACCAAAACATATAAAGCAGACAGATGGAAATCTTTGTCATGCCACTGTGGTCACATAGGAGAAAGTCATTGAAAAAGTATGATGGGAGCAAGGTTTTATTATGACAATTCTAAATCAAGAAGCATTTTAAGGTAGATGCTGAGCTGATAGTGTAGTACACCTTCCGGTGATGTCAGGGGTGTGTGGCATATGCAAATGAGTTGTGATAATGAGCTCCAGCACCTCTTTTTCTATGAAATGACCTCTGAGAGGGTGGTGTGAAAGACCTCTGCCTGGAGGGCTGCGTCTGGTCAGGACTGACCATACCAACCTTGATAGATCTGTGGCCTGAAGCAGTAGAAGGCAGCTGCCTGTGTCCGTAATCCAAACACACCAGTGGCTTAGATCCTAACAAGCAGCTGCAGCTCCTCTGATGGAATGTCCTTTCAGTCTGTGGAAGAGACGCTAGGTTGCTATCCTAAACACTTTCCATATTGAATCTGATCCAAAAGCTTCAACAACTGCTTGCTTGGGGAGAGACGCCATCAAGAGTAGAGCTGCTACTACCTGCTCTATACCTTCCTTTGATGTGCATTAGTTTGTTGACAGAAAGCAGATTTGTGGGATGTGCAATGTAGTGGTGGAAAGTGCTATCAAGTTGTAATTGTAGTCATCTTATAGCGACCCCCATAGGATTTTCTAGACAAGAAACATTGCTTGCCTCTGCATAGTGACTCTAGATTTCCTTGGTGGTCTCCCATCTGAGTACTAATGAGGGCTGACCCTACTTAGCTTCCAAGGGCTGACGAGATTGGGCTAGCCTGGGCCATCCAAGTCAGGGCTGTGTCATGTGGGTTTGAATACTCCCCCCCCCCCAATCATATGTGCATGGGTGATATTCTAAGGTGCTTTGAGTCCACACTGAGAGGAGAAAAGTTCATAAAAAAATAAACAATATATGCACTGCTGCCTCTATTCAGTTAGAAACTGGAAAAAACCAAAGAAGAAGAAGAAGAATTGCAGATTTATACCCTGCCCTTCTCTCTGAATCAGAAACTCAGAACGGTTTACAATCTCCTATATCTTCTCCCCCCACAAGAGACACCCTGTGAGGTGGGTGGGGCTGAGAGGGCTCTCACAGCAGCTGCCCTTTCAAGGACAACCTCTGCCAGAGCTATGGCTAACCCAAGGCCATTCCAGCAAGTGCAAGTGGATGAGTGGGGAATCAAACCCAGTTCTCCCAGATAAGAGTCCACACACTTAACCACTACACCAAACTGGCTCTCAAGTGCTGGAGGATTCTGACCCTCAGTGCACATGAAAGTTCTATTCTCAAGATTATTCTAAATTTGGGAGGGAACAGGAAGGTAGAATTTCCATTAACACCAATGTGAATAAAATAGTATTCTGGTGTGTGTGTATGTATACGATTGAGGATATATGTATATCAGGGGTGGCCAATGGTAGCTCTCCAGACGTTTTTTGCCTACAACTCCCATTAGCCCCAGCCAGCATGGCCAATGGCTGGGGCTGATGGGAGTTGTAGGCAAAAAACATCTGGAGAGCTACAGTTGGCCACCCCTGATGTATATGATTGAGGGTGATTGCACAGAAAATTATTCTTAGGGTACAGATGCTTATTTAAGTAAAAGTAAAAGTGATACATACTTTTGGGGAGCTTCAAAGTATAATATAGCATTGTCCTGCAGTAATCTTATTTTGGAAGGTAATAATTTCTCATAATATTATTGTATTGTGAACTTCAAGCTATGGGCTAGGATTACAATCCTAAACAAGGTTATACCCTTCCAAGTCCATTGAATTAAATGGACTTTGAAGGCTATAACTCTGTTTAGGATTACACTGCAACATTAGGAGATGTACTTGCTATATTTGCTTTAGTGAAATACAAAGAGGCAGGATAACAAAGAGCTTTTTTAGTGGTAAAGCATTTAGTTTTTCATTCATGGAAGGACCAACCTCATGTCTCTTTGAATCCTGGATTAATGAGGCATTCATTTTGGCAGCACAGGCAAGGATTGTGTACAAAATGACAGCTGCTTTTGAGAAATTTGAGTTAATTTGGGAGTTCTCCTTAGGAGTGGTATGTTCTACAATAGATGCATGAAAGGCGTGAGACTGGATGGCTATGGTTGCCAGCCTCCAGGTGGGGCCTGGAGGCCTCCTGCTTTTACAACTGATCTCCAGTTAGCAGAGATCAGCTCCCCTAGAGAAAATGACTGCTTTGAAGGGTGGGCTCATAGCATTGTACCAGGGGTGGCCAAACACGCTTAACATAAGAATCACATAGAATAAATGTTAGATGTTTGAGCCACAAGGCATGAATAAATATGAGACACATGTCTTTATTAAAACTCTTTAACATTTTCTTTGCACAAAAAGTTAAAATACATATGTGTTCACTTTACAACACAATCATGCTAGAAGAAGTGGCAAATCTGTTCCTCTGGTGGGCCAACAACAGGGCATAGACGCTCTGAATTGCGAGGTTCCCTTTAGTCTCCACAACTCTCTTGGCTTGACTTCGCGAACGAAGATTTAAGAAGGGTGCAGTAGTCCACGTCTGCTACAGGCTCGCTGGTGGATGACAAGACCAATGCAGGACAGGCAGATCTGGCCACAGTGGCTGCAGGGAAAAGTCTGATTTGGGGTTGGTGCTGTAGCAGTGCGATTCTTCCTCAATCTCCTTTTGTCCTCAAGACCAGCTATGCGTGCGTTCTCAAAGGAAGAGACAGCCTGGTGGATGGTGTGCCTCCATGCTTTGCGATCTGAGGCTAGGTCAGACCACTGGTGATGGTTGATGCGACAGGTGCCAAGGGATTTCTTCAAGGAGTCCTTGTACCTCTTCTTTGGTGCCCCTCTATTTCGATGGCTGGTGGAAAGTTCGCCATACAGAGCAATCTTGGGAAGGTGGTGGTTTTCCATCCTAGAAATATGCCCTGCCCAGCGCAGCTGCGTCTTCAACAGCAGTGCTTTGATGCTTGTAACCTCCGCCCTCTTGAGGACTTCAGTGTTGGTCACAAAGTCACTCCAGTGGATGTTGAGAATGGTGCGAAGGCAGCGCTGATGAAAGCGCTCAAGGAGTCGCAGGTGATGACGGTATAAAACCCACGATTCGGAGCCGTAGATGAGGGTTGTCATCACAACCGCTTTGTAAACATTGATCTTTGTGCCTTTTTTCAGATGCTTGTTGCTCCACACTCTTTTGTGCAGTCGGCCAAATGCACGGTTTGCCTTTGCCAGCCTGTTGTCAATCTCCTTGTCGATCTTGGCATCTGAGGAGATGATGCACCCCAGGTAGCTGAACTGCTGGACTGTCATCAGTACTGATTCACCCACAGTGATGCAGGGAGGGTGATAATCTTCCTGGGGTGCAGGCTGGTGGAGAACTTCTGTCTTCTTCAGACTAACTTCTAGGCCGAATAGCTTGGCAGCCTCTGCAAAGCAGGACGTCATATGCTGCAGAGCTGATACCGAGTGGGAGACGAGTGCAGCATCATCAGCAAATAGTAGCTCTCAGATGAGTTTTTCCATTGTCTTGGAGTGAGCCTTTAGTCGCCTCAGGTTGAACAGGCTGCCATCAGTGCGATAGCGGATGTAGACACCATCGTCATCATCTAGATCTACTGCGGCTCTTTGAAACTTCATGCTAAAGAAGATCGTAAAGAGAGTTGGCGCGAGAACGCAGCCTTGCTTTACACCTGTGCCTATTGGGAAGGGCTCCGAGAGGTCGTTGCAGTGTCTGACTTGGCCTCGCTGGTCTTCATGTAGCTGGATGATCATGCTGAGGAACCTTGGGGGACATCCTAAACGTTCCAAGATTTGCCACAGGCCTTTCCTGCTAACGGTATCGAAAGCTTTGGTAAGGTCGACAAAAGTCACATATACACCCTTGTTCTGTTCCCTGCATTTCTCTTGGAGCTGCCTGAGAACAAATACCATGTTGGTGGTGCTCCTGTTAGCTCTGAAGCCGCACTGGCTCTCTGGGAGGAGTTCTTCTGCAATGGTGGGCACCAGTCTGTTCAGGAGTATTCTGGCAAGGATTTTGCCTGCGATGGAGAGCAGGGTTATCCCCCGGTAGTTGGAGCAGTCTGACTTTTCTCCTTTGTTCTTGTGTAGAGTGATGATGATTACATCGCGAAAGTCCTGTGGTAGTTTGCCTTGTTCCCAGCAGGTGACAAGTACTTTGTGAAGTGTGCTATGTAGTACTGTGCCCTCATGCTTCCAGATCTCTGGTGGGATTCCATCAACTCCCGCTGCCTTGCCACTTTTCAGTTGCTTGATGGCTTTAACAGTCTCTTCTAGGGTGGGGATCTCATCCAACTCTGTTTTCACTGGTTGAAGTGGGGTGAGGTGGATTGCTGAATTTTGAACTACGCGGTTGGCACTGAAGAGAGCCTGAAAATACTCCGACCACCGGTTCAGTATGGATGCCTTGTCTGTGAGGAGCACTTGGCCGTCTGCACTACGCAAGGGACTCTGAGCCTGATATGATGGGCCATATACTGCCTTCAGGGCTTCGTAGAACCCTCTTAAATCACCAGTGTCTGCACACAGCTGGGTTCTCTCTGCAAGCTTGGTCCACCACTTGTTCTGAATGTCTCGAAGCTTGCGCTGGAGGTTGCACAACTAGTAGCCACTAATAGTAGCCACTAATAGCCACTAATAGACCTATCCTCCATAAATTTCTCTAGTCCCCTTCTAAAACCATTTATACCTGTGGCCATCTCTACACCCTCTGGCAGCAAAGTCCACATTTTAATCACTTGTTGAACAAAGAGTCCATCTTGAATCTACCATAAAAAGTCTACCCCATGCATAACATTATATACCTTTATTAGGTCACATTTTAGTAATATGTTTTCTAAACCAGTTCCCTCTTCTGTACTTTTCTAGATCTGCAGTATCTCAATATTCTTTTTGAGATGGTTATCAGAACTGCAGGAAGGAAATTCAGACCCCACTAGTGTGTACTTAAAGGGGTTTTTGTTGTTGTTTTGTTCCAGTGTTACTTCCATTAAACTTCATTTGCCACATTGTTGCCCACTCATCAAACTTGAGGAGATCCCCCTGGAGCTCTTCACAATCTTGGTTTTTACAATCCTGAATAAATGAGTGTAATCTGAAGACTTCGCCACCACACCGCTCACCATCAGTTCCAGAACCAATTAAATAGCACCAGCCCCAATTTTTGCGAGACCTCACTGCTTACTTCCCTCCATTGTGAGATCTGTCCTTATATTCATACTTTTTGCTTCCTTCCATTTAACCAGTATTTGAAACCATAAGAGGACCCCATCCTCTTATCCCATAAGTGCTAAGCTTACACAGGAGTTTTTGGTGAGGTACCTTTTCAAAAGCATTTTGAAAGTCCAAATATATAGTGCCTACTGTATCAGTGAACAAACATATATATATGTGTGTGTGTGTGTGTGTGTGTTTGTTCACTTTTTTGCATTTTGTGTGCATGCAAGTGTGTATGAGTGTGTGTGTGTGTATGCATGCCTGGAAGTCATGACTGATTTTTGGTTACCCCTCATGGGACTGGAAGGTAAGGATGTTCAGAGAGGTGTCTTGCCTGCCTGTGCATCCTGGCGCTGGTATTCCTTGGAGGTCTTGCCAGGTCAGCCCTGCTTAGCTTCCGAGATCTGACTAGATGGAGATTGCCTGGGCAATCCAGGTCAGGGCATGTTGTGCACTTTCTTAAACAACTCCAAAAGGTTAGTGAGACATGAATTCATGGCGCAGGAGCCATGCTGGGTTTTTTTTCCTCCTCAGGCTTTGTTCTTCTATGTACCTAATGATTTCATCTTCAATTACAGTTTCTCCTAATTTGTTTGGGACAATTGCAAGACAATTGCAAAACAATTGGCCTGTGATTTCCATCTGGATCCCATTAAAAAAAATGGTGTAATATTGGGTTCTCCCCAGTCCTCTGGTACAGCAGCTGATTTTAGCCTAGATTACTAGATGAACAATTTCACATTTGAGTTTTCTAAGAATTATTGGAGCTGGAGACTTACTGGTTTTTAATTTCCCCAGTCACATTAGAGCTTCCTCTTTCATCACATCAGTTTCACTCAGTTCTTATGGTAAAAAAAAAAAAAAAAAGTTTCACTCAGTTCTTCAGAGTCCTGCAAATAATTGCCAAGACTTGGGTGCATACCCTACATTTTGTTTAGTGAACACAGACGCAAAAAATTCATCTCCCTATCTCCCCTGCAAGTAATACTGGCTATTGTGAACTTCGAGAACTGAAGACACAGCGGAATGAAAAATTCCAAATGCCCTATGTGTTGTAAGGTTGAATATGTGAAGTTTATCAAGTCGTTTGAATCGTGTTCTAATTACGTTTAGAATGAAGGCCATATGGTTATGACTGATGAAGATAGAGTTGTGTGTGTAGAGGAACTGCCACACAAGATCTTTGTTTCAGGAGTAATACAAATGTTGGTACCAAATCCTAAATCTTTCAGTTACATGTCTTTGTCACTTTGGAACTTGCTGTGTTTATATCCAGAAGTATTTGCCCTTCTGCTTTCTCTCTCTCTCTCCCTCCCTCCCCTAGTTATTTAGCCAGGGTCCATTGTTTGGGCGTTGATGGTATAATTTAACCAATAGCCATCACGGAATAATGACGGTCCTGTTTGCCTTTGGAAAATTTGGTCAATGAAATAAAACTATGACACTTGTCCAAACAAAGCAACTGTCAAGGCTTATCATGGGCTCCCTTTAAATAAAGGCCTCCAGTGCACCAAATTTGTTTTTCTTTAATGAACCCAAGCTTTTCCACTGTCATTACTCATTCTTTCTAAAAACAGTGAAAAATGCAATACATTACTCAACTGTGACCTGGGGTGTCCTAAGGTGCATATTTTATTGATGTAAATAAATTAGATTTTGGCTCACCCAAATAACAATGTTTTGGTTCTATAGAAATTCTGTGTATTTTAAAAGTTGTGATTAGAGAAATGATTATTTTCCCTGGACACACTCTCTCTCTCTCTCTCTCTCTCTCTCTCTCTCTCTCTCATCTTGAAAGAGAACTGCTAGGAGTCTGTTTAGTATCAGCAGGTAAGGAACATTGGATAAAGTCCTGGAGAGTGATATATAGACTTGCGGAAAGGAAAGGGTTAAAACAGCTGCTGTTTTTAATATTTCCCTGCTTTTTTTTTTTAAAGTGGAATGTGAGATATTTTGAAAATACACACGTTTCATGCTTGTGCGATTGAAAAATCCCAACTGAAGTAAATGTGAAGTTGAAATTCCAGCATAAGTGAATATGAAATTAAATAGAGGCCTACTCTGGGAATTTACTGTTGTTATAAACTTACTAAAAGCAAATTAAATTGCGCGTTTTACGGGGTTCAGAACCATAAAAAGTTATTGCTGCCTCCTTATGGTGCTGAGGTGATCTGTCCTCCTCTCTTTCCTCAGATAGTCATCTTGGAAACTGATACACATGTAAATTCTGTCCCTCCACCCACCTCTGCCTTTGAGTGGTTGTGGGTTTTATTTTATCAACAGAAATTCATTTGGAAAAGGTCAGTGACTTAATGAAATGGTTTCCAACACATCTATGCCTATCCATCTCTTTGAGGAATAAATTGGTTTATTTTAACTGGGTATTCATCAGCATGAATTAGTGGGAATCATTATGTAAGAGAGAAATAAATATGCTAAAGGGGGAAAAAAACTGAAGGCTACTAAGTGGGTGGGTGATATACATTATTAAGTGGGGGGAACCTTAAGTGGAATAAAGATGCATGAGGACTTGCTTTAATTTGGTTTCAGGCCTTTGAAAGAATAGACCCATAGCAATGTTATGCTCTTGAAAAGTCAGCTAGCTACCTGTGATCGGAAGATCCTGTTATTGCAGCTTAATTTGGCAGTAAACCATTGGCAAACTATCAGACCCTTAGGTCTGATGGATTCAGGGCTTTTTTTGAGCAGAAATGCATAGGCATGCAGTTCCGGCTAGCTTGCCATCAGGGGGTGTGGCCTAATATGCAAAAGAGATCCTGCTGGGCTTTTCTACAAAAATACCCTATGTGAAACAATGGTGATTTCAGAGGGTGTGACCTAATATGCAAATGAGTTCCTGCTGGGCTTTTTTCTACTTTGCCTTTATCCTCCAAGGGCTTTAAGAACATAAGAAGAGCCCTGCTGGATAAGGCCAGTGGTCCATCTAATCTAGCATCCTGTCTCACACAGTGTCCAACCAGATCCTCTGAAGGTAGGCTTGCCAGTTCCCAGGTCCCAGCGAGGGATCCCCCAATTTTACAGGCTCCTCTCTGCTGCCAGCCAGCTGGCCAGGAGGAGAAAGCCCCACCCCAACAGCTACCATGTGCCTTAAAACCTCAGCAGGCTTAGAAGACACTTGCAACTGTTTGTGTTTGGTAACATATGTGTGCACCTTTAAATCTCAGCAACAGGAAAGCAGGGGACAGGGTGAGTAGACAGAGCCATGAATGTGTGGAGCTGTGAGAAACTCAGATAGCAAGAGTCCCTCTGTTTTGCATTCTCTTCCATTCTCTTCTATAGTAAAATGGATAGGAAAGAAGTAGAACCTAGAACCTGATTATAGGATAGAGGAAAACACTACCCTCCTTTGGTGTTCCTGTCTGAAGAAGCTGGTTGAAATACAGCAGATTGTTACATTCAGCAACTCCTGTGAGTAAATTGCCCCAATGAGATCACAAAAGTGTGGGCTTGCAATTTTTTTTTTATTTTGGCTGCTTTGTGCATGTGTGTGCATGTGTCCCTTAAAAAAGCCATGCTTGGAAATACTCCCAAAGCCTGACAAGGGGACTTGTGGGTGTGTGACAAATTTCACTTTCATTTAGTAAAAGTGCAGCTGCCAGAGTAGGCCTAAAAAGAGGATGAAGAAATGAAGACTGTATTCAGGGGAACTGTAGTACTGTGTTTTCATTTATTTATTTAAGGAATGGGGAAGTCTCTTGGCTCCACCCCTGAAGTCCCCAGATATTTCCTGAGTTGGACACTATCTGGAGGTCCAACAACAGAGCATAGAGGCTTAGGCCTTCCCCTGATGTTGCCTCCTGGCACTGAGATTAAGAGATTTACTGCCTCTCAATGTTGAGGTTCTCCTTAGTCACCATGGCAAGTAGCCATTAATAGACCTATCCTCTATGAATTTCCCTTTAAAGCTGTCTTTCAGCAGATCCATTGTGAATCTCCACTTATTATATTTTGCTCCTCTCCATTTCCCATTCCACTCATTTAAGTTTATATAACACTTTCTCTAAGAACTGACATAGCCATAAAATAGAAGCAAGTGAGGGTTTGTTTTTTGCGGAGGGTTTTGTAGGGAGAAGACAGAATGTGAGCAGTTTTATAAATGTAAATATGATACTGAGTGTGTTTAGTTTATTTGAACTCAGGGGAATGGGGAGCTGTAGCATATTGTTTCTACTTCTTATGCTGTTTATACTTTTCTTGTCTTTCTTGTTTTCCCCGATTTGTGGCAGTAATATTTGTGCAATGCAATTCTGCATGTGTTGTTTATTTCCCCAACTCTGTTAACAGTGTTGAGGAGAACAGAAGATCTTTTCAATACTATCAAACTAATGTTGTCTTCTAATGGACTCCATCAGGTTGCCCAAAAGGTTTTTGGGAAAATGACTTTACATTGCCCCCATTTGCTACAGGAAAGCCACTCTCATTGGGCCACCCAGGTTCCTTGGTGTGGAAGTGAGGGTCCCAGACCCCTGCAGTCCCACCCAATGCCTGAATGTCACTCTGCAGTTGGGCTGCCAGGTCTGTGTTGGAAAATACCTGGAGACTTTAAGAGTGGATTCAGCAGAGGGCAGGGTTTGAGGAGGGGAGGGGCTTCAGCATGGTACAATGCCATAGAGTCCACCCTTCAAAGTAGCCATTTTCTCCAGGGAAGCTGATCTCTGCCAGCTGGAGATCAGTTGTAAAAGCGGGATACCTCCAGACCCCACTTGGAAGCTGGCAGTGCAGCACAGTATAGCTATACCTGGGGCTGCTTGTGCTGCCACATTTCCTGGACCTGGAGATGGGAAAGACCCACACATTTTCAGAATGCCTCAGTGCTGTGCTGCCTGCTCTGGCCATTCCCACAATGCCACAGGAGGACTTGCTTTGTGCCCACCCAGTTCTGGGAGAGACTGGCATATCCAGTTCCAGAGGCTGACATGTTACACTCATGAGCAAAAATCCCACTACAAGAAAGCTCTGCCTGTGAGAATTCAGAAGGCTTTGTTATTAATAGATGGCAAAATCACACACAGTAAAAGAGAAGCTAAGGGTCATTTCAAAAGCTGGCAATCCTGAGAGGTCCACTTCCTCAGCAGACGTCCCTGATCCTCACAGATGGCCTTAATGACCATCCTAAAGGCATAATTACAGTTCCTCCTACATTCCAACTCTTTCATATTTGAGTTGAATCTTGGCCACTGCAGATCTTTAATATACTGGGTTGGTCTCTTCAAGAGAGCCATATTACAAAAGCTGAGGAACAATTTGCTGGATGATTTCATATATCACCCCAAATTCACCACCAGCTTAGTTAGAGCCTCTATTAGATAACAGGGCAGCTGAGTACCTCCTTGATGTATTTATCTTGTCAACCATCTGGTCAGTGCTTTTCAAGATTGTATTGACCTTTCATTGCAAAGTAAGAGTTTCAGCAGGTATGTTGTATGCGTTTTTCCCCCAGTGCAGGAAAAGAGAGGTGATTCTTTTGTGATACAATTCCTTTGTATTCAGTTGTGAAGGATTTTCAGAAATGTAAAAAAAAAGAACTCTGTCAGTAGCACAATGGTTCAAAAGTCTAAGTGTGCTATAATTCGCCAACAGTGAGGGAAATAAAAAGGCCATCAGTTAAAAATCAGTCCAATGTGGCGACAGATTTTAAAATTGCTGATACAAATGTGCTATGATTAATTACAGCTGGGACCTCATTAGCTAAACTTTGATGAATTGTAAAAGTGATCTGAACGAAATGCGGGCCTTCTTGCTTCATGTTGGTGTTGAAAGGATTCACTGTTTTAAAAATCCCAATTTGTTAATTATCTGCATTGGACATTTCCACAGCCATTTGGAAAAATCAGAGCTGCAACACATCCTAAAAGTTATCATATTTGTTTGCAGCTGCTGTGCATGCTTTCATTAATGAGAATATTAAAAATAAACCCTTGATCAGTAGGAAATATAGATTTTAGAACAAAATTAATAAGATTGAAGTTCGGAGCACAGCTCCGCTTTAGGGCAGCCATGGCAAGGGAACTCTAGAACGGTATACAACTCTAAAACTCTGTTTTACTAATTATGGTTTTAACTGTATTATGTAAATGTTTTTAAATTGAATCTATGTAAATTACAATGTTGTAAGCCGCCCTGAGACACTTCGGTGAGAAAGGCGGGATATAAGTTCAAATAAATAAATAAATAAATAAATAAATAAATAAATAAATAAAACCGCACCTTCGGGTCCCAATCAGGGAGAAAAGTAGGATGTAGCTAAAAAATAAATAATACATTCTTTTTCACTATCTGGGGAAGTTGCATCCACAGTCTCAATTGCTGGCTGTGCAATATGTTGCCACCCACTTTGTACACAGCCTTCCATTCCATAAGGCAGTAAGTACTCTCTTTCCAGTAACAAAGGGGATAAATATCCATTAGTCTTCCAGCCGGATTTTAGAGTCTGGGAGCAGGTGACCATTAGTGGAGCTCCTAGTTTGGCAAAGGATATATAGCAGCCTGAATAGCGCAGGCTAGCCTAATCTTGTCAGAATTCAGAAGTGGACATCACGAACCATCAGTGCAGCCTCCCTTCCACATCCTGGTCCACTTGGGAGTAGTGTTTGACTATGCCTACTTTATTCATTATTCCTGTCTAGCCAGGGATTATGTTTGTGAAATGGTCACCCTCTGAATTCTGAATTTTGTCTTGATTAGGGAATTCTAATTAGTAATTTTGTTTGTTTGGTTTTATGCTTAGTTGTTTTAGAAATACGTAATTTGTTTTATTTGATGTGACATGCCCTGAGTCCATTTGGGCAGGAAAGGATAGAAATGTGAATAAATAAATAAATAAATAAAATAAGCTACACAGAGTCAGCCATGGTTAGTACTTGGGAGGCCACCAAGGGAGACCTGGGTTGCTGTGCAGAAGAAGGCAATGGCAAACCACCTTTTCTCATCTCCTGCCTTGAAAACCCCATGGGTCTGAGGTCAGAATGAGTCAGTAGTAACTTAATGACACATTATTATATGTGGAAAAGCAATAAGCCAACCCAGTATCCTCAAAATATTTTCTTGTATTTCATGGAGCCCAGTGGCACTCTGCATGCATTTTGTACTCCCTAAGAGTCCCCAGAAATAGGATTTTCCCATTTCTGGAGAGGTTAGAGCCATCATAATAAAGTGAAAATAGTGATACTACTGAATTTCTGAAATCTGGGTCCCAGGGAGGGCCCATTCCTTTGTTGGTTCCTTCTAGTTGAAACCCCCCCCCCCCCAATATGTGGGCACAAACATACAGAAAACTGAAAGTTGAAAGCCAAAGTTGGAGCTGAAAACTGAATGCAAAGGTAAGCTGTGACACCAATATAAGCATGCTCTGTGTTTTCTGTAGAACTCCATTTTGAAATAAACATCATGTGGAAAGATTATGATTCTCACTGCTGATGTTCTCAGAGAGGAGCCTGTATTTAATGTGCCATTCAAATAAAGAACATATTCTTTATGGTTAGAAGACATATTTGTGGGAATTTGGGGTAATAAATTTCAGATCAAATGAAGCTGTTGGTTTTGTTGGTAGTGGAAGAGAGTTTGTGATTGTTATACTTTTTGCAGTGAGTTGGCTGTTGGTGAAAAACAGATGTTTTAAATCAAATTATGGAAAGTATAAGTTATATATCTGTTAACTTCTTTAGGGAACCTTCTTACAGAGGAGAAACAGCTTCCATACAGATGCTTTTAGAATTAAATTCTTTGCCAGATTACATAGTTAAAAACAATATTTTGGTGGAAATTGCCAATTATGGCTCTGATGCTTTGAAAACTTCAGCTTTTATGTTAGGAACCAAAGTGCTCCCCTCAACTGTTTATACCATTTTTAAAGGATTCAAATAATAATACTTACTTGCTATCATATCAGAAGAAATCAAGAGACTTATGCGATCTTTTTGAAAATGAAAATGTTAAATCATTGCTAATATGTAACAGGTGAGAAAGAATGGAACATACATACCTAACTTGCAGGTAGTATGGCAGTCTTTTTACAAGTTTGTAGAACTATAAAGTTTATAGCAGAAGCTGGATGTGCAATCTGAGTTGTGGGAACTCAGTGAATAAGAAAGGTTAGGGAAGGGGTCCACAATCTTTTTCAGCCTTCAGGCATCTTTGTAATTTTGACAAGGGATGCTGGGCAGGCAAAACTACAAAATGGCTGCCACAGGAGATGGAGCCAACAACAAAATGTCAGGGAGTAAGGCTATGCATAACTTTAATGCCTTCAATATGAACATATCTGGTAGTGGAGTGAAGATCCTTGTGCTGTGGTTGTAGCTGTTGTTGAAGGTTTTTTTTTTTAAATCTGCACATTCAAACAGATTTTCAGTGACCAATCTGAGGCCCTTATGGTCAAAAACCCCACCCAGGCCCACCCACATTGTAACCATCCTTGGTGGACAGTGGACACTAGGAAAGTGTTGAAGAGCACCATGTTGGGGATCCTGTCCTTGGGGCAGTGCTACAGGGTTTGCGGTGCAGTCCTATGGAGAGTTACATGGACATTGATGGGCTTAAATAGGCATAACTGTTTAGGATTCCACTGTTTGTTGTCCTTTGGGATCAGGAAACATTGTAGACTAGTTGTGGATTTTTGAGGAGTCCAAGCAACAGGCAGGTCTTCTGGCATGTTAAAAATCAACTCATTTATTGTAATCCAGATGTACTCAGTTGCCTTATACATATATTTACACAAGAATGCAAATAGGAGGTGGATGAAGGGTTATTTCAAGATAGGGGGCAGCATTCCAAGACAAATTATTTAGCCTCACCTCAAACAAACAAAACATATTGTCTCCCCAGCCTCATACTTATCGAATTTAGACATTCCATCTCATAGAAAGACCTTTTCTATGGCCCGCTGTGCTGTCTTTCCCTCGGAGATGGTAGCGGGCCACTACAGAAAGACACCGACGCCTGAGTGTGTCTGCCAGTGTGGTACTGGAGAAGTGGATACAATCACACATATTCTATTTAGTTGTAGGTATTACATCCGAATACATGCTAGATTAATACAACCTATCGAGGAAAGATTTTCAGGTTTCTCAAATACTGTAATAAGCAACATGCTTCTTTCAGATTCTAATCTAGAGGTCACATTGGCATGTGCCAAATATCTAGCAGCAGCCTACAGAATTCATAAACAGTGTGTAAAGGTGTGATATGGGTTCTAAGATGTTTTATTTACTTATTTGTAAATGCTTCATTATTGTTCCATTTTACACTGACTTCTAAATCTTACATTATTATGGTTATATTTTGATATTGGTTTTTAATAGTCTGTTCTGTTTTGTGCTGGTTACGTATTGTAATAAAGCAATGATGGTGATGATTCCAAGATACAAGTGTATTCCATTACATGGCAGACCATACCATCAAATAAGTAAACAATGCAATCAAGATGGGTGTGGATCACTCTCAGTCAATGAGGAACTAGCAAAATTAGATGAAGCAATATAGAAGCCTTGTACAGAAGGACAATCATTTACTGAATAGGGCTAACCACTCTCAGTCCTTACCAAACACAAGCTTGAGAGTGTATGAACTCAGTGGGTTCACTCCCCAGTTTCCTTTTGAAATGTTTTGTTTTTTTTAAGTTGCTTTGGATAGAACACACCAACAAGGCTCTCAGAAGTCTTTTTATTCCCTTAAATAAACAGGCTGCACACAGAAGAGCACATAGGTATAAGAATATAGGGACATAAAAAGAGTCATGCTGAACGGCTCTTCAGGTCCAGCATTTTGTTCACATAGTGGCCAACAAATGGCCTCTAGGAAGTTCACAAGCAGGATGATTACAGCTTCCTCTTACCCATGCCTCTCAGCAATTGATATAAAGAGACATACATACTGCCTATGGTACTAGAGGGAGTAGATACAGGCACTAGGGTGTCAACATCCCGGTGATGGTTGATGATCTCCTGGAATTACCACTGATCTCCAGGTGAGAGATCATCTGGAGAAAATGGCCACTTTGGAAAGCAGACTGGGCTCTATGCTGTGCCAAAGTCCCTCTTCTCCCCAAACCCTGCCCTCCTCAGGTTTCATCCCTAAAATCTCCAGATATTTCCCAGCCTGGAGCTGGCAATCCTAACAGGCAAATGAACTGTAAACACAGTCAAGTAGCCATTTGGAGACTTCATGGTGGCTCCTGCCAGAAAACTGAAAAACTCAGACTGGTTTTTTGTTTGTTTGTTTGTTTTGTAATACTGTTTTGTGTTACTTTATTGCAGGGCTTTTTTTTTTTTAAAGCGGGAACTCCTTTGCATTTAAGGCCACTCACCCCTGATGTAGCCAATCTTTCAAGAGCTTACGGGGCTGTTAGTACAAGGCCTGTAAGCTCTAGGAGGCCTGTGTGGCCTAATATGCAAAGGAGTTCCTGCTACAAAAAAAGCCCTGTTGTATTGTAATACTGTTTTGTAATGCTGGTGTACTACAGCACCATAAACTATTTCTTCTGCCCTTTCTGCTGTAGAACATAAGACTGTCCTTCCCTTACTAACTAACTTTGTCTTTAATAATAGCACCTGCACCCAAGCCTGTTCTGGAAACATATGATGAGCAGTAGCAAATGGTGCAATACAACAGTTGCTATAATATGTAGCAGCCAGGGGAGACTGTATTTTTTAATCCAAATTTTAATGGAAGAAATCTTGAAAAATGTATTATTGAAGAGGGAAAACAACCTTTGTGAAATATTTTTCTTAATAGAGAGAGTGAAAATTTCAATTCCCCAAGTCACTTCTTAGCTAATATCACACAATCAGTTTCTGAAGTTCAAGAGTGCACATAAATAATGAGGTAGATTTCCTGTTCTTCAAAATATATCACATCAGGGTTGACATTTTCATGGCTTTATTGCTCCAAAGTCTGGTGATAACTTAAAATCTAACTCTGATGCAAGGCTGGCCCTAGCCTGTTGGGCACCCTAGGCAAGGCTAACTTCTGGTGCCTACCTCACACATGATTTGTCACTGAGTTACATGGAGGGGGTGCCCAATTCAGCACCCCCAGAAGACCAGGACCTAGGCAGCCACCTAGTTTGCCTAGTGGCAGGGCACTAGATGTTAGACAAGCAGGGAGAGCAGGGCTTAAATTAGGTAAAATGTTGGGGTTCCGTAACTAGATCTCCATCTTTTCACAATTTAAATGGTTTTGGGCAGACAGTTTAGACTGGCTCCCTCTCTGGGCCCAGCTGAGATCCTCTCATGCCCTTGACAGGTCTTGTGACCTGTCAATGCTAGCTATATAAAGAAAGGAAACATGATTCATTCAGCACAGAATTTGCAGTGGTTGTTCTTTGTAGCGTTCCAAGCTTACAACTTTTCAATGTTTACTGTCCCTTGGCTTGTTCTGCTGCCCTCCAACCACCTTTCGGCTGGAGTTCTTGGAGAAGATAGTCTCTTGATTTCCTGTGAGGTGGGTTGGATGTCACAACCAATTGCCTGTGTTTACTTTTAAGAAATCCAGGAGAACAGTGGAATTGCTTATAAATGTTTCTTCTTTCAGGATGCAGTAGAATATTTGCCTAAAATGCTAAGGAACTACTGCTAGAATTCCAGTCCTGACTATTTTCATTACCTAATGGGACAGATATGAAAACCTCTCCCCCCCCCCCCCCCCACAGAAAAGCACCTGAAAATTTCTAATTTCTGTCTCAGGAAGGTTTCATAAGAAGTAATTGTGCCAGTTCATCTCACTTCATAAATTCTTTCTCAGAATTCCTTGCTGGATATTATCATTTTTAAATTATGGTTGTTTCTTTCATAGTCAAACACATACACCAAATACTGTTTAAAAACATCATTCTGTCCCTGACATTTGTAATAGGTACACCACAAACTCTGCAAAAAACAACAACAAAACCACCCATGTTTTCTAGGTGAACATTCTGTATTCAACAGCCATGATCACATAAACACTTGAAGCTGCTTTAAACTGAATCAGATTATTGATCTATCATCTTCAGTATTGTCTACACAGACTGGCAGCAGCTCTCCAGGGTCTCAGTTTGAGGTCTTTCACATCACCTGTTTCTTGATCCTTTTTTTGACTGGAGGTGACACAGGTTGAAACTGGGACCTTCTGCATGCCAAGCAGATGCTCTGCCACTGACCTACTGGCCCTTTCCCTCTCATGCACCAAACTCTGGATCTCTGAGTTTTGCTGCCATCCAATCTGAATAGCTTCCAAACAACCTTGCAACTGAGCAGTAGTTGTGTGATAGCGTTCATTTAATTTCCTTCTGCCTTGAGGACATTTTTTAATCAGATCAGTACAAGTAATCAATATTTTTTCTAGGGTGTGGATGTTTGGGTCAAGTAATTAAATGATACACAGGGAAGGTTATAAGGCTGTGCAAAAATGCATATGCACAGAGTAACCTCAGTGATAACATAGAAATAAATGAACATCAAATCATAGAATCATAGAGTTGGAAGGAACCTCGAGGGGCATCTAATCCAACCCCCTGCACAATGCAGGAAGTTCACAAATGCCTCCCCCCCCCCCAGCCCAGTTACCCCTACTCCATGCCCAGAACATGGCAAAAAAAAAAATATCAAGCTCTCCAAGATTGCTGGCAAAACTGGTCTGTAGAAAATTGTTTCCTGGCTCCAAAGTGGCAATCAGCATTTCCCTGGGTGTGTGAGAAAGGGCCATGAGAACTAAGCACTGATACAACCTTTCCTGCTCTCCCTCTCATAATTCGCCCAAGTTCACAGAATCAGCACTGCTGTCAGATGGCCATCTAGCCTCTGTTTAAAAACCTCCAAAGAAGAAGAGCCCACAATCTCCCAAGGAAGCCTTTTCCACTGAGGAGCTGATATGACTAGATTAGGACTTCAAATAGAAGCATTTCTTTATAACAGGGGTGGCCAAACTGTGGCTCTTTCACACATATTGTGTTGCTCTCAAAGCCCCCACTACACCATCAACTGGATTGGAGAAGGCATTTGTCTCTTTAAATCACTTCTCCAAGCCAAGCCAAGCCAATGATGGCTTGGTAAAATTCATTTAAAGTTGCTTTCTTCCCACCTCTTCTCCCTCCCCATTTTTTTCCTTCCTTCCTTCCTTCCTTCCTTCCTTCCTTCCTTCCTTCCTTCCTTCCTTCCTTCCTTCCTTCCTTCCTTCCTTCCTTCCTTCCTTCCTTCCCTCCCTCCCTCCCTCCCTCCCTCCCTCCCTCCCTCAAACATCTGATGTTTATTCTATGTGGCTCTTGCATTAAGCAAGTTTAGCAACCCCTGCTTTATTTACTGTTTTGTTTGCTCCCTGTTTATTTATAGAACTGGCCACTAAATGGCATGCAGTGACATCTGGCTGGGGGGGGGGGGAGAAGGAAACTAGGGATTCAATTAGGCTTTCTGAGGGCACACATTTGTAAATATGGCTGCTTGTGCTGTACTTTACTGTTTGCGATTACACAAAATTAGCCAGACAGGCAGACCCAAACTGCCCATAACAGCCTAACTGCTCAAATAAAATTGTCTCCCTCTTTCCAGCCAGAGGTCAAAATGAGGCAAATCAGCAGGTGTTAGAGCATCCCCAATCCACAAAGGATCATTTGTGCTTGACAACTTTCTATGTTTCATAAATTACTGCAATATATAGCTTGGGCTTTTAGGCAGCTTTGTTACATACAGCCCAATCATATGCATGTGTACTTGAAAACAAGTACCACTATCTTCAAAGGGCTTAACCCCAGATAATTAAGATGGAGGTATCTAGAGAGCAATCCTAAACTGGTCTCCTTGGAATCCTATTCTGTTCTATTCAATGGGCATACTCCAGAGACAGTATTTGTATTCTTGAACTTTTTGTGTAGGTAACAACATTTAGAAACAGGTAAAGAAAACTTAAATATGACAACAACAATAAAAGAAACCATATGCCAATTTAAAATCTAAAGTATTCTTCTGTGAATAAGAGTCCAGACAGCTCATTTCTGTTAAGGTCTATTAAAGTCAGTACTCAGTGCTGACCTTTTAAGTTACCTTGAAGATAAATAAAAGTTTGGAGCAGTCTGTCTAGGTGGCCTTTTACTTCTTTGAATTGTATGCCACAATTATGTCTTCAGGACATATTTTTTTTCCTAGGCACACTGTAATTGTTAACAGCACCGTCTTACTGTAGAGTGACTTAACTTCAGAAAAATAAACTGTAGCACAGTTTCACCTTTATATGAAAGAGAGATTAATGGTCTTGAAGAGGAAGACATTCTAGCATAAGACTTTCAATAAATCATCGTAAGCCATTTGTTATTTTTCATCAAGTTGTGGTGGGTTATTTAGCATTCGCTAGATGCTTCACCGGCTTCATTATATAAGATAAAAATGCGGCAGACTGTATACACCTTGCTTTTCTCCCTAGTGTCTTCCAACTAGGTACCTGGTCACAAAGCAGTAGCTTGAGTCAGCTGTAAGCAGCTGCTGCATACATCCCAAGACAATTCTTTCTTAATAATAGTAGGAATAAATAAATAAATAAAACCCCTCGGATTTTGTTGGACTTCCTGAAATAGAGAAAACAGCTGTTCTCAGAATGTAACAAACAGGAACAAAACATCTGAAACAAGACAGTTGCTAAATCCTGCAAAAAACAAACAAAAAAAAGGTGGTAAGTTCTGGAGCTTGCTCTGTACAGACTTGATGGAGGACCTGAGGTTGGGGGCACAACTGAACAGGATCTACCAGTGTTCTAAAAGACAGAAACACAGTCTTGGATATCTCTAGGCTTCTCAATCCAAGTAGGAACCAGAGGTTTAGAAAGACATCTATACTTTGCTCTGCTTCACAATGCATATTACACAACCCAGGCACTGGAGTTACACTGGCCTGATGGTGATGTGTCTTAACACCTGTACACCTCCAGATATATGAAGATATCTCAAAGAGATCCCAGCCTATCTTTGAGATATAGGTTGGGTCCAAGTGGACAGGATAAGCCATCCCAGGGACAGCTGGCAAATGGATCAAAAAAATGCATCCAAATGTGCACATCTGGCTCCCACCCCTCCCCCACCCTCACCCTGTCCCTACCTGTCCTTTGGCCACCTTAAAAGGTACCATTTTGGAAGTGGTACCAAATCAGTGAGGCATTTCCGAGGCATCTCCCTGGCCATTTGAATGGCCGGGAAGCACCCATGAACTGGTGGACAGGTGCATGAGCACTGTGGATGCTCCTCCAGGATGCCCGTGGCCTGTCCCTGTTCCAGCAGTGGACTGCATGCCTTCTGGCCATCTCAAGGCATTTCTGTTTGTGCCTGCTCACTTATGTGTCAGCACACCGCCACCCCAAGCTGGCGGTCTGGACCCTGCCATACTTATGTAGAGCTTAGTCACTATCCTAAGCCGTTTGGAAGCACAGTTTAGGATGACTTTAAGACATCTCTTTGAGATACACACAGGAAAATTGTCAAGACATATTCAGAACTACCATAGCATGTGCTTAAAATGTTGCAGTAGTCAGATAAACTCATAGCAATATTATATTTGAAACATCATTTTAAAAAAATGAAATCTCTGTCTTGTGAAACAGTGAAAATAAAATGTGGTGCCGTTCTGAACCTGACTCAGAATCACAGTGAGCTTTCCTAGTTATGGATTTAGGTACAAACTGAAACAGCCAAATCTTACCAAAAGGGTTGGCATTGTTTTATAGTTCTTGGTGGAAATTTCAGTGCATGTTGGTCATCGCATGGTTTTCCACTGAAAGTTTGTGGTTTCATGTTATTTTAATGTGAAATGAGGTAAAATCTAGTGGTTTGGGTTGTGGTAGCAGAAAGATTTTTGGATTTATTTAAATCGGTCTTAAAGCTTAGTAAAGATGTGAATTAAATCCAAAGAACTGATTGAATCCTTGTGCAACATTTTTCCATAGCTTGAAAGATGCCAGTTCCAAATGACAAGAAAAAAACCCCAAACCTCTGAACCCTGAAATTATGAAGTGGGTTTGGAAACCTTGGAAGTTTTTTAGTTGTAAATTTAGAGTTCCTTTCATTTGATTCTTGGCTTTTGGAGCTACACTGTATTGTATTTTTTCAAGTTTTTCTCTGCAAATGCAAGAGTTTAAAATTAACTTTTTTTCTTCCAGATGAAAACTGAGATTTCCACATGAGCTACTGTGATATTTACAAGAAAATCTGAGTTGGCAACTCTGCAGCCAGTTGGGAGTGGAAGACAGAACTCCTTAGGGATCTACTAAGCAGCTTGTTCATGTAGAGTGATGAAAATGGAAGAAAACTCATAGCTTAGTATATTTATAGAGATGGGAATGTTATCAGTACTGACGAGGGAAGGGTTCCCCCCTCCTCCTGGATGTGATCAAGACTTCTGTGCAATGTCTGCTTTTGATGGCTAAAGTCACTGAAGAATTTGGTGTACTTTTCCCTGTTTATACCTGGCAAAAAGACACAGTGAAGACTTCCTTCCATTTTGTGATATGAGTGTAGTCCTGAGGAGAGTTTCACCCTCCTCAGCCCATTGTCTTCAACAGACTGTGAGGTTCAGATTCATCCTGACATGTTTTTTCTGTAAGGCTTAGAATTATGAAATACCAAAGGAACCATCAGATTTGTTCACACTTCTGCTTCTTCAGAGAAAACCTGCTGTCTTTCCTAATTATTCCACTAGAGTGAGTTCATTGTTCCAGAGGGGCTTCACTCACCTTTCAGATAGGTGGGTAGCTGTGTTGATCTGAAGATAGATCCAGATGTGTAGTTGTGTTGGTCTGAAGCAGCAGAACAAAGTTGGAGTCCAGTGGCACCTTTGAGACCAACAAAGTTTTATTCAAAGGTGTGAGTTTTTGTATGCACATACACTTCCTCAAACAAACTGAAATGAAACTTATCAGTCCATACATACAAGGCAGAGGTTGAACGGCAAATTAGCATACATGCATACAATATAATGAAATGTTTTAACAGATGCAAATAGGAATAACAAGCTAAGTTTATAAAACATCATTGTTTAGATTTAATTCCAGGGGAAAACAAGGAGGCAAATAAAGATGTCAGAATTGGCGATAGATGTATAAATGAATCCTCCTTAATTATGGAGTGTTAAGAGCAATCATCTGATCCTGGTGTCATGCTCCATCTGTCTCAAGTGTGGCGGTAACAGAGAGTATATTTTGCTTTGAGGTGAGGTGATTTGTAGTGCTGTGTTATGTCTCCTCTGTTACCAAACCAGAGGAATGCATTCCAATATACCATTCTTATGCATTGTATTACATTACAATCATTATTCTAATCTGTTATTCCAAATAATAAATACACTAAAATAAAGAGAATGTTGGTGAGAATACAGATCTAAGGACTGAATGGATTTAGCATATGTAGTGGGATAAGAAACAAATATCCCTGTTAAGTTCTGGGGTGCCTTTGTTCTTGAATGTTGTAATAATTTGTAATTCAGCAGTTTCCCTTTCTAGTCTGTTCCTGAAGTTCCTTTACAATAAAACAGCTGCTTTGAGGTCACCCATTGAATGTCCTGGAAGGCTGAAGTTTTCTACAGCTTTCTCAGCCTTATGATTCTTGATGTCAGATTTGTGTCCATTTATCCTTTGGCATAGGGTTTCACCTGTATGTCCTATATAGAGGGGCAATGTTGGCATTTAATGGCATATACCAGGGGTGGCCAACGGTAGCTCTCCAGATGTTTTTGCCTACAACTCCCATCAGCCTCAGCCATTGGCCATGCTGGCTAGGGCTGATGGGAGTTGTAGGCAAAAACATCTGGAGAGCTACCGTTGGCCACCCCTGGCATATACAATGTCAGAAGATGAGCATATGAATAAGCCTATGAAGTTGATGTTGCTAAGTCCAATGATCGTATTGACTGAGTGTCTATGGCAAACGAAGTTGGCATCTGGGTTTATTACAAGCTCTGGTACCATTGTCCATGTTCAAATTAGATGTTGCATTATTGTGAGTGAGGAGTGGTTTGAGACTGGGGAGCTGTCTATGTCCAAGAAAAGGTTTGCCCCCCTCCCCCAGTACTTGTGAAAGAGAACTGTCATTATCCAGTAGATATTGTAAGTCAATGATGATACATTGAACTGTATGTATGTATTGTAGAGAGCCATATGTTATCATTAGTGGTGTTCTGTTATTGTCTCCTTTATGTATGTAGAGAGCCAGTTTGGTGTAGTGGTTAAGTGTGCGTACTTTTATCTGGGAGAACCAGGTTTAATCCCCCACTCCTCCACATACATCTACTGATGTGACCTTGGGTCAGCCACAAGTTCTCTCAAGGCTGTTGTGCTCAAAAAAAGTTGTGGGAGAGCTCTCTCAGCCCCGCCTATCTCACAGGGTGCCTGTTGTGGGGAGGGAAAAAGAAAGGAGATTTGTAAGCAGCTCTGAGATACCTTTGGCTAGCAAAGAGTAGGTATAAATCCAGCAAAGGGTGGGGTATAAATCCAGTGAAGGGTGGGGTATAAATCCAAACTCCTCATCTTCTTTGGGTCTGTCTTGCAACAGGTTTTCTCTGGGTATCATTCTGGCTTTGTGAATCTGTTTTCTATCATAATCAGGTGGATACTTCAGTTCCAAAAAAGTTTGTTGTAGATCCCTCAGATGAGAATCTCTGTCTGTAGGACTGGAACAGATGCAACTGTAGTGTAGGGCCTGGCTACAACAGATTGTTTGGTATTATTAGGATGGTAGCTGGAGGCATGTAGGTAGGTTTGTTGGGTGATAGGTTTCTGGTATAAGGTGGAGCTTATGTGTCCCTTATGTATTTTCACAACAGTGTTCAGAAAATGTATTTCTTACATTGATTGGTTCATTGTCAGGTTGGTGGTGGGGTAAAAGTCATCAAATGCCTGATGGAATATGTCTGGGGCTTCTTTACCTTGTCTCCAGACAATAACAATATCATCAGTGTAATGCATATATAAGAGAAGTGTGAGTGGGTGGGAGTTTGGGAAATGTTGCTCCAAGTCATCCATAAAGATGTTAGCACATTATGGGGCCATGTTGGTTCCCATGGCTGTACCATGGATCTGGAGGAACAGGTTGTCACTAAATCTGAAGTGGTTATGTTTGAGAACAAAATGGCACAGTTTTGTGGCAAAGTCAGCTGTGATGTTGTCAGAAATCGTATTCCTTATGACTTGTATTTGTTTGGGATGTTGGCAAACAGCTGCCCTGAGCCTGCCTCGGTGGGGAGGGCAGGATATAAATCAAATAAATAAATCCATGGTGACTAAAATAGTATTCTCTGAAAGGTTGTTCAAAGATTGCATTTTCCTCAGAAAATCTGTGGTGTTGCAAACATAACTAAAAGTGTTGGTGGCTTGGGGTCTTAGAACTGAATGCATGTATCCAGATACCCCCATGGTGATAGTATGTATTCCTAAGACACTGGGGCATCCTGGGTTGCCAGGTTTGTGTATTTTGGGTAGAAGATAAAAGGTTCCTGTGATGTGTCTGAAAGTATTTGTTCCTGAATGTGCAGATGTAATTTCTTTATAAACTTGTTTAGTTCTTTTTTTGTATTCCTGTGTGGGGTCAGAGCCCAGTTCTTTGTAAAAAATAGTATTTAAGAGTTGTCTTTGAGTCTCCTGGATGTAGTCTGATCGATTAATGATGACAATGTCTCCACCATTGTCCACTTCTTTAATTATAATATCCGGATTGTCCCTGAGATTGCCTGTGGCCTTCCTTTCAGCATGGTTGAGGTTCTGCTGTACGCTTTGTTGTTTGTTGATCACATCGATTTGGACCCTGTGGCAAAAGCATTCAGTGCAGAGATCCAGTGTGGTATTGTGACCATTAGGAGGGCCCATGTGGAATTTCTTATTTTTAGTATTGTTTTGATGATATGTAGTGGTAATTATCTTGTTCATTGGTGGGTTGGAGGGATTGTAACTGTTCTCCAGTAGGTTGTGTGATGGTATGTTATGAAGATGTTGCCTGTTCTTTCTTGTTTTGCTCTAGACTTGCCAGACCCATGATCTGGCCCAGAAGTCCCCTGACCTTTGAGGCTCTAATTCACCAGCTCGAAACTGGCCAGCAGGGGAAATCCCACTCCCCTGATGATGTCACTTGGAAGTGATGTCGTCATGTCACCAATTTTGTGGGTCGATGCTTTGGGTTTTCAACAAACTCTATGGTTTCATAGCAAAAAACCCCATAGAGTTTTTGCCCAAAACCCAGAGCATTTTACACAACATCAGTAATGTGATAATATCACTTTTGAGTGACATCATTGCATGGGGCAGAAGACTTCACGACTGGGTCCAGGATCCCTCTGCCAGCAGCGTGGTAGGACCTGGCAACCCTATTCTGTTCTTGCATATGTTGAAAGTACTCCTTTAGGTGTAGATGACAGAAAAAGGCTTGCAGGCCCCACGGAACTGAATCATCTCTGTGGATTTGGTGGGGCAGAATGAAAGCCCACATGAAAGAACTGGTTCCTCTGCGGGGCTGAGTTTGTGCTGTGACAGGTTGACAATATTCTTGGATTTTTGTTAAGATTAGCAGCCTGCAGATTTGAGAGTTTTTTATTTTTATTTTTTGTTGCTTAGCAATTCCTTTTGACAACGGTAGATGGCTTGTCTTTTCTCATGGAAATTGTATACCTCTCACTGGTGGAGCTGGCATCACAGCTTATGAGCTTCTCTCACTGCTGCGAGTGCCACATTTACTTTGGATTATTATATTTTCAATTCTGTCCCCAAGCAGAGCCAGAAAACAGAGAATCTGTGATCCTGATTTAACCTTTTTAGCCTACTAAACCCTGGAACTAAGTGCAGAGTTTGGTCTCCTGACACCCAGCACTATTTTCCTCCCCATATCCACAGCTATTATTTATTTATTTATTTATTTATTTATTTATTCTATGACTTATATCCCGCCCTTCCCATAAAATGGCTCAGGGCGGCTCACAACAAACGATAAAACAATAAACAAAGTGCAAAATTGTTACAATTAAAAAGTCAAAACATTTAAAAACCTTAAAATCTTAACATTAAAACTATACCGTATATTTCACTAAAGTCTGATAAGCTACATAGCTATAAGCTATTATTGAGCAAAAGGCCTGTGCATCAATAATGGGAAGGTACTGGTGGGCCCCTGGCTATGCCATCATCACAGATTGAATCATCATAGGCTGAAACTAAACCCCAAATCAATCAGTCCTATCTGCTAAAGGGATGTGTACAATAAGGATTATTTTTTCATAATTACAGAAATGCTTTCTATTTCTGAAAACTGATTTCAGGATCAAAAACCAAAGGGACTTTTTTATGCTTTCATTATCAAGAGAATGGATTGTATTAGAAGGAAACTGCAAGCTTTAGTTTTTTGTGAAATAACTCATTTTTTTAAAAAAAAATACCCCAACTTGTATAAATTGTGGCTCAAGAGCCTCAGCTTATTTTGAAACATAAATTAATTATCTATTACAAGCATGCTATTGCTTATCTCGTTCAAAGTCTCATTAGCATGCAAATGATTCTAATTAGGTCACTGTCAGACAATATTTATGTAGTCACTTTCTGAGATTTAGAATGAAGGCTGTAGTTAGAAACATTCTTCCCCCAAATCAGCTTTGCTTAACAGAGATCACTGAACACTGTATTAATTCACAAGGATTAATCTCTAGTAAGAAAAAGAAAATGCATAGCTCCGCTCCCCAAATAATATATGTTTCAGTTTCCACATTTAGAAGCCTATTAGCAGGATGCGAATATCATACTTTAATAGGAATAATTTAGCATTTCTTTCCTCTTGTTGTCTTTGGTCTCTTGTTTCTCAATCAATTTTGCAACAAGAAATAGGAGAACAAAACATTGAAATAATCATGTGGCAGTCTCAGAATCACATCTGTTACATAGGCTTAAGATACAAAAGAAGTAATGCTGGTTTAGCATAGGAGGAGAAATTGAAATGTTAAATGTCAATTCTTGCAACAACCCTATACTTTGCTAAGATTCAACAAATCTGTATTTTGTCATATATGCAATCATTTTTGACAGAGGTAACTGCATTGTGAGAGTGGTCTAAATAGCCAGTTTGGCCCAAACTCATCAGGATTTGGGAGCTAAGCCAGGCCAGCCATCGCTAGTACTTGGATAAGAGACTAGCAAGGAAATCTGGAGTTGCTTTGTGGAAGAAGCCAATGGGACACCAACTCTGTTCATCTCTTGCCTTGAATACTACATGCTTGGGATCATCATGGGCCAGTTGTATATGACTCAATTGTATATTCTTATTCACCACTTCTATAACACAAAATCATGGTAGAAACTTTTTAAAAGTATGGTTTTAGTGTAGCAGTTGGACTGTGATCTGGGAGGCCCAAGTTCAAATGACCACTCTGCTATGAAAGCTTGTCAGGTGACCTTCAGCCAATCGTTCTCTCTCAGCCTAACTTTCCTCACAGGATTGCTGTTGTGAGAGTGAAATGAACTGTGATGAAGCTACGTTCCTGTGGTCAAGAAAGGTGTGATACAAAATGTATAAATAAATAAGGATGCAGTGTGTCTTGCAATGCTAGCATGAGTATAAGCACACTTTGTGGGTGGTGATGCCCCAAACAACTACTTGTGTAGTGAACTGGCCATATAGTTTGAGTCCAGTAGCATCTTAAAGGGCAACAAAATTGTCCAGTGTACTAGGTTTTGTGAGTAAAATGTCACATGAGAATGAGATGGAGAATGATGTAAGCCACACTGGGAAGAAAACTGTGGCACAAAATGTTTGCCCCCCCCCCAAGGACAAAATAACGAGACAGACATCAAGTGATTGGAATAAAATTGGGCCACTTTATTAATTAACCTCACAAACAGCAAGGGTACCCCACCAGCGGCCTGGCCAGGGCTGGGGTCACCGTGACCGCTCCCCTGACATAACGGGTGAGAGACCCAGCCCCCCGGCCAGAGCTGAGCGCCTCAGCTCCCTCCGGGCAGGCCCAGCAGGGAGGCCCTCACCAGAGGGCCCAAACTCAGATGCGCGTCTCACCAGAAAGCACCCTCTAGCCGAGTCTCCCAGCAGTCTGCAATCCCCACCCGGGTCTTCAAACCCCAGGGTTGATCATGCCAGACCCCAAATTCCCCAAAAGGGGGATGCTTCACAGTCCTCCCCTGGCCACATAGTGCCCTAAACCCCAAAAACCTGCCACTACTAAGGCCAAGTCTCTACTTAGGGCTTGGCGCCCACCGGGAGGCCCAAAGCCACCCGCAACCCTTGCTGCAAATTTCTCAGGGAAAGCATATTACCCTTTTCTGAGAGATGGACCCCATCCCCTCTGTAGAGGTCAAGACATCTCAGAATATCCAGATGGGGCAGATAGTGGCCCAACCCTTTCTCGAGCAGCTTTTTAAGCTCCTTATTAGCCTTGTACCTGGCCCTTTCTACCGCTGCAGGGTCCAAAGCACAATGCCATACCAGGCGGGGCAGCATGGCTGACCACACTATGATGGTCCCCGGTCATCGCTCCTGAATGTGCAGAAAATCATCACGGGCCTGCCAAACTAAGGCCTTGCCCTTCAGTAACCCCAGATCATTACCTCCCAGGTGAACTATTAAGATCTGAGGAGGAGGACCCACTCTATCACGAAACAGTAAAGGCAGCAGGCCTGACCACTGAAGGCCACGGCGCCCCTGCCACTCAATAACTGTGTGCTGGCTGAGTCCCAGCTGAGAGCCCACCGCAGTTCTCCTTGCTTGCAGAGCGGCCCAAAACACGTGGCTATGGCCGCAGATGAGAACTCGGCTCCGGCTCCTCTGGCCAGGAACAACAGCATCTAAAAAGAAAAAAACAGTTAAACACCAACCGAACAGAACATTCCCTGAAACCCAACTCATTCACGGCCCAAGCAAAGGCTGCACATAAGCCTTATAGGCCGATGAACGCCAGTGCCCCAACCTCTGAATAGAGGCGGAAGGATACCCCATTGCAGCAGCAGTTGAGGCTGCCCCGATTCTAAAGGAGTGGGTCCCAAACCCGCACCCCTGATAGCCCCAACTCACCCAAGGCCCGAGACGTCACAGCCCAAAACTGGTGCTTTGTCAAAGGGGCACCCCCAGAATGAATAAACAAAAACCCATCCTGACTACCCCGGACTGCCACATAAGCAGCCAAAGCTGACACGGGACACAAATCAAGCTCAGAGCAACTGCCCAGCTCCAACACTGTACCCCGCTGCAACTGATCCATCTTAGAATGACGGACAGTAATAAATGCCTTACCCCCAGACAACCGCAAATCCCTCAACCACAGCGCCCTACCAGAAACATCGTTCCTGGATTGGGCCACCAACTCACTCACCCTAAGTGCCCCAAAGAAAGCCACCAAGGACGCGGCATGAAACAAGCATGCCTTGAATAATGAGGAACACACCCCATCCCACACCCTCTTCAAGCCACGCAGAATCAACGGCGACACCGGATTCCGCGCATCAAACCTAGGCTCAGCCTCCCTGGGCCAACCCTCCAGCATCTTTCGAATAGGAAAATCTGCTGTATCCTCCCTATAACCTAGCGCCTTGCTGGCAAAAGCCAGCGCCGACAGGCGCCCCCTAATAGAACGCACCGCTAACCCCTTACCTCGCAGCGACACACAGTAATGGAGCAAATGCTCCACCGGGAGGGGCCAAACCCTGCGATACCCTACCTCTGCCCGAAAGTCCTCATAAGACTTCCGAGTACTAGGTGCAATGGCTAGACCTATCACTTTGCACGCCTCGGCTTTCCAATCAGCCATAGCTCCTGGGGCATTGCAACTGGCTCTCTGTCGGCCTCAGGGGCCAGCTGACGAAACCTCTCCATCTGTTTACGAGATAGAGCATCAGCCACCCCGTTACTCACACCTGGAACATGCTTGGCTAAAAACAAAATGTTAAGCCGCAAACAGCGTAGAGTGAAGGCCCTCACCAACCGCATAACCCGCCCGGATTTGGATGTAAGGGAATTAATGACGTGGACAACTGCCATATTATCACACCAAAAATGCACCGTGTGATTGGCCATATCCTTCCCCCACAGCCAAACCGCGACTAAAATGGGAAAGAACTCAAGAAACGTGAGATCTCGGTTCACACCCATCAGCGCCCAGGAGTGAGGCCAACTATCCGCGCACCAGTGTCCATGAAAGTAGACCCCAAAACCTAATGATCCCGCAGCATCAAACATGACCAGGAGCTTAGCTTCAAGCCTCAAATCGTCCCTCCAAAAAGAGACTCCAAAAATTCCTGCCAAACCTCCAAATCATCCCTCATGCTGCGTGTGACCCTAATTCTATGCTGAGGCAAGTGTAAGCCTGCCATAGCATCGCACAACCTTCTATAACCACGTGCTCTAAACCCAGCACAGACTTAAAGAAACGGAACTCTAGGCCCATGAAACGAGATCCTAAAACCAAACCTAAAACCATCCAACAAATACAAATATCCCAGCCCTTCTGGGATACTCTGCCAGCCACCATTCAAGAGGCCCCACCCTTATCAGGCTGGGGCCCTTTTTTAGCTGGAAACACTCCTCCACCTCCCCCAGGCTTTTTCGGGTTCTTACGTCTCCTGGCTCTGGGACAGCTGTCAAAGGAATGTGAGCCCCCACACAAGGGGCATTCGTGCCTAAACTGGCACGCTTTCCTGTTGCAAACCCCGAGGGAACCGAACTCCCAGCAGAGCAAGCGGGGTTGAACCGCCTGCCCCGCAGCGCCATGGGGAGAGCCTGACGAAGTCGACACAATAATAATAATAATAATAATAATAATAATAATAATAAATTTTATTTATATCCCGCCCTCCCCACCTAGGCAGGCTCAGGGCGGCTAACAACATATTCAAATAAAAGTTATACAGTAATTCTAAATCAGCATTAAAAAGGTATACAATAATTTTAAAATCAGCATTATCTTAAAACCATTCCAATTTACATAATTTAACAGTAACAATGTTCCTGGCGCTATTCTGTCTGTTTGCATAATGGCGAAGATCACTGAGCAGAGTCACTTTGGCAGGTCCATCAATTCGGCTATCCTTAGTCAGCAGTCTGCGAAGGCCAGCCTAAAAAGGATGGTCTTGCAGGCCCTGCGGAATTGGTCAAGACTCCGCAGGGCCCGCACCTCTTCTGGGAGCTGCTTCCACAGGCATGGAGCTGCAACGGAGAAGGCCCGTGCGCGGGTGTTCTGCAATTTCGCCTCCTTTGGCTCAGGGATAGTCAACTTGTTCTTCCCTGCTGACCTCAGTGCTCTCTGGGGCTCGTATGGGGAGAGACGGTCCCTCAGGTAGGCAGGTCATCGACCATATAGGGCTTTAAAGGTAATAACCAGCACTTTGTAGCGAACCCGGTATGTGAGTGGCAGCCAGTGCAGTTCGCGCAGCCTTGGCTGTATATGCTCCCACTTCGGGAGTCCTAGTAACAGCCCAGTAGCCGCGTTCTGCACCAGCTGCAGCTTCCGGGTTCGACACAAAGGCAGCCCCATGTAGAGGGCATTACAGTAGTCCAATCTTGAGGTCACCATCACATGAATCACTGTTGCTAGGTCCCAGTGCTCCAGGAAAGGGGCCAGTTGCCTTGTCCGCTTCAGATGAAAAAACGCCGACTTGGCAGTGGCTGCTACCTGGGCCTCCATTGATAATGAAGGCTCCAGTAGAACTCCCAGGCTCTTGACTAAATACTGGGAGAGGTATTTCCCTCCCTAGAGCGCCACGACCCACGCAAAGGACCTCTGTCTTCGTTGGGTTCAGCTTCAGCCCACTCAGCCTAAGCCAGGTCGCCACAGCTTGCAGTGCCTGGTCCAAGTTCCCTGGGATGCAGTCAGGCCGGCCATCCATTAGCAGATAGAGCTGGATGTCATCTGCATATTGATGACAGCCAAGCCCAAACCTCCGGGCAATCTGGGCAAGGGGGCGCATGTAGATGTTAAATAACATCGTAGAGAGAACTGCTCCCTGGGGCACCCCACAGTCTAGTGTGCGCCTCTGGGAGAGCTCGCTCCCAATTGCCACCCTTTGTCCCCGTCCCTTGAGGAAGGAGGAAAGCCATTGTAAGGCCAACCCCCTAACCCCTATGGTGGCGAGGCAGCGGGTCAGTAGCTGATGGTCGACCATATCAAACGCCGCCGACAGATCTAACAGCATCAGCACCACCACGCCACCTCGATCCAGATGCCGCTGGAGGTCATCTACCAAGACGACCAGCACTGTCTCCGTCCCATGGCCAGGGCGAAAGCTGGACTGGCAAGGGTCTAGGGTGGAAGTGTCATCCAGAAAACTCTGCAGCTGCAATGCCACTGCCCTCTTCCTCTCAGCGGAGGAAGACCTATTTACCAAATGGCCACTGTTGGAGTGGTCACCCAGATTAGGCCTGGCAGGGGACATAACCTGCAGCCAAAGCTGCTGGTGGATCCTGTCCCACGGAAGAGATGGATAAAGGGCAGCTCTCATCTGAAACTCTTCATCATACTGCAGCCACGCCGGGCCACTAAAGGCCGTATAGCCCTTATATATAATATCTAAGTACTGAAAAAGGGCTGCGGCCCTCCAAGGCTGAGCCCGGGCGATCACCCCTGTGTATATACAGAACCCTGGAAGCCTATTGGCCCAGGTTCTGTCCAACTTACACTTCTTCAATTTTTCCTTCTCTTTTTCACCTAAATCCTCCTTATCTTTTTTTTCCAATTCCCTAAAGAGCAAGGAAAATATATCCACATACTCCCCTTTTAATATTTTCTCACGCGTTGCGGGGAGCAAGTGGTCATCCAATGGTAGAGCAACATCTCCAAAGGGCAAAGAAGCAAAAGGCACCATCCCATAGAGGGAAGGTGCCCCGATGAAGGGGCTAGCCATACCCACTTGACCAGCACCTGCACAAGCCCCGCAAGGCCCCCCTTGCCTACTAAACCCAGGCCAGGTAACAGGGGACCCAAACCCAAAGGCAGAAGGCATGCCTGAACTAGACGAGGGGCACCCTTGGCCAGCCAATAAGGTGGGGCCACAAGGACCCCAACGCCAAGCCTGACCACTACCAACCTGTAAATTTCCAGCCAACTTACCACCCAATCCAGATGGAACAACCGCCGTCCCCATACCAAAAGCTCCTGTAGCCGCTGCAGCATCCGCCCCACTGGACCCAGCATCCATAGATGCACCAGCAGACCTGCCCTCGAGGAGAGAAAGCCTAGTTAAAATGTTGGCTTGGCGACCCCTTCTGGATGTCCCGGGACTGTCTAGCCCCCCAAGACAAGGCCGACCTGACGCTTGTTCAAGCGTTCTCAGTCTGCTCATAATGTTAGCCTCCACCACCCCATCACCCTCCTCTTCAGACGAAGATGCAGGAGGTGGAGGTCTCTTAGGCGGTGCCCTAGGTGTCTTGGGTGCCAGCTTCTTGCCCTTAGACTACTCAGACCCCTTACCACCAGCCATGATGACAACACAAAACTCTTAAAGAACTCTACACCAACCCTTCTGATGTATGAGCCCCAAAATGGCCGCCGCCTTGTTACCAGGCAAATTGAAGCCTAAAATGGCCGACAGTCCTGTTACCAGGCAAAACTGAAACCTAAAATGGCCGCCGCCACCCCCACTGTTGAATAAGCCCAAGATGGCTGACAGACCTATTGCCAGGCAAACTGCTGCCTAAAATGGTTGCCACCGCCCCCTCAATATACACACTGTCCGCCCACCAGGCTCTAACCGCACCACCAGGCCACCCCTGAAGGGTCTGCCTCAAAGGCCACAAACCAGCCCCCAAACCAGACAAAAGAACGGAAGGCTGAGTCAACCTCAAGCCGGCTACCTAAAAAACCCAGCTTCCACCGGGAATCAAACTCAGGTTGTGAGCAGAGCTCAGGACTGCTATACTGCAGCCCTAACACTCTGCACCCTGGGGAACCTTGAAGAAAAACCCCTAAGGGGCTGCCTCAAGGGTTGCAATCCAACCCCCCAACTATCCCCAGTTAAGCCAGGATACCAGGGAGCAATAAAAAAACAAAAACAAACAAACCCAAGAGCAAAAGGGGATAACCCAACGCTGCTCAGATCAATGCACCCCTCAGGGACGTGAAACACCGCCCTGACAAACAGCCCCTGCACAAACCACGATCCCTGGAGCCCAAGCTGGACCACCACCCTCCAAACTCTCGAAAAGACTCAGCCACAGAGTGAAGAAAAACTCCGACAACAGCCGAGGCTTCCCCCAACGCGTCCCACAACGCTGCCTGCGCCTCCGATCTGCCGCCGACCGATCCTTCCAGGAAAGCCCAAAGCCAGGGAAACTCCAAAAGACGTCCGCCAAAGCCATGCCCGACGCAGACTGAGAGGAGCGCAGGTCTGGCTGTCAATCAGCCAGACCTCGCCCTCCAGCCTGAGCGCCTAAATGGGCGCCCTCTGTCTCTCCTCGTCCGGGGAGGCAAACTTGTGCCTCTGCAGCCCAGCCGCTGCACTGAGGGCTGCAGGCACATGAATGACTAAAGAGCCATGAATGAAGAGAGTTTTGGCATATGAAAGCGTATACCTTTGGAAAATGTTGTTTGTCCTTCAGGTGCTACTGGTTTTGAATTTTGTTCCTCTACTACAGACATGCATGGCTACCTGACCGGTCATGTAGACACATTCACTTCAAAAGTGGTTGTGTGAAAAGTCTCTTCCACAATTAGACATTTGCTATCTGGATTGCAGTATGGCCATCTCTTATTTTATTTTGTTCATCTAGGAAATTTTTAAAGCTACTTCTCTTAGGGTCCCGCTTAATGTGACTTATGAATGAAATGAAATTGTCATAAATGATCAAGAGAAAAACAAAACAAGCCATTTAAAAACAAGACAAGGACATAAAAATGACATAAAAGATCCATAAACCATAAAGTGATTGCAGTGACTCAATGTAGAGTTAGTAGCCAGGCCATGTAGCCCAACTGCAGCTCATTACTCTTGATACATATTGGACTTGTGCCTAAATCTATTGGCACTGTCCTTGGAGACTATGCCCTTCATCAGTCCACGCTGACTTTTCACCATGCTGCTGAAAAGCACATTGTGCTATGTGACTGGCTCGATGTATAACAGAGCAGCTGAAAGTCAGAGAGGTTGATGAAAAACCGCAGATGCCCCAGGCTCAAACGATTATGGGAACAGGTCTTTACTAAACCAATTCAATCCCCATTGGGGAGATATTTTTTTCTGTCTTGTGAGAGGATAATATAGACATGTGGTGAACTTTTCAGCAGACAGGTTCCATGAGCTGATGTAAGTTTGGGCTGATATTACCTCTCCAGGAAATGCCAGGGTGCTCTTGATGGAGATATACACACTTAAAAGAAATTTTTTTTTCAATATGGATCAGCCCTCATGTTTATGAAATTTCCTTTCCACATGACCTGCAAACTGAAAGCCCTTAACTGCATTTGCCACAGGTTTCCAGATGTGTGCTTACAAAGTTTTCGCTACGGCCAGTAATGAGGATTCAAAATTATGTTTAAATATAAAGTAAAATGTGGTTTCAGATGGGACTTGAGTAACTTCTTAATATTACTTACTTCTTAATTATAAATTGAAGGGAGAAAAATCACACTTCCAACTTTCACACAGATTTTCCTCTTAGGGGGAAAAAAATGATTATATTCACCAAGCAGATAACATTTCAGACTTGTACATTATTTGAAACATGCAGTAATTTAATTATAATTAGGGATGTCATAATTACTGCTTGGTAGTGCTTATAGAATCACATAAACACAGTCATTTTCATACAGTTTATATATATATATTTAAAAAACCCTTCATAGAGAACACCCAATATCTCTGAAGGAGTAATTCTATATTTTACCTTTTTAATCTTTCTCTCTTTAAATGAAGGCATCTAGTGACAATTGACATTATTTTTGTGATGAATGACTTGTGAGTGATAAAAAGCTAACCTGGCCTTTGGATCCCTTCACTGGGTCTTATTTGCCTGATAAATAATTGTACATAGTAAAAATGAGCTCTGGCAGCTTGTGGAACATACAGGGGAATTATCTGGCTCATTCACATGTGATGATACATAATGGCCAGCTCTAGTTTTGGAAGACAAAGAGGCATGGGGTCACATCTCTGAGGTCTTCATAGATCCAGAGTTGATTTTTTTGGCTTACTAACCATTGTAGTATTTGAGTGCTTTTGAAGTAATTAAATACATTAGGAATACAATAGCTTGGGGTATTGTGTATGAATTTTCTACAAGCAGTCAAGAGCAGAATAATTTACTTTTGCTTTCAAAAGATACTTCACTTGGGATTTATCCAAAAGGTCAGCAAACCTTGTTTATTTCTGAGTTTGTCTTGTAATTTTGCCAAGGAAAGAAGCACACCTGAAAGCAATAAGGAACAAAAATGATAAGTATCAATATTAATACCAATGTAGTTGTTATACAACAGAATAATAATAAAAAGGTAGTCCCCTGTGCAAGCACCAGTCATTTCCGACTCTGGTGTGACGTCGCATATATTATAATATGTCATCCTTTCATTTGGGCCTTTCAGCTAGAAAGAAAAATGTAAGAGTGGATAACTAACATCATTCCAGAATTAATTTTCCCCCAAAAATGGAAAACAAAAGTTTATATTTCAAATAACTGTCATATGAGTGCCGGGCTAGAGATGAGAAGAATATTTCTTGACCATAGGACTTAGAGGGAGATAGTATCAAACACTGCTTTCTGTGTCAAACACTGCAATTATTCAGGCTTAACATTATTGAACTAGTTGAATTGCCTGTTGTGCTCAGAGCTGGGGTGGGAAAGCAGCTAGAATCAAAAGGCATAGTAGAACACAAATTCAGAACTCCACTCAGGCACAAAGGTTGCTGGGCAATGTATGACAAAAAGGATAACCAGAACCCCATTGTATGGTAATAGGTAGGCTGGGGTTAGAAGCAAGAAGGTCAGATTGAAAATGAAACTTGTAAGCTGGACCAGATGTAAATTCCAAAGCAGAGAAGTGCCCATCAAGAGGGTTTCCCCTGCCATTTGTACTTGACCTGTGTTGTTTTTTTTGTAGTTGACATTCCCAGCCTAAGCTAACTGTAGGAGCTCACTAAGGTATAGAAACAGTCCCAAATTCTTAAGATAATGCGGCTCCCATCCAGAGGCAGGCTGCACAGCCTTGCATCTGGGGGCCGTTTTGCCTCCTTGTGAGGAGGAGGAGCGGGCAGGGCATCATCAGAGGTGGTGGCGGAGCAGGCATGTCCTAGAGGCAGGTACTGCTCCCTCCTCTCATTCTTCACCTTGTGCTAGGGGAAGGCAGAGCTCAGCTTGTGTGCTCTTTCCCTGCACGAGACCTGTTGCCAGTCACCGTGACTTTTCGGGCCGCGGTGGTTGGCGCATTGGACTTTGCCATGGCTGCTTGTAGCGAACCGTGGTGGTCTTCAGGAGGAGTCTCATCGTGTCAGGAGAATCTTCAGGAGTGACTTTGAGGGTCCATCATACTCTGCTGTGCCAGCTAAGGCTTTACCTTTCGGTGATCTGGCCTTACCTCTTGGGAATCACTTGTTGCCGGCCACCAAAGATAAGATACTGAAAGGGGAATTCGTGGACCTATTCTCTCTGCTCTATAGGGAGCTGGAGAAAAAGGATAAAGAGGATTTGGATGATAAGGAAAAGGAGAAAATCAAGAAGCGGAAAGTTGACAGGACATGGGCGAACTGGGTGCCCGGGTTCATTATTTACGCCGGAATTATTGCTAGGTCACATCCATGGAGGGCCACGTCCCTTTTTCAGTATTTCGACATCATTTACAAAAGCTATACTAGCTTTACCAGCCCAGCCTGGCTTCGATATGATGAGGAGTTCAGACTGAGGTCAGCTTTGAACCTGGCCCTTCAATGGAATCAGATTCAGCCATAGCTGTGACTACAGGTTATGTCTCCAGCACGACCTAACCTAGGTGATAGGTCAGACAGAGGACATGTTGTTCAGCACACAGCCACTGCTTCTGGTGCCCACAGCAGTGCGGAGCAGGTGGTCCGCCTGCTTTGTTGGGAGTTTGGGTCCCAGGGGGTGTGTGGTAAAAAGAACTGCCCATACAAACATGAGTGCCCTCTTTGCGGGGGGGGGGGGGTCTAATTCCTTCACAAATTGGTCCAGGGGTAGATTCAGGCGGGGACAGCGCAAGCAGGGCCTGGGTGGCACAGATAAGCCATTTGGTAAAGGGTCCCAGCCCAATAAGGGCGACAGTGCTTGAGGCATGGCTTCATGATTATCCAAGGGATGAAGATCAGCTTTATTTGTTAAATGGTTTTTAAGTTTAGGTTTAGAATTCCATTTCAAGGCCCCAGAAAGCCATTTATGGCCAATAATTTGAAGTCGATTGTAGGGATGGAGCACATAGTTCGTCGGAAGATTGGGAAGGAATTAGCCGAGGGTAGGGTGATTGGCCCATTTTCCGCACCCCCTGGGAGTACCTTGAGGGTCTCCCCGTTGGGCTTGGTGCCTAAAAAGGCCCCGGGTGAGTTCAGATTGATTCATCATTTATCTTACCCCCATGGGGAATTGGTGAATGATGCCATACCAGAAAATTTGTGTACTGTGTGGTACACATCTTTTGACCAAGCGGTGCAGATGGTAAGGCGTTGTGGGGTAGGGGCTGAGTTGGCAAAGTATGACATAAAGTCTGCCTTTTGCCTCCTACCAGTTCACCTTTTGGATTTTGAATTGCTGGGTTTTCATTTTGAAGGGTGGTTTTATATGGACAGGGCCCTGCCCATGGGGTGCTCTGTTTCTTGTGCGGCCTTCGAGCGCTTTAGCTCCTTTTTAGAATGGGTGGTGCTCCACCGAGCTTGTTTGAGCAATGTGCTGCATTATCTGGATGACTATCTGTTTGCAGGCCCCTTAGGCTCCGGCCAGTGTGCCCATTTGATGGCAGCCTTTGCAATGCAGTCGGTGGAACTGGGCATTCCTCTAGCCCATGAGAAGACGGAGGACCTACCCAGCAATTGATGTTCCTGGGGGTTGAACTTGATTCATTCCAACAAACTTCACGTCTCCTTAGGGACAAAATTCTAGGTCTGCAGAAAATGGTTGCTCAGTTTTTGCTGCTGCGAAAGGCAACCTTGAGGGAGCTGCAGCAGTTGGTGGGTCCCTTAAATTTTGCGTGTAAGGTGGTAGCTCCTGGTCGCCCCTTTTTGAGGAAGTTGTGTGATTCAATGGCTGGAAATATGCCAGCCGCATCACCAAATCAGGATTTCACGCAGCATGCGGGAGGATCTTTTACTATGGAAGGAGTTTTTAACCTCCTTTAATGGTGTCTCCTTTTGGAGGGCTGAGTTACAGCTGGAAGCTGAGCTGCAAATTACATCAGATGCAGCGAGTGTCCCTTGGGTGTGGTGTCTACTTTTGCGGACACTGGTGCACAGAGGAATGGCCCCAGGAATGGGTAGATGCGGGGTGGAACAGAGATTTGACTTTCTTGGAGTTCTTCCTGTTCTTGGTAGCCGTTTGGTTGTGGGGAAATAAGTTGGCAGACCACACAGTCCACTTTTGGTGCGACAACTTAGCCATGGTGCATGTTATCAATTTCCTCACTTCCAAATCCCCCAGGGTGACGAGGCTGGTGTGGGCCTTCACTCTCCATTGCCTGCGGCTTAATATTTTATTTTTTGCCAGGCATGTGCCTGGGATGGCTAATGGGGTAGCTGACGCTCTCTCCCACAAACAGATTAAGAGGTTTCACCAGCTGGTCCCAGACGCAGATCTTCTGACAGTGATGTCCCCCGGGATATGGATGATTGGTGGTTCGAGGCCAGCAGAGCAATAAGTCTCGTCATTGCTCCTAGTACCAGAAAATCGTACAACAGGGCAGTATGCCAGTTCAAAAGTTTCAGGAGCGAAGTTGGTTACCAAAGGGGATGGCCCCTTCTCTGGGTGAGTGAGCTGGTGGCTCAGTCCAAACAGGACATTTCAGGGAGGACCTTGATGTCCCAAGACATTCATCTAGCTGGCGGATCTGTATATGTTACAGTTCGTCATTCCAAGACCAATCAACTGCAATGGGGGGATACTATTAGTTTGGGTTCCTGTTCTGATGTCGAGATCTGTCCCATAGTGGCTTTAACGCGATACATGGTTGCTCGTGGTTTGGGTGCCAGCCTGTTGTTCTGTCACGGGGACTGTAGTCCCCTGACAAAGCATCCGTTTTAGACAGTGATGTGCAAGGCCCTATGCTGGGCCTGTCGGGAGTTAAGTGCGGCTCCCATTCCTTCCATATTGGAGCAGCATCTACGGCTGCTGCCCTGGGGTACTTCCCGCCTTCCATTCAGAAGCTTGGTAGGTGGCGTTCCTTGGCCTATAAGGGCTATGTTTTCCCTCTTGCACTGCAGTAATTGGCATCACGTTATTAGGGGGCTGTTATTCATTGTTTTTTCTTTTCTCAGGTGCTGTGGTCCATGGAGAGAGATGATGCATCCTCATATGTGGACACAGCTTCTTGTTTTGGGCTGCCCATCAGGCCAGGAGGACTTTGGCCGGGTCATAGCTGGGGCTCAGCAAGTGGACATTGAATGGTGTGGATGATGGGGTCTCCATTGCTTGGGCCTGTTGCTGCTCTTGTTCAAAGATGTGCACGTGTTGCCGCCACATGTGGTGATACATCTGGGTTGTAATGATTTAGGCCTGCTCAAGGGAAAAACCCTTGTGTTGTAGGCCAAAGATGACTTAGACTCATCAAGAGGCGTTGGCTGCAGGCTTTGATCGTGTGGTCGGCTATGATCCCACGCCAGGTATGGCGTGTGGCTTGGAACCCATGGGCGATTGAGAAAGCTCTGCACAAAGCCAATTTAGAATTTAAAAGAGCCCTTGAGGGGGGCTTGGGCCACTTTCTTCCTCACCCTGGGATCCGGGCTGATTGAGTGGATTTATACAGGAGTGATGGCGTACATCTTTTGGACAAGGGTAATGATACCTTTTTAGAGGACTTGAAACTTGGGCTTAAGGAAGTGTTGGGCATTTAGTGGGCACAGCTGCCTAGCAGAGGCTTAGCTTTGTGGTGACTGGGTTTTGGCCTTAACTTTCATTATGCAGCTCAGCGAGCACCTGTAGCACCCCAGTTTTGGGGCATGGGTCTTGCTAAATCATTCCTGGACCATGCGGGACGGTTGAGTGATGAAGCGGATTGCCTTGGGCTTGCATGGATTGATTCACCCGTTAGCTGTGAGGCTGGGGGTTGGAACTCCAGGGCATAACCTTTGCTAGGCCGCCCAGGTACGAGTCATGTATTTTGGCTATACCTAGGGTCAGGGTGGCTCGCCCGTCATGTGGCAGGGGAGAGGTATTTCGTCCCCTGGCCCTGCTGCCTGTTATGTTATAGCCCTTGTGTTAATGTAATAAAGAAAGTGGCCCTTTAGTTACCCAAGCCCTTGTGTCCGTCTCTTTCTTCTGTCGGGGGGGGGGGCAATCAGCGTCATGCCATATTGAATGGCTCATTTTTCTAATGGAAGGCAAGTTGTCATCCAAATCATCCTACATTTCCAAGCCTCCATTTCATTATGCCTGAGCCAATGTGCAACATGAGATGCATGCTCCTACCAGGTTTTTGCTGTGCTTTTGATATTTCTCTTAGGCCTATTTGAAAAAGATTAGGTTTCCTACTATTTGCATCATCTTGCTTTATTATGCCTCCAGTTGGCCTTTCATAGATCGCCCTCCTACCGAATATGGGAACTGTACCATCTGGCTGAAAAATGTAAAGACTTTAGATCTTTGGGAAGTACTACTGAGGACACACAGAAGCACATACACCCTAGTTGAAAACAAAGAAGCAACATGAATAAGATGAGACAGGAAAAAATGTCTTGAAGGCTTTAAACATTCAGCATTAATTATGCAGTGATAATAACAGTGATAATTGGAAAAATGGGATACAAAGGCAGCACAGTGCAGTCAGGACAAAAAAAGTACCATTGAGGTTAAATAGCTCAGAGTAATTCAAAAGGAAATATAGGCTTTAAAAAAAAAAGGTAAAGGTAGTCCTCTATGCAAGCACCAGTCGTTTTTTGACTCTGGGGTGACGTTGCTTTCACAACGTTTTCACGGCAGACTTTTTTACGGGGTGGTTTGCCATTGCTTTCCCCAGTCATTTACACTTTCCCCCCCAGCAAACTGGGTACTCATTTTACAGACCTTGGAAAGTTGGAAGGCTGAGTCAACCTGGAGCCGGCTACCTGAATCAGCTTTTGCTGGGATCGAACTCGGGTCGTGAGCAGAGTAGTACTGCAGCTTTACCACTCTGTGCCATGGGTTTTTTTTAAAAAAAAAATGCAAAAGGAAATATAGGCTTTCAAAAAGCAGTGTTTTTCTTTCTTTCTGTATACTGTTGTGATTCAGGTGAATAATATCCTGTTTTTCAAAATGGATCATATCTGGCTTTGTTTGTAGCCAGAACTCCTTTGCATATTAGGGCACACCCCTCTTATGTAGCCAATCCTCCAAGAGCTTACAGTGCTCTTCTTACAGGGCCTACTGTAAACTCTTGGAGGACTGGCTACATCAGGGGTGTGTGGCCAAATATGCAAAGGAGTTCCTGCTACAAAAAAAGCCCTGGATTACATATACCTACATTGGCAATAATGACTATTTTGGGGCAGATCTGCTACAAAAAAAAAAACACAGGTTTTTTTTTTTTGTATGGCTTTTTTTTAAGCACTCAGTTGAATGATTGTAGGTGGAAAACAGAAAGTTTCCATTTTGCAAGTAGCATGCTGGGTTAGGATTTTCTGGGCAAAACTGCTTTAGGGCTGATTTGTAAGTTGCATATTCATATGGGGAGCCTGCACATGTTACACATTATTGGACTTCTCTTACAGAACATAATTTCATCTCCCTTCTCCTCCCATCACTTCATTGGTCCCCAATCCTGTTGCTAAGGAAGGGTGGGTAGGCAAGAAGTCTGCACTCTGTAGACATAAGTCCTTGCTCACTTGGACATACTAGTTGGGATCTAATCCATTACCTAATAAATACAATGATGAGGGCTAACAAGCTGAAACTCAGCCCTGTCAAAACTGATCTGTGACTGGTGGTGGTGGTGGGGAGAGTTGACCCAGGAATGGGGGTATTGTCTGTTCTGGATGGGGTTGTACTCCCCCTACAAGAGCCGGTTTGTAGCTTAGAGGTGCTGCTGGACCTGAGCCTCCATTGGATAAACAGGTGGTGGAGGTGGTCAGTAGTGCCTTTCAGTAGCTTAGACCATTTCTGACTGAGAAAGAGCTTGCCATTATGATGCACATCTTGTAATATCTAGAATAGATTACTGCAATGGGGCTGCCATTGAAGAGGCTACATTTGGTAAAGAATGCTGTAGCCGGAATTTATTCTAAGTGGCTCTTGCGTTCGGCAAGCGTGGCCACGCCTCCCCGATAAAAAAAAGCCTTCTTGGTCATGGGGCTAAAACTTTGGAATTACGTCCCCAGGGAGATTATTTTCTCCAGGGAGATTGTCTCCATTTTCTTCTGCCAATGAGTGAAGACTTTTTTGTTTGTTTGTTTGTAACTCTTACTTACCCTCATGTGTTGGTATGCCCATATGTCCCCCCCCCCTTGAATAGTTTAAATACTTTATGTATACCTTATTTTAAATGCTGTTTTAATATTTTAAATGTTTTGTTGTTCACACCACCTTGAGGACCCTATTTGGGTAAAAAGGTAGCACAGGTTTTGTTTTTAAAAATGAAGACACAAGTATAATATAGGTGGAAAGAGGGTGCCAAGTAGAGTTTTCAGGTCTTACCTAGCTCCTGGAAGAAGCACACATGGTGCCATGATGTCACCCAGAAGTGATGTTATTGTGCTGGACATGTTGCAGGGGAGGCACTCTAGCACTTTGGAAAAAACTCTATGATTATAATAAAGTTTCCCCCCAAATGCTAGAATGTCCCCCCATGACATGCCTGGCATGATAACGTCACTGCCAAATAATGTCATTGTGCTGGGCATGTTGCAGCATGCTGGTGCTCTTTGGGGGTTGGGCTCCCCTGCTGGCCAGTTCAGTGGTGGCAGGTTGGAGGCTCTGAAATTGGGAAGAAAATCTGCCCCCTGGCAGGAGGCTGGAAACCCTAGACCCAAGAAAGGCTCATTTTTGTAACATAAAATGGCCAAGTGAAATCAGTAGGACTATTTACTTACTTTCTTATTTATTTACTGCATTTATATTTCAAGTTTCTCCTGAATGGCATTTACAACATTCTCCCCTTATCCATTGGTATCCCTTTAAGGTAGGTTAGGCTGAGACTGGTCCAAAGTCACCGAGCAAGCTTTATGGGATTCAGACATGGGAGTCTGGGATCCCAATCCATCATTCTAATGGCTAAGTCATGCTGGATCTCACCATGCTTGCTTCCAAATCATTTGGTTTACTGGCAAGGTATTAGGCTGGATTTCTAAGAATACTTCCTTAGAGGCATGTAACATTTCAGGTGGCATCCTTTTATTTAAGAAAAATGCTGATAAAAAGAACATCCATTTTTATTTGTTTTTGTGGTGATTGGTATCTAGTTTGACTTCAAGTCCCCTTGGTGTGAAGTGAATGTGTGTGCAGATTCAGTCCCACTCTTTCACAGATATTGTGTGGCTCTTGAAGCCCTCACCGCCCTGTCAGCTGCCTTGGAGAAGGCATTTCTCTCTTTAAATCACTTCTCCAAGCCAAGCCAGCCAGTGGTTTGGAAAATAATTCAAGTTAAAGTTGCTTTCTTTCTTTCTTCCTCTCCCTCCCTCCCCCATCTACCTCCCTCCCCCATCTACCTCCCTCCCTCAAACATCTGACACTCATGTCTTGCAGCTCTCAAATATCTAACATTTATTCTATGTGGCTCTTATGTTAAGCACATTTGGCCACCCCAGCTCTAGTCTGTATCTATGAAATCAATCACAGGATCATCTGAAGTATGGAACCTTGTGAGGGGATTGCTCTTTAAAAGTATCAGCAAAATGTCATATGTTACCTAAAGAATTGTTTCTTTTCTAGTACATAGAAGTGGCACCTGAAGCACATGATGTTGCTAGAAAAAAAATGACAACAGTAGAGAGGAGGGGAGAGATTCTGTCTTGCACAACTGAAAACCACAACATAAACAGAATATAGACAGTATGAATAACTGTTTTGAGATACATCTGGCATGGTTTCAGCTTCTGATTGACATGTGTTTGAGGTTGCATCACTTGGTGAGAATTAGACTAACCCTCAGCCTAAATTTACGATATGTTCTTATGGGGAAAATATTGTGTTTGAAGAAATCACTGCCCATGCTCAGTGGTCCACACCACAGTAGTGGTTTCACAAGGGCACATTATTACACTGTGGGTCACTGAGTGATTAACAGATATGAGTGGAACAAAGTAGGAGTCCAGTAGCACCTTTAAGGCCAACAAAATTGTATTCAGAATGTAAGCTTTCGTATGCATGCATGCATGCAAAGTGACATATAGCTACATAAGAACATAAGAGAAGCCATGTTAGGTCAGGCCAATGGCCCATCCAGTCCAACACTCAGTGACCAAAAGCCCCCAGGCACTGTCAGGAGGTCCATCAGTGGGGCCAGGACACTAGAAGCACCTCCCTCAGCACCAAGAACACAGAGCATCACTGCTCGAGACAGAGAGCTCCAGCAATATGCTGTGGCTAATAGCCACTGATGTACCTCTGCTCCATATGTTTATCCAATCCCCTCTTGAAGCTGTCTATGCTTGCAGCTGCCACCACCTACTGTGGCAGTGAACTACACTGCCACCTCCTGTGACAATAAAGCTTTATGTAGTTTTGCTCACCATACCTCATTCCTTGTCTGAATGCATGCATATGAAAGCTTACATTCTGAATAAAACTTTGTCGGTCTTAAAGATGCTACTGGACTCCTACTTTGTTCTATTGCTTCAGACCAACATGGCTTCCCACCTGGATCTAGATATGAGTGGGTTCACTATGTTTACTTGACACATGGATATGCTGCCTTTTCAGAGACCTGCTTGAGATGGCTTACAAAGCAGAAGAAGTTAAAATTGCTATAAGCACCCCAAGACATCCTAGTAATTTCCAGAATACTTGATCCTTAATGTTTTCAGATGCAGATTTTTTTTCTCCCAGTTGCTGACCTTCTAATGAAATTCTTCAGTCCCCTGGGCACAGACCCTGTTGTTCCGCTCATTTCTACAGCACCAAGAAAAAGCTTCTGCAAAATAAATGTTAAATATCCATTACAGTAACAATAGCCTAGTTTTCCTTGGGTCTTCAAATGTATTTAGTTATGTTTTGTGATATGCTTCAAGAGATACCCATCCCTCACACACATAATCCGTTTGCCTGTTAACATTCCATTGACATTCTGCACTGTGCCTCCTATCATAGCTGCAGTGAGGTTAAAGCTAAACATGATGAGAGTGAACACTGTTCTCCAATAGCTAATTTGTTACCTCTTCCCAAAAGAACAAAAATGATTCCAGCATCATAGAATGGGAGCAGGGGGGAAAGCCACAATAATATCCAAGGGGAGATAGAAGAAGAAATCTAGTTCATCTTTTCAAGATAAGCAGAGAAGGTTTTTCATGATGAGTTGATTGCCCAGGGATTCCTTTTGTGTGTGATGTAACACCAAAATATATATTTCTAACAGTGACTGAGATCCTCCTGTGTACAGTATCCAACCAGCCGTGAAGGGAGCTAAATACATTGGCTGCCTTGGAGAGAATCCAAAAGCCTTCTCTCTGTGAGAGCACTAAATAACAGATGGGAATAGGATGACTGATTTAATTAGAATACTTTAATAGGGGAATGGAGAACCCTTGCATAGCTCTATTGGTTTGGGAGGGGAAAGAAAGCTTTATTACATTTTTCAGATTAATTGATCCATGGGGATAGCATGTCAAATATCTTGCATTGTTATCCTTATTGTTATGTATACATTATATTGTTGTTATTGTTGCCATTTCCAGCAGAGGACATTGCAAACGAATCAGTTACATTGTATGTTGGAGAGCAATGGAAGCTGCAATGTGAAAAAAAGAGTATTTAGAGACAGTTAAATATTTATCTAGCTGATTAATTAAAATGCTGCCACTGCTTGGAGTGTGTGCTTTATCAGTTTCTGTTACTATAGTTGGTGCCAGGATTTTTTCAACGAAGACCATTACTGTAGTTGATGAAATATATAACCTTTGTCTGGTTCAAGATTAATTCAATCAAGGTTTATTTGATGTAAAAAAAAATATTACAGACACACAAAAAGAGTTGGATTCTTAGACCTGATCATGCAATCATAAAGAAATGCAATTAAATGGATTTTTAAAAATCCCTTTTGAATTTAAAAGCCAATAAAGGTCTTATTATAGAAATCCTGTCATTGCCCCTGGAATGGTTTATTACAAAGTTACAGAGCTACACATTCTGTGTATTATCTTTCCAGCTCCTAATAGAATTGGTATGAAACAATTTGAGCCAAGTGTATTCCCTATCACTCAGGTTTGAACAAATCCGTCATCTCACATGATACACCAGGCCCGTTGATGATAATGAAAGAATGACATACCATAAAGCTTAGCAACATGATGCTTAACAATAATTCAGTTGCTGAAATAATGGAATCTGTGTCAATTAACCATGACAGAATCACCTATTCAGTATCTATCCAAGTGCTAAGAACAACAACAAAAATCCAATGAACAGTAGAAGCGAGTGGCTTAGAATTATTCCAGTATACCTACATTTTCATTCCTAAAAATCCTGTTTGTTTGCCTGGCATAGAGGCATCCTTAATATGCAGGATTATGGATACCTCTGTGCCAGGCAGACAAACATGATATTTAGGAATGAAAATAAAGAATGGCATCTAGATATGTTCATTTTTATGCAAACAATGCTGTAGACAAACACACTCATGTTATGTATATATGTATCTATCTCCCCTATACACAAAGGCCTATCTCGTATGCCTGTCCAAAGAGACCACTCTGTCTCCTTTCCAGCTCCTACAGTAGGAAAATTGCCTTTCAATGTGCAGTTGATTTAGGCCTCTGTCCAAAGAACTACTTTAGATTAATCCATGCCCAAGGTTTATTTTATTCTGTTTCATTTTTGAACAGCTGCCTGCCATCTTACATCTCAGACTCTTTTCTTCAATGAAAAGCTAAGTGTTTGAAATTAGCATTATAAGATCCCCATGGTGCAGAGTGGTGAGCTGCGGTACTGCAGTCCAAGCTCTGCTCATGGCCTGAGTTTGATCCTTGTGGAAGCTGGGTTCAAGTAGCCGGCTCAAAGTTGACTCAGCCTTCCATCCTACCAAGGTTGGTAAAGTGAGTACCCAGCTTGCTGGGGGTAAAGTGAAGATGACTGGGGAAGGCAATGGCAAACCACCCCGTTAAAAGTCTGCCAAGAAAACATCATGATGTGGCATCACCCCATGGGTCGGTGACAACTCAGTGCTTACACAGGGGACTATCTTTAACACCCTTATAGTGGCATATTAGAATCAATATGAGAGATTTGTGTTATTCACACATATATTAAAGTTGGGTATGGGACCAAAATTCAGGGTCGTTTGCATACAGGTAGCGTCTTTCAACCAATGGCACCTCTCCCAATGTCTCTGCCTCCCAGACTCCCATTGGTTGCTAGCCACAGACAATCATATCTATAACTTTATTTTTAAATAAACCTGCTTCCCCCTTTAAATACATAATAAGAATGAATGTGAATGACTAGACCATTGCTTCTGAGAACTTTAAAGGATCAAGTGGCTGGGGATTCAGCCCTTCTAATTGCTGCCACATGTAGGAGCTCACCAGGAACCATTGGCTTGGATCCAGAGAACCCCTGGCTTGAGCAGAAGGCATTCCTGCTGATTCTCCCCCTCTCAGTATACGCACAAGGGGAATAGGGAGTGAGAAATCTCCCACACACAAGTGGAAATCTGCTGCTTATTATTTGAGTGCAAGCCACCATCTCTCAGACTTGTCTTTGTATCAGCAATATAGGATAATAATACAAAATTTCCCGAGGACTATGGAGACAATATACCTGAAGTGATTTGAACACTTAAATAGTGCTTTATATAAATAATAACTTAGTGTTAATACTTGGGTATTTGTACCCAGGTATGAATAAAGGAACAAAAAAAAAAAAAGATTTCTTAAAAAAAAAAACCTGACGTTAAGGGTGGGGGGAGAATGCCTGGTGCTCATTTTCTGTCTGTTATCAGTGGTACAAAGTTTATCTCTCCAGTTCTGTCAGCTCTGATAGCAAGCGGAGTCCTATTTTCAAAGATAAGTAAACACCATTTATCAGTTGTTAAATGCTCACATTAAGTTTTAGATATGTGCTGCACAAATGCCAATTTTTCAAGCCTGAGGAGGAGATTCCCTCCCCCCCCCCTAAGAAAATGGCTGTTAGATACCTCATTCCGATCAGCTTTCAAGTGTTTACATGCCATTTAGACTACTGAAAATATTCTGTATGCCTTTCAACTTTACAACATGTTATTGCTCCCTGTGCTTACCTTGTTGGGTAGGATATGGCTATGGGAGAGTGTTTGCAAGATTTCTTTCAAAACTGGATACAGTTTAATTTTTTGACAAATGTATTGCATTTAATAGGCTTGCATTATTTTACATTTCCCTCGAGGAAGAACACAGGTATTCCAAATCCATCAAGGATTTGGGAAATATTTTAAAATTTCAGTCAATAGTTAACAGGCCACAACTGGCCGTGCCCCTTTTTGTCATTTTCTGCTGTGTGTTGCAGCCTTCCCGCTGATTGTGCTCTTTCAAACCCCAAGAGAGAGATACTTTAAATACATAAGATTTTAAAATTGTGCTTAAAGTTGATTGTCAATCACCCAGCAATCAGCGCATACAGTATGTGTGGCATGAGATCAAGGCCAAGGTAATGTCTGCTTCAGAACTGATCTTCTCCTTCTGTTAAATCATGTGATTCTTTCCCAGATATTGCAAGGCATCAAATAATGCTCAGCTATCATCATCCAAATACAAAAGCATTGATTACTTTCTTCTCCCACCATGGGCTTAGTCACTCCCACAATTATTTAGCTATTTGGTTTTCAAGATATTTTGAACCAGCTTTTTGGTGGGGTTCCAATGAATGACTTTTTGGTTTGGTTATATTCTGATTCACTTTCACATCTGAACAAATTCTTGATTCACTTTCACCTTTGAACCAGTCTCCCCCTGCCCAAACCATGACAGCCCATAATTTGGAAAAGGCTTTTTTTATTTCCCTCTTGCTCACTATACTGCTGCCATCTTTTATTTTTAGTTTTTGGTGAGGATGTAAAAAAAATTCCTTTCAAGGGACTCAAAGGCTTGGTACAGATGGGCAGCTTGGGACAGCAGCCTCCCATCTCTGAAAAAAGCTGGTTTAATGGAAAGCGCCCCACTGCTAGAACAGAGAGGGGCTGCATGCGCCCTGGAGGAGTGGTCACACTGCTCAAGTGCATGAGCAATACTTCCCTAGAATTCCCCAGCCATTCAGACAGCCTTGAAAGGTGCCCTGGAAGTGCTTCAACAATTTGCTACCACTTACTACCTGGTAGCTTTTTGAAGTGGCAGAATGGCAGAAGTGGACAAGGTAAGGACGGGACTGAGGTGGGACCCAGATGGGCATGCTTGAATGCACCATTTAAATTTGGACATGGGCCATTCCTGTGTTGGCCCAAACTGGCCATCTGAATTCAGTCAGGGTTAAGGAAAAAAAGGCTAGAACGAAAAAAAAATATATACTAAGGCTCTAGCACTTCCTTGGACTTGGTTGTGGTTTCCTAGAATTTTGTGAAATCATCCATACAGGGAATGTATTTAGCTCTATCTTAACTGCTATTAATGCCTTGTCATGGAAATTCCATTTCTTTATTATTATTATTCCAAACATTGAAAACTAGGTAATTCACATACCATATAAGAGAAGTAAATTCCAGTAACATCACTCAGTTATGGGTTAAATTTGGTTTGACTCCCTATGTGATGACTAAGTGGAGTTGGTCTGTCTTTCCTTTCTCTCTCAAGAGAAAATAGCAATCTCCTGTTAGTAAGAATCACTTCTTGCAAATCAGTTGACAATTGCCACATCAAGGACTAATTGAACAGGATCCATCATGACCTTCTCAGACACACTAGATTATGGGGTTCCATTTTGTTGATTTGTTTTCACAGCATCCTCTAAAGGCATTCAAGTTGACTTACATACTTTTTAAAAAAAAAAAAAGTCTAGTCTAGAAGCACATTTTTTTTTAAAAAAATACAATCACATATTCCATATAAAAAGCACAACTTGATCTTACACCAGAAATTTAGCATACTTCCTGCTTCATGTCCATATTTAGTGTTGAAGTTCAGCCCTTTAAGACAACTAGTTGAAACTGACATCAAATGGCAGAAACAACTGTCCAGTCTGAAGAAGTAGCTCTCTCTATTAATTCTATCTTAAAAGCCTCCTCACTGAGGATTATAGCTTTGTATCCTCCCCCTTCTTATTGCTTAATGAAAGGAGATATCACTGTGGTACTGGAACAATACGACAGGGGCAAATAAATCAGCAAGAAGTAATGCCTAAAGTGAAGGAAAAGCCAAAACAAATGCCAGTAGTACTCAGCACAAATCCCCTCCCCTTTTCATTCTTCACTTATGATACACTGTTTGTTTAAGCATACCTTATTTGCTTTTCTGTCATTGAACTGTAGTCATAACAATTTCCATAGGTTATTTCAGTGCTGATTACTTCAATTATTTCAAACTTGGCACGATTGGCCTGAGAAAGTAGACCCTATTAAAATATTTTTGGAGCAGTCTTTCCTTCTCTCTGTTTTATCTATCAGAAGAGAAATGAATTGTGTCATCATCACTGCTCTGAAATAAGGAGTTAACCAATAATGTCCCTTGATATTTTTGTCCCCATTGTTTTATGGTAGTATGAACTTTCAGTGTGGCCTCAAAAGTGTAGTCTGGAGGGTAAAGTTGAAGCAGAGAAATAACAAGGTCAGCACAAACTTACTGGTATGAAGCGAGGTTTACCTTCTGGTATCAAAAGGCAGATCCCAGTTCGGGCAGAACAGCCCCACAGAACTGAGATCCATTTCCCTGAGTACGTACAGTTTTTCTAACAAGAAAGAAAGCGAGTAGGCTGGTGTAAGCTTATCTGATTTCAAACAATCTCACCTCACAGATGTCTCCTCAGTAAATTTCCATGACATCATTCCCTTACTTATCTCATTATAGCAAGTTGCCTCTAAGAGGTCGCTTCTCTTATCTCTCTTGCCAGTTTAGGCATACACCCACTTTACTGGGGCCAGCATTTTAGCAGAATGTTACATCAGACAGTTTAGATTAGAGGCAACTCATGCTCTTATTCAATATAGCAATTATTACTATTATTATTGGGGGTATTAATTAATTATTCAGGGGCTCTCCTTCAAAGCCTACTGTACCAGCTTTGACCTTATGCAAACAATACTATTTTTATGCTTTCCCATTTTAAAATAATCTCTGTGTGAACTTTTTTAAAAATATATATTTACAAGGTACAATCCAAGAGACCCATAGTCCCCAGCCTGTACTCTGAAATGGTTTGATCAATTCAACTAGCTTTTTAAGCACATGTAGAACAGGCCTTATTCCCCAAGTGTGCTCAGCTGCATTTTTATGGACACAGCTAATAGCTTTTGGAGAGTTTTCTTTACATCAGTATAAATAGACTGTAGATCAGGGACTGGCAGATCTGAATTGTGGTCTGCCTATCTCCATGGATTTTTGATTGGTCATGGAGTTTAGCATTGTAAGAACCATGAAGCCCCAGGAAGCTATGGATATATTATTATTCTGAGGCTATGAGAGAGGTGTACTCGACATTTCTTACCAATGTATTGTAAACCAGGTTGCCTGAATGATTTGTTTTTAAGTAATTTATTACATTACTTGTAATTTATTTCTTCTCTGTGAATTATATTTGAGCAGATGGCAATTCCAATAAAAATGTTTACTTGGAATTATTATAATTTTAAACCTGGAGTTTATGCACCCGTCATGTTTTCAACACTTGCTCACAAATTTGTTCAGAAGTTAAATTAAAACATATTTTCCTATCTTCATTGTATTCATTCTCTGCCCTTAATTCCTTTATTGATTTTTCCAAACTGAAAAAGAGAAGAAATGACTTAGTATTGACAAAAGCATTTTGTGGAGATTAGCAACAGATGGTACCCAACAGCCTTTAAACTCATATCACACACTACCTTGGAGATGCACTAAAAAATACATATTCCTCTTAATATATATTGTGAATCTCTGAGATATCAACAGAATTTGGAGTCTTCTGAGCACTTCTTCATCTCAAGAAACACTGAAATGAATGGGAGTATTTCACAGTTTACATATAAAGTGCATGTGCATTTCGGAAGATTAATGCAGGAAAACATTCCTGGGAGACTGCAACTAAATATTGTGAATGAAATGAAACATTCCTGTCCATTAAATATATATTTTCCATTGGTCCCTATTTATTTACAAGTCCATATTTTTGATACCTATTGCTATTAAAACAATGCTCTCATTTTGTCCTTAGTTTTCCTTTGGGGGAGGGATTTAAAATGTTTGCATGGATGTACAGAAAGTAGCATTGTGTAGTGGTTAAGTGTATAAGCTGTGCTTATGGTGGCTACTGGTTCAAATCTCATATCACACATAAACTCTCTAGGGGGTCTTAGGCAAGCCATTCTTTTTTCTCAGTACAGAGCTACACATTGAATATTAGGGCTGCTAACTCTAGGTAGTACAATTCCTGGAAATTTGGAGGCTGTGCCTGGAGAGGCAAGCATTTGAGAAGGGGAGGGAGCACAGTGGGGATTGAATATCACACAGACTGCCCTCCAAGGCTGCTATGTTCTTCAGGTATCTGATGAAGGGAACTTCGATTCTTGAATGCTGCTACACCAGAATTCTTGTTGCTTTCTAAGGTGCTACTGGACTTAAATGCAGCATTTCTTCCAGGGGAACTGATCTCTTTAGACCCAGGCCTACTGCTGGTTTCAACTGGTTAGCCAGCTGCAGTCTTTCCTAAACAGAAAATATCTGGTCACTGGTGCATGTCCTGGTCACATTTAGATTAGATTACTTCAATGCTCTGTTCATGGGGCTGCCCTTGAGAAGTGTTTGGGAACATCAGTCGGTATAGAATGCATATTACTTCAGTCCTGGTCCATCTGTACTGGATCCCAATTTGATTCCAGGCAAAATTCAAGGTGCTGGTCTTGACTTTTAAAGCCCTATATTGTTTGGGACCAACATACCGGAAGGACCACCTACACCCTTAAGGACATGCTCAGTCAGTATGGTCATCTTCAGAGGCCCTGCTTTGGATGCCTTCTGAGATTAAGTAGGTGGCAACCAATGTTCCCTATAAGCTGCAGAATCTTGTGAGCAAAAATTCTACTTTGTGGGCTACTGGCATTAAAGCTGTGAGCTACTGCATCAATTAGTGTGCTCTGGGGTCATCCTTCCTGAGCTAAGACAAAAACGTGTGAGCTGGAGGCTAAAAATCTGTGAGCTAGCTCATGCTAACTCACCTTAGAGGGAACACTAGTGGGAACCTAGGAGCAGGCTTCTTTGCCATGTCAACCAAGTTCTGGAACTGTCTCCAAAGGGAGATTTGTCTTTCCTTTCCCTTTCTGTTCCATCTTCCACCAGCACATGCAGACATTTTGGGGTTTTTTTTAAGCATTCCCTCAGTGATCCCTCCTACCTGCCAAATATTTTAATTGTTTGTTTTATGTCTCTGTATGTATTTTGGTGCTTTTTATTTGCTCAATGATGTGTGGGGTTTTTTTTGTGTGCTTATTATGTATGTTTTAATTTGTTAAACACCTTTGGCAGCCCTTGTGGGGGCAGAAAGGTGATTATATATATTATTGCAAGCAAATAAACATAAATATTATTATTACAATACAGTAATACATACAAATTTCCTTATCTCCTAAACTATCTGCCTGTTTATGTAGCAAATGTTGCTCAGTGTGTATGCACCACAGGTGTTCTACAATGAAGCAATTCTGGTCCATTGTTGTATTAATCGTTCTTAAGTTTACAAAAAAGGAAACTGTCATAGTTTGGTTCTGTTTTGGTAACTGGTGGGGGACAAGCTATTATAGAATAAGGAGGATCAGCAAGCTATCTCCAACCATCTTTTTTTCTAAAACTTTAAGTTAGGGACCCACCAGATCATGTTCTGTTCACCAGTTATAATCAATAAGTCAGTTATTTGGTGAGCTGTTCAGTGGTGTACAAATGAATTTGGATATGTCTGTTTCAAATTATGTAATTGCAGCATTTTTAACAGATCTCCCTGCCATTCATCAGCGGCTATCTCAAATTTTATAAGGCACATACTTCAAAGGGGGAAAAAATATGTTACTCTTTAGGTTGTCTGAGTGCTTTTGATATCTACTCATTATGATAATTGCTGGGAGAAATATACATTCATAGAATTATATATTTGTTCAGTTTATGTTGATTAATGATATTATAACATGACACTGATAAAATAATGGGTGTACAATGGTCGACGATGAAAACTGCAACAACCAAAACAAGCAGCTACTGCATAGTTGCAAAACTGCTCAACACAAATGTTGTCAATGACCATTGAGTAATTTCTCCTCTGCACCCACACACTGCAAATTCTCCATCCACTCCCTCGCCATGCTATTACTGTGGGTCTGTTGGCAGAAATCACTACCTCCAACTTAATAAAATTTAAGTGTCTTAACATTTTTGGAACTGTGTGACTAGATACAGGCCAATATACAGCAGGCATTAAGCAGTTTGTATCAGGCAGCGGTTGTTGCAGTGAGAATTTGAGGATGTACGTACCCAAGGATGTCTGTCCTTTGTGGAATGTTGGAATGTGTGCAACAAATGTAAATGTTTGCTGTGTTGGCTTTGGAAACCTGGAGTGTTCCGATTTCAAGTTTTTTATTAAATTTAAACAGAAGGGGAGGGGGGAGAGAGAGGTAACAATACCAAAGAAAAATAAAATATACACGCTACAGTTATTTCTATTACAGAAAAAGCTATAAGATTCATTATACCTGCAAGCTACCATATCGTAACTAAATATTACCATTAAATTCTACAAACGTTTTGTGACCTTTTATGATTTCTTACAGTTCTATTAAACAAGTTATAGATCATATCCATTTGTTCTTAATACCTATAAGAAGAAAGAAGGAAACAAAAAGAGGAAGGAAAAATAACAAGCAGAATAATTAAGAACAAGAAAAAAGGAAAATGTGAAGAAGAAGGTGAAGAAAGATTTTTAGTCTGTCATACAAGCTCATTACTACCAAAAAATAAGAATTTCTCAATACAACCCTTTGACTATCTATATTAATGGGAATTCCAAGCAAAACATTAAAAGCAGATCTCCAATGTTATACAGCATATCTATTCTCTAGGATACCATAAATTGATAACAGTGAAGGATACACTAAAAAAAATATTCAGAATTAATTAAACATTCTTGGAGACAACATATGCCCAAATGCCATAGTACTTATAAAGAGAGGAGAGAAAACAAGAAGTCTTAATCTACCATACAAGCTTGTTTACTACCCAAGAAAGAGAGAATGCTTAATTATGGCTTAACCTCTACTAAATTGCTTTAACCAAATTTGAACAGAAAAGAACACTAAAATAATTATTTACATGGCTAAAATTTCATCTAACTTACTATAAGCCAATAAAAATAAGACATATATCTTAAATACTATTCAAATTAATTTAAATTATTAGGGACAATGCCTACCAAATATTCAGACATATGTAAAAGCAGGAGAAGAGAGAAAAGTACATTCAAAAATATCAAAACAAAGATGCTTCCAAATTGTGGTCTTAACTTCTAATTTGTAAAATTATAAGTAACTTTTATACTTCTAGGTTCACTGAGGATTTAGCTTTTAGAAATAAAATATAAAATATCCCTTTAGCTATTCAAAATATTTCTCTATAATTTGTTATTAACTATTGTTTTATCATTTTAATATTTTCTCCCCAGTGTACTTTAAGTTTTTTTTAAGAAACACCCTCTTTATAAAAAATGCTTATAAAACCTTCCCTGTATCTTTAATATCACCATTTCCTAGATTCTAGCCTATTTTTCCATCCAATTCCCTATTTTTAATTTAATGTCCATACAAACCTACAAATCCCCTGGTTTCGACTTTTATTTATACCATCCAATTGAAAAATAACTGATAAAGCTCTAAAGATCCAAATTTCCATCTCAAAATGATACACCAATTCTTTGAAGATATGCCAATGTTATCCAAATGAAGATGCCAGAGCTCATAGTATTTTCTTTTTGAAATTTTTCCAAGTTTTAATTGTCTTGGAGATTGCCATCGAACTGTGGATTTTTGTTGAATCTGCCAGTTCTCTTCTTAAGTTGCTTTTCAGTACAACAAGAAGCACTGAAGCCAAAACAAAGTTGCTTCCCTTTGTGTTAATCTTGATAGGTTGTAGTTCGGATTTCTGCTGTGAAACTGCATTTGTCACCACCATTTTAAAATCACACAAAACATTTTCAGATATTTGTTTGTTCACTTTTCCCAGCTCATTAGAAAGATCTTGATTATCTTGGTCTATCTGCTCCTGTATAGTTTCAGCCTCATTACATTTAACCAGAAACTTCTGCACCCGGTCTAGTATCAACTCCTTTAAGCAACCAATTCCCTTTTTTATAGAGGATAAGGTAGCCATAAAGTCATTCATTTTTACTTGCTGTGTCATCTTTCCACAAAATAATTCTGTTTAATAGTGAAAGCTGAATAATACCTCAAAGTCCCAAATTAACAAATCCTTCCAACTTTCCACTTAAAATATATTTTTCTCTTACGTTCCAGTTTGACTCAATTCAGTCCCAATAAGTCCTCAAATGCACTTCTCCCTTTTAACATCAATCAGCCTGTGTTCAAGTTGTAATATAATATGTTGTTTAGTTTTAAACCAAGCCAGCCCAAATCTTTTCGTTCTTTTCTTTTGGAAGCCTCTGTTATGGGAGAGGGGTTTCCCTAGTCCCCTTCTTTCAGAACAGTCCAAGTTGGTTTTGAAATAAAGATTTCAGTAGTCAGTAAAGTTGTAGATCAGACTTACTTGCAAGGTTCCATTTTGATAGTTGTAGTAGAAACAAATGTGCTTTGAAAGATCACTAGCATGAAAAAGAGGAGAAGCTGATGGTCATCTCTGTTACCATTCAGAAATGGTGATCAAAGCAATGGGCATCGCAGTAACAGCTGCTCAGGGAATCGGTTACCCCCAAACTCCAGAGCCTTGTCAATATGCATACCTTCCAAGACCCTCCCATAGTCTTGGAGTCGAGTCTCCTTGCCAGAAGATCCCCCAACTGCCAGATTTATGAGCAGCCATGGAGGGCTGCTCCTAACACTGAGATGCCAGAACCGGAAGCTGGAAACCTGGAGTGTTATGCATTTGCTGTGTTCACTGTTGATAGGCCTGTTATGTATTTGCTGTGTTCATTGTTAGTAGGCCTGAGCTTGAAGCATGCTTCCATTACTCTCCAGAATCCTGATGCCTGCATTTTGATTGGCCACTCTCTTAGAACCGCCCAATTGAAACATGAGGCATTTCTTCCAGGAAATTCAAATGAAGGATCCTGGAGAGACCAATAGGGGGGATTGCCACCAACTAAAGGGGGTGTGTTTAACTCAGCCACAGTTTATATATTGAATGAAGTTGCCTGTGCTGTTTGTGACTCTTTCTTCTTGAATAAGAAGATGTTGCTGCTTACTTAAGAGCTGACTGAACTCACTTTACAATATGGAGTAGTGTCATTAAGAAAGCTTCCTGAAAACATGAGTTGGGAAGTTTTCTGCAAATATCTCTTCATCCTTGAACTCTCGAGAAGGCCTGAAATAATAATGGAATCTAAAAATTATGTGATGAGTGCTTGCTTGTTTGTATGTATAATACCTTTAGTACATACTTCAAAAATGCATTCTACAAACAAGTGTTTTGGCCTGGGATATATATTTAAAACCATGTTAAATGACAGAAGTATTGAAGCCTAAGAGAACAGAATATTTCTGCATTACATTTTCTTTGGAATCCTCCATATTGGGCTGCGCTGGTTTTACTTTTTGTGACTTGTGAAATTGCTCTTCATCTTCACTGCATGACTTCTCTTTGGATATAAAAACCAAATGAAGTTATTTCCCCCCTTTGTTCTTTCCCTCTTTTTCTTTCTTTTTCAACAGCTGTTCTGTGTCCTCTCCATGGTATATTTTCACCCTTGGACTCCTGTCCTTCTTGGCTGTGGCCAGGTGCTGCCGCCTTCAACTCACTAGTCATGCTTCTTGTTTTAAGAAGGTTGCTCTTAGAAGCATCTGAGAAGAACTGTTACTTGCCAGTTTGAATGGTTGGTATTATTCTGGTGCAGGAAATGACACTGGATTGTGTTGCAGTTTATCCTTGGTGATTGGAAATCTTTTGATCTGAACTGTCTCCAAGTCAAACAACTTCAACCGCAAATGAACTGTCTGTATAACTGTAATTTAGCATTAACTACTGGCTGAATGCCTTCTAGGAAATGTAATGGGTCTGGGAGTTCATGCCGAGGGTCCTTAAGAATTCTAGAATTTTCTACCTAAAAAAAAATAACTCAATGAAAAATTAAGTCAATAAGAACACTTAGTATGTTGAAAGCACATTATCCTTTGGAAAAAAAAATAACAGTTCCCAGTCCATCTAAACAGAAGTCCCACTGGGTTTTTCAATATCACACTCCTTTTTATATGTAAGCAGTTTAATGGCTTTGGCAGTTTAATAAAATCCGTTTCTCTCTGAATCTCCCAGCCTTTCAGTCTTTCTGCAATTCAAGATGTAGCTCACCCTTTTCTCAAATAGAGGGCAGTTTATCCCTCTTTATTGCAGAGCCACAGGCTACTTTTATCAGCCTTTCCCTAGACAGACAAAACTGAGTAGAGTCCAAAATATTAGAATAACATTTGTCTCCATTGCTGATGAGGGCCAGCACATATTAATTTGTCATTTGTGGCATATTTATCCACCAGATTGTAGACTATTGCCATACTGAGACTGTTAAAAGCCTTCATTAAAATGGATGCCTCAATCTAATACTGTTCGGTGCAAGCGTGCTATTATGAAATGGGATACATATGTAAATGTATTTTAATTCAGAGTCTGCTGAGGACTTTTCCCAGAGACGGTAGATACCGACACATGAATTAAAACACTAAGCATAGTGAACAAAAGGAAAATTGGATTTTGTTAGTCAAGATGTGTTTTCTTTCGCTCTGCCAACCCAGAGATGTTTGTCTTGAGACTGTGTTATGGATAAAACAGGTACTAAATCAGCAGAAAGTTACCATGGCAATCTTAATTTTGAAAGTTTTTTTTCTAATAATCCTGTAATCCCCATGCTACATTACAAGAATGGAGGGAAACATATGCAAAGTCAGAATGCTGATAGGGCTAACAAATATTTGCAGGTTCACCTTAAATTAAAATTAATAATGAATTTTGCATGTTAATTGTATTATAATTTAAAATCAATATAAAACAGCCCTTACTTTTACCATGAGACACATTTTGGGATTATCTAGTGGTGACATCCAGGTGAACTCTTTTCTTGCAAGTGGCTCAATGCATATTTCAGTTTTGACCAGGTAACTCAGGCAGTCCTCAGTTGTCAAGCATATTAGAGATGGGTGTATTTCCTCAGTATGTGTGCCTGTATTACTCTGGGTTTCTTTTTGAGTGGTATGCTTTTCTCCTCTGATATTCTGATTTAATAAGAGTTTCTAATATTAATTCTAAAATGTAAGGTTTTTTACTTCAATTTGTTTCAGCTTTACATCTCTCTCTCTCTCTCACTGAAAAATATGTACATTGAGCAGCACTAGGAAATAGCAGTCCCTTTGTGATTGTATGATTTCACTGGTTTTAGTGAAATCATGCAATCAGTGATGTTTCACTGATTTCAGTGATGTGTTAGTGATTTGAAGGTTGGTTTTTATACCTCACTTTTCTCTACCCCAAGGAATCTAAAAACAGTTTCCCCTTCCTATCCTCACAACAGGTACATTGTGAGGTAGGTGGGGCTGAGAGAGTTCTCAGACATTTGTGGCTGGCCCAAGGTAACCCAGCTGGCTTCATGTGGAGGAGTGTGAAATCAAACTTGGAGCTCCAGATTGCTCTTAACCAAATAGGTTATCTGATATACATGAGCACTGGTAAAACACCACACCAAAAGAATATTATATCACACAAAGATGGTTCTTTTCCAGTGTTCAATTAATGTAAAAGTCATGTTGGTAATATGGTGGGTGAGTGTGTTTGGGAGGGCAAGATACAAATGAACTGAAAGAATAGGAAGCAGAATCCAATTGTTCATGCACAGCGCTCTGTGTAACAAATGTAAAAGTGGAAGATTGCAAATTTTGTCAGTTCCACTTCAGACATTGAATATGGAATTCTAAAAATCTGGGGAGAAGTTGGGATAGGGAGAATTTGGGAAGCATTCCTACATTATATTTAACCCATGTGGACCTGTAATGAGCAGGTATGTGAGTTGCTGTTTTGGATGCTAAAACAGAATTCCAAGCAAAACTGAAGGTTTTTCTTCAGGACTAAAAAATGCAAGGGATTTTGAAGGAAGCAAAAATGATTTCAAGGAAAGTATTGATGTTTCTGAGGAAAATTCCACAAATCTTGAGACCATTGGGACCTTTACACACAAAACGATAAGCAAAATGTGCTGATCTAGTTCCAAAAGAATATCAAAGATTGAAGCCATACAAAATATTATTGTATTGCTTTAGCATAAACTTATCATCATAAGAAAAGCTGGGCTGGATCAGGCAGATGGTCCAAATAGTACTACATCCAGTTTCACACAGTGGCCAACCAATTCCTCTGGACAGCTGACAGCAGTGCATAGAGGCTGAGGTCTTCCCCTGATCAGGCCTGGCGCTGAGGTTTCCAGTGCCCAGGCTGAAATTTGCCCCCCCTGCCCCCTCCTTTTTTTCTTTTTCATAAACTTGCACTCACAAGAGCATGCATGGCCCGACGACATCATGATGACATCATCAGGCAGTGTGCAGTGCGCGCAGGCCCCCCTATTCTCAGCCCTCTCCCACTTTGAAGCAGGAGAGAGCCAGGCACCCCCCCCCCACCTTGCCAAGGCTTGCAAAGCCTCGGCAAGAGCGGGAAGACAGCTGGCGTGTTCAGAGTCACTTGGCTCTGAGTGTGCTTGCTCCCCACTCCCCCATCTTGCCGAGGCTTCCAAAGCCTCCATCACCCAACCCCCCCAGGCTGATCCTTACCCCCCCTCCCTCTCTCCGTCACGGCACTACAAGCCAGGCCACACTCCCCCCCGTTGCCGCCACCGAGGCTGGTCCTTACCAGCTTCAATGTGTCTGCGCACGGCTTCTAAGTCTTTGAAGGCCCTGTGGGAGGAGAGTTCGCTCCCCTTCCTTCCTGGAACCGGAAGTGAGGGGGCGTGAATTCTCCTATCACAGGCCCTTCAAAGGCTTAGAAGCTGCGCACAGGCACATTGAAGCTGGTAAGAACCAGCTTAGGTTCGGTGGCGGGGGGGGGGGAGACAAGCGGAGCACGGTGCTGGTTTCCAGCGAAGGAAGGGAGGGAGGGAGGGAGGAGGGTGGCGGCGGAAGGGGGAGGGGCCAAGGGGTGCAGCAGATCATGAGAGAGGGAGGCACCCCTGTGGGAGCCAGCGCCCTAGATCATCACCAGGTTCGCTGACTCCCATGCGCCGGCTTTGCCCCTGATTTTGCCTCCTGGCTCTGGGATTCAGGGGCTTAGTGCTTTTGAATGTGGAGGTTCCCCTCAGTTACCATTGAATGAGTTATCCTACATGAATCTATCTAATCCCTCTTTGAAGCTGTTTATTCCTATGGCCATCACTACATTCTCTGGCTGTGAATTCCACATTTTAATCGTTCTATATGAACCTATTGCCCATCAGTTTGTTTGTTTATCTGTTTATCTCAAAAGGACACTGATCTCAGCACAATTTTCAGATAAAATTGAGATTGACATGAATAAGATGTCTCTTTGATAATGAGATTGTAAGGAAACGGCTTCATAAGTTCACACAGGCCTTTTTTTGTAGCAGGAACTCCTTTGCATATTAGGCCATATCCCCCTGAGGTAGCCAATCCTCCATGAGTTTACAGGGCTCCTCTTACAGGGCCTACTGTAAGCTCTTGGAGGATTCACTACATCAGGAGTGTGTGGCCTAATATGCAAAAGAGTTCCTGCTTCAAAAATAAGCCCTGGGTTAACATATCTTTCAGAGGCTACTTTTGGATCCATGTTCAAAATGTATCAGAAGCTGTAAAAAGGCTGTCATAAACTGATATCAGCAATCCACCTATACTAGGACTTTGTGAACACTTTATTACATTGGAAAAGGACTAGCAGAAGCACTTTAAATTTGCTCTATGGAGTGGTGAGATGACTCCAACATTTTCTGAAAATTGACAATATTTTATATGAATTCCTTGTGAATGGACTTGACCTTGGAAGTTTTGTATGAATATTTACAAATGAAATTTGGTGTATAATTTATTATTTGAACTTCAGTATTTTGTAGAGACAACGTAAGACATTAAAAAGAGACTTTTTTTATTATTGTATTCATTATTTTCCCACAGTTATTGTTGTTTGTGACCTTCCTTTAGACTTGGCAGTGTCTTTCCTAACCAGTGGAATACATTCTTTATGGACTTCAATTAGTGTGGTTTTAAATTGCTTCCAAGTAGTGCTTTTTTTTAGCAGGAACGTCTTTGCATATTAGGCCACACCTCCCTGATGTAGCCAATCCCCCTGGAGCTTACAGTAGGCCCTGTGAGAAGAGCCCTGTAAACTCTTGGAGGATTGGCTACATCAGGGAGGTGCGGCCTACAGGACCGGATCTACATGTTTTTTGAGGGGGGGTGTCAAAATTAAAAAATGGCGCCCCCTTATGGGCCATTCTATCTTATGCTCCCATAGAATACAATGGGCTCCATACCTAATATGGCGCCCCCCCCCCGTTAGTGCCTGGGGCAAGCACCCCTCTCTGCCCCCCCCCCCAGATCTGGCCCTGGCAGCCTAATATGCAAAGGAATTCCTGCTACAAAAAAGCCCTGCTTCCACGCATCTTCTAGGGACTTGACTCTCGTGTTTCCCCTGCAGCTTCCTTTTTACTATCCCCTTCATTTTTGTAAGGCTCTCTCTTTTGAAATCAAATGTTACAGTTTTGGACTTTAGGGGTTAGCTTTCCATGAACCTGAATGCTGGACTTAATGGCATTGTGGTCACTGTTTCCAATGGGTATAACAACCTCCACATCTCTCATAAGTTTTGAGATCACTCAGAATCAAGCCCAAGATCACTATCCCTCTGGTTGGCTCTGTGACCAGTTGTTCCAGTGCACAGTCATTTCTTACGTCTAGGAATCTCATTTCTACAATGCATGTTTACCCACTCAATCTGGGAAGAGCTGAAGTCTCCCAGTATAATAACATTATCTGCTTTAGTCACATTTCTTTCTCCATCTTACGATCACCTTGAGGGTTTGATCAGGTTGGCAATAATACACCCCCACTTTTAAGTAATCTTTAGGGCCTAGTATTTCCACCTATATCACTTATATTGGGGAGCTAATTCCCCTGACGTTTTCTAACTTATTTGATTCTATGTTCCCTTCAATATACAACACATCAACAACAACTTGTCCTTCCCTTTCCTGCCTATAGAGCTTATACCCAAGAATGACTGTATCTCATAAATTTTCCCATTTCCACCCTGTTTCTGAGATACCTACAACATCTAAATTGTCATGGGACATCAAGTGCTCCATCCCCCATCTTTTTACTTGGAGACTTCTATATAGACAACTATGATGTGTTTTCCTCTCCAGTAACCCTTGCCTCCCTCAGTCACCACTCAGTTGCCATCATGCCCTTACTCCCAAGTTCTATTATGCTCCTGTCAATAGTACCCTGAGTGTTTACACAATCATCCCTCTCCATGACATCCCAAGCCAGAGGCTTCCCAGCTCCTGTCAGCTGTCCCCCCAGAATTTGTTTAAAAGCTGTACTGACAACTTTCTGATATTAGCTGCCAGCAGGGCTTTTTTTTTTTTTAGCAGGAACATAAAGGAATGCAGTCCTGGCTAGCTTGGTATCCAGGCCAAGTGTGGCCTAATATGTAAATGAGTTCCTGCTGGGCTTTTTCTACAAAAAAGCCCTATGCGAAACAATTGTGGCATCAGAGGGTGTGGGCTAATATACAAATGGTCCTGCTGGGCTTTTTCTACAATAAAAGCCCTGGTTGCCAGCAGCCTGGTTCCTTTTGGTTCAAGTGAAGTCCATCTCTTTTGCACAGGTTCAGCTTGTCCTAGAAAGTTCCCCAGTGCCCAACAAATCTAAACCTTTCCTCCTGGCACTAATTTCTCAGTCCATGCATTGAGACCCCTGATGTGTGCCTTTCTACCTAGCCCTGCATATAGAACCAAATATTTCCTCTAGGAGCACATGGCTACATTTCTTAATGTCATTGGTGCCAACATGTACTATGACTGCTGACTAAGGATGGGCACAAACTGGGGAAAATGGCGGTTCATTTTGCTTCATGATTTGTTTGATTTATGACCTGATTCATGGTTTGTTTGGTTCAGAAGGTATAAATCTCATCGAGAGTCTTCAGCAGACTCTCCTCCACCTGCCCTCCAAGTTTGGTGAAGTTTGGATTTGGAATGTCCAAGTTATAGCCCCCAAAAGCAGGTGCCTCCAGGAAAGCTCAGCTTCAGCTCTCATGATGAAAACTAACTCTTCTTTGTTTGTGCTGCAGTGCAAAGTGAACACAGTGGAGTCAGGGTGTCTGCTTCCACAGAGCAGAATGAAAGCTCAATGATTGACTCCCAGAGCTGCCAATCAAGCTATGGACAACTGCTATGGATATTTCTAGGGCTCCCAGAAATCAATTCCCAGCATTACCCAGCAATTGATTAAATCAGCAGCAGGCTGTCTAGGAAAACAAACTGCAAAGATGAATCAAACGAAGCACCAGGTCAGAAGTGGTTCAAAACAACCCATGAATTGGCCCAATTCATGCACAAATTGCAATTCACAGTTCAGTTCATGCCCATGCCAATTGCTGACTCTTCCCTAGCACTTTCAACCTATCTAAGACAGCACATGATGTCTGCAACCTTTGCACCAAGCAGGTAAGTCACCCACTAACAGAAGCCCACCTCCCTCCCAGCCCCCTGGGGATATCCTTGGTATGAGAGGATATTGCTCTGTCACCCAAGGAGGGGTCCCTACTAAGAGATCACATCCTTCCTCCTCAGACTTAAGCCCTCCGCCCTCAAGATACACACTCTCTCTCAGCACAGGAGTGGGACTATACTGGTAAGTCCCTGAGGGTCTCTTCACCAAATTTCTGTCTCCTCCTCACCTTCTCTAGGTCAGGAACTCTAGCGCCTCAAGGGAACAAATCCACTCTTTGAGAGCCATGAGCTCCATGCAGTGAGCACATTCCAACAATTTCTACCCAGTGGGTAGACAGTCATACATGTGGCACACTCTGCAAAACATTAAATATCCCTGCTGTCTTTCTACCTTCATAACTGGATACCAATTTAAAGGTATGTAAATGATGCAGGGTGCCCAGGCTAAGAGCCACAGGCCATGAGCCCTTTGACTCTTGCCCTTCAGCTCATGCCAAAGACTTGTGTCTCTGCCTAGGAGGAGCTTTACAGTTCAGAGGCCCACAGTCTCCACCCCCCAGCAGCAACAGCAGAGGGTGAGCCCTGTGAACTGCCCCAGGCAAACAGACCTTGCTCAATGAGCAGATAACCAGACAAAGACCCAAACAGACCCAGACAAAAACACCACTTTCCAGAAGGTTACAAGCAACCACTCACTTTCAATTTTGTCCTCTCAGAAAGCAACCTCAGTTAATGCTCCCTGGTAAGCTAGCAATTTAGGAAAGACAGAAAACCATTCACCTTCTAAGCAGCTTTCTCCTGGGTTCTGTCTCTTTGGCTTTGGTGATGTCAGCTTCCAAGTTCTGAAGGTTCTCTCTCAGTCTGTATAGACTTTTAAATGTAATGGAATCTGACTTAAAGCAAAATGGCATATACATACAGGTGCTGACTTACATTGCTCCTTGTAGCACTTTAATGAAAAGGGCTAGACTGAAGGCTACTTTTTAATTTTTAAAGTAAAGTTGTTCCTATAATTATTGCATTATACGTTGTTGCAAATGGTTATTATAACACTACATAACAATATATCCTGCTTGGATAGCCCAGGTTAGCCTGATCTCATCAGATCTCAGAAGCTAAGTAGGGTCAGCCCCGGATAGTATGTGGATGGGAGACCACCAAGGAATACCAGGGTCATGACAGAGAGGCAGGCAATGGCAAACCACCTCTGAACATCTCTTGCTTTGACAGCCCCAAGGGGTTGCCATACGTCAGTTGTGACTTGACAGCACTTTCCACCACCACATAATAATAATATAGCTGTTATCCATATTATTTTAAACCTGAAAAACTGCTGTTGGCGGGAAGGGAGCTTACCAGAACAGTCCCACTTCTGTGCTGACAGAGGACCAAAGTATGGGGACACTTCTATGCAAATATTCTTCTGCCACTGTGATTGTGAATGCTTTTGTGGTCATCGCAATATCAAGTACTTCCATGCAGAAGCAGCCCTACAATTGCAACAATTTCTGCTGGTTATAAGAATAGTGCAAACAGTGCCTCCTCCAATATAAAGACCTACATGGATTTGTGCTGTTGACTTATAGCAATTACAGCCAGCCGACCATGCCCCAGTAGATGAGAATGCAGCTATTCCTGGTTTCTTGAGTTTTGGGGTTTTTTTTGCTAATTCATAAGTAGGGATGGGCACTAACCATTTGTGTGTGTGTGATCTGATTCAATTTATGGTATGTGGTTGAAGCACAAACTAAACCATGAACCCATAAGAATCAGTTTATACTGAAACATGAGCCATTTAAAGTTTAAACCCTTGAGTTCTGTTCCCCATGAAAAGCCTTGGGGAGCAGAAAGCAGGAGGCAATTTAAACCAAAAAAGCTGAGCAGCTGGGAGCTCCCCAACACTCATCCGTTTGGTTTAAATGGCTAGGAGCTATTTAAACTATTGATTTTTGCTCCCCATGAAAAGCTGGGGGAACAGAAAGCAAGGGTTTAAATGGTTCCCAGTCATTTAAGACAAACAGGTGAGCTCCCAGCCATTTAAACCAAACAGCTGCTTTTATAAAGAGCAGAAAGCAGGCATTTAAACCCCTGCCTCCCATTCTTCACAAACCGCTATGAACTACCACAAACTGCATCAAAAGCTTGTGAAAGTTTGTGGTAGTTCTTCAGTTCACGAACATTGTTTCACGAACCATGAGCTGACCAAATTTCATGATGGAATTCAGTTCGTCAGCTGGTTCATGCCCATCTCTATTTGTAAGTATAGTATGACTACATGATGTACTGTTTTCGTATTTCCAGTGTGGATACAGAGACACCATTTGAGCAGCAGCTATAAGTTGGATTTCAAGAAAGCTGGTGATTCTTTTATTCTTTTCTATACCCGGTTCAGAAGAACAGGGGGACAATTTGGACTCACAATCTGATTCCTCAGAAGGAGTGGCTGATTCACAGAAAAAAATGGTGACCAAGATCCCCTCCATTCCCTAGCTTACTTGGAAAAGAATTTAATTCTTGTGAGCTTGCGAAAGATTTAAAAAAAAAAAAAAGCTTAGAAAAACTACATACAGGAGTTCACCCACAGTCCTCTTTGCCTTTTTCTTTGAGGAAACTTAACCCTGGCACATGGGTGGAGTGTAGAAGAAATTGTAAAGACAGGGGAGATCTTTCTTTAATTGAGACGGATACGTACCGGGTCATGGGAACTTAAAAGTTATGGATCAACAGGACAAATGCATTTTTTTAAAGAAACAATTCCTAATGCACTGAAGCCCAGACTACACAACTCATTTTTGGCAAGCCAGTTTTCAGCCACACAACAGTTACAGGAAAACTTATTTTTAAAATTGACAGGAGCCTGATTTTAATGTGGGGGATTATTTTTCAGGGCCATGCTTGGAACAGTCTTTGTGCCCCTCCAAAGTGCTGCAAACAATTCCCTACCAAGGCCATTTCAGCTTGGGAAAATTGTATGAGAGAGAGGAGCTTCTTCTGCCTCCACAGCACAGTTCTAAGCTATGCTGGGACCCACCCAATTTAAAAAAAGGCAATTCCTGCAGCTGTGCTATGGCTACACTGAAAGCAAATTGGTTCTGGGGAGCCAAAATCATATTTTGCAGTGTCCCTGAATATTGTAGATTCATGTGTCTTAGATAGCAGGAGACCTCCTGCTCCCTGCTGCTATTGTCTGCTGCTGCTCAATTTGGGGGAGCAAATTAGGGAGGGGGATTATCAGAATCCCTAGTACAATGACAACTCATTCCTGTTTGAAATAGTAGTGATGTCATCTCATTGGGTGACACTCTAACATTTGCCCAAAACTCTATAGAGAAACTATAGAATTTCGAGCAAGCATATCACCCCCAGCACAATGGCATCACTTTTGGATTGCACTGGAAGGGATATTACTGTGCCATGGATACAATTGCTTTCTCACACCAAAAGTGGACTGTGTGGCCCGCCAACTAATTTCCCTACAACCAAACGGCCACCAAGATCAGGAAGAACTCTAAGAAGGTCAAGTCCCTGTTCCACCCGGCATCTACCCATTCCATAGACCAGTCCTCCGTGCACCAGTGTTCTCGAAAATAGACGCCAAATCCCAAGGACCCTGCATCATCGGATGTAATTTGAAGCTCAGCTTCCAACCTCAAATCCTCCCTTCAAAAGGAGACACCATTAAATGAGGTCCAAAACTCCTGCCACAAGAAGAGATCCTCCTGTATTCATCTGGAAATCCTAATTCTGTGATGCAGCTGGCGTAGACCAGCCATTGCATCACACAGCCTCCTCAAGAAAGGATGACCAGGAGCAACCACCTTACAAGCAAAGTTTAGGTGTCCCACTAATTGCTGAAACTCCTTCAACAAAAAAAGGGCAACCAGCCCCTGGAGCCTCATTTTTTCCCCCCTGGAAGGTGAGAGGTTTGCTGCAAGGAATCTAACTGCAACACCTAAGAATGTCAATTGCTGAGTAGAGTCCTCTGTCTTCTCATGGGCTAGGGGGACACCCAACTCCTCAGACTGCGCTGTAAAGGCCACCAGCAAGTGGGCACACTGGCCGGAGCCCAAGGGGCCGGCAAACAAAAAGTCATCAAGGTAATGCACCACATTGCTTAAACCAGCCCTACAGCACACACCCCATTCTAAAAAAGAGCTAAAGCTCTCCAATGCAGCACAAGAAACAGAGCACCCCATGGGCAAGGCCCTATCCATGTAAAACTGCCCATCAAATTGGAAACCCAGCAATTCAAAATCCAAAGGATGAAGAGGGAGAAGGCGAAAGGCAGACTTTATATCACATTTCACCAACTCAGCATGCACCCCACAGCGCCTCATCATGTGAACCACTGCATCAAACGATGTGTACCGCACGGTACACAATACCTCGGGTATGGCATCGTTCACCCACATCCCACGAGGGTAAGATAAATGGTGGATCAATCTAAACTCCCCTGGGGCCTTTTTAGGCACAATGCCGAAAGGAGAGACCCGCAGAGAACTCAGAGGAGGAGCAGGAAATAGATCAATCACCCTGCCCTCAGCCAATTCTTTCCCTTTCCCAATTCTTTGTTGAACTATATGCTCCATACCTGTAACTGACTTCAGGTTATTGGCCATAAATGGTCTACTGGGTCCCTGACAAGGAATTCTGAAACCAAACTTAAAACCATTGAACAAGTAAACTCTATCCTCAACCTTAGGATAATTACAGAGCCAGGCCTCAAGCACTGTCACCTTTATTGGGCTGGGGCCCTTTTCCAAAAGGCTTATTTGTCCCATCAGAGCCCGCCTGTGCAGCCCCCTCCTGGGTTTACCCTGAGAACAATTCGTAAAGGAGTGAGACCCTCTGCACAGAGGGCACTCGTGCTTAAATGGGCAGTTTTTCCTTCCACACACCCCCTGTGACCCAAACTCTCAGCAGAGCAAGCAGGGTTGAACTGCCTGCCCCGCATTACCATGAAAACCAGAAGCAACAGCTCTGCACTGCACAACATGGCCACTGTCTGACCTATCTCCGAGATTAGATCTTGCTGGAGACATAACCTGCAGCCACAACTGTGGCTGAATTTGATCCCATTGAAGGGATGGGTTCAAGGCAGCCCTCATCCTGAATTCCTCATCATACTGAAGCCAGGCAGGGCCACTAAAGCTGGTGTAGCTCTTGTATATGATATCAAAATACTGGGAAAGGGAAGTGGCCCTCCATGGATGAGACCTGGAAATTATTCCGGCATAAATAATGAAACCAGGCACCCAATTTGCCCAGGTCCTATCAACTTTACCCCGTTTGATTTTCTCCTTTTCCCTATCCTCAACGTCCTCATCCTTTTTCTCAAGCTCCCTATAGAGCAGAGAAAAAAGGTCCACAAATTCACCTTTTAATATTTTATCCTTGGTGGCTGGCAACAAGTGATTTCCTAAGGGAAGAGCCAGATCACCAAAAGGTAAGGCCTTAGCAGGCACTGCAGAATAAGATGGGCCCCAGGGATAAGGGAAACCCCAGCCACCGCAAGGGGCCAAGGATAGTCCAGGAAACTGGCCAGGCAGGCCAGCCCCAGGTTGCTAGGGGGTTAGCCGAATTAAAACCCCAAGCCCAAGGCTGAGGATTAGTAAACACTGCAGACTGGCTATTGGCCACAGGCCCAAATGTATCTGACTGCCCCCACGGCCCCCAGGGCCAAGCTACATTAGTGCGTTGTACAGACTCACCCCTACCAAACTGCACACCTTGCCGGGCGTTCACATCAGGAACTTCCACCGGGAGAGGTGACGCTACATCCGTCTCAACAGGGCTGGCCCTGCTCTCAAGAGAAGACAAGCGGTTAAGAATCTCTTCTTGCAACCTTTCCTATCAGCAGCCTTGACAGCTTTGGATGAAATGCCCTTCTTACCCCCAACCTCTATGATATGGGGCTTGCCACTAGAACCCTCCAAAGCAGCCAACCTAGCTAATACAGACTGCTCAAAGGAGTCATCCTCGTCCTTAGACAACATAGGCTGAGGCGCCAGGTGCTTATAAGAAACTGGCCGGCGAGGCTGGGATTTTGGTGCAGGGCTCTTGCCTTTTGATTTTCCTTGCCCCTTAGGCATAGCTAGCGAGCCCAATATCTAGCCTGCAAAAAATGGGGTGGAGGGTGGGGTGGCTCTAAGCAGAGACTAACAAAAAATTGCCGCCACCCTGCATAGCAACAAGGAAATAATAAGCAGAGAAAATGGCCACCGCCCTGCCCAGCAACAGGGAAGTAATCAGAGAAAATGGCCGCAACAGGGAAGTAATAAGCAGCGAAAATGGCCACCGCCTCACCCAGCAACAGGGGAATAGCAAGCAGGAAAAATGGTCACCACCCTGCCAGCAACAGTGCAGACCACCCCAACAATCAGAATGGGGGGACTGAAGGGGGCCCCAAAGCTAGACCTGATATTCCCAGCTACAGAGGGGGAACAACCCCTGGGTAAGGGCAGAGAAAAAATGCTGGCTGAGCTAAAGAACCCAGCCAGCAGCAAATCGTCGCGGCAAAAAGCACTCCCGCCGCCTCCACACAGCTGAAAATCAGGTGCTCACCGTCCCTCGATGCTCAAAAGTGGCTGCAGCCGCCAGGAAACTGCCACTACTGAGCTACAGCCCATTCCTCTGAAGCTCAGCCAAGGGGCCGCCGCCGCCGCTCGCTGCGGCACGAAAACCAACACACCAAAAGGCCCTGTGCCGGGCAGGACAGGAGGAGCTCGTCCAAGCTCTCTGCTCCCCGAGCACGAGGTGAAGACTGGGAAGCAGAAGCAGAGACAGCCGTTAAGGCGTGCCTGCTCTGCCCTCACCTCCCATAATGCCCTGCTCGCTCATCCTCCTTATGAAGGGGCAAAACAGCCCCCAGAGCAGCGCAGCTTGCCTCCGGTTAGGAGCCGCATTCCTTGCATTTAGTCCCATTGAATAAAATGGGACTTTCTTCTGAGTAGACCTGCTTAGGATGGCTCCCTATATTTTGTTTGTTTTCTTGGGCTTCAGAAGAACATATATATATAGAGAGATAAATATGACTGAAAGATATAATTCCTACTTTATGCATGGCTTTTTTTTTTTTAAATCCGTTTTATTTTAGAATTGACAGTATATTTTTATGCAAGTTCTCTAGGCTGCCAAGGCACAGCCATATTGAACTAATTTTCTTGTGCTTAACATTATTAACATGTGCTGTAGTTTGCATACAACTCAGTGAATATGCAGAAAAGCTTGAGTAATTTGCTTGCCATAAATTTGATATTATTTTCTTACACTTTCTTTTTTTAATGGAGAGACTGGGTTGTTTAAATCCTTCTTCGGTAATTCAAATTCTAGTCTTCCGTCTATAATTACTCAACTAATTCCAGTTGAGAAATTAACATTTGCAAGACATTATTCTCAAACATCTACCCATGCAAATAAAGTTATATATTATACCATTTTCTCTTAAGCTTAATTCCTTCTTTGAAGTTGTTGCTTGCTGTGAATGATTTATAAGTTAAATCTTCTCTTTGACTGATTGATTTCACTAAACATTAAAAGAGAAATTGTAAGGAAACCTATGACCATTAAAGACTAATGTTATGTACCATTGGTTTCTATGGGACTACATCCATCTAAGTGGTTGGCAAAAGTGTTACCAGGATTTCCCTTTAGTCTTCAAACAGAGATTCATACAAATTGACTCTTCAGCCATTGGCTTTTTGTGTGTTCTCCTTAAAGTGATGTTATTTGGGTTGGAAAATGTGCCTATGTCTGAATATACACATTTATTTAGAATAATAATAATAATGCAATTGGAACCCATCAGTTTCTACTCTGGCAATGAATATTCACACATGCATGCCATGTTAATACTTTATGTTGCTGTTGGTCATTAAGCAATGATCATGCATTTGAATGAGAAAGCAACTTGTCAGTCTAACTACATGTTGTTCTGAAGCCATGTACAATGCTAGAACAATGGCCCCCTTCTCCACTGCAAAGTGTCCTCTTCTGGACAATTCTTCTTCCTATGATATTTCTCCTTCAGTTTATCTCCTGTGGGATTCCCAGTTCTGGTAAGTGAGATAAATAGCGGTGTGGTCCTGAACCAATAATGAAGCAGAAATACAATTTATTCCTGTAATCATTTCAAGAGACCTACATTTCTTTTTGGTAATTATTCATTGATTCAGAATAATTTCCCCAATTTTTTGAACCCTTGAAAAAGAACTACAGTAGTTTGGGGCCTTATGCCTTTATTGATATGTACCAAATGTCAGTATTTTTTTTAAAATGTGATCTACCACATAACTCGTCTTTAGCTGTGGCTGGCTTTTGCCGTTGTCACTGGCTGGATAAAAAAAAAATTATGCATAAACCTCTGTTGCTTAGACTTTAATTGATACTTGACTGTCTCATGCTTCTCCCATTGCTACCAAGTCGCCTTCTGAATATTACATTAAATAGAGGCATATGGATCTACTTAACATGGTTTCACACTAAATTTGTACAGTGCTTGATCTTACCACTATATAATGGCACTTTTTTTGTCGCCAGCACATTCATGGCTTACAGCTGACTGCTTTTATAGCTTTTAATTAAAGTCTTGAAGTGGAAAGAGACTATTAATCAGTGTGTGAAGCCAGTCATAAGGAAGGAGCTGGGCAAGCCTTGCTTAAGATGGATAGCAGTTACATCATTTCTCCCACCTTTGTCTTTTGCGATGGAGAGAAAGCCATTCAAATTAATTATATCTCCGTGGGAGGTCTGGAAGGCAGTGCCTATTTTGACAAGTGTGCGGGTTATTAGGGACCTGAAACTATATTTGCAACCCAGGGAATTTTTTACAACTATTTCTTTTGGATTATTAGAACAGTTTCTCTTACAAGAGGCATGCAGATTTTTATATGTTTAATTATTTTCTAATTAGAACAGTGGCTAATCTTATGCCTTACTGCCAAACACAAGTATATCATTCTTCCTAAAACACTTAATACTGAACATCCTGGATCCCACCACGATGTTTGGAGTATTATTGCAGTGCTGGCACTAAAGCAAAAAAATATCTCGCAGGTAAGGGGATAGATTTCATAGGGCCAATATCTGTCAGTGAGCGTATAAACTTTCAGACGTTGCAGAACACTTGTTCAGATTTCTTTTTTCAAGGTGAAGGTATTGACTTGCCCTCCCTAATTTTGCATCCTGTGTGCTGTAGGTACACTGCAAATTACAGAAGGAAAAGTCTAGACTGAGTGATCTCCTCAACTGCAGGAGGACAGCTGGGTTGGGAAACACCATTCTTTCCAGAGCTGGAAAGCCAATCATCTCACATTTGTCAGAAGGAAGAGATAAGTTCCTCCTTTCCCAGGAGCCAACTCAGCAGCAAATATCAGCAACCCCAGGTATAGCGCAGTGGTGCATAAATACAATACAATAACAACAGAGCTGTTCAGGAGATAGAAAACACACATAAAGCAGCACCTTGGCCAGAATTTTAGCAAAAGCATTCCTTCTTAACAACATCTCTAACAATTGGAGGGAGAATGTTAGGACCAGTTTATAGTCTTGTTGGAGGACAATCCTAGTTTTCAAGTAGAACATAAATTCTTTCTAAGTCCAGATTTCCCTTTTTCTTACATTGAAGGTGCAGAATGCTGCTGGCAGGGTGTTAACTGGTGTGGGTAATAGGGACTATATCACTCCAGTCTTGTTCCATATACACTGGCTTTCAGTTTGCTTCCAGGCTCAATTCAAGATTCTGGCCTGGGACCAACATACCTTAAGGACCATCTCCTTCCATGTGAACCTACCTGGACATCTCAGTCATCTTCAGAGGCCCTGCTTTGGCTGCCCCCCCCCCATGAAGCTAGACGAATGGCAACCTTAGGAAGGACCTTCTCTGTTGTGGCATCAAAAGTTTGTACATCCCTCCCCAAGGCAATTCATCTATCTCCTTCTATCAGCATCTTATGTCAGCACGTGAAGACCTTTTTGTTTCATCTGGCATACCCCCAATAGCAGTTAACTGGATCTCCTTCTAGTGTTCTGTTTTTAATGAAGTTATTTTATGACTTTAATTGTATTTTTAATTATGTGAACATTTTTTTATATAATGTTCATCTCCTTGTGGATCGTGAAAAACTGGAAAGGCAGTATAAAAAGGTGTTAAATAACATTTAAAGGTCAGCTAGCCTGGAGGTGTTGGTAAGCAGTTGCAGAAGGTTTGCACTCCAACCCTGTAGGGAGTGTCAAATATGCAGCCCTGGGGCCAAATCAGGCCCTCAGAGGGCTCCTATCAGGCCCCTGAGCAACTGGCTGTCATCTGCTTCTTTCTCCCTCTCTCTTGCTTCCTTCTGCATCACAGCTTGCTTTGCAAGGCTTGCTCAATTGCACAGTAGCTGCAGAGCAAAGTCTCTGTTTCCTACATTGGCTGAGGCTCCTCCCTTGGGGAGTAAGGCAAAGTAAGCTTGATTTGTCAGGCTCTCTCAGTAGAGCTACTGAGCCATGCCTCTCTTCCTTCTATTGGCTGAGGTTCATCTCCTTCCTGGTCTCTGGGGAAGGAAGGAAAGAGAGAGAGCTTCCTTTGTCCAGTTCCCTGGATCCCGTGGGAGAGATACAAAGTGTTGGGGAATTATTTTGTTCCCCCAGCAACACAAACCCAAAACCAGCCTCCAGGAACCAAACAACCTGCGGTTATCAGAAGGCTAATACACAGACACAAATAAGTTTCAAAACCTTACAGATAAACATTATTAGACTCCAAGTTTCTCCTTTAGACAGAAGGCTTAAACATATAGACAGAAAGGCAAAGCAACTGGATAACCCAAACAACCTGTAGTTTTCAGAAACTCATACAGATGAATGAATAAGCTTTTATCACTCTTAAGTTATACTCTGCACAGAAGGTTTAAAATATATGGATAGAAAAGCAAAACAGTTAGGTAAACTTAGGATCAAGAAAACAATTAAGAATTGAGAAAACAATAGAATTAAGAAAACTTAAAATGAAGAAAACAATTGTTGTTGTTGTTCAGTCGCACAGTCGAGTCCGACTCATTGTGACCCCATGGAAAAAGTCACGCCAGGCCCTCCTGTCTTCCACCATCCTCCAAAGTCTGCTCAAATTCATGTTTGTTACATCAGTAATACTGTCCAGCCATCTCATCTTTTGCCATCCCCTTCTTCTTTTGCCTTCTGTCTTTCCTAGCATCAGGATCTTCTCCAGGGAGTGCTCCCTTCTCATTTGGTGGCCAAAGTATTTGCGCTTCAGCTTCAGCATCTGACCTTCAAGGGAACAGACTGGGTTGATTTCCCTTAGGACTGACTGATTTGATCTTCTTGCAGTCTAAGGGACTCTCAAGAGTCTTCTCCAGCACCACATCTCAAAAGCATCTATTCTTCTGCGCTCAGCCTTGTTTATGGTCCAGCTCTCACAGCCATACATTACTACTGGGAATACCATCGCTTTGACTATACAGACTTTTGTTGGCAGGGTGGTGTCTCTACTTTTTATTATACTGCCCAAGTTCGCCATAGCTGTCCTCCCAAGGAGCAAACGTCTTTTAATTTCATGGCTACAGTCACCATCTGCAGTGATCTTGGATCCCAGAAATGTGAAGTCTGTCACTACTTCCATGTCTTCCCCTTCTATTTGCCAAGGTGTGATGGGGCCAGATGCCATGATCTTAGTTTTTTTGATGTTGAGTTTCAAGCCTACTTTTATGCTCTCCTCTTTCACCTTCAACAAGGGGTTCTTTAGGTCCTCCTCACTTTCTGCCATTAGAATAGTGTCATCTGCATATCTGAGGTTGTTGATGTTTTTCCTGGCAATCTTAATTCCAGTTTGTGCTTCATCCAGGCCAGCAATCTGCATGATGTACTCTGCATATAAATTAAATAAGCAGGGTGACAATAGACATCCTTGTCGAACTCCTTTTCCTATTCTAAACCAATCAGTTGTTCCATATCCCATTCTGACAGTTGCTTCTTGACCCTTTTACAGGTTTCTCAGGAGACATGTGAGGTGGTCTGGTACTCCCATCTCTTTAAGGACTTGCCACAGTTTTTGTGATCTACACAATCAAAGGCTTTAGTATAGTCAATGAAGCAGAAATAGACATTTTTCTGATACTCCCGTGCTTTCTCCATAATCCTGCGAATGTTGGCAATTTGATCTCTAGTTCCTCTACCTCTCCGAATCCCAGCTTGAACTTCTGGTAGTTCCCGATTGACATGCTGCTGAAGCCTAGCTTGTAAGATCTTTAACATGACCTTGCTGGCATGTGAAATGAGTGCAATGGTGTGATAGTTTGAACATTCCTTGGCATTACCCTTCTTTGGGATTGGAATATAAACTGATCTTTTCCAATCCTGTGGCCACTGTTTGACAAGCATGATATTTCTGTGTATTAAATCAATATAGGTATTGGAAGCCATTTCCTCTCTGCCTCAAAATCCTTCTCTCTCATAGTTGCATTTCAAAGCTTGTTCCCCCCCCCCCTTCTCTTTCTCTCATCTCCTTTCTTTCTCACCCCTGGGTAGAAGTCTTAGAATATGCAAGTAACCTTGATGATAGAAGAAAGGCGCCTCCCCCAAACAGTTCCCATTCATACCTCTTATCAGAAAAGCAGGAATGTCTGGGAACCAGGAGAAGTTGTAACCACATAATGGCAGTTGGTAGTACCCTTTGAACATCTGTTGCAATTCACATCTGTATGTTATGGTTTGAAGCTATCTTTCCTATTGCCTTTGAAGTAGCCTTTAAGAATCTATACCGTGTGAAACTTTGCATCACTTCCAAGGTATCGCACTTTGGGCAAGTGCTGGATTTTCAATAAAACGAGTCTTTGTATCAAACAAGTGCCTGGTTATTCGAAATACCGATGCTTGACACTGTTGCGTTTTCCATATTCGTTGACATAATGTGTGCATCACTTTAACAGCATAATCTTTTAGGACTTTGAATAGGTCAACTGGGATATCATCATCTCCTCTCGCTTTGTTGTTAGAAATGCTTTCTAAAGCCCATTTGAATTCACACTCCAGGATGTCTGGCTCAGGGTCATCAATTTCACTGCCATGGTTGTCCAGGACATTGAGATTCTTCTTGTATAATTCTTCTGTGTATTCTTGCCACCTCTTCCTGATCTCTTCTGCTTCTGTTAGGTCCCTACCATTTTTGTCCTTTATCATGGCCGTCTTTGCCCAAAACGTTCCCTTGATTTCTCAATTTTTTTTGAAGAGATCTCTTGTCCTTCCCATTCTGTTATTTTCCTCTATTGCTTTGCATTGTTTCTTCAGGAAGGCCTCCTTATCTCTCCTTGCTGTTCTCTGGAAATCTGCATTCAGTTGGGTGAATCTTTCCTTTTCACCTTTGCCTTTCACTTTCCTTCTTTCCTCAGCTATTTGTAAAGTCTCATCAGACAGCTACTTTGCTTTCATGCATTTATTTTCTTTGGGATGGTGCTGATTGCTGCTTTCTGTACAATATCACGAACCTCCGTCCATAGTTCTTCAGGCACTCTGTCTATCAACTCTAGTTCCTTAAACTTATTCTTCACCTCCACTGTATATTCATAAGGGATGCGATCAAGGTCAAACCTGAATGGCCTAATGGCTTCCCCAGTTTTCTTCAGTTTAAGCCTGAATTTTGCGATGAGTAGCTCATGATCTGAGCTGCAGTCAGCTCTAGGTCTTGTTTTTGCTGACTGTAAGGAGTTTCTCCATCTTTGAGTGCAGAGTATATAATCAATCTGATTTCTGTGTTGCCCATCAGGTGATGTTCACGTGTAGAGTCACCTTTTAGGTTGTTGGAAGAGAGTGTTCCCTATGACCAGCTTGTTCTCTTGGCAAAGCTCTATTAGCCTTTGCACGGCTCCATTTTGTTCTCCAAGGCCAAACTTGTCAGTTGTTCTGGTTACCTTTTGACTTCCTACTTTGGCATTCCAGTCCCCTATGATGAGGAGGACATCTTTTTTTTTATGTTAATTCTAAAAGGTGTTGTAGATCTTCATAGAACTGGTCCATTTCAGCCTCTTCTGCAGTTAGGATTCAGTCAAGCATAAAGTTCTGCAATAAAGCAGGGAGCATACTGAAAAATCTAAGCCCCAACAGCAACAGGGACTTTACCCTATTTGTCTACATTTTCCCATTTAAAATCTAAGTCCCAAGTCTCTAGCAGAGTTATGCTCTATATTCTAAGTTAGAGCATGTTTGACTATGTTTGAGGCCCCAAACAGAAATTAACAAAGATTGTTAATTTCTTGGCAGGACTGGCAAAGAGGTCCCTGCCTCTCATGCAGTCAGCCCCTTTTGCTCTAAAGTGCAGGGCTTATAAAGACTTGAACTCATCTCTTATTAGATAGTATTGGGTCCACAGCTGCACCTTAGTGTAAACAATCATACTCGCCAAATGAAAACATTGCCCTTAGTTCACTCTGTCCTTTCACCTACTTTCTGGGTCTTTGCAGATGGTTGCTTCCTGCAATACCAAATAAGGATCATACCCAATATGGCAATTCCTGCCTGGAGAGACAGTTTATGAACTTTCACTCATTAACCAAGATTCCACTTATACTGAGAGCAAATATAGATGCTTAAGGTGCTGAAAAACCCAGGCCTCTGGTGGCCAAGTTCATAACTGCAGTCAAAATCATAAAGAGGGCCAACTCAAAGAAATTCTGCCACACAAAGAAAGCACCTTTAAGACCAAAGAAAGCACCTTTAGGGGAGGGATGGTGGCTCAGTGGTAGAGAATCTGCTTGGTAAGCAGAAGGTCCCAGGTTCAATCCCCGGCATCTCCAGCTAAAAAGGGTCCAGGGAAATAGGTGTGAAAAACCTCAGCTTGAGACCCTGGAGAGCCGCTGCCAGTCTGAGAAGACCATACTGACTTTGATGGACTGACTTTGACGGTCTGATTCAGTATAAGGCAGCTTCATATGTTCATATGTTCAACAAGTGCTAATGTTTTAAGTTTAAGCATGTTTTATTTTAAAGTTTTGTGTGTGGGGGGGTAAAAAAATCTTTAATCGTGTTTGTCTGTGTCCTTTATAAAGTTTATATCTCTGCTACCTAATCTTAAATAGGTACACAGATGGGCTGGTCGGACATGGCTCAGCCCAACAAGGCCAAATTTATGTCAGATCCTGCCCTCATAACAAATGAATTCTACAACCCTACTTTCTGGAGCATCTTCTCAAACCTCATTTTCACAAGGAGTTTGTCTAGTGTTAAATGACGGTTCTCCTGTCTGCTACCTCTGCTATAATCACTTGCTAAACCCCTGAATTCTCCACCCACCCCTACACTTGCTTGTGATGCACCGCAGTGTTTTAGAGTTTACTGTGAATGAAGCAGAAGTATGCAGGGTCAGCTGTTATAAATGAACAGCATTGAACTGGTTCTTGTGTGCTAGCATTTTCTTTACAGAAACCAAATTACAAAACACGAGGTTGGTGGATTTCAAACCCTGAACTGGAAAAGCTGGAATTCTCTGGAAGCATACCCAGAGAGCTTCCACCAAGGATAGCCAGTGTGGTGTAATAGTTAAGAGTGGAGGACTCTAATCTGGGTTTGATTCCCCACTTCTCCACATAAACCCAGCTGGGTAACCTTGAGTCTGTTCTCTCAGAGCTCTCTCAGTCCCACCTACTTCACAGAGTGTCTGTTGTGGGGAGAGGAAGGGAAGGTGATTGTAAGCTGCTTTGAGTCTCCTTTGGGTAGTGAAAGGCAGGGTATAAAAACCTCCTCCTCCTTCTTCCTGCACAATAGCACGGGAATATTAGGCAAGGGAGTACGTCAATAAGGCAATGTAAGGTGAGGAGTGGATTCTGGGGGGCCAACCTCACTTTCTCCTTTCCCACTGGCCTTACTTTTGTCCCTGCAACAACGTTATCTCTGCCTCTGCTTGAAAGAACTAATAGTTCCATCTCCTTTCTGCCAAGCCTTTCACAAGAACTCAGCCATCCTGTGAACATGGGGGTCCAAAACCCTCATAGAGGTCATGCATGGTTTGCTGCACTGGTTTTTAAAGATTTTTGGCATGTTCTTCTGTCAGTGAAAGTAGAGTGATAATGAGGTCCAACAGACTTGGCCCAGGTACCATGTGAATCGACCATATGTTCTAAGAAATTACAGAATGTTCTGCAACCCTTAAGGATTCTGCAATAAGCCATGCAATGGTTCCTTATTTGTGGTGGTGAAGTTGCTGTCAACTTATGGCAACCTCAAGAAGGCAAGAAACTAGCAGGAAGTTTGAAACTCTTTCTACTTAGTGATCTTTGAACAACAAAATACCTTCACATACACCTTGCGAGAAAAAAATTAAAACAAACAGTACTAAAGTGAATTTTACCAGAAAGCCTAGGTTCTGGTGAATGTTAGCATAGCATGGATTTAAGTGTGAGCACCAAAGAAATAATCAAAATTTAATTTAATATTTCCCCTTTAGAGGACTATTTTTCTTGCACTATTTTTTTTTAATCTGTAGAAGTCTTAAACCCTCACCTACAGATCTGTGCACATGTTTTTCAACTTGCAGTATTGAATAGATGTTTCTGTCAAATATTTACTCAGCAATATGTTTCCACTGGGCAGTCAACCATATTGTAATCAGATTGGCCTTGATTCACCACTAAGGTCTTGCTGCCTTTATTTTACACTGCAATGGAGTTCTCATTGATTAGGACCGCTCATGGAAGTGAAATCACAATCAGCTGCATCGTCTCAGAGATCTCCTGTCTTGCACGTTGCAATCACATATTGTTTCTCTCATAATTACTTGATTATGTTATGGCTGGGCAACTTCTTACAGGCCATTTTCTATATCTATTTTACTAGATCTTTTAAAAAAGAACATTGTCTTCTATTCTAGGTCCATGTTTATATTTCTCCATAACGTTCCTTCTTAAAACAATTTGCATTGGACTTCTAACCAAATTTTTACTCGTACACAAAATGTGGAGATTTCTATTCAGTTGAAACATTCTTGGAAATGAATGTGATGACATCATGAAACAAATATGATGACCTCACTTTTGGGTCATGTGGGCAGTGATATAGGCACATGGCTGCATGTCAGATGGTTCTCCCTCCTTTTTTGGGGGGGAAGGGAGTTTCCCTTGTCAGCCAGCTGATCAGTGGCAAGGAGGTGGAGCATGGCAGTAGGGGACTCCTGCCTATACTGGGGTGGTGGTGGTCTGGCAACCCTATGCCAGACCATTGATCCATATAGCTCAGTATTATTTCCGCTAACTAGCAATGGATCTGCAAGATATCCTAGTTCTTGCTAAAATAACAGGGATTGAAAAGCCTGAGTCACAGACATCCAGATTTATTCAGGCCCATAGCTCCGGGGGGCCCAGCGGGCAAGGCCCCTTCAATCAACACCCTTAGAGCCTCTCCAATCAGAGCCCATTGAGCATGGGAGCCAGGGAGCATGCCGGGTGAGGGTGCTGGTGAGTGAGGAAGGAGAGCTGGTGGGCAAGTGAGGGGTCTCCTTCCTTCCTTTCCTCACACTTTTCCTCCCATTCACCTCCCTGCAGGTGCCACCGCTGCCATGCCCACTCAAGAGGAGCAGCAGCAGCAGCAGCAGCAGCAGCAGCATCCCTGCCAGAGGCAGGGTAACATGCCAGATTCCTCTCCCCTCAACAAGCATGGGGCTGCCTGGCAGAGAGTGTCCCCTTCCTCTCTTCCTTCCCTCCCTCCTGCCTTCCCTCCCATCCCACCCCCCCAACAGGTGCCACTGCTGCCAGGCCTGCCCAGCAGGGCTGGCCGGGGGCTTGGTAAGGATCACTGCTGTTGCTGCTTCCCTCAGGCCAGCATTGCAGCAGCTGCTAATGGTGCAGGGTTGCACTGGCACTGGCTGTGCTGTTGGGGCCCCAATGACTGACTCGGGTGGGGAGAGGGAAAAACAGGAGGCTCCTGATAGCTCTGTTGCTGAGTGCACTGGCTGGGGGTCTCAGTCTGGAGTGCCTTCTTTCTCTTCCTCCTCTTCCTTTCAGGACCTGAAAGGCCATCTCTCTTCCCTCCCCGCCACCTCACTCACCTGCTCGCTCACTGCCTCTTTGCTTTTCCTTCTCCTGCTGCCTCTGCTCCACTCACCACCCTGCTGAGCAATGAGAAATTGCTTTTGCCTGAAATGGGGGAGCCATGATCAGCCACTGCCAGTGACCCAGGCAACAAGTGTCTACCCGGGAGCTTCTGGGGCCAGGCTGTAGGAAAAAAAATATACAATAAAGACAGCTTCTGGTGTCCTAATGTTAACAAAGACAGAAAAAAATTCACCAAAATAAACAATGCTTCTAAATGTTAACAATGTATTTTTTAACATGTAGAAGTCGATACATCATATGAAAATACAATGTATGCAAATGCAGCTAATAAAGTCCTTGCAAAATAGTCTCCATAGTCCTGTGGAATGCTGTCTCTTTAAAGAGCTTCAATATTCCTTCTCACAGCTCACAGCTTTTTTTAATGTATTCAAATTCACCCTCCTTATGGTCACAATTGCTCCACAATAGCAGGAAAGAGACGACAAGTCCACAGGTCAATAAAATAACAATTTCAAAAGAGAAGGAGAGTACTCACCAAATCTAGAACTTGCTGGAGGTTTCAGTAGCCTTTGTCCACTCTCCCTCTCTTATGAATAGAAATTTCTTCAGGGAGCCACAATGTTACAGTCATTTACATGGATCAACACATTCTCTTCACAAGCATTTTGCCATTTAGTTTTTGCACATCTTTGAATGTGCATCATGTGTATTTTTTTTAAAAAAAACCCAAACCCAATGCTTATGGCTAAGGAACCCAAAAGCTGGAAATGGCCCAGGCCTCTCTAGACCTCTAAGAGGGTCTGAGGAGAAGAAGAAAGAGTTTCAGAAGAAGCTTCTTGATAGGGTTGCCAGCTTTGGGTTGGGAAATTCCTGGAGAGTTTGGGGGTGGAGCCTGTGGAAGGTAGACTTTGGGGAGGGGAGGGACCTCAACAGGGTATAATAGAGTCCACCCTCCAAATCAGCCATTTTCTCCAGGAGGACTGATCTTTGTTGCCTGGGATCAATTGTAACAGTAGGAGATCTTCAGGTGCTATCTGGAGGTTAGCAAACTAATTTCTTGGGTTTCAACACACCCTTGTATCTTTAATGTATACTGATAGACTGGGAAGCGGCAAGACAAAAGACCCAACAAGTTTAATTCCATGCTGTAAAGCAAGGTCCGCCATACATTAACCACTCTCTACAGGTATCACACAGTACCATAAGTAGACAATACATAAAGTCTACTGTGGTAAATTATGCCTGTGAAATAAGTGGTGACTCAGGCTCTTGACCCAGGCCATATATCTGTGTAAGCAGAAATGCCTGGGATTAATGTACTTAAAACAATCCAAAGTTCTTTTCCAACCCCAAAACAAGTCAATCATTTAGAGGAAGTCTGTATAACTTGTGACTCACCAAGTTGAATGCAATATGTCAGGCATATAGAACGGTTGGTCATGGGCTCAATAAACATCCTTTTGCTGGCACATTTGGCTCTGCCGAAATGGGAGAAGCAAGATTATCTGTTTTCTTAGGCTGGCACTTACTTTACTTTCTATTTGGTTCTTTAAAAAATGTATATGTGAACCTGAGTGTCTTGGTTACTGCAAATACATCATCACATATAGGTGGTCAGCAGCTTTAACAGATGAACATTTATCTTCACCAAAAGCTGGGAATCCCCCTGTACTGCCTTTGAAAGGTAATGCCCTTCATCTAGTGGAAGAGGTAAGAGAAAACATTTTTCTTGCAGTTTGAGGCTGGAAGAGACAGATGCAGAGAGCTGAGTTTTTCCTGGCATGGAGGAGGACAGTGGCAGTCTATTCTGTTCCTCTCTAGGAAATCTGATGAAAGATTAGCAGTTTTGTTGTTTGAGACAGCAATGGAGATTTATGGTATGTGTGGCTATACACAGGGAATGCCATGTGAAAATCAGTGCCAATATTTAATATTACAGGAATTGGAAAGTAATACCAGCTTTTGCTCTTTCTTTTTTTGGTATTTTATTTTGTTGCTTTCCAGAGCATATATTTTCTAGTTCCCAAAAGCTCAAAAAGCATCAGTTTTGAAAGGCAATATTCTGAACATAACAAATGACTACAAGGTCTTCAATTCTATATTTTAAAATCGCAAGAAGTTCTCCTGCCTTGGCAAAGAAAATGAATCTCTATCTGATTACATCTACAAAGATTGTAATTATACTGCAATGATATGTAGGCTTAATAATGTCACTATTTAAACTGCCTGTAGTATTTGATGGCTTTATTTTGTTCCTTAAGGTCACTGAGGGGGGAAACAACAACAACATTACTAATCTTATTTGATCATTCCCAGATCAGCAATCAGACTGAATTTCTTTTTAATTAAAAAGACCAATTTTCAACAAACAGTTATGTCACAGCAAAGGAAGATGGATGATGCCTTAAAAAAAACCTGGCTTGGTCATTCCACCAGGACTTTGCCTCTGAGTGGGACTACTTTCTCTGTGGCTCATCAAACCTGAGACAACCCAAAAGACACATTGGGTGGACTATCCATGGCTTCATATGCCTTCTTTTTCCTGCCTGCCTGCCTGCTTGGACAAGCAACATGAGATGAGGAGGACAAGTTTTGCAAGCCTCCATTGAATATCTCACTACCTGCTGTTACTTTCTTCTGTGGCTGGAGATAGTTAATTTCCCTACACTGATGACCTGGCATCCAGACAGACCAATGAAGACGCCAGGACAATGATGGTTCCTAGGGTATAGTAATTTTTAATTATTCCAAATAGGGCACACCTTGGGGGCCAAAAGGATATATCTGGATGATGCTTTTCAAAATGGTGCTTCATATTCTCAGTCTTGGACTCTGGGTTACACATAAATTTGTGCAATGCTAGCCTGCTGGGCTACTTAGATTCAGTCAGAATCCCTGAAGCAGCATAGAAAGGAACATTTTGGCCACCTGCTATTTCCCTGCCCCACAGGTTTTTAAAATTATTGTAAACCCACTTTGCTTTCTTCTGAGAGAGCCGCATGGAGCAGAAAGCCCACAGGAGATTTACAGGGTCATCTTTAGAAGAGTTAGACCCTCATAAATCCATTGGTTTTAATTCATTTAGATTTAAGATTGTACTGTTGTTCTCCGAAATGGATCGTTAGGCTATCATTACTGTGCAGTGTATACTTCAAAAGGGTGCCTAATGCAGCAAGTTCTTTACAGTTTCTGGGTGGTGTTTCTGGGTGGTGTTTCTGGGTGGTGAGGGGTGGGGGGAGAATTCAAATGGACTTGGAATGGGGGGGGGGGGGGTAGAAGGCCCTACCTAGGGTTGCCAATCCCCAGGTGGGGGCAGGGAACCCCCGGTTTGGAGGCCCTCTCCCCGCTTCAGGGTCATCAGAAAGTGGGGGGGAGGAGGAAAATGTCTGCTGGGCAGTCCATTATTCCCTTTGGAGACCGATTCCCATAGGGTATAAGGGAGAATTAATCCACAGGTATCTGGGGCTATTGGGGGCTGGATTTTGAGGCAGAAGCACCAAACTTTCAGCATAGCATCTGGTGCCTCTCCTCAGAATATCTCCCAAGTTTGAAAAATATTGGACTCAGGGGTCCAATTCTATGAGCCCCAAAAGAAGGTACCCCTATCCTTCATTATTTGCAATGGAGGGAAGGCATTTAAAAGGTGTGGGGTCCCTTTAAATATGATTGCCAGAATTCCCTTTGGAGTTCTATTATGCCCCAAGGTCTTCTGGTTCCACCCCCAAAGTCCCCAGATATTTCTTGAATTGGACTTGGCAACCCTAGCCCTATTTATCTCACAAGCAGCTTTGTTGTATGCAAAGCATGTTGGGGGAGGACTTATTTTGCTGCTCCATTTGAAGTATCTGTGCATGTGGAGCAGCAAAATTGGCAAAATAAGTGTCTCCAGTGCAGTTTCTGCAAAATAAAACTGGGGGGGGGAGCCCTTACTCCCCCCACAGCACCATTCCAAGCCTATTAGAGCTCACTCTCTTTTTTAAAGAAGCAGTTCCCTGCAGCTGCTATGCAATATGGGAGATGGGCAAATTTGTATAGGCAAGTGAAATAATGTTTTGGCTGCAATCAGATGGGTGGCTTGGCATGATCTGCCTGTGCCTCTAATTTAGTTTGGGTTTTTTTGTACCAGGAGAGTTGTGATCAGATATCAGATATTGTGCTGATCACCAAGGCCACCTGCAGCTCCTCCACAGCATCGAGCCTACCACCAGCTTCTTGCCAGCCTCCTGCTCCAGCCCTATGAGTTCACCTCACCTCTGTTTGCCTCCTGCCCATTCCACCACCATACCTGAGCAGGACTGGCCACTTTGCCTACCAGGCCCTGCTGGGCTTGGCACTTGGTCCTTCTCTAGCAGCATTATCAAGTGCAGCTTCAGCCTCTCCACCAGAAGCTTCACCTTCCCATCTGCCATCCTGCCCATCCTCACCTGCTCACTTCTGGATTTGCATAAGCAGCTTTTAACGAGGCTTTGGCATATAACTGCTTATGTGTTCATCGCTAAAAAGTTAAAAAGTAATGGTGGCATAACAAGGAAATGAAAGACTTGGCATCCCAAAAGACTTCACCCTGCAAAACAGTGATCAGACACGCACAGGAGCACTGTGAAACGTGTAGGATCCCTGAATACCAGGCTTTCTGCTGTGTTAGGGGTGAGCATAGGAGGCTGATGGCTGCAGAACAAGAGCGAGATGTTGCTGACTGATCAAACACTTTAAATCCTCTCAGGGGAGCAAAGACAATGGATCAAAGTGCTTGTCTGATTGCTTGTCTGTAGTTGGCCTCTGAGCCTGCTATTTCCATTGGGGCTTACACTGGAGCACTGAACCAGCTCAACCTGTCTGCTATGGAGCCATAGAAATGAGTTTGCTCAATAACAGTGCCATCCTAAGAGCACTTTCTATGGAGCAAGTTGAACTGACTTGCATAGGGTTGTGAATAGATGTGTGTAGCATCTTGATAGTAAATGTCACCCAGAATTGGCTTAAAACAAGCATAGTACTGTGCAGGGCTTTTTTTTTTTAGCAGGAACGCACAGGAAAGCAGTTCCGGTTGGCTTAGTGTCAGGGGATGTGGCCTAATATGCAAATGAGTTCCTGCTGAATTTTTTCTACAAAAAAAGCCCTGGTACTGTGAATGATCCACAGTGTGCAGTCAGACAGTAGGGAATAAGAAACAGGGAGGAGGGACGTCATTCCGGATATTAACAATGCTGCCAAGGTCCTCATAGGATAGGTAAAACGTAATGTGCTCCTGCCTTTTCAATGTTCAGGTGTTTTTATAAGTTGAATTTTTTTCCTCTGACAGCTTGACAAAAAAATTTCAGTAGTAAAAAGTATGTTCTGACTTTTAAACACATTTGAAATCGATTAACGGTTTTCCATTGCTCCTCCCCTTCTGTTTTTACAGCAAAAGGGGGTATGCATGTGTGTGAAATGATTGCCCCCATGAGGAAGCAAAATTTGCTAAACCCCAGGTGAAAATATAACAAAACCAAAGAGCTTAGGCAAAGGTGTGAGAGGAAAGCCCTTTTCCTTGTTAATAATTTCTAGGCAAGAGTTCATCACTTTTAACTCACAATACAATCAGCTGAAATAACCCTGAGATATGGCCCTTCTGTACCCACTCTGCATATTTCTAGGAGAAACGCTCTGCATTTACTACAGAGATTTTCTATGTGTGACCCTCCAGTTAATGTGTAAACAGTTGATGTTTCTTCAGTTCTCTGTCCTTCTGCTGAGAGCTTTCAAAGGCAGCTCAGCTAAATTGCAAAAACACATCAAAAGACTGGAATGCATGATTCACAGTCCTGCCACACTGCTTTCCCTGTACCTTTTGGCCCCAACTAGATGAGGGAAATTCTTGGTAAATCTGCTGTCACTTCTAACCCCATTCACATGGATGGATGAATTTACTCAAAATTGGCAATGCTTCAAAATATGCTTTGCAGACAAGGAGTGTTTGTTTGTTAAAAAGCAAAAAAACCACCACCTAAACTGTGGCAAAGAGAATGAGTAAGACGCTAACAAAAAATTACATTTTGGATTGTCAGGGGAGGAGAGAAGGCTAACTGAAAATCAGCTCTTTAAACAGACATTAGAAAAAAATACAATCGTTTACATTTAGGAAAGAGCCCCATGGCACAGAGTGGTACAAGCTGCAGTACTGCAGTCGGAGCCCTCTGTTCACGACATGAGTTTGATCCCAGAGGAAGCTGGTTCAGGTAGCCAGCTCCAGGTTGACTCAGCCTTCCATCTTTCCGAGGTCGGTAATATGAGTACCCAGCTTGCTGGGGGGAAAGTGTAGATGACTGGGGAAGGCAATGACAAACCACCCCATAAAAAGTCTGCTGTGAAAACTTGTGAAAGCAATGTCACCCCAGAGTTGAAAACGACTGGCACTTGCACAGGGGACTACCTTTACCTTTTTACATTTAAGAAGACATGGTTGCATTTGCTTCTTTTACTAGAAATAAATTTGTTAGAGGAGAGATCCTGCAAAATACCACTCCCTAGGCTTTTGCTGTATATAAGCCTTCCTTTCACAATCCCCCATCCATCATAAAGGTGGGCATTTTACTAGTTGCTAATAAAGCTTGACCTTGTCTGGAGCCACTAGCCATACCCATCTAAAGGGCCAACTCCAGTTATTTTGCCACCCGAGCAGGCCTGAACCTGCTAAGGCTCACCTTTTCTCATGGGTAGTGTGGTTCTGCCACTTGCCCGACACTGCCATTGGCCGCTGGAAGTGGCAGTGCCAGGGCTGAAGCGGTAGGACATGTTTTGATGTGTACAATCCATCCCTGATGTGCACAAGCCATTCCACTTGGAACCTTTGTGAGATGAACCAGCTCAACCTGTCTGCTATGGAGCCAAAGAAATGAGTTTGCATCTGAGGAGCTCATCTGTGGTCTCTTGGCTTCAGTGACCTCCTGGACAACTGTCTGACTAACCTGTACTTTGATACATTCTGATATCTCTACCGACATTAAAAATCCAGAAAAAAATCCCATCATCTCTATTGGCCTCATTCCAACTCCATAATCAGATTAGTATTCATGCTTGATGTTGGGGTTTTAGCTGTTATAATTCATCATCTTGTAAATGTACGGATACCTAACATCCCTGTCTCTATGTATTATTTAGATTTTTCGTTCCATGCTGAAGGGACAATGCAAAAGATTAATTAAGTCCAGCACTTTGGGGTCTGTTTACTTATTGATGTGAAGGGAGATTTACATGCATAACTCAATGTTCATGGTAATTGACAGTTCTGGCATAAATAGCTTCAGTCATAAAGTAAGTATTTTGGTGAACTCCTTGTTAGTCACTTTCCTCTTGCTCAAAGGGCAGGGAATGATTTTTTATTTATGATGTCTTCTTAAGGTATTGCCTAGGAGTAATGGCAACTGAGATATTTTCAGGGAGAAAAAAACTGAAGTGGTGATATAGGTGGCTACACCTGAAATTCTTTTCTAAGTCTCTAAAAAACTACGTTAAGCATTAAGTATCACAAATGGCTTTCAAGCTCAGGAAACTCCTTCCAAATTATACCCTATATTTTTGGCCCAAATTAACCGCTTTTAAGTTTCTTTTTGTTTCACTGTAGAATATTGAATGTGTCCTTAATTCTCTACTTGCACAGGTTTGACAGGATTGTGCCAACAAATTTTATTCAAGGTTACTTTCCAAAACGAAGCTGGACATTTTGATTAAAGCATTTTCTCAGTAATCCTTACTTGGGTCCTTGAAACTGGGTTAACATTATGCTTATATTGCGTAGAGTAGAGTAAGGCATGAAGAAGTGGCCTCCTATGAGATATGAACTAACAACTTCTCAAATTAGACTCTGAGGTACTGTGGTACACTAACAGTTCCATGGAACTGGAAGCCATGTCCTCTGACCTGCCTCTTAAAGTAGGATGTCATTCCTCAGTGATAGTAGAAATTCCCTTTTTATATTTCTTTTTTACTTCCCCATGCTCCAGAACTCCATGATTATTTCTTAAAAGATGTATGTTCTGAGGCTAAGCCTTGGCATCAAGTCCTGGGGATGTCAAAGATATTGGGTGGGAGCCTGTGGATTTATTCCCCTAATGCAAGAGGCAAAGAAAGGCTTCTGGCACTGAGTGTCAAGCATGCAGTTTCAAAGTGCGTGTCAAGTGGATACAAAACTACGTTTATTGATAGACCAATATGCTCTCCTGGTACAGGTCGTTGAGAGTGATACTAGAAATACATTGATACAATTCTTTTAAGACATACTTCAAAGGATTCCCAAGGGAGGGGGCCAGGGATGCTCTCTAACACATAAACTATCATAAATGTCTACATTCTCACAATGTTATCAGTGTTTTGTCCTTGCTTTCCCCAGATGTCTCACACTCCCAGGCAGGAATGTAGATTAGATTAGATTAGATTAGATAATTTTATTTATATCCCGCCCTCCCCGCCGGAGCAGGCTCAGGGCGGCTAACAACATCATTCAATTTCCCTTATACAAAAGACAAGGTTACATTAACATTAAACATTAAAAATTCTGATAAGTTTAAAATCACTTAATTAAATTGATAAAAGTGCTAATGCTAATTGTGCTTTTATAATGGCGGTAATCATTAGCAATTTCTTTCTTCGTCAGCGAAAGCCAGTCGGAAGAGGAAGGTTTTGCAGGCCCTGCGGAATTGTTCAAGGTCCCGCAGGGCCCGCATTTCCTCTGGAAGTTGGTTCCATAGGTTCGGGGCTACAGAGGAGAAGGCCCGGTTACGGGTGCATTGCAGCTTCACCTCTTTCGGTCCGGGGGTGGTCAACAAGTTTTTTCCAGCTGACCTCAGTGCTCTCTGGGGTTCGTATGGGGAGAGACGGTCCCTAAGGTAGACAGGTCCTCGACCATGTATGGGAAGGTGTTGATTATTCTTTCTCTTACTAGTTTCATTTCTCACTACTCTACTTGACAAGCAATAAAGCAGGAAGGGAGAGGGGGAAAGAATAACAGAGCTAAAGTACTTTGGCCCTCCATGATGTTTCACAGACCAGCTTTATGGAGGACCCTAAAACAATTAATTACCATTGGAATTTTACCATGCTTGACACTGAGGAAAGGAACCTTGCACCAGAGGAAGGTGCTACTATTAGCAGAACAAATCCATGTGATCCAACCAATTATGAAATCACCACATAATATCTCAGGCAATCACCACAATACAAGCAGGAATGGGATTCAGTTCACATTTGAAGCAGAACTACACTCTTCTAAAAACATGTACTTCAATGAATTTAGAAGGGTGTAATTTAAAAGTTTCAGGAGAAAGCAGGTGGAAATTTAGTAGAAAGGTACAATACCATCCACTCTTGTTACCTGTTAATATCCTGGGCTTTAGAGCCATTTTAGTTATTTTAGTTCATGACATGCTCCATATTGGAAGAAAGCTCATGCATAATGCTGAGTTTAAAGTGATGTTTTGTCTGAAGGACTTAAGCATACATTGCTATGATAGCTTCTGTCATTCCTTTTCTTCTGAAGACATCTCTCTATGAAAGGTAACAGGAGCAGAATAGGAATGTATGTTTTCTGTTTAACTTATTAAATAAAAAACAGTGGAAAGAACACAGCTTTTTCCTCAGACAATATAAGACAGTTAGTTTTCAGTGTGGAATGTGTTAGCTTAGTCAATGTTTTTTTTCACAATCATCCAGCCAACTGTACTGTGAAAATCTCACAGCAGAAGGGTAGAATCTGATGTAATGAAAAATATGGAATCTTTTTGAGAGCATCTTGGAATCACAGATCATGATATAATACAAATAAAGGAAAGGGACAGGCAGCCCTAACCAGCAAAGCTCTGTTTATCATAAAACTGGAACCTTTAGGCTCACTTTAGTAGCAATATTTGAGAGAGGTTCTCGTCCAGTAAGCTAGAAGTCTTGGTTTACCAGTGTTGAGTGGGGAATCCACATTCTGTCTCGGACCAGAGTTATTTATTTGATTTGTATCCCGCCCTCCCCACCAAAGCAGGCTCAAGTAATTTTAATAGTTCAGAAGTAATTGATACAATTGTTTGATAGTTGACAAGTAATGATAGAAACTAACCCCCATCTCTGCTATATTGGGTAGAAGGCATGCATATACTTCCATCCCATTTTCCTCCTTCTGTTTTACAAATACAAATTTAAGTCATTTCTAGGAACTGGAACAAGTTCCTCCAAGAGTGCACTTGGTTGAAGGCTCAGAGGCTTCACAGACAGCCATTTACCTTGTTGTTGTTGTATGTATATATGAACCTTGAATCCAGAAGATACAGTCACCATTTATTTGCACAGTAAACAATGTTATTGTACAATAAATATTAAAGAGAAGGTAAATATCTCCAAATTGTTGGGAGGATATTATGGATACATGCTACTTATTGCTTCCTGGAGTGTGTTTGCCAATTGCCATGTGTCCCTCAATATTGGATTGATGCATTTCTCACCTTTACACTTCATGAGCTTTAGCATTGCAAATACTGGCATGTACAACATATGAATATTGTTTTGTTAGATGAGGTAAATCATCCAATGATAACATCTAATGAGATGAAATGACATTTATGGCACCTAATATTGTGCTATTGTTCCACGATAGGGCATTGTAATTAATATATATATATAATATATATAATTCATTCAAATCTGTGTCTGTGCATGTGCAGATATTTGTTTACAATTTATCATAGCATTTTTGAAATTATGAACTTTTTTACAAAGTGTTATCGTGGAGTCTGAAGTGATAATCTATTCTGATCACCATATATTTTCACTGAAGCAGAAATTCGCGGGAAGGTTCTAATTATACCCTTTATTAAGCTGCAAGAGAGAGGTCACTGCAAATAGCAAGCCCCGCATAGAAATAATATAAAATCAAGAACAAATTATAGCTCTAGGTTCACATACAGCGAGGCACTTCTTAATTTCCCTTAATTTCATTCTTTCCATCATTTTCTCCCAGGTATCACTGTTAGGTCTAAGAACCTACACAAATGAGTGTAATGAGTTTCCACTTCCCAGTGACTAATTCTAAGTAAAGTCAGCTTGGGGAGGGGACAGCTCAAGAAGCAGTGGGAAGGGGAGTAGTTAACACTTTCCCACAGCTGTTTTTACATACAGGGATCCAAAGAATTAGATCTTTAAAGCATCACTCACATGTGTCCAAATCCTCCTTTTTAGCCATTACTTTTTCAGGGCTTTTTTTGTAGCAGGAACACCTTTGCATATTGGGCCACACCTCCATGATGTAGCCAATCCTCCAAGAGCTTACAGGGCTCTTAGTACAGGGTCTACTGTAAGTTCCAGAAGGATTGGCTACATCAGGGTTATGTGGCCTAATATGCAAAGGAGCACCTGCTACAAAAAAAGCCCAGCTTTTGATCTTGATTTTATTAGTGTTGCGGTGCAATTGTGGAAGACCACTGTCATCTCAAGGTCTCTGCTGTTGTGCCACAATTTCTCCATTTGTGCCTGAGTTGCCTTGCAGCCCCAAACACTTGTATCTGCTTTGCACATAGCTTTAGTTGGTATACTGAACTCAAAATCATGTTGTTTGTATCTCTGTTCCCCTCATATGGGGTTAAAGGAAGTAGCAGACAGATGGAACTATCACTTATATTGGACACTTGCCATATACTACTGTGTCAAGGAAAGTTATGTATTGTTATAAGAAAAAGTGAAATTAATAAATCTTGGTGGTGGAAAGTGCCATCAAGTCACAGCCCACTTATGGAGATCCCATAGAGTTTTCAAGGCAAGAGAAGTTTGGAGGAAGTGTGCCATCACCTACCTCTGAGTTGTAACCCTGGACTTCTTTGATGGGTTCCCATCCAAATACTAACCAGGGCCAACACTACTTAGTTTCCAAGATCTGAGAGAATTGAGCTAGTTTGAATATCCAGGTCAGGGCTAATAAATATTAAAATAGTATATAAAACCTCAGAACCTCAGCACAGACTAAAACTACTGAACAGTGCTATGTAGTTTCCCAATTCCAGGGGATCTATCTGTCATCGTTTTGCAGGGGTTCTGAACAACTGAATGGACATAAGTATATTATTTTCTCGCATTGATTCTTCAATGCATGTTATTTTCTTCTGTAGACTACTTAAGCTACTTCATAAAATCTATTTCTCTTCACCATTGTTGTGTTCATTTGCTTCATATCCCTTAGAGCAGGGGTGGCCAACGGTAGCTCTCCAGATGTTTTTTGCCTACAACTCCCATCAGCCCCAGCCAGCATGGCCAATGGCTGGGGCTGATGGGAGTTGTAGGCAAAAACATCTGGAGAGCTACCGTTGGCCACTCCTGCCTTAGAGGAAAAGGACTATTGGCCCTTGGCAATACACAATGACCTCTAAGGATGTTGCATTGTTTGGGGAATGTCAAATGTAAGGAGAGTCAACAAGGAAGGGTCTGTTAAGGTAGGTAAAATTTACCAGATCTACTGACTCCCGATGTTCTCCTGTCTTTTGCTTATTGAAATTTCTGCCTAAGTTCTGGGTAAATGTTCCAGTTCTAAAGCTATATCCAGTTCTAAAGCTATATCTAAAGCTTATTGAAATTTCTGCCTAAGTTCTGGGTAAATGTTCCAGTTCTAAAGCTATATCCACACAGTTGCATCAAGATGAAGGTCTCTGGTCCTCCTTATTGATTGCTTGTGTGTTAGACCAAGATCAGGACACAAATGCTATCAATTTCATGATAAATATGTTCAGAAGTCAATGTTGCCATGTTTAGAAGAGCATGCTTACGGGCAGGAGAATTACTCCCCCCCCCCCCAAAAAAAAACATGGTTTTTTAGCCATAGCCATTGATTCCTGTTATTAATTTTCTTATCTCTTTTCAAAGAGATATTTATCTTCTATCCCTTTTAAAAGGAAATCAATGCACTTTTTTGTAACTGAAGCCTTATAATTGTATAAAGTTGCACACTGCAGCAGGTTTGCCAGTTCTGGGTTGGGAAATTCCTAGAGATTTGGGAAGATATAGGGAGAACAGGGTTTGGGGAGCGGAGGGATCTCAGTGGGGTATAAATAAAAATTCCACCCTCCAAAGCAGCCATTTTCTCCAGGGGAGCTGATCTCTGTAGCTTGGAGATCAGTTGTAATTCTGGGAAATCACCAGGCCCCATCTGAAGGCTGGCAATCCTACACCACAGTATCCTACCACTAAAGGGTGATGAAGTAGGAGGATAGAAAGGTTTAGGCAGACACAACCTGCCTCCAAAGTTCTACAGAGTGAAATTCTGATTTTTTTCCCCCCAAAATCTCCCCCCCCCCTTATCTCATGAAGTTTCTCTTTTATTAAAATGGAATTGATTAGAAAAAGACTCCAAATTCCTAAAAAGGGGAATGGAAACAGATTATTGGATGTCAGGAAGAAACTGAGTAAGGAGGAATTCAGAGAATTTCTCTTAACAGCCAATCACCCATCCTATTCAGCTCAAGTTGAAAAGCCATGAATGTCTGCCAAACAGGTTTATATCAGGTTTTTGCAAAATTGTGCATATGCAAAAATGCTGCCAATTCAAACCAATCAGCAGCCATTATCATCATTAAGAACTACTCGACAAACACCAAAGGCCCATTTATTTCTGACTGATTTATATGATCTGTGACTGATCTGCCTGTTTAAAAAATTGCTTGTTACACCGTATCACAACTCAGTTGAGCTGTATGAGAACGTGCATGTGTGAAACACCAGTTGTGCATTACTGCATGGCCAAGAAAGCATACAGTGAAAGCACTCATCAAACAAACACAAACAGGTAAATAAACAGTGAAAGCATTTACTGAAAAATCAGCTCCCTGTTCACAACTAATAGAGGATGTAAGGTGAACTAAAGGGATTCGCATTTCCACTTTGCCATGAAGCTATAATGACCTGATAAGGTTGTAGAGCAAGATGGGTAGCTGTGATAGTCTGTCTGTAGCAGTAGAAAACATAAGAACAGAATGACATAAGAGAAGCCATGTTGGATCAGGCCAATGGTCCATCCCATCCAACGCTGTCACACAGTGGCAAAACCCCCCAAAACCAGGTGCCATCAAGAGGTCCTCCAGTGGGGCCAGGACACTAGAAGCCCTCCCACTGTTGCCCCCCCTCCCCAAGCACCAAGAATGCAGAGCATCACTTGCCATAGACAGAGATCCATTTTATACCTTATGACTAATAGCCACAAATGAACCTCTGCTCCATATGTTTATCCAATCGACTCTTGAAGCCTCTTGTAGCTGCCACCACCTCCTATGGCAGTGAATTTCATGTGTCAATCACTCTTTGCATGAAGAAGTACTTCCTTTTATCCATTCTAACCCAACTGCTCAGCAATTTCATTGAGTGCCCATCAGTTCTGGTATTGTGAGAAAGGCAGAAAAGTACTTATTTCTCCACCTTCTCTATCCCATGCATAATCTTGTAATTCCATGTCACACCCTCATTTGTCATTTCTTCAGGCTAAAGAGCCCCAAGCGCTTTAACCTTTCTTCATAGGGAAAGTGTTCCAATCAATCAATCAATCAATCACACCTTTATTGGCATAACAAAAAAAGATATACAGAGACTTGTAAACCAAACAACAATCAGATATATCTGTTCAAAGCATAAAAGGCTAAACTAATATTAAGATCACAATAAAACCTGTTTAGAATAATTTTTAACAATTTCAGCCAAGAATTTGGCAACAGCTTTTGTGACATCTATTATGTTGTCATTTAATAGGAAACGGCAATCAATCCTATTTTCTTGAATGTAGGACGGTAAGGAAAGACTATCTAACAGAACCTTCCGGAGATTAGTATACAGTTGGCAGTTCAATAAAATATGCTGGATGGAATCCGGTGAGCTTGACCTACATGGACAATGTCTCTCGCTAAAGGGGGACTTAAAGAAATCTCCCATAGAGAACATTGGAGGGAAATGCATTCATCCTAGCCAGCATAAAAGCACTCCGAAGTTGCGGATTATCTAGTTCAGATAAATATTTGGCCATTTTCCTGGCTGTCTGATCAAGTCCAAGTGAGGCAGGAAAACAGGTATAAAATTGGACAGTTTATGAGATTCTAGATCTAAGACTCTCTGTTTGATAAATCTAAAATTATAAGATTCATCAGATAAAAATAGATCGTCAATTGCAATTCCCATGTGTTTGAGATTCAACATGATTCCATCTTGCCAAGAAGCATTATAAGGGTCTCTTTTTAGGTAGTTGAGCAAGCTAGCTGGTTCAGCCCTATAAAATATCCGTAACCAATATTTAAAAGTTAGAGTCCAAACTTTTGTTTCAATCAGAGATTGGCCTGTTTCTGAACAGATCACAAAATAAAGAACACAGTTGGGGATTCCTAAAAGTTGTCGCAGAAATACAGCCTGGATATTTTCTATTTTTTAGTTCAGAGCATTAATCCACAGAGGGATACCATACAAAATTTGTGATAGTGTTTTAGCATTAAAAGCTCTGATTGCAGCAGGCAAACTTGGTTACCCTTTTTATAATAAAACTGTTTAATCTGAGATGAAGAACAACTAGCTATATTTATTATTCTGTCATGGTGAACTGCCCATTTGAGATTGTAATTAAAGGTTATGCCCAAATATTTAAAGCATTTGGATTGCTGAATTTCCTGCTTGCCTTTATACCATTTTTGTGGTCGCCAACTTTTAGAAAAGACCACAACCTTAGATTTGGAATAGTTTATAGCAAGTGAGTTCAGCTGGCAGTAATTGTTAAAAGCTTTCAGGTATCACTGCAGGCCAACTCTTGTGCAGGAAAGTATAGTTGTATCATCAGCATACAATACTATTGGGACTGAGAGATTATTTAATTTAGGTGGGTGCCCATTTATGGAACTAAGATATTGTGCCATATCATTTAAGAAAAGATTAAAAATATGTGGGGCTAACACACACCCTTGTTTAACTCCTTTACAAACTGGTATTTTTTTCAGTTAGGTGTCCTATAGATGAGAATTTTATGTATGTAAATTCATTTAATATTTGTATGTTGTATTTGTATGTAAATTCTTTAATAGATTTAACAGATGAGGATCTATATTGAGATCCTTTAGTTTATTCCCTAGTTTGTTTCTGTCCACAGAGTCGAATGCACTATAAAAGCTACATAGATCTTCCCCTTTCTTGTATTCATGTATTTGTCGGTCAGAAAAGCCAATGTGACACAATGATCAATAATAGATTTTTTTTTTTGGAAAAACTTATTTGCTCTAGACCAATAATGTTTTCCGAATGTATTCAATCTGTCAGCCGATGTTCTAAATGTTTTGCATATAGTTTGCCCATAATGGATAATAACCTAATGGGGTGAAAATTCTCTGGAAGATTTAAATTACCTTTTTTATAGATGGGAACAATTATGGAGTTAAGCCAGGAATTTGGGACAGTTCCATAATGGTCAATTAATGTAAATAAGTTGGCCAAAGGTTCAGACCACCAGACTGCAATTTTTTAAAAAATCTCAGCAGGAAGACCATCAGGACCTGGTGCTTTGCCAACTTTTAAACCATCAATTAACTCAATAATTTCGTCAGGTTCAACAGGAGGCCAAACAGGAAGATCAGAAAATACAGAAGCGTCTATAACAGTAGTAGAAGGATGACTTGATCTTCAAAAATCTTAGAATAATGGTCAACCCATGTTTGTGGAGAAATGTTAGGGTTGGCAAATGCTCTAGGCTTCATGCTGTCTGCAACTAATCTCCAAAAGGATTTACTATCATTAAATTTTATGGCATAAAGGAGTTGGTCCCAATTATGTTGAAAATACTTTTTCTTCTTATTTGCAATTACCTCTAAGAAGGATTTCTTACATTTGAAATAGTCATATAGCTTCTGTGGATCTCTACCATAATGGGCTTCCTTAAATAAGGCTTTTAATTTCTTTTTCCAAGAATAGCAGTCCTGGTCAAACCATTTGGACATATTAGGACTACCTAATTTCACCACCTCATCTTTAGAGCTGCAAAGATTAATCAGCAAGGCAAGTTCAAATAGGGCTTCAGCAACTGTATTTGAATTTGTAATTGGCATTCCTAATTTTTTAAACCTCCCAGACTTAAAAAGAGCAATGAAATCTCTTTCTTGAGATAAAGACCACTTTATCCTTTTCATGACCTAACAAGAAACATTTTCATTTTGAAATGGTATAGAGTTAACTCCCTTTGGGTTCATCTTTAAGGAAAAAAACTAAGGGAAGATGGTCACTTTCAGAATGTGGTTCTATGGAAATGTTGTTAACACATGGGAATAGATTTGGTGAGCATAGACAATAATCTATCACACTGCAACCACAAGAAGATACAAATGTAAACTCACTGGCAGCTGGAAATTGGGGGAGTCCATTAACTATTTGGACATCATGTTTGATACAAAATTTTAGTAGGCTTAAACCAGCTTTAAGTAGTGTATCCTTGGAATGGTACGTTAGCCCAAGCTGTAGAGGTAAGATCTCTATGTCCTTGTAGCCCAAGGAGGAGTTCCATTTTTTATTATCAGAGCCAGTTCGGGCATTCAGATCACCCACAATCATAATCTGGGCTAAAGAATACTGCCTGGATATAGACAAAATGTATTCAGAAAGTTTCTCCCAATAAGCAGTTAACTCTAGTTCATCATTAGAGGATGGAATGTACCCATTAACCATGATTAGATAAAGTGCAGTAAATGACAACAACAATGCATGAGCTACAGGTGGACAGGGACTAAAAGCAGATACCTTGACTTGTAAATGGGATTTCACCAAAATTGCTAGACCCGATTTACATTGGCCTTTTGAGTGAATTCTGTAAGCAGGAAGATTAAAAACTCTAAAATCTGCAAAGTTTAGCATTTCTGTAGACCATGTTGCCTATAAAAAGATACAATCAAAAGATTTTAGGAAATTAATAAAATCTAAATCAGACAGTTTGTTTCTCCAGCCTGCTATGTTCCAGGAAACACATCATAAATTCCCAGTTCCTGTTTCCTTTGTTAGTCACTCTATCCTTGTTATCTGATCTAATGACTTCTACGAATCATTGAAGATACAGCCGTTGCATTGCAAGGACTGTGTCTCAGGCTGGGCCATCATTGTGTCCATGTTGAATGAGTCAGAAAAAGATGGTCGGGGTGAGGCATTTAAAAAATCTGGTTGCTCTGAATGTTCCTGTGCCTGCTCACTGGGAGGCTGAGTTAAATTTGTCTCAGTAAGGGAGTTTCCCATAGTAAAACTTTCATGTTCATTTTGGATTGGATTATCCTTAGAGATAAATGGGGCAAGTTGCTGTCTCTATAAGTGATTGGAAACAGTTTTTAGTAAGTTTCAATCTCCCAATAACTCCATAGTTGGTAGCTTTCCAAAAGAGTGTAGAAGATCAATACCAATAGAGTTTTCCAATGGGTCACAGTTGAGAGATAGAAGGGAAAGTGTTCCAACCCTTTAATCATTCTAGTTGCCCTTTTCTGGACTATTTCCAGTGCTATAATGTCTTTTTTGAGGTGTGGTGACCAGAATTGTACACAGCACTCCAAATGAGGCCTCACCATCGATTTATACAGGGGCGTATGATACTGGCTGATTTGTTTTCAATTCCCTTCCTCATAACCCCCAGCATAGTGTTGGCCTTTTTAATTGCAATCTGTCTTGACATTTTCAGTGACTTATCTACCATGACCCCAAGATCTCTCTCTTGATCAGTCTCCACCAATTCACACCCCATCTATAGTTAGAATTTTTTTGGCCCCAATGTGCATTACTTTGAACCTGGTCATGTTGAACCTCATTTGCCATGTTGATGCTCACTCGCCCAGCCTTGACAGATCCCTTTGGAGTGCCTCACAATCCTCTCTGGTTCTCATCACCCTGAACAATTTAGTGCCATCCGCAAACTTAGCCACTTCACTGCTTACTCCCAATTCCAAATCATTAATGAACAAGTTAAAAAGCACTGGACCCAGTACTGAGCTCTGCTGTACCCTACTGCTTACCACCCTCCACTGAGAAAATTGCCCATTTATTTTCACTCTCTGTTTCCTATTAATTAGCCAGTTTTTGATCCACAAGAGGACTTGTCCTTTTACCCCATGACTCTTGAGCTTACTTAGGAGCCTTTGATGAGGAACTTTATTAAAAGCTTTCTGGAAGTCAAGGTAAACAACACTTATTGGATCCCCCTTGTCCACATGTTTGTTCACCTTTTCAAAGAATGCTAACAGGTTAGTGAGACACGATCTTCCCTTACAGAACCTATGCGAAGTCTTGCTCAATACCTTTTGTTCATTAATATGCCTACTAATTCTCTCATTAATTTCCTCCAATGAATTAATTATCTCATCATTTCCTCCAACGAATCCAGTATTGAAGTCAGACTGACTGGCCTGTAATTTCCCTAATCTCCTCTGGAACCCCTTCTAAAGATGAGGGTGATATTAGCTAACTTTCAGTCCTCAGGAATGGAGGCAGATTTTAATGAAAATTACAGATTTTTGTCAGAATATCCACAAGTTCTCCTTTGAGTTCTTTCAGAACTCTTCGATTTATGGCATCCAGGCCAGGTGACTTATCAGTTTTTAATTTGTCTAGCAGTTGTAGGACCTCCTTCCTCATCACCTCAATCTGACTCAGGTCTTTCAACACCCCTCCCAAAATTAGCAGTTCTGGAGTGGGCAAGCACTTCTTATCTTCCACAGTGAAGATGGAGGCAAAAAATGCATTCAGCTTCTCAGCCATTTCCCTATTGTCCTTCAGTAAGAAGAGTAAGAGTCAAGTAACATCTTAAAAACTAACAAAATTTGTGGCATTATATGAGCTTTCACTGATCACTTCTTCAGATTCTTCAGGTACCTGAAGTGAGCAGTGAATTGCAAAAGCTCATATCCTACCACAAATTTTGTTAGTCTAAGGACTGGATTCTTGATCTTTTCTATTGATAATGCTGGGCTTGAAGATAAAATTTAGGGAGAGGAACCAGGTTTGTTTCTCTGAGCTCCTCAAAGAGCAGGATCATAGAATAAAAATACAATAGAATTGACATCTTTCTGGAATTCAATAGGACACAGTAGATCTTCTAGAAAAGAAAGATTTGAGGGACAGATGCTGCAATACTCATGTGGAACTATCACATGGAGGTATTCCCTGCTAACTCTCAGGAAAAGCTCCATGTGTGATTTTCTAATCATACCCCTAAATCATGTTTGAAGAGGATATTATGTTTTCAAGAGCAATACCCTGAGTTTCATTTCTGAATTCTAATTCAAAGTAATCAAAGTGGAATGTATATTTTTTTACTATGTTTATCTTTTCATTCTATCACAAGGGCACCTTTGGTACATATGTATCTTTACCACAGAATCACTGTCAGCAAGTAACACTAAAGATAATTTTCACACATCTCTCCCACAGCATCTTCCATACACAATTGATTTAGAGAAAGGATCAAATGTGGGGGAAAATGACATTTTTAGACTGATTTTCTAGCCAACAGAAGGTGGGTTTCAGAGCTGGATCATAGAAGGTAGAAAGGCAAAAAAGTGTTTTGAGTGTCATGTGTGAAGATGTTTTAAGTGTTCTAATTTTGTTCAAGCCATTTTTCTCTTCTCTTTTTATCCAAACATAAGTTCCAAGAAAGAAAAAATATATTTTGGTGCCTTAGTCAACTCAAATTGTTTCTGGATTTTATTAATTTTCATCCCCCCTCCAGTTTTCCAGTCCTTACTTCTATTTTGTCTACCATTCAGTTTTCTAATTATCTGTTGATAAAACATCCATTTTTCCCATAATACAGATACTTGTTACTATCCGACTATAGCACTCATTTTTTTAAAAAAAATCACAATATTTGTTCATTTTGGCTTTCTGCTTAGAAAGTGAAGCCTCTGAAACAGATGATCAATAACAATGTACATTACAATCTTTGCAGAAAGTGACATGGTCTCTGTTTCTTATGCTTAAAGGAACCATTTTGTATTCACTTATGATTTCTTCACTATATAACCAAATTCTTTGGCTATAGTCAAGTATAGTTTCACTATGGGACATCTCTTCAAACAAAACAATGGGTTTGATTTGGCCACCTACCTTTATTTAAGAATCCCAGTTGCCTCAGAGTATACTTGCAGACACTGGCTGAAGGAATTGGTTTAAAATACAGTCCAAGAGAAACCTGGACTGTCCCAAGCACTGCACATTCTTGAACTCCAGAAGGGAATAAAAGCAAAAGAGGGCTGGGGGAGCCCAACTAAAGTGGTCATCAGAAGCCACACAGGGGAGGACTGGATCCTGTCTACTAGGGCTGGAAGGGGGGACAGAACTTCAGGTGCCCCAGAGGAAAGGTATCCTTTAAATGCTTTGGGAGTGAGGGTTGGCACACACCTGCAATCCAAGCAGCAAAACTGCAGCTTGGAGTACAAATAAGCAAGCCCTCCACTCCCCTACATGAAGATGTCAGTTCTGCATGATGTCATCATATTTGGGCTGTCCTCACCCTCTCCCAGACCACCCCTCCAAGTCCTTTGAGGGAACTTTGAGGGATCTGGCACCCCTATATTAGTTCTAGCCTTGTAGCCTAACACAGTGAAGCACATTTGGCCCTTCAATACTGAGGGGTGGTAAGAAACAACTAGAAACATGTGATATTGGAAAGCAGGTGTCAGTAGATCGTTTATACAGCAAGAACAGGCTCTCTGAGCATGGAGAATTTGAAATTTCTCCAATGGTATTTATTGTGGAGGATGCATACTATTCTTACTTTGCTTGATGCTGGGAAGTTGGGGGAAGGGATTGAGAGATGTTGTTGTTGTTGTTACATGCAAGAGTATTTTGTGTCAATGACTTTAGTCCTATTTGTAATCTTTTTTTTTTTTTAAATGTTATTTTTATCATTGCAAGTATCATTCTCAGCAAGTAAATAGTTCTGCTAGTTCTACACATGACTTTAAAATAGTGTTGCTTTCATAATAATAAAAAAAAACCACAACTGGCTAGTTGTAACTCATTCAGTGATGTATTTCTTAAACATCCTAGGTTCTTTAATGCTGGAGAAATACACACACACACACACACACACACACACACACTGTTCACAACATATCAGCAATGAAAACATGGGCTGTTTGAAGTTAATAATATGGAATTACGAATTGCTGAGTTAATTGGTTCCAGTCTACTGCAATGTTTAACAAGATCAGATATAAGTACCCTAATCTTTGAAAATTAGTCTAATAATTTCTGGTAAAAATAAAAAAAAATCCACTGTACTAAACTAAGTCCTGGGGCTCTAATATTTTACCACCTTTTGCACTCAGCTGCTTTATAAATCTTGTTTTAGTTAAACATAAAAAAAAAACCTTGAGGATCTGCAGCAGACTTCTGAAGAACAGCAGATGGCTTCAATGACTAGAGTAAGCCAGTCAGCATCACAGAAGTTAACAAAATGTGATAGTTCTCCAACATGTGTCTTGCTAGGTTATGTTAGTATGAAAGTATACTTGAAGCCATGTTCACATAAGTATATACTTTTTAAAAAATGTGATAAAAGGAAATGTGATAAAAGATTTGCACTGATTTTATGAAACAGATTTGCACCCATTCTCCTGAAAGTACAGGCTTTCACACTTTCATAAGGTGTAATGTGAATATGTCTAGAGGGAGAATGGGAATGTGGTGATAGGTCCATCCTTGATCTGCTTGTGTTCATTGTAAGATTTATATATACTTTTTCAGTATGTGTACAATTTTTGCAGACAAGATTGATCAGGCTTCTTTCAGGTGGCTAATATGGTTGTCAGGTCTTCTGGTACAGTGGAAGGCCTCCTGCTTGCACCTCTTGTTGCTTGCCACCACTCTGAGAGGCAGGAGATAAAAAAAAAAAATTAGAAGCAGGTGTTGCATACAATGTGACATCACTTCTGGAGAAAAACCAGAAGTTACATCATGTAGCTTTAGCTTAACCATAGACTATCTGGCGATTCCTAGAGTGACATTGCATCTCTTCCCCAGAAGTGACATCCCATCATTAGGCTTGCATTGCTCTTAACAAACATAATAGGACTTACTTCTGAGTAAACATGCTGTAACTTTGCCAAACAACAGGTTTATTATTTATTTATTATTTATTAATTTCATTTATATCCCGCCCTCCCCCACCTTGGCAGGCTCAGGGCGGCTAACAACATTCCATAAAAACATACAATAATAAATAAAGCATTAGATTTACAATATAGAACAATAAAACATTAAAACATTAAATTAAAACCAGTCTAATAGATACAATTATACTGCGGTATAGATCTTTAGACCGCATTGGCGGATCTTTGATTACCATTTTTCTTAGCAGTCCGAATATGCTGATTTAAAAAGGGTGGTCTTGCAGGCCCTGCGGAACTGTTCAAGGTTCCGTAGGGCCCGCACCTCCTCGGGGAGTCGGTTCCATAGGGTAGGGGCCGCGATCGAAAAGGCCCGTGCTCTGGTGCTCTGATATTTAATTTCCTTCGGCCCAGGGATAGTCATTAGGTTTTTCCCCGTTGACCTCAGTGCTCTCTGGGGTTCATATGGGGAAAGACGGTCCCTCAGGTAGGCAGGCCCTCGGCCATATAAGGTTTAAAGGTAACGACCAACACTTTGTACTGGACCCGGTATATAATCGGCAGCCAGTGCAGTTCACGTAGCCCCGGCCGTATATGTTCCCGTTTCGGGAGTCCCAACAACAGCCTGGCCGCCGCGTTCTGCACTAGCTGCAATTTCCGGGTCTGGCACAGAGGTAGCCCCAAGTAGAGGGCATTACAGTAGTCTAGTCTTGAGGTGACCGTTGCGTGGATCACTGTTGCGAGGTCCCGGCGCTCAAGGAAAGGGGCCAACTGCCTTGCCCACTTCAGATGGAAGAATGCTGACTTGGCAGTGGCTGCTATCTGGGCCTCCATCGATAATGAAGGCTCCAGTAAAACACCCAGACTCTTTACCTGGTGCGCTGCTTTCAATGGCGCACCATCGAAGGCCGGGAGAGCTATTTCCCTTCCCAGAGCGCTGCGACCCACGCATAGGACCTCTGTCTTCGCTGGGTTCAACTTCAGCCCACTCAGCCTGAGCCATGTCGCAACAGCCTGTAATGCCCGGTCGAGATTCCCTGGAGCGGGGTCGGGCCATCCATCCATTAGTAGATAGAGCTGGGTGTCATCTGCATATTGATAACAACCCAGCCCAAACCGCCGGGCAATCTGGGCAAGGGGGCGCATATAGATGTTAAACAGCATCGGGGAGAGAACTGCTCCCTGGGGCACCCCACAATGTAGTTTGCGCCTCCGGGACCGCTCGCTCCCGATAGCCACCCTCTGTCCCCGACCTAGGAGAAAGGAGGAAAGCCATTGCAAGGCCAACCCCTCAACCCCAATGTCGGCGAGGCGGCGCGTCAGTAGCCGATGGTCGACTGTATCAAATGCAGCCGACAGATCTAACAACATCAGTACCGCAACGCCGCCCCGATCCAGTTGCCATTGGAGGTCATCCACTAAGGCGACCAGCACCGTCTCCGTCCCATGGCCCGGCCGGAAGCCAGACTGACATGGGTCTAGGACAGAAGCATCATCCAGAAACCCCTGTAGCTGCAACGCCACGGCCCTCTCAATAATTTTACCTAAAAACGGTAAATTGGACACCGGCCGGTAGTTCGCCAATTCGGCCGGGTCTGCTGTAGCTTTTTTCAGGAGAGGGCGGACCAAAGCCTCTTTCAGAGGTGTTGGAAAATGCCCCTCTAAAAGGGATCTATTTATGATGTCCCGTAAAGGGCATCTAAGCTCCCCTTGGCAAGATTTAATCATGGGAGACCAGGTTTGTAGTTGCGGTTTGGCAGGGCATACCATGTTGAGACATTCAGTTTCTTTTAACTTGTTCTTCCAGCACCTTCTCTTCACCAAGAGACAGCCAGGAATAGAATACCATGTCCTGAGAAGACCCAAAAGCAACCAAGTGCAACCCTGAATGTGAGGCTGGACTGTCTTCACATCTACTTCCTACAGATCATCTCATGGAAGTTGGATCATAATTATGGGTTTGATGTCCAAAGGAGAAATAAAATCAACATGGTAATTTTTCTGTTGAAGCAGAATAGATGACAAAACCCTTCCCTTCCATCAAGAACTGGAGTACTGTTGGTGGCTAAGAGGGTATCCTGGTATAAATCAGGCCACAACTATTAATCCACTAGGTGCCTTAGTCAAGCCATTATTTTCTCACACAGTGCCTGCATTGGCAATATGAGGCTGTTACTGTGGAGTGTTGTAATAATGTGCTAAGACAATATCTATTCTGCTTTAAATGCTCTAAAATACTATATAAATCTAAGAAGTATTAGTTACAAATATATGAAGACTCACATAGAAGAGGAAATCCCATCCCCCCACTGGCCCCACTTCCTCCCCTCTTGATCTGCCTATGGTTTAGTAACTTCCCATTCCTAGCCACATAATTCCATAGTTTCCTCCTTTTGTTTCTCTTCCCTTTGACCAGTCACCAGGTTGATTCGCCTTCCAAAATCCCACATCTCCAGCCACCCATTTTCCGAAATGTCAGGTTTCCTCCTCATTTCTCGGTCTTCCTAATTGCCCATTTTTTTTATCTCGTCTCCTTAAGCAATCTCTTTTTTCAAAGTTTCCATGCTGTTTTCCTTCCATGATGCCTTTGTATGCACCAGCATTACAATTTACTGTTTAAAAAAACAGGAGATTATCTAAGGTTTGAAGGAACACATTGAGAATTGTTTTGATCTGTAACAGAGAGGCCACCCACAGATATGTTTACAAATAAAACAGGAATTTCAATTCAAAATCTTCATTGGCCTTTGCATTCTTTACAAATATCAAGTACTCCCTTCCTTCCACTTGCTTCTCCGGCATCCCATCCACCCACAGTTTTCAGTATTAGTTACACCACAGTTGTAGAGAAACTGTAAGCCTTTCTAAACCTATTGATCTGCAGGCCTTCTGAAATTAAACTGCCAGGTGTCATCATGTTCTTGATATGTTATTGATTTTCCTCAGAATGTTTTGGAAAAATGTGTAGCAGTGAGGAAGGGGGTAACTGGAGTTGCCTCATTTTATTAACGCCATAATTTTATTATGCACCAGTACTTTTGCCTTTTTCACCCACTCTCCCTATGTAAAGATATATTTAGAAAAACCCAGTTCAGCAAAGATGGTTTTAAGTGATGAAAGATACAACTAAATCTAAAAAGACCTGGAATGTTATGTGTTGTTTTCAAAATGTGTATAACCCTCATGGTTTTGAAATCATTTGCAGATTTTTCTGGGTCTATTCAGCCTGCCTTTGTACTATTAGAATGGTAACCATCTATGTGCATAGAGCATCTATGCACATAGATGATACAGATGTTTTCAGGATAGTAAAAAGACAGCTAAGAGGGAACATGATGGAGATGTATAAAATATGCATGGTATAAATAAATGGATAGAGTTTTTTTCTCCCTTTCTCACAATGCTAGAGCTCAGGGGTACCCCAGTGAAGTTTTTGAGAAATAGGTGTGAAGACAGAAAAAAAAATACTTTAATCAATGAGTAATTACACTAAGGAAACTGCTGGTGAATATAGTAATGGCTATGAGTGTACATACATATATACATGCTGATAAATTGCAACTGACTTACGGTGACCTCAGCAAGTGACTTTCAAGGTAAGTGAGAAGTATAAGTAGTCTGCCATTGCCTTCCTTTGCAGAGCCTTCCTTGGTGGTCTACCCTCCAAGTACAGACCATGCTTAGCCTTCTAGATCTGACAAGATTAGGTTTTATACCATGCTGCTTTTTCTCCCAGTCATGAGCATATATGGCTTTAAAAGAGGGTTAGACACATTCATGGAGAATAGCTCTATCAATATACCCAGAATTAAATTTTATTGGTCTTAAAGGTGCCAATGGACTAAAACTTAGTATATTAAAGTTGACCACTGGTCTGATTCAGCAGGCTTTATTTATATACTTAAGCGAGCAGCTTGCCCTATGGAGATGTGGAATCATGTGTCCGCTTACATAGTTTCCCTGCAGCTCTCTCCAGCCCCATCTGGAGAACCAGGTCTGATTCTATCATCCTCCACTTGAAGCCAAGTTGGGGACCTTGAGTCCATCACAACTTTCCCAGCCCCGCCCCCCCCCCCCTCCGTAAGCCTAGCTTGCTGCATAATACTAAAAAAGAGCTAGAGCTTCAGGCTGCCAGAAAATCCTAGGATCTCTGCCTATACCACACATAATGCCATATGATATATATGTATATATACATGTGTGTATGTATGTATGTGTGTGTGTGTGTATATATATATATATATATATATATATATATATATATATATATATATATATATATATATATATATATATATATATATATATATGTGTGTGTGTGTGTGTGTGTGTGTGTGTGTGTGTGTGTGTGTATGTGCTCTCTTCCTGACACCATAACATATGGCATTATGTGTGGTATAGGTATATCTTCATTTACATCATCTTGCACTGTAGTTTTTTCCATTAAGTTCTGAGCATGTACAAATGTGAGCAGAGCCACTGACTGATCAGTGCCACGAACTGCACAGGTGCAGAGATAGTGCATACACCCAGACACAGCTGATTTTAAGTGATACTTGAGTTTGCTCAAGGATGACCTGTGGACATTTGGACTCCAAGCAAGGCCATACAGTGCGTGCACATGTTAACAGTGACTAAATGCCACTGCTATGGAGACACAAAAATGGATTTAAAATGTGTTCCTTTCACACAGCAGGCAAATAATCAAACTGATTAAATTAGTTGCTCCACTTGACGGCTTACATGGATTGTGAACAAGGTAAGCTCAGTTTTTGAAAACCAGTTTTATGGTTATTGATTCACCCCTAATACTGTAAAGGGGGAAGAACAGAGTATGAAATAGAGGGATCTCAAAGATTCGGGAAGCTACATTTGCAAAATGTTCAGTACAAAATTCAAATCAACAGAGCGTTCATAAGGCATCTGTTCAACTTCAGAAACAAAACCAGGTAATTCAGAATTCCAAAATCCAGGGGCAAATTTTGATTAGCAGAATCTTGGGAGCATCTCTAAACTCAACATGAAAGTACTTCCCCCCCTTTTTCCGTTTTGGTTTTTTTTTTTTGTTGGCAGCCTCATGTCTTCAGGAATGTGTATTTCCATCCTTACAGTATGTGAGGTGTATATATTTTCTCGGCCTATTTCTTCTATGTTGACAGGAAACAGTCAAGTTGATATCTTCTTGATTAAGCGTAACAGTTCGCTATGGGACTACCTCATCTTAACACTGTTCTGCCCTCTTTACAAGGGTGCCAGTGCAATCCAAATAGTGAACATATAGGACTTGTGTCTGGTTCCTCCTCTGCTTTATGCTCCAGTGCTGTCTGGCTTTTCTGAGACAGTTGCAAACTCACTCTGTGACTCTGCTAAGGAAATAATGCTGTCTGGACACCCAGAAAATTCATTCCAGACTAAACAGAAAGAAATCTCAGGTTTTGAACAATTAAGCCATAAACGTTTGGCTGTTTGTCTGGATCAACAGCACTCGCCCTCCCTTTTTTGAATGTCTATATATTCCTTAATTAATTGTGACAGATGTCAGAACAGGCAGCTTGAGTTGGTGCCATTTTCCCACTCTGAAAGTGTCTGAGAAAGAGACAACTGCAAGTGGGTGGATGTATTGATATCTGGCAAATCTACTTCCACTGGCTCTTCAGTTGTCAACACTTCTAGTGATTTCTCTTTTCAGATTGCATGGTGGTGTGTGGTTGTTGTTTTTCTTTTGTGTGTGAAATACTGCTATTTTTTAAAGTATGTAACCATCTTTGAGTATGTAACCATCTTCCTTTTAATTGGTAGCTCATTTGCAGTTAGGAAATGAGTCTACTGTTGTGTCTCAATCAGATGAGATTGAAAGTAGCTTATGTTTCCACTTCATTTTTTTTTCTCTGCTATCTGATCCAAGAAGTAAAAGTCAGCAGGAACGAGGATTCTGATTCCTGCTGCAGTGTCCAAAAAGATGGCTGCAGCTTAGGTGTAATTGGAAGATGTCAGTTCTTACTGCAGTATCAGCTTGCTCAACTCAACTTAACTGCCCATAAGGACAAAGTTTGAAATACAGGAGAAGTTAGGGGAAAGTCTGTTTATCCAAACTTTGTCCAAATTATTCCTAATCTTTTCACCTGGAGATTGGCAACCAGAGGATTGTTGTTAGTATTTCCTTGCTGCACAGTCTCTGTGTAAATATAGGATAGAAAACTCTGAGGGGAATGGGAGTCTGTGGGCCTCTTCACATATTGTGCATATACCTAATATAGAGTTCAGTCATCACCACAAAATCTAATGTGGGGATGTTACAAATGAGTGTGTGGTATATTTATTTGTATGCATTACAATGGAATTGTCTGCTTCCTCCCCACCCCAATATTTGTGGAATTTGGTATAGTCTCATGAGGTTCAGTTGATTTAGTCATTGCTTAGTTCTGTATGTTAGATAGGAGGGCAGACTGCATGAGCTGCTTTGTCCTGATACCATTTTCTCCTAATGAGGGATGGGCATGATAGGCAGTTCAGTTCAGGGTTCTGGGCAGCTCATGGACCCAATCAAACTGAAATGGTTGACCAAGTTTGGTTCTCTCTTCCTCCCAACTGTGGTGAGCTGCAGCCATTAGAAAAATGGTGGAGATTGCCCTGGAAAGGACTTCCCTTCCACTTTCTCCTGGCTGCAGCTCGTCATGGCCAGGAGAAAGGGGGGGGGGATCACCTGGGAAAGGAATGCCTTTCCCCTTCTCTCTTGGTCAGGATGACTCACTGTGACAGGAGAAAGGGGGTGGGGATTGACTAGGAAGGAGCTTCATTTAACCTTTCAGTTTTGCTCCCCCCCGCAAACAGTGGAGAGCAACAGAAGGGTTAAATGCCTGCCAGCCATTTAAACCTGACAGCTGAGCGGTCAGCTGTGCCACTCAGCTGTTAGTTTTAAATAGCTGGCCCTGAACAGCCGAACTGGCCAAAAGTCTGGTAAATGTTAAGGGAATGCACCTTCCCTGAACATTAGCCCAAGTTTGGCCTAAATTTTGGCTCATGAGCCAATTTGTGCCCATTCGTATTCCTAACCCCTGTATTTTCTTGCTAATAAATGGATATTGCCTTGAGAGTACCTGATACTGCTATATGAACATAGAAGCAGGAACCTAAGTAAGTACTCTCTTACTGACTTAAAGCAAACAGGAACATTACAAGGTGTTTAACAATGTGTACCCTATTGATATGCTGATTCAAGACATGACAATACTGAGGGTCCTGATTCATTGGCAAACTTGGGTTTATTGCTTCTTCATATAGGAATCAGCCTTATACATAGCTAGGTAGGTAGTAAGAGCTCTTTTCTCACTTTCTATAGCAACACTTATCAGCCATTCACTGCCTCTTGTGTCAGTCTTCTTTCTCTCTCGCGTGCGCTCTTAGATCTTCAAATTGCAGGAAGTCTGTGCTGGGTTAAAAGAGTCCATTACAAGCTTCATGAACCCTGAAATTTCTTGTAATTCACAGTAGTACTGAGCTCGTACATGCTGTTCATCTTTCAGCTACTGATGGTTTGACAGCTGTGTTTTCTTGTGCATGTGATTTGGCTCAGTTATATCAACCCATGATGAAAAAGGGCCTGTGGAGAAGCAGGTATCCTCTCCTACCAGGACACCTGGGTGAGTAAAGGAAGCCAGCATAGTAGATTTACATCAGCCATGAAACTTGCTACGACTCTCAGGCAAGTTGTACATGGGACGTATCATGTGAATTGTGAGTTTGAGCTGATGGTGCATAAGTGGAGGGGAAGCCAAAGTATTATCTTGAATTGGGTGGGTGGGGGGTGTCCCACAAGGTATGATTCTGTCTCCAAAGTTATTGTTTATTTATTGGACTTTTATTTCACCCTTCCCTGCACACAGGACTGAGGGTGGCTCACAACATTAAAAACACAGATAAAACAATAAAAAACATTCTACAGTTCTACCATTTTTTCCAAAATTAAGTACACCGAGATGGCCCTTAAACCTGGCAACATGCTCCTATGGGTCTACAAAAGTGCCCCAAGATTCAAAAAGGACAGCGGGCAATCACCCCCAGCAGCTGTTGAACATTACAGATCAAGGGGGTGGGGCAGGGGAGACTAGAATAACAACCACCCCAACCAAAGCCCCTGTGGAACATCCCCATTTTACAAGCCATATGGAACTATATATCTGTACATCTATATAGCTATCTATTTACACACATGCCCCTCTATTCAGAGCTCATTAGGAGGTTCCAAGTTGGATGCCGCCAATATGCAGATGACACCCAGTTCTCTGCACTGACAGATCTCTGTTGCCTTGAGGCCATAGTTCATTGATTGAAGCAGAGCTGGTTGAAGTTAAATTCATTTAAGATGCAGATGGCTGGGAAAATCCAGACCTCTGGGGGGGGGGGTCTTTAATTCATTGGGGCAGACTTTCCACTTTTGAAAAGAAGCCTCTTTTACTTTTTATAGCTTCCTTGACTTGCATTGTTAACAAGCAGGCCTTCTTTTAGACTTGGCAGTGTCTATCCTAACATTCTTTTTGGGATTCAGTTAGAGTGGTTTTAAATTGCTTCCAAACATCTTCTAGGGATTTGACTGTTTTGTGTTTCCCTGTGCTTGCTGCAAAGAGACATTGCACTGTCATTCACTTCCAACAAAAAGGACTTCGGGTCTGCCTGGGGAGAATTTTGAAGGTTCCTTCCTTATAATCAAAGAACAGTTGAGACAGGAAGCACTCACCTTAGAGAGCAACAGCTGGATCCTATGTAAAGGGAAAGAGAAGCTGATGCTTTTTCCCTGTGTTATCGCTGGTATTTCCCAGCATGAAGGTAATTTTCCCTGCTCCTTCTCCCCTCCCCAACTGCTAGGGAAGATTAGTCACCATAGACAGAGATAACTGAAAAACTGCCCCACAACCCTTCTTTCATTATGAATAGGACTCAGCTGGGGTTCTCTGAGGTGAGCGATTCAAGCATCTTAGACTGACTTCACTTACTGGGAGGAAGCCTTTAAGACTGCCGACAGGCAGAGCCTGACTGATTATACCTTTCACATCTATTCCAGATCTTGTCTGAATTACAGAAAATAGAAGTGTTGCTCTGCACAGTCCATTCTTGGTCTCCTGAGTCAGAATTATCTGAAGATCTGCTGTTGGTGCCTCTGTGTTTTCCTCATGTATGAGAAGGGTCACCATCCAGAGTATTACTTGAAGTGTTATCCCCCCCCCACCCTATCTTTTTTCCTGTGTGTGCTTAATAAAGAAAATGCACACATTCTTGTGAATGCCTGTGTAGAAGCTTGAAAAAACTTAATGTAAAATTATTCCATGTCCTATGATTTTCCTGTCCTTTCTACATCACCTCAGAGGAGAAGAAGAAGTAGTAGTAGTTTTTAAATCCCACTTTTTTTCTGCTTTAATAAGTCTCAAAGTGGCTTATAATCAGGGGTCGTTTTGTAGAAAAATAGGTGGTGGAGCTCATCCAGGGATTGTTATGCAGCTGCACCTACTATTCAATGGGCAAGGTGGAAAGGAAGAGGGGGAACCCTCAGAAAGGTTCAGGAGCTGTGCTCCTGTGAGCTCCTGCTGAATCCGAGGCCTGCTTACAATCATCTTCTTTTCCTCTCCCCACAACAGGCACCTTGTGAGATGGGTGGGGGTGGGGGATTTCTGAAAGAATTATGACTGGACCCTGGTCACTCAGCAGGCTTCAAGTGGGGAATCAAACTTTGTTCTCCAGATTACAGTCCAGCACTCTTAACCACTACACCATCCCTTCCCTTAAACCTGAGGCAGTGGTAATAGCAAAGTCCCCTCTCTTCCTCCTTCCTCCTGTAGGGCTCCTGTGCTGAGTCACTGGACTTGTGAATCATGGAAAAATTCATTTCACACATGTTTCTTATAGATGGAAGGCTGTTGTTTCAGAATTTGGGAAGGGAGGTGATTTTATTCCTGTCATGGCTGGCCACTAAATAAATTAAAGAGATGATAAAGGTGCCATGGAAGGGTCTAAAGGTAGGAACATCCTAGAGGGAAGCTGCCTGACTGCCCAGTGGGAGCTCCAATGCCAGCTAATGACTGTTTTTGGAAAATCTTGGCATTGCCTTTTTTGGGGGCAAAATGTTTTGCACCCAAATGTCTTTACATTGCTACTTATTGCTTCAAATGTTGAATGTGGACTTCTGTGCACCATAGTGCACAGAAGGAGCACCATAGTGCACAGAAGGAGGAAGGAAGATGCCGCTCTTCCAGCTACCCCACACTCATAAGCAGGAATTAGCCTTACAGATCTTGGAAATGAGAATTCCTTCATGTTGCATGTACTGTGAGTGAGGATAGGCATGAACCACATTTTTGTGGTTTGTTTTGGTTCATGGTTTGTGGCTGAACCACAAGTCAAAACAAGAAACAATATGTTGGTTCATGACACCTGCTTTCTACTTGCCGCCGTTTTTGGCAGGAAGCAGAAAGCAGGGTTTAAATGGCTCTGAGCTATTTAAATCAAGCAGTGGGAAGCTGAAAGCAAGGGTTTAAATGGCTTCAAGCCATTTAAACCCCAGTTTTCTGCTCTTCTCAAACTGCCATGAACTGCCTTAAAATTCATGGAAGTTCATGGCAGTTCTTCAGTTCACGAACATTGCTTCATAAACCATGAACTGGCCAAAATTTATGACAGACTTTAGTTCATGAGCTGGTTCGTGTCCATTTCTGTCAGTCTGGTCAGGGAACACTTGACCTGACTCAGGTCACATGTAACATATAACCCTCTGTCTCCACCTGTGGTCTCATTGTATAATTGTAAATCAAGCAAATACTTTGAATACACCAATGCTTGCCCTCTTCTTTGAAGGGAAGCAACTGTTTGGATTCTTCGCTGGTCTGAAAAGTAGGATGAGCATAACACTATGATGACAGAAACATTAAAAACTTAAAAGAGTCATTTCTGAAAATATGGTATCGCAAAATGAAGATACTGTAGTGCTTTTATCATACTAGTGGAAGACACACATTGCTACAACCAATATTACCCCAGAGGCAAATATATAACATAACATGAGGCCTTTATTGTAAAATAAACATTTCCACAGATATATGATGAGAATTATCTTTTTGCAAGTTGATATAACAACATGACATTCTTCCTGCACCTTGTCTTTTTTATGATAGTTTATTGCTGTAGCTGTTGGTTAGCTCTCCAAATTTGTTTTCAGTATCATCACATCAGCAATTCCAATATGATTTAGCAGCAATGTTATTTACTCATAGTCGTCTGTTTAAAAATCTATTGGGATTTCTGTACTTTGCTGGCAAAATGAAATCCATGTGGTTTAGTACTTTAAGTCTTTTCCTTCAAATGACAGTCTTGCATTGGGAATGAACTATATCAGGTTAATGGGCATTTGTTTGCTGCCTCTGCCCTTCAAAGTACTTTTTTTTGCTGTTTGGACCAATTATCAGTTGTCTTATTATCAAAGTTTTTAAATTACATGTCAAAGCTGGCCGTAGTTAGGACTGTCAAGAGACAGCAAGAGCCACTGCCATCCATTCCAGACTTGACCTCTCCCACTCCACCCCACAAAAATGAATAGCATGACTGTTAGGATTCCCAAATAACCAGAAGAAATTCCTGTCCCCTTTCATAGAGGCTTAATTTGTGGAAATTGTGGAGGTTTTTCAAGCCATTGAGGTAATAACATCACATGATATTTGCTGCACATAAATTTTATATTAAAGGGAAAACCAGCTGCCCCCAACATTGAACAGAACCCTTGGAATTTTGCCCCCCACCTCCCTCCCTTTCAGAGTTTCTGACAACAGTTGGGTTACTATCTTTGGCTCAGGAAATCCCTAAAGTTCTTTGAGGAGGGACCAGAGCTTTACTGCACATGCAACACGATAGAACAAGAGTGTCAAACATGCGACCCAGGGGCCAGATCAGGCTCCCAGAGGGGTCCTATCAGGCCCACGAGCAAATAAAAAGTAAGTTAGCAACTTGCAGATACAACCTGAAGAACACCTGAACAGCATACTCAAGATTGCTACAGCACAAACATTGTCTCAAGTTTTTGATGCAATAATCCAGAACAACAGGTGTCAGTTATCAGAGACTGTTAAACAAAATATTGCAGGAGTGCTAATGTTTCAAGCACGTTTTATTTTAAGTTTTTTTAAAAAATTATTAATTGTGTTTGTCTGTGTCTGCTACCTGACATTACATTTTATGACACACATGGCCCGGCCCAACAAGGTCTCATTTATGGCAGGTCCAGCCCTCATAACAAATGAGTTTGACATTCCTGCCATAAAGTCTTCTCTCTGAACCTGGCATTTCTGCCTGGAGAATGGTTGTAATTCCAGAAGAATGCCAAGTCCTACCTGGAGGTTGGCTATCAACTCCTAAATTCAGAAAATGATGTATAAGATGGGGCAGGAAAGTGAAGAGTGAGAGTTCTGTTACGGAGGTGGCAAGGAGTCAACTCCCATCCTCATCTGATGACTGTGGAAGGGAGGCCTCCTTGTGAACAATTGCCTTCTCATGAGTAAAGGAGTGGCTCAGCCAAACAGGAAATGTGTAGAGCTTGACAGCAGCAGATAAACGGCAGAAGAGAAAGTATGGGTGAGATCTAGCTTTATTGCGTTGGGACAACACCTTAGGGAGGGTGACTGGGATAGTTAGTGTAGGATGAGTGGAGAAGCTATGTTGAGATAACATGAATAACTATACCCTTTGCTGTGAAAATGGGCAATGGCATGATGGGATTTTGGCATAGGCAAGGAGAGAGACTCTTCTTTATTTTGCAGGTAAAGGCTAGAAGACTAGGTGAAGAGAGCCATGGAATTTTTTGAAGAGCTCCCTGTGTTAGCCAGAGAGTTGTAGAAAACTTATAGCTAGTTAACAACAAGCAGAATACTATATCCAACAGGCTGTGTTACTTTCTTTGTCAGGCGTTTAGGCCCCCAATTACATTAAAGTGGAAGTCTTTTATTAAACTGAGAAAAACTTGCGTCAAATGTACTTTCCCTGACGTTTCTCTAGGCGAAGAGGCATGCTGTGGGCTTAATGCTTATGATATTTTAAAAGTTCTTAGTAGTTACAACAAAGGAAAGTCTTTCTGCATGGGAAAAATATGTAAGCAGCCATTTTCATAAATTATTGAGTAGGTTTCAATAGCACATAAATTCTCAAAGAGCTTCATACAAGGATTACTTATTTTAGTAATCTTTACAACAGTTATGTAAGGTAAACCTTTATTATCATGGGGGGACTGAAGAGAACAGTGCAATCCTAAAAATAAAATAAAAAAATTCCTGGGAGTAAGTGCCATTAAACAGACTTGAAAAGGATTCTGAGTAGACTTTTTGGCTGGAATTTTAATAGGTACTCCAATAAAGTCCCATAAATAAATTAATTTACATCAATTCCCTTTAGAAATGGAGTATTCTGGAATAAAGTGGGTTATGGATTGAAAGCTTTTGGTTTCTGCATCCTTCAGCTTCATGCTTCAAAAACATTTTGTAGCAATAGTTGTACTTGATATTTGCAATGGTGCAATGTCACTTCTGGGGGAAACCCAGAAATGGTATCCAATTTCTCTAGGAAACACTGGAAATGCTATGGTTTTACCATAGTTTCCTGTAATTTCTAGACAGACATGGTCAGATCCAGTTTTTTTTTTTGCCCGGAAATGATGTCACAGCAATGGTCTGATGCCATTCTGAGCATGGCAGAAAACAAGAGCTGGGGTGTGGAGAATCCCCCTTTGGGACACTGACAACCTTAGTTTTTACTTTAGATTTTTGTTCTTGTCTTCAGCAATGTAATTAATCAGTCTGCTGAGCTGACAATATGTTTTGCTACTTCTGTGAGTAAAAATCTTAAAGAAATGAATCAACATTGAGAACTCATATACTTTCCACCAAAATAGAAAGTCTAGTCAAAACAATTCATTGTCTTGAAGTATTATATTGCCCTAGGATGTGTGACTATAAAATGACTACAGTTCTTAAGAGCAAAAACAGAAACAAAAAATGAAACAAAAAAACCCCATAATCATTCTAAAATTCCATTAGATTTGCTGTGGTGCTATATAGAAGATGGATTGAATACAGGGCTATATACTGTGTTGACTACATGGATTTGGTTTTTAAACCCTTTAACACTTATTTATCTCAACTGGAACTTGCTATATCTTTTTTTAAAAAAATAGAAAGCCAGTCACCTGGGTGGTTGTCGTACATTACACAATGGGGCAAGAAATGTGATTTGAGGAAAGACAGATGAAGATAAAGGGAGCATTCATAGAATTCTATCAGACAGAATTAGGGGTGCCATTCAATTTCAGAAGTTTCATCGTTCAATTTGAATGTCTCCTATTTTGTTTTGCTTCTTTCTCATGAGAACTGAATGATTGTCACATCATTTTTCTTTGGGGTCACATTGAATTGTGTGTGTGTGTGTGTGTAAAACCTACTGTCAAGAAGTTCTATGAGCGCTCAGGGCAGTTGCACATAAGTAACCTGACTGTTGATTATTCTTAAAAAAATCTTATAAAGTTTATTTCAGCTTCCATTAATACAATAATTAATTCTATAGCCAACACATTTCTCTAGAAAAATAAGAGAGAAAATTACAAGAAGAAAAAATAAGAAAAAACTAGCTTAACAATCTAACACTCTTTGTACTAGCATTAGACAGCACAAACCTTAGCTTCTTAAGTCAAAGGTGTTCTCTATGTTGCTAGCAACTGCAATTCAAGCAAGTCATAGTTTAGGCCTTTAGTCCATCAGTATCTCAACTAGTCACCCTTCTTCTGGGCCTTAACTGAATTAACTGGGCTAGGGTGAGGCTCTGATAACATGGGAGTCCTCAAGTTGCTTGGGGGTCAACCAAGACTCCATTATTCCAGATAGAGGAAGAAGGCATGGTAATTGCTGTGTGTAAAGTGCAGTCAAATCACAGCTGATTTATAGCAACCTGATCAAGGGGTTTTCCAAGTTATTGAGAAACAGAAGTGGTTTACCATTGTCTGCCTCTGCAGAGTCTTCCTTGGTGGTCTCCCAACAGTCCCAGAGGCATACCTTTACTCTTCAGCACCATGGATATGGCTAGCTAGCTGCATCCAATGTCATGTTTGCAGCTGCTTAGATTTAGAATTTCTTAATCTTGTGGGAGCTGAAATCAAGTAAACCCAGAAAAGAATCTTGGAAAAGAATAATACAGGTCTATATCTAAAGCCTGTGCGTGTGTTCCAGCAAATAGATTGTATCTGACAAAATAGTGGAATCCTTCTGGCACTCAGAAGCAAATTACTATGAGATTGCTAGGAGTAGAAATAAATGTTCTCTTTAGTCTCAAGGTTACTAAAATAGGCACCTATGAATCCTTCCCAGGGAATTCTCTGCTTCCATCTTTTCATCAGCTCTGTGGGAACACACCTGGATTTGTTTAGGTCATTGTACAGATTTGCTTTATTGACACAATAGGCCAATAATAGTGCAAGGAAAGACAAATGACAGGGTAAAATTCAATTGGGTAAACAATTTCATTTTTCAAAAATCTAGTCTTTTAGTGCCCTTTATTTGTGTAGCATTTCTCAAAGTCTGAGAAACAGAAACCCTTTTCTTCATATATTTGAAGGATAGTGTTAGAAAAAAAACTTCAGGAAGACATACAAAAGAAATAGCCCATGCTGGAATTTGAAATCTAATTTTGTCTTTAATTAAATGGCAAGTTATAAGTGTGATATTTCATACTACAGGGAGGGAAATACCAACTCAACTGCAGTATACAAGCCAACCTAAACATAATTAATGATCCTTGAGGGGATACGGATGGTAGAAGTGTAGAAAGTGATTATTTTTCATTCTGCTTATGCTGTTTCCGAAGGGCACACTAGTGCTCTTGAATAGCTCCCCTGCACTTGAGTGGACTTTGCACAGAAAATTCTCTGTGATGTTTACTTTGCTGAATAGGGTATTCAGTCAAGTTCTTGTTCTTAGGGTCACACTGCAAAGATGGGTTTATTCAAAATAACTTCCATTTATTAGCAAGAAGGTGGGAAGATGCAGGGATGGGAGTGACTGGTTCGGGACAAGGGAGCTCATCATGAAGTCTGAAATTCTAAGTAACAGAACTAACTGAGCAGGAATTTCAGTCTGTGAGGGCGTTTTCGCACTGACCTTCAAGTGGCGCGACCACCCTCTTCACACCGGAGGATCTACGCGGATTTTGCACAAGAAGCGCCGGTGCACCCAAAAGAGCCGGCGACTTCCGTCGCGAAACCCACTCAAACGGAAACCGCCAAGAAGCAGGAAAACGTTTGAGCGGCTTTTGCGACGGAAGTCGCCGGCTCTTTTGGGTGCGCCGGCACTTCTTGTGCGAAATCCGCGCAGATCCTCCGGTGTGAAGAGGGTGGTCGCGCCACTTGAAGGTCAGTGCGAAAACGCCCTGAGTCTAGACAATTGCCCCCCAAGTCGGAATAAAGAGACGGACACAATTAGATTGGTGAAACTATGGGCCACTTTTATTAAAATAAACAACAACAGCAAGGGCAACCGAACTGCGGCCAGGTCAGGGCCAGGGGTCTCCTCAGACCGCTCCCCTGCCTTTTCAGCGGGCGAGAGACCCGGCCCCCCAGCCGGAGCTGTGACCCACAGCTCCCGTCAGGCAGGCCCAGCAGGGAGGCTCGCACCGGAGGGCCCAAACACCAGACGCGAGTCTCAGCAAAAGGCACCCATCCAATCGAGTCTCCAGGACAGTCTGGATTCACCAACCTCAAGCCACACCCAAGGTTGATCCTGCCAGACCGCTAACTCCCCAAAAGGGGGAGGCTAACCGGTCCTCCCCAGGCCGCATGGTGCCATAAACCCCGTAGAACCTGCCACAACTAAGACCAAGTCTCTATTTAGGGCTTAGCACCCACAGAAAGCCCCAAAACCAACAAAAGCCCTTGCCGCAAATCTCTCAGGAAAAGCATATTACCCTTTTCCGAGAGATGCACGCCATCCCCTCTGTAGAGGTCGGGACATTCCTTAGAAATATCCGGATGGGGCAAATAATGGCCCAAGCCACCCTTCAAAACCTTGCTAATTTCTTTATTCGCTCGGTAACGAGCCTTTTCCAACCCCGCTGGATTCCAGGCACCGCTCCACACCAAGCGCGGAATCATGGCCGACCACACTATAATGGTCCCATGCCATCTGTTCCTTATGTACCTGAAATCATCCCGGGCCTGCAAGATCAACGCCTTGCCTTTAATCAGCCTGAGATCATTTCCTCCCAGGTGGATAATCAATACCTGCGGAGGAGGGGCCCCAGACCCCTGAAACAAGAAGGGGAGCAAGCCAGGCCACTGAAGACCCCGGCGCCCCCTCCAATTCTATCATGACATGTTTGCTGAGCCCCAGCTGAGAGCCAACAGCAGTTCTCCGAGCTTGATGTGCAGCCCAAAACACATAACTGTTCCCGCAGATGAGAACTCTGCTCCTCCGGCCAGGAACCACAGCATCTAAAAGGAAGAGACAGACCAGTTATACAAACCAAACGTCAAAGCACCCCCCAGCCCCTCACTAAAGCTCATTAGTGGAGCAAAGGGCGAATATAGCCTTTGTAAGCCTGGGAACGCCAACGGCCAAGGCGTTGGATGGCTGAAGCGGAATAACCCAAGGCAGCAGCCGCAGAAGCTGCCCCAATTCTAAAGGAATGGGTACCAAACCTCATTCCAGACAACCCAACAAGGCTAAAGCCTTCGAAGTCACAGCCCCAAATTAATGCTTTGTCAGGGGACTACTTCCGCATGACAAAACAGCAATCCCTCGCAGCGTTCCCGCACAGCCACATAGTCGGCCAATGCAACAACTGGGCAAAGCTCAGCTTCTGAACATGAACCCAACTCCAGCACAGTCCCCATGCCCTCCTGGCCCATTTTAGATAGCCGGATGGTAAGGACCACCTAACCCGCTGGCAACGTAACATCCCCCAACAACAACGCCCCACCTGAAACATCACCCTTGGAGCTTGCCACCAGCTCACTAACCCTCAGAGCGCCAAGAAAGGCCACTAGAAAGGCTGCGTGGAACAAAACTACTTCAAAATGAGATGCACACCCTGCGCTCCAAGCCCCTGTTAAACCCCGAAGGATCACAAGAGACACCGGGGCCCTAGTATCAAGCATAGGCCCGGCCTCCCTGGACCACCCCTCCAGCATCTTTCGAATACGAAAATCTGCTGTTTCCAACTTAAACCCCAAAGCCTTATGTAAGGGAATTAATAACATGAGCCACTGCCATGCTATCGCACCAAAATTAAACGGTGCAATCGACTATATCCTTCCCCCACAGCCAACCCGCAACTAAAATAGGAAAGAATTCCAAAAACGTAAGGTCCCTGCTCAAACCGGCCTGACCCACGACTCCGGCCACTCTTCCATGCGTCAATGTCCACGGAAGTAGACCCCCAAACCCAGTGACCCAACAGCCTCAGACATGACCAAAAGCCAGCCTCAAGCCTCATGTCCTCTCACCAAAAAGAAATCCCAATAAAGGATTCCAAGAACTCCTGCCACATCCGCAGGTCCTCCCTCATGCTGCTAGCAACCCTAGTCCTATGCTGCTGCGAGCGAGGGCCCGCCATAGCGTCACAAAACCTGCGTAGAAAAAGGCCTACCCGGGGCAACCACTTTGCGAGCAAAGTTAAGGTGCCCCACCAGCTGCTGCAGTTCAAGCAACATAACCTTCTTTCTACACAGAAAAGAATTAATTCTTACTTTCAACTCCAGCAGCTTGGCTCAGGAATCCTAGATGACTGTTCCAAAGTCTCTAGCTCAATCCTTAGAAAAACAAGGCATTGGGCCAGGCCCTCAGTTTTCTCCTTGGCCAATGGCACGCCCCACTCAGCGGCCAGCTCAACAAAGCCGGCTAACAACTGAGTGCAACGACCCACAGCCTAATCAAATGAGGCATACCTAACGGAGGAAAGCTCCTCATCTAGGATAAGAAAGGTGGTGAATCAAACGAAATTCACCAGATGCTTTCTTATGGCACAAACCCCCAACGGGTAAACCCTAAAATTACCAACCGGAGGACTGGCAAAAGGGGCCAAAATCCTGCCCTCAGCCAAATTCCTTAGCAATTTTCCTCACTATATGTTCCAAACCCACAACTGAACTAAGGTACTTGGACCAAGTTGGTCCCCAAGGACCTTGAAAAGGAATCCTAAACCTGAACGTGAAACCATTCAAAAGATAACGGCTGTCCTCCCTACGTGGGTAACTAGGAAGCCAATCACTAAGAGGCCCCACCCTTATCGGGCTGGGACCCTTTACCAGGCTGGAAAGAACCCTCGCCTGATTTTCTCTGACCCTTATAGGATCGAACTTTGGGGCAATCGTTGAAGGAGTGAGGGCCAGCACACAAGGGGCAATTGTGCTTAAAGTGGCAGTCCTTATGACTGCAAGCCCCCTGGGACCCAAACTCCCAGCAGAGCAAGCGGGGCTGAACCGCCTGCCCCGCAACACTGCGGGAGGAGGAAGACACACCAGAAAGAGAAGCGGAGCCCTTAGATACAAGGTGACCGCTGTCGGATCGGTCCCCCAAATTGGGCCGCGCTGGTGACATCACCTGCAGCCACAACTGCTGGTGGATCCGATCCCACGGGAGTGAAGGGTACAAAGCGGCCCTCATCCTAAACTCCTGGTTGTACTGGCTCCAGGCAGGGCCACTGAACATCGTATACCCTTTGTATATGATGTCCAAATATTGTATCAAGGCAGCAGCCCGCCAGGGCTGCGTCCGTGCAATCACTCCCGCATATATCAGAAACCCAGGAAGCCAATTGGCCCAGGTCCGGTCAACCTTCCTCTTCCTAAGCTTCTCTTTATCTTTGTCATCTAATTCCTCTTTATCCTTTTTTTCCAGCTCTCTATATAAAAGGGAGAATACGTCCACATATTCTCCCTTTAAGATTTTTTCTTTAGTGGCCGGCAGCAAGTGGTCGCCTAAAGGTAAGGCGACCTCACCAGAAGGCATGGCACTATATGGCACCGTCCCATAAGGAGAAGGTAAACCCCAGACGCCAGGCCAAGCCCCTCCCGGCCCCAGCTGCCCAGCCCCAGGCCAATGACCCAACATGCCCCACTGACCCTGAGGCCCAAACCAGTTACCTGGCTGCTCTGAGCCTGCCGAAGAGGCAGTCCCTACCGGAGAGCCAACCCCACCAGTGCCAACAGACCCCCAGGCACCCCACGGCCATGCAGGCCCCACATGAGGCAGGGAACCGTCCCCAGACTTACCGGAAGGCACAGCGGGCACCAAAGCAGACCCAGCACCACCGCCAGACGATGGTCCAGCACCGACATCAAGGCCAACAACCCCCGCAGCTCCACCAGCAGCCGCTGCTGATCTGTTCTCTAAAAGAGACAAGCGGGTCAATATATCAGCCTGTAACACCCTCTTGGAAACCTGCCCCTTACTGGGCATCTGGGAAGGTGGAAGGCCTGATGCCCGCTCTAATGCCTGCAGTCGCTGAAAAATGACTGCATTGACATCATCATCGCCTTCCTCATCTGAAGATGAGGGTGGCGGTGGACGTTTTGGTGGCGCCTTAGGGGCCCTAGGGGCCAGCTGCTTCCCCTTAGGTTTACCAGAACCCTTACGGCCCAACATGCTGTGCTGAAGAGCGCAGCATGAATCAAAAACCCCAAGGGAGAAATGCAAACTTCAAGGCAGCAAGCCCCAGAAAACAGCCAACCACAGAATAAAAAATGGGGGGGGGGGGGGGGTGGAGGGCAAACAGGCCGAATACCTACAATGGCTGCTGCTCCACACACCCTAAAATGGCCGCCACTCCACAACCTTCTAAAATGGCCACCACCTCACCCTAAAAAGATGGCCGCCAGGGATAATGAAGAAGGGAATCTAAAATGGCCGCCCAGCCACCCGAGGGAAGCAAAGAACAACCTCCCCAGTGCTAACATCAATGGCTGCCAATAAAAAAGGCCAACCACCCCTACTAGGCACCCAGCCCTTCTCAGCAGCCACCAAAACCTCAAGAACCTCAACTCTGCAATGATCCACACACACCCCAACCACGGGGAGGGGAGGGGGGGAGTAAAGCTCCCGCAGACAGGAGCCCCTGAAGGAGAAACCCCCCCGCCGCCCAGATGGCTCCCCGAATGCAATGAATGCGAAAGGGACAAATAATGTTCTTTTAAATGCCCCGGGAACCACAGGCCATCTCCGACGCTCCCCAGCGCACCAGCAATGATCAACCAAGTGCAGAAGCCACCAACAGCCCAGAAGGCACCACCGACCGCCAAAAGGCTTTTAGAGGAGCCCGATTAATAAGAACCCTTAGGACATAAAGCCCTGTCAAACTACAACGTCCCACGATGATCCAAGCCTCGAAAGACGATGCGCACAGCCTCCCGGCCCCAAAAACGGCCTCCAGGCACTCAGAGCGTGCAAGCACGCTCCGCACTTGCCGACAACGCCGTGAAGACTGACACGACGACGAGCGGGGCTTCAGCAACAGCGCTGAAGCCCCGCCCACTCAAAAACGCGCCACAGGAAGGCGCCGACGTTGCCGCTCTCCCTCCGAAGGGAGGCAAAAAGTTCCCTCAGCCACGCTGCGAAGCAGCGGGCTTGCGGAGACCTCAATCCACACAGATATCAGAGGAGGGAGCAAACTGTTTCATGGTCATGCCTACAATAAATACACGACAGTCCTGCTGGATTAGGCCCAATATTTTTATTCTGTCTTGGAAACATTTCTAGCGGATTAACACTGTGAAAACAGACAGATGCAAAATGCTTAGATTAGTGAGATGCAGCATAAGGTTGCCTTAAGCAGAAGTACAAATGAAAGGCATATATTTTATGGAACAGGAGAGGTACCTCAATCCAGCTTCTCTGCTTGTTCTGCTAGAGCCATATCCAATTTGAGTGACACAGTACTCTCCAGTGTGCTTCCTGGTGTCTGCTTGCTTCCCTCATCACACCATTTCCTGATCCCTTTTCTTTCTTATTTCTTTCTTATTCCTTTTCAGGTTTCCTTCTTCTCTTTATCCTCCATTCCTTCTATGATGGTCCCATTCTCTTCTCATCCTCAGAGGCAAGATTTTCCTTCCATTTCTCTTTCCGTTTACTGACTGAGCCACCCTAGTAATGTGTTTGCTGAAGAACATTAGCTGTTGGCTCATCCTGGCGACATGAGGGAAGGACCAGGAGCCCACTAACTTAAAAACTTAAATGGCACTTGAGGTGTTTTGAAATTAAATTTGACATTGAGGGGAAAGGTCAGATGAAATCAAAGGCTGAAATTTCTGAAGTAAAACCAGTACATGCACAGACTTTAGTTCTTATGCTTCAAGCTAATAAGAGTTTTTTGAACTATTCACAATGATTTAGATCTTTATGTTGAGAGGCTTTTGTTCCAGTGTATACTTTCTTTGAGTATTCTCTAACTCTTTTGGACCAATTCCTCATTAGCAGTTGTTCCACTCCTGGGCTTCCCCTGCTCAAGCGGTCGATTTCCCACCAGTTGCTGAGCAGATGCATTTTGACCTGCAGCTCTCTAAAAAACAAGACCAGGAAGCCATAAGGGAAATTAGAGTGAGCCACAAGTCAAAATGCACCTACTCAGCAACTGGTGGGGAAATCAACTGCTTGAGCTGGGGAAAGCAGAAGCCCAAATGCAGGGCAACTGCTAGTTACAAATTGGTATTTTGGTTTCCAGAAGGCAAGTACACTATTTTCAGTACCCAAACCACTTCTCTTGAAACACCAGCATTTGTATTAAGTTTCTAACGACTCTTAAGGTCTCCAAAGGCAGTTTCTAGCCACACCAGACCAGGGATCTGTTCACTCTTCAGAGCTGACTGCCTTTTTGTCTGGGTAGGAATTTTCTTCTCTCTTTAGAAGATCTGTCCCCTTTCCTTGGCCCAAATGGCCCAAACTTTCTTATCAACTTTCCCCAGTTCTCCTGTATGTGTTAAACTGCTCTCAGTCAGGGCTGAATTCTGAAACTGTCAGTACTCAACTCTTCTTAGCTAGCGCTGAAATCAGACTGAATTCAGTCAAGGCAGAACTCTGACTGAATCTCTCCTCAGCATGCAGCTCTCAAATCTTCCTCTGCTCAGTTGATGGTAACCAATCAGACTGCTTGGAGCAGCCTGCCACTCAAGGCTTTCCATTTCTGTGGAGAATTAACCCTTCACAGTCCTTCAGGTGTTTGTACAGTACTAAGCTTTTTAAAAGTGCACTCCATTGCAATCCTATTCACATCCTTATTCTCTACCCTGCCCACCACCCTTTAAAAAAAAGGGTGTGCAGACTCAACAAGGTTGAGGAACTTTGCTCTACTGACTCTAAACCTAAGCACATGTCACTGAACTGTACAGATATTTTCCCAATTTTTATATGCCTCTGCCTTGTCCTTTTGCTGTCTCTATTATGCCAATTTTTTGACTGTAAGCTCCTTTAGAGAGACTTGTCTGATTGCAGTCTATAAAGCACCATGCTGTGTTAATGACAAGAAAGGAAGAGAGACAGAAATATAAATGGAGCTCCGCCATGCCAAGGAGTTTCCCCCATTAATTTTAATATAGGGAGCATGTCAGAATGCACATCTCTTTCTTCATCCATTGAAGCAAATGATGAATGTTCACACAGGAGCTGCTAATAATGTAAATTTTAAGGCCTGCAGGTTTCTGACTCAAGTGCAGTTTGCATTGATGAACAGAAGAATGATTAGTACTTTGCAATACAGGTGCTTGAACATTGAACTTCGTTCACAATACCTGTTTGCTATCATGTATTCTTTTCCCTTATCAGCTCACAGTTCTGAATGAACAGCATTTCAAGCCATTTGTGTTTGCAGAGTGGTGGCATTCAATATGGGAATGATGAAGTAGCTGCTGTTGATAACAGGCCTACCATTTATTTGTTTTCTTTAAAAATGCTTATAACCTTTTCTCCCAGAAATAGGGCCCATGGTCTCTCTGGATTACTGAGATCCTAGGATTATCGTGAGCAAATGATGTGTTGCTTAAAATCAGTGTAGCTAGGAGAGGAGTCCTGCAAATTTCCAGCAGAGTGGGGGCCTCCAGAGGCTCAGCTGAAAAACTGAACAGCTGGGCTGATGTTGGTGGCCTGATGTCATTGGAGGGGTGGGGCCCATAGCCTGAGTGGAGAACTCTAAACTTACTGGCAAGGGGAAGGCTGTTACCAGAAAAGCTGGCGTCTCCTCTCTTTATGAAAGGGAATTAATAGAGAAAGAGACTTAGGAAGAGCGAATTTGGAGCAGTATCTAACCAGGTATCCACCAAGGTCCAGTTTCAGGAAAATATGTGTACAAATACAATCATGTGTACAAATACAATCACACTTGAAGTATTCAAAAATACACACAATCGAAAAACTAGGAAAATTAGGAGTGAGAAGTAGAGACTTTGAGGGATAGTTACAGAGGCAATATTACCTGTCCAGATGTGCAGACAACATATAGAAAAAATGGAGCTGGGGACATGCATGACCAGCATGACATGTCAAAGAGGTCCTAATTACACAGAGTAACAGGGGGTACAATTTAGCTTGGCGCCCACAGATTGCACGATGGAGCCAAGTTTGTCCTCATGTTTTATACTTTTTATATGGAGACCTGTAAGCTCTTGGAGGATTGACTACATCAGGGGTGTGTGGCCTAATATGCAAAGGTGCTCCTGCTAGATTTCCACCCTATGCACAATACTTACAATGTGGACCAAAAAACTGAACCAGCCACAAAGGTAGGCCAGAATAGAATCGACAGTTGTCACAAAGCTTCCTTCCCACTCCACCTGGAATAAAACACCTGGAATAAATCTATATTTTATAATTATTTTTAATGTGTAATGAAGATGATGGGTGGGAAATGGAGAAAGTAGTATTACAGTATTCATGTCCTGACCCAGATGTCCAGGTCTAATCTTATCAGATCTTGGAAGCTAAGCAGGGTTGGTCCTGGCTAGTATTTGGATGGGAAACCACCAAGGAAGTCCAGGATCCCTACATAGAGGCAGGCAATGGCAAACTACCCCTGAATGTCTCTTGCCTTGAAAATCCTACAGGGTAGATGTGTTACACTGGTCTGGGAAAATTAACTGAGAGGGGTTCATAAAGAATTCTGTTGACCTGAGGTAGTGTCAGTTAGGAGTGTCAGTTAGGAAGGAAGGTGGGGAGGGGAAGAAGAGAGAAGTGGAGGATTAAAGAGGGTCCTGAAATAGGGACATGGAAGTGGTAGTCCTTTACTGAAGGAAATAGTTCTGAGGAAAGATGCATGATCCCTATAAAGTGTTAAAGAAGAAAAATTGGAACTTGTATGTATATTTCTGCCTCCACAGACTTTAGAAATTCTTTTGTAAAATAAGTTTATGCCTGCTTACCTAAGGAGTGACAGCCAAGCGAACTCTCTCAACCGTTACAAGCACCTGTTGGTAGAACAAAATAGCTACAGTTTTGTGAGCAACTATTTTATACAGTTATACTAAGTTTTCCCTCACTCCTGTTGCCTTCTTACCTGCTGAGTTAAAAACTGTCACCTTTCTCACAGTTCCATAAAAATGAAACAAAACAGTTTATGTGTTGTGAATGTATACCAGCTCCTTGTGTGCTGTATTCAGACAAATACTTACAAAGGGTCTTTTGGTTCCTCAAAAACATACAAAGGGTTTTTCAGGTCCTCTCTCTTTAGTTACGGGGGGGGGAATCTAATGGTGGGGGGGAAGAAGACAAAAGAGGTGTTCAGTAAAGTGAAAAAAGGAATCAGGGAGCCATCATAGAAGCTAATCAGAAACTTCCATTTTAGGAAGGCTTTTAATGATTTGTTTGACAGGAAAAGACTCTCCCCTCCCCTCTCCTGCTGTTGTATCCTTTAATGTTTATTATTGTAGATTTTTAATTATTATTATTGTAAGCTGCTTCAGTTATGTTTTGTGGCTGAGAAGTGGTTGTATATATAATAGGTCAAAAATAACAGCAAACAAACAGAATCAGATTATGCAGTTTAGGAAAGAGTTGTTTAGTTTACTTCATTTATACCCATTTTTTTTTCTCCCCAAAAGGCACCCAAAGTGTCTTTCAGCATTCTCCTCTTTTGTATTTTTGTCGTGAGGTCGGTTAGGCTGTGTGACTGGCTCAAGGACACCCAGCAAGTGTCTATGGCAAAGACCTTTTCTGCATTCTCATTTTCCTCACTTGTGTGTACTCGTTGCTTTAGGGGATTTCTCTTCCCTGTTCTAAACATGTTTTGCTCCTTCTAGTAGTCGATTTGATATTACATGAAGCTTAAATCTACAGGGAGCTATGTCGGACATAGACTGATGTAATATCAAATGGACCACTAGAGGGAGCAAAATGACTGCAGAACTGACCTTTCCCCAAAGCAACAGGAACACACAAGTGAAGACAGTAAGAGTGGGAAAAAGTCCACAGTAGGGATTTGAATATGGGTATCCTAGATCCCGGTCCAACACTCTAATCACAAAGTGAATTAGAAGAAATTTCATTGTTCATTACCTCCTTTGTTTCCTCCCTTTTTATTGAGAGGTATGTGTTATTGTATTCTGTCTTCCACATTGTTGGCCCTATTGCTGTGTTTGTTTTATTATAGAGTTATGAAAAATGCAAGCAAAACATCTGGAGGAAAAAGTGATGTTCACTGCTTTGTATTCTTCATATATGATGTTCTGTCTAATTGCTTTTGCAATTAGACAGGACATCATATATGAATTTTGCAATTGAAAGTATTTTCCAGGTTAGGAATACAGTTCCTATCCTCAGGATATGTATTAGTCTGATTAAATATTTTGAAGGAAGATTAAATGATTATCTGTTCAGGTTTTGATTAGGCTTACTGACTTAGCCAAAAGGGGGGGGGGGGAGGGAAGCCCTCTGAAACAAAATAAAATCATCAGACACTTGTGTTTCAAGAACTTAAAGTGGCCTGACTGTGTGATTAAAACTATTTAATTTGCATTTCCTGAAATGAATATTAAGGAAGGAATCCAACTTACGCCAAGGGTGCCTGAATATTCTCAGAATAATTTTTGCCAACTTGATATGTGATGGATTTGTTTGATTGCATTTTGAAGGAACTAATTTTGAAGCTCCCCAGTTCGTATCTTTATAAAATAAAGCTATTCTTTAATGTCATTCTCCTGAAATACATCTCTTGGATTGTGACAGAGCTTATCCACAATCACAATTAACATATAATGATTGCAATACTCTGACTGTGTTGAACAAATACCCTGAGACATCTATGTAGGAGCTAGTCTTCCATTGTTTTGAGATTCTGGGAACACTTGAATACTGGCAAGGATCATGGATGATATCCTTGATGAGTATTATGTATCACATTCACTTTTTCAGGAAACTCAAAGGACCAAACTTGTTAACATTCAGAGGCAGGCGAGACCTGAAGAAGGAATTTCCCCCTGGCTAATTAGCATAGAGTGTTTTCACTACTGCTGCTTAAATTAATTGATTTTTGCTATTGTCTCATTGCTGTTATGAATTTTGCAAACCACTCTGAAGACGGTGTTTGGTGAAAGGGTGGAGCAGAATTTTTTTGCATAATTAAGTAAACAAATTATACTGATGAGAAGCTCCATCTGAAAGCCTTTCTTCTAGCTCATCAGCCTTCAGGAGCAAAAGCCAAGAATTGGTCTCTAGGTTGATTTAATTAACCAGGATCTCTGGCATGTCTCCCTCAAGGAAACAAATGATTCATACATTGTTCATTACTGTTCTCAAGAACTGCTTCCACATCTTGTTCAATCAAGCAATAACTGCAATGTCTGTTCACAGGGAAGATCAACCAATCCATGACTAGCAAGGCCTACTTGTATGGGGTATGCAAAAAAAAAAAAAAAAAGAGGGGGAATCAGTGTATTGACTTTAAAATGAGTTGGAAACTTCAATGTTATAATTAAAAATATCAGTATCAGAAACTCAAGCCAGTGTATAATGTGTCCTATAATGTGACCCATTGGTTTCAACTGGAAACACATTTTTAAGCTGAAACACGTTCACCATGTCAAATTGGGATGAAATTCTCCTGGATTGTATTGCTCACTCAAGGAAATCTCCCCCCAGATTTCAGGCAGACAGTTGTCACTAGGACTGCCAACTCCAGGTTTGGAAATTCCTGGAGATTTGGGGATGGAACCTGGGAAGAATAGGGTTTGGGCCCATCCTTCAAAGCAGCCATTTTATCCAGGGGAACTGATCTAGTTGTAATCTTGGGAACTTTCCAGGGTGCATCTTAAGGTTGGCAGCCCTAGCTGTCAGTGTTCTATAGCTGCTAATATCTTTATGTGAAAAATGGCCATAGGTAAGGCTTTAAAAAAAAAAAAAAAGCAGGAATGCACAGGAACACAGTTCCAGCTGGCTTGGCATCAGGCTGTGTGACCTAATATGAAAATGAGTTTTTGCTGAGCTGTTTCTACAAAAAGCCTTGTATGAAACAATATTGACATCAAGGGGTGTGGCCTAATATGCAAATGAGTTCCTGGTGGGCTTTTTCTACAAAAAAAGCCCTGCCCATAAGAAAGTATGTATATGAACAAGCTAAGAAGCACCATGCCTCTTTTGCACACATTCTAAGAGGACGAGCAAGAGGGGTAAACCAGCTTTCCAAGCAGTGGAGAGGGCTCTTTTTAGAATAGGTGGATCCCTTCTTGCACATGGAAGTTTTTTCTGGCCTTCTCAGCTGAGTTTGCATTGGCTATCTTAAGTCCTTTCTACACTAGCTGTTTGAACCTTTCTTCGTGCGTATTCCAAAGCAGCCTTCTACATTACCTGCAGCCTTCAGTTCTGTCTTGCCTCATGGTTTTTTCTAGGTCCTACATTTGTTTTATGCAAATGTGTACCAACACTGCTTCTACTCTGCTGTTGCCCCGCAGTTCTCAAAACTGGCTTTGGCCTGGACCTTTATCCAGATAAGGATCAATGGCTTCAGGCCTTTTTTTTTTTTTGTAGAAAAAGCTCAGCAGGAACTCATTGCATATTTGGTCACATCTCCTGATGGCAAGCCTGCCAGAACTGTGTTCCTGCTCAAAAATAAGGCCTGGAAGTCCTAATTGTAGAACTTTTCCTTCAGGCTTTCAAACTCCTCCCCAAAGCTCCGTCCCACTTTTCATTGTCTTTTCACCCTTTCACCTCCTGTTGATTATTTTCTCCAAATTTCCATAGTTTTCTTTATTTGAGAGTTGCTTTCTAACTCATTTTTGCTATTTTTTCCATCGCAGACATTTTCCTAGATAAAGTTATATGCTTTCTCTTTATTGTTTGGAGTGAAATCTCAAAACATTATAGAAATCAGTGTAACCAGCAATCCCACTATCCAGCTCATTCACACACACATCTTGTCCTGATGGCACTGGCTGGCACATCACTTTCTGATGATGAAAAGGGCTAGCACAGGCTCCCCCTCCCCCGCTACCACTCTCCCAATCATTAACACTCACATGCATCTTACCCTGATAGCGCTGACTGCCGTGCCAATTTCTGAGGGGGGGGGGAAAGACTCCCGCGGGCTCCTCTCCAGCTACCACTTTCCCAGTCATTCACACACACATCTTCTCCAGATGGCACTGGTTGGCATGACAATTTCTGATGGGAAAAAGGACTTGTGTGGGCTCCCCCCCCCCACTACCACTCTCCCAGCCATTCACACACACCTGCATTTTCTCTTCATGGCGATGGCTGGCACGCCAATTTCTGAGGGGGGAAAAGAACTTGTGTGGGCTCCCCTCTGCTAACATTCTCACACTCATTCACCCACACACATGCATCTTCTCCTGACAGTGCTGGATAGCTGGTTACTTGCTTAGGGGGAAAAGGACTCTCCCCTGAACTCTCACAATCCCAGAAGCATGTTAAACTACACAAATACAGAAGTAAAAATCCACAGACGTGTGTTAAAAACACAAATACAGAAGTAAAAATCCGCAGAGGTATGTTAAACAACACAAATACAGAAGTAAATATCCTGTGGGAAGTGCAAAGCAATATTTTAAATGCAGAATCAAGTTTAAGTGATGCAGATCTGAAGCAGACAGATTGAGCGCTCACAAAATCTGGAGCAGAACTTAAAGTAGAAAGAAGACGACTACAGATTTATACCTCACCCTTCTCTCTAAATCAGAGACTCAGGGCGTTTTACAATCTCCTATATCTTCTTCCCCCACAACAGACACCCTGTGAGGTGGGTGGGGCTGAGAGGGCTCTCACAGCAGCTGCCCTTTCAAGGAAAACTTCTGCAATAGCGATGGCTGACCCAAGACCATTCCAGCAGCTGTAAGTGGAGGAGTGGGGGATCAAACCCGGTTCTCCCAGATAAAAGTCTGCACACTTAACCACTACACCAAACTAGCTCTAGTCTGTAGTTGCCAATCTCCAGCAGGGGATCCCCTGGTTTGAAGGCCCTCCCCCTGCTTCAGGGTAATCAGAAAGTGGGGGAGGGAGGAAAATGGACTTCTGAGCACTTCATTATTCCCTATGTAGACTGATTCCCATAGGGTATAATGGAGAATTGATCCACGGGTATCTGGGGCTCTGGGAGGCTGTGTTTTGAGGTAGAGGCACCGAATTTTCAGCATAGCATCTTGTGCCTCTCCTCAAAACACCCTCCAAGTTTCAAAAAGAGTGGAACAGGGGGTCCAATTCTATGAACCTTAAAAAAAGGTGCCACTATCCTTCATTATTTCCAATGGAGGAAAGGCAAAAGGTGTACGGTCCCTTTAAATGTGATGGCCAAAACTTCCTTTGGAGTTCAATTATGGTTGTCACAACTTTGCTTTTGGCTCCACCCCAAAAGTCTCATGGCTCCACCCCCAAAGTCCCCAGATATTTCTTGAATTCGACTTGGCAACCCTATTAGTCTGTCAACGTGTGTTTTCAGTGCTGAGTTCCTCTTCCCACAAGGGAGATCATAATGCTGACTCCACATTTTCCTATAATGTGATTGTGATGCTGCTGCCTGATCATCAAAGATGGGTCCCAAGCCTGGAAAGGTTGAAAGCCATTGCCAAAGTCCTACGGATGAAGTCTCTGCACCTGCTGAATTCCTTGGAACTTGTTCTGATTGCATGAGAAGCAATTAAAATGGTTATTCCACTTCCTGATTTGTCAGCAAAGGGTTCATTGAAGTTCCAAAATGATCAGACTTGTCGTTGTTAAAAAACTAAGTTGCATTTATTGAAAACTACAATGTTACTCCTAGCATGGATTCATTGGAACTGATAACAGATAGCTTGAACCATTGGCATTTATGAGTACACTTCAAAGGATTTGGGCTTTAAACTATTTCCCATAATAAAACTACAGTTTGTCCCTGCAAGTCACACTTTCACATGCCCGCTTATCTTTTACAGTTGATGGTTACATCCCCCTCCTGGTGATGTCCTTGCTCTGCTCAGGAGGCGCCAGGAAGGTTCGCTGAGCATTTTGCACTTCAAAGGCCTCGCTAGCCTTTGGAACTTTGGTAACATCCATTCTCACCACCCCCACTTTACTATGCAGGGCACCTGGGTTAGTAGCATAGGAATTTATTAAGCATTCATGTTAGTAAGCAGTAATTAATAAGTTCAGAAAGCAAAGGTAACTTCAATGAAACATAGTCTGACGTGATTACTTAAAATTGAAAATCATCTGCTCTTTTTTATTTCTGTGTTGTTGCTATTAAGTAATAATTATGAAAAGCTAAGGAATTCAAAGGCAGTTTCCCATTTGTCAATACCTAAAAAGATGTACGGTTTCTTAAAAACTCTTTCCTCACTTTATTTGAAACAATGTCACAAAGCTTAACTATAGAGGCGCTATGCAGATTGCTGTAATAGGCCCATGGCACTTTTCTAAATGGGGTTTTGAAAATATACATACCTGTGTCAAAGCATTAAAATTAATGGCAGCGGATGAATGCTTCTAGTGAAGTGAAGGAGGCCTTTGAAATGGTAGAGCTATATTAAGAAAGATGAGGATAAGGGGCAGATGAATCTGAAATCTTACCAGTATTGTGAGATCAGAAACATACAGAGCTAAAAATAAGACAAAACTACATATAAAAATCAATGGCTGAATGAAGCTTTTTGGAAGCTTTTATTAAACACAGACAAAAACAAAGTCACTTGCCTTTTTTTAAAAAATGGCCATCTTTCATGTAGAATGATGGATAACTGAATATCATGTTTTTACTGTGTAAAATGAAAAAAAAAAAATGGAAGTCAGCATTAGGTAATGATAATCTCTGTGTACACAATAAACATATGCAAGCTAATTTCAATATATGATTATTGATGAAATGACTAATTTTGTACAGGCCATCATGTAAATAGAGATGAACTGTTACAGAGTTCAGTGTTTTCAGTTCTAACAGTGTCCAAATATACAGCAAATCCTATTGCGGCTGTATGAGTCTGTTTCTATCTGGATAATACACTTCTTTTTGTTTATTTCAAAATATGTACTTTATATTTTAAACTCCCCCTTTCTCTCAGCTGGTGAAAACAAAAAAATACATGTGCTAAGGCAGCACAAGATCTAGCAGTTTTGTATCTCTTTGTCGGGCCGTTTTTGCACTAGCGTTTGCTCCGGCGTAGCGCCCCATTTACCTCCGGATCTTCTCTTGGATTTTGCACATGTTGCTCCGGCGCTGCGCTTTGCTCCGGCGCTTCAGGGATTTTACGCCGGAGTATGTTTTTCAGCATGCTGCCGGAGTTTCCGAAAACCTCCGGATCCACTCCCGATCCGCTCAGCGGAGTTTGCTGTGCGAAATCCATCCACGCCGGATCGACTGCTTTGTGGGCGTCACCCTCTCCCTTTCCGTCCTCCCACCCCATCCACCCGCTTGGCCAATCATCAGCCTTTCGCGGCGCTTCCCCAAAGTGCCGGCACGGCCATTTTTTTTTTAAACTTCACAGTTTTGCGTAATAGCGATATTTCGAAATTAACAAATAGAAAAAAAAACCCCTCCTGGAATAGCCTTAATTGCCACTTCAATTGGTTTCGTTAGAATTTTTTATTATTATTATTGACTTTAGTTGCGTTATTTCGCTGTTGCGTTATCTCGATAATGCGAAAACGACCATTGTTGGGGGGGGGGGGAATCTAGTGCCGGTGCGGGCCAAAGCATTCATTTGTGTGTGTTTTAAAAAGGGAATGCCTCCCTCAGCTGTGCCACCAGGATTTCTGGACCTGCACAAAATCGCCATGTATAAAATGGGAAGTTGGAGTCCTGCATTCTTCTCCCTGGCTACATTCCGCTCGGTTAGAAAGTAGACGCGAGCGAGCTCTTCACACGCGCCACAGAAGGGGAAGGAGAGAATGGAGCGGGGGGGGGAGCTCTGGCAGCAGGAATCAGTCAGGTCCCCGTTGCAAGCGCCAGCCGGGGAGGGTAAAGAGAGCGGAGGAAATTTGGGGGGGGGGATCTAGTGCTTCAGAATTTGGGGGGGGGGAATCTAGTGCTAGGATTCTCCACTGTGAATGCTTCCGTTAATACATAAAGGGCTGTGGAGGATTCTACAGCTGCAGCCAATCCATAAGCAGCAGCAGCACACGTGATGCGGTTTGTCCAAGAAAAGAAGGGAAGGGAACAGCTCGATGTTACGTTAGTACGTTAGTACGTCATTACGCAACCAGACTTGCGCTTAAAAAAAAAATGATTGACAGGGCATCGAACTCAAGCCGATGCCAGTGGGAAAACGATTTGAGCCGGGGCTTCAGGGAAGGCGACTCCGCAAAGAGTCACTAGTGGGAAAACGAGAAAAATGATCCGGACATAATTGCGCCGCGGAATAAGGGGAGCAAACGCTAAGTGCGAAAACGGCCTCTCAGTATATTCACAATTTCCAGGAGGAAAATATCTTTTCATCAGTTCAAAATTTATGGAAATTTTAAAGCTAGCATAGGAGACCCTAAATATGCTCTATACAGGGGTGTCAAACTCATTTGTTATGAGGTCAAATCTGACATAAATGAGACTTTGACAGGCTGGGCCGTGTTGGGCTGGGCCATGTGCGTACCTATTCAAGACTAGGTAGCAGAGATATAAACTTTATAATGGACACAGACAAACACAATTAAAGATTTTTTTTTAATCAAACATGCTTAAAACATTAGCACTTGTTGGTCTTAAAGGTGCTTTATTTGTATTTCTCCCATGGGATCTGGGGAACTGGGCAAAGGAATCTCTGGCTCTTTCCCTCCTTTCCCAGGAGACCAGGAGGGGGAGGAGCCTCAGTAAATGGAGAAAATAGAGGTTTTGCTCTGCAGCTCCTGTGTGATGAGCAAGGCTTCCAAAGCAAGCAGCAATGCAGAATGAAGCAAGAGAGAGAGAGAAGGAAGCAGACAAGAGTTAGTTGCTTGGGAGCCTGATAGGAGCCTTCGGGGGCCTGATTTGGCCATTATTATCTCTACTCCATGATATGTACTCAACTCAGTAGGGATATCTCCTATATCATCTTTATGTGAAATGCTCTGATTTCAGACCATGACTAACTATAAGTCAGCCCTAACTCTGTGTGAAATGAAAGGAATCAAAAGCATCATTTAATCCACCACATAACACTTTCTGCTGTTTCAAACCCCAGCTCTAAAAGTTGAAGCCACTGTAGCTACCCTCAAGCTGATAGACTATTCTTCAGTTGTAAATTTGGGAAACATGGCAGGGAATTATGATAAAAAATGTATATGCCATTCTCAAAGACTGGTCTGAAAAGAGAATCTAATCCCCCACCCCCCCACCCCCCAAAAAACCTAGAGTGGCATAACCTTGAGCACTACAGGTTTAATAAAATGACACCAAAGTCTATCAGCTACCTATGAACTACCTGCGGTATTCTCAAGTAAATTAATCCAGTTTTACTTATATTCACAATGTATATTAAAAAAATGTGCCTTCAAATTAATTTAATGTTACAACACCCAGAAATTTAAAATTTGGTTCTCCTTTGTAAAACCCAACCAATGCTATTCACCCATTTCTTTTTAGACTAAATCACTCCTACTATTTTGACAAAGAAGATCTGTTTTGTTCTATTCCGCCCCCCTCCCCCCAACCACTTACTATTTCTAACTCTGTGCCATCAACTCTGTTGATTTTGGCTGTGGTATAATGTTGGCTCATCTCCTATTTCTTTGTTGATTTTAGATTATATTTTGTTGCAATTGTTGTTCGCCATTTTGAGAGTACTTGCACAATAAATTGCAAATTATCTAACTAACTCATCAGCACACAAAGTTACAGTAATTGAGTTCCTTGAATTCCTAACTCACTATAGGTGCTAATATCTCACCCTTTGCAACTGTTAATTTGTTCCACTATCTCATTTTGTTGTGCTTTAGAGTGTACTTTTATTTGTTGTTAGTTGGAAGAATCTTGCATAGGGCATGCACCTGGGGATAAAAGAGAGTATTTTTGATAGATTTCATGAAGGCCATAAATACCAGTATTTGCTAGTAGTATCATTTAGGGATTTGCATTCCTTTTTTTCTGGGATTCTGGAATTATTTGGGTTTCATTACTCCTCGCGGATGACTTTTGGGGAAAGGAGTGACTGTTTTTCAGGCAAGTGACACTAAAATTGCAGGGACGCTAATGCTGAAGATACACACCAAATTTCATGTGAATTGGACCAGGGGGTAGGGTTCCCAGGTCCAACTCAGGAGACATTGGGGGTCGAGTGAGCGGACGTTCACATTTCCTAAAATAAATAAATAAAAATACAGCAGTGCAGTTCCCCTGAATATGGTCTTCATTTCCTTGTCCTGCACCAGCTGCACTTCTGCTTAATGAAAACTCTCATAAAACAGCCAATATAAACACAGCATGCACACATTTTTGTAATCTCACTGAGGCATTTTACTCATGGGAGTTGCTGAATGTAATCATCTGCTGTATTTCAACCAACTTCTGCAGACTAACAAAAATTGATTTATGATTTATATCCCGCCACTTGGTGGGAAGGGCGGGATATAAATAATAAAATAAATAAAAACAGAGAAGCCCAGGAGGTGGAGTTTTCTTCCAAACAAACACAGGAACTGTGCTGGCTTCTCTTCCTTTCTTACATGCTTCACACACCAGGAAGATCCACATGGCTCTGCCTGCTCACCCTGCCCATTCAGCTTTCCTCTTGTTCAGATTTAAAGGCACATACAGAGTCCAAAACACAGGCAGTTTGCATGCTTCTTTTAAGTCTGCACAGATTTAATGGCACATGGTGGCTGTTGAGGTGGGGCTTCCTCCTTTCAGCCAGCTGGCTGGTGATGGGGAGGAGCCTTGAAAAGCAGGGATCCCCCACTGGCACGTGGGGGCTGGCAGGCCTACCGGGGGGTCCAATTTCAATTCTACAGGCTTTAAACTAGGTGCTTCTAGCCACCCTACTCCCAGAGGTGCAGACTGGGAGGAAAAAATGGCCTGGAAAATAGCCCCACCCTACAAAAGAGGGAGGAAAGGAGAAGAAGCCAGCTAGGCCCACAGCTCTGCTGGGCCCAATTGTGGCTCATGTTGGCCAGAAGTTACCTTCCCCAGGCTAAGTGAGACTTCTGCAGGAGCTACCTTCTCCAGGCTAAGTGAGACTTTCCATGGCCATGGAACCTTGGGGAAAAAACAGGGCTTGGACACTTAAAATGCCGCTCCCAGATATTCCTGAATATTTCTAGAAATGTACAAGACCTAAGTATCCCAAATACCACTTGAGATACTTAAACATACCCAAAGTGTATATTCATATTGGATATATCTGAACACATCCCTAGTCTCACAACTTATCTCCAGGCTATAGAGATCAGTTCCCCTGGAGAAAATGAGAGTTTCAGAGGGTGAAACCTATGGAAGTAAATCCCTGATCATTTCCCTGCCCTTTCCAAACTCTGCCCTTCCAAGTGCCATCCTCAAATTTACAAGATATCCAAAGCCAGAGTTGGGAGCTCTATCTTCAGCATACTCAGACACCATTTTCAGAATCCAATAAAGAAATATTAGGAATGAGTGGATGTTCCCTATTTTTTTTTTATGATTGCCCATGGCTTTTGTTCTCTACTTTCTGCTGATGTTTTTTGTAGATTCATGTACAGTAATTGTTTACATATACTATATTTTATACCCAGTACATAATACATGAAATGCACATCTAATATATACATAAAATGCATATCTTATATATCTAATAACATTGAATAATGAATACATTTTATGGGGAAAATTCAGTATAAAGCAATGGCATGAAACCAAGGTAATAATGGATTTAATTTGCTTAAGGATAAAAAATTTAAATGGAGATTTTTGAAGAAGAAGATGATGATGATATTGGATTTATATCCCACCCTCTACTCCGAATCTCAGAGTCTCAGACTGGTCACAATCTCCTTTACTTCCCCCTGTGAGGTAGGTGGGCCTGAGAGAGCTCTTACAGCAGCTGCCCTTTCAAGGACAACTCCTACAAGAGCTATGGCTGACCCAAGGTCATTCCAGAAGCTGCAAACAGAGGAGCGGGGAATCAAACCAAGTTCTCCCAGATAAGAGTCTGAGCACTTAACCACTATACCAAACTGGGTCTCTTTAGAAGAAGGGTTGGGTTTTGTTTTCCACTTTTTGCTACCGATAGGAGTATCAAAGTGAGTTACAATCACCTTCTTCTCCCCACAACAAGCACCCTGTGAGGTAGGTGGGGCTGAGAGAACATGACTGGCCCAGGGTCACCCAGCAGGTTTCGTGGGTGGGAGATGGGAATCGAACCCAGTTGCACCAGATCCGAGTCCGCTGCTCTTCTTCACTACACCACGCTAGCTTGAGGTTGAAACATTAGGGATGAGGTACTTGAATTTGTGACTGCCTATATGTAGCCGCCTCTATATATTCATTGTTACCCACATGTCATCACACATCAGTCTTCAGATGCATATGACCTCAGATACTGCATCTTTAGTAAAACATTTGGCGCTGCATTCAGCAGCTTCCTCCTAAACCACAACCTTATCATTATCCTTTCCATAACTTTTCTTATAGAAAATATTAAACATGAGTGAAAACTGAAGGGCAGTTGCCCAAGCTTTCCTACTGGGTTTATTACAACATGTTTCCATCCCTTTGGCAGTTTACCTGCCCTTCAAACAAAATTATATCAACACTCAACAGGCAACTGTCATCTCATTTAATAATAAACACAATCCTTTCCAGGAGCTGAATTTCTTCTTCAGAGTACATTGTTGCTCTTTTCCAATTCCACAAATTAAAATCTACATTAAACCACTTTGTTATCATAGGAAGCCCAAACATACAAAGCATTAGACTTAACATTTCTGTTTTTAGTCTGTAAATCTTCGCTCTGGTATTTTGCACACTGAATTATCAGTCAAAATGTCAGCCTTCTTAACAGCAGAAAGACCCAATCCATTACTGATGTTTACAAGGAAAGGAATAGAGCTCAATAGAGCTCAGTAGAGAGATCTCTGTTCCCCCTTTCTGTGCAATGGTGCCACTGATATTAAGGTTCTGTCTCTGGCACCTCCCATTAAAAAGGAACATGTAGTAGGCAATGAGGAAGGCCTCAACTTTAGATCTTGTACAGCTGTTGTCCATCAGAGGAAACAATACTGACCTTGATAGATCAGAAGTCTGACTTAATAAGGTGCTTTTGGGGGGGGGGGTATTTTTACATTGCGCGCGTGTGTGTGTGTGTCTGCACCTGGAAGTCATGTTGACCTTTGTTGACTGACTCCTACTGAGAGCCTGGAAGATATTCAGAGAGGTGACTGAATAAAACCTACCCCTGTCCTCCCAACTTGGTATTTCAAGGAGGTGTCCCATCCAAGTACTAACCAGAGTTGACCTTGCTTAGCTTCTGAACTCTGAGAAGATTAGGTTTGACGTTCTGGTCAGGGCAATTCAAGGTGCCTTTAATGTATTATTGTGCTGTTAACTGTATGTTACCTATGATGGTTGCAGGCCCGTAGCTATGAGGGGGCCTGTGGCGGCACAGCCCCCTGACTGCTATGCAGGGCCCCCTGACTTGGGGCCCCTAACCAGTCTCCAGTGCCTCGGCTGCATCCTTCTCCATTCTGTTGTCATCATACACCATTGCTTCTCCTTGCTTAGGGGACGTGATCATACACAGTTGCTTCTGCTTGCTTAGGGGTTGGAAGAATTCTCTGACCCCTCAGCAAGCAGAAACAATGGGGCACTTTTGGAGCCCAGGACTGAAACTTAAGCTCCGTGTTGCTTCTGCTTTTTAAGGAACTGGAAGAAACAATGGGGCACTTTCAACCCAGGACTGAAAATTAAGCTCCACCTTGCTTAGGGGCTGGAAGAAATCTCTGACCCCTCAGCAAGCAGAAACAACAGAGCACTTTCAGTGCCCAGGACTGAAAGTTAAGCTCCCTGTTGCTTCTGCTTGCTTAGGGGCTGGAAGAAATCTCTGACCCCTCAGCAAGCAGAAACAACGGGGCACTTTCAGCGCCCAGGACTGAAAGTTAAGCTCCACGTTGGGCTAGAGGGCGCCTGCAAGAAGAGGCCATTCTGGCCCTCATGTGGGGTGGTGGGGGTAGGGGACGGATGTCTCAATTGCAGACAGGGCAGGGTAGGGTAGGCTGGCGCACACAAGTGGAGGTCCCGGCTGCAGTCCGGGGCTGGGGATCAGTGGAGAGGTGATGTTCGCCTGCAGGGGTTTTCTGACCTGGTCTTGCTGGTCACCCAAGCGAGGGTGGGAGCTGCGCTTGGGCAGCCTCGGCTCACCCTCTAACAGGAAGAAATCCGAATTGGAGATTTTGTAGTCCCAGAAGTCAGTTGCAACTTGGTGGCGCCTTCCACCCCCCACCCCTTGTCCCTCCAGGCTTGCCTAGCTGGAGCATGCTACAGGTAAGGGCAGGAGACCATGCGGCACGTATCTAAACCTCTGAGTGGCTCCCAACCAGAGCTGCTGGAAGAGGGGTGGAAAGGGATCACCTTGGGGCAGCTGTGGGGAGGGGGGAGGCTGTATGGCAGTGAGCTGGCAGCTTTCCTCCTCAGTGGTGGTAGGAGAGAAGGCCATGGAGGTTGGGGTCACTATGTGCCCCCTGAAAAAAATCAGGACCCCCCAATTCTTTAAATCCTGGCTACAGGGCTTGATGGTTGCAACCCACCAAATGCCTTCAACACTTACCTCAAACCTTATCTGCATAAGCACTTTACTACCAGCCTGTTGCTGGTGTTCTCAGTTTGCCTGTTTCTTGCACAGTGCAGTACACATTATTTTCACTATTTAAAAGATAACATGTCATTTAAACGCCATGCATACACAGTTGTGTATTTTCCATATCAGTGTGAGAAAGAGAAACTCATGGGTTTGCTTCTCATGCAGGAGTCACAAAAAAACAAAATTGGGATTTTTCAGAAGAATGGACCATCCTTACTTTGTTGTCTTGACTCTTCAAGCCATTTGTTTTCTAATTTGCCTATGCAGTGGAGCTATATCTGCAGTAACCTACCCCAAAAAACTATTACCACCTCTCTCTTTTAACCCATCTAATAATCTGCTTGGGAAGGAAGCCTAGTATACCCGAAACCTGTGAAATCTCAGAAGCTGAGCAAGATCAGTAATGGGATGGGAGACCATTAAGGAAGACTTTACAGAGGAAAGCAACAGCAAACCATTACCATGTCTGCTTCTTACTTTTCTTGAAAGTCCCTTGCTGGGGTTAACCATACATTGGTTGTGACTTTCAGTCACACACTCACACACACACAATCCTATCAAATAAATTGCATCAATTATATTCCATGAAACCTTCCATATTCAATGCAATTGTATAAGTTCTCCAATTTATATAAATTCTTTGGGGAGGGCATATGACTGTGGCACTTATAGAATGTTGTGTAGAAGATACCATGTTTGTATTCCCTCCATTTCCCACACATTCAGGAATGCCTTGTTTGGTGCAGCTGCTCTGTGAGGAGTCATCTTCAGAGGACTAGAGAAACAAAACCAGTTTTTGTTGCTGTTAGAATTCAGGTCTAGCTCACAGCTAAGGGGCAAGATGAGTACTCAGAGCCCTTTGTCTTATTTGCCTATGTTTCAGTTTGGTGTAGTGATTAAGTGTGCGGACTCTTATCTGGGAGAAACAGGTTTGATTCCCCATTCCTCCACATGCGCCTGCTGGAATGGCCTTGGCTTAGTCATAGCCCTTGCACAGGTTGTCCTCGAAAGGGCAGCTGCTATGAGAGCCCTCTCAGCCCCACCCACCTCACAGTATGTCTTTTGTGGAGAGAAGATATAGGCGATTGTAAGCTGCTCTGAGTCTCTGATTCAGAGAGAAGGGCGGGGTATAAATCTGCAATTCTTCTTCATTGTATTACTGTAGGCAGCCATTTACAATACAGTGATATACCATCAAGAGCCCTGTGGCGCAGAGTGGTAAGCTGCAGTACTGCAGTCCAAGCTCTGCTCACAACCTGATTTTGATCCCAGCAGAAGCTGGGTTCAGGTAGCCAGCTTAAGGCTGACCCAGCCTTCCATCCTTCTAAGGTTGGTAAAAAATGAGTACCCAGCTTGCTGGGGGAAAAGTGTAAAAGACTGGGGAAGGCAATGGCAAACCACCCCGTAAAAAGTCTGCCATGAAAACATTGTGAAAGCAACGTCACCCCAGAGTTGAAAACGACTGGTGATTGCACAGGGGACTATCTTTACCTTTTTAAATTTACCATCATTAATGTCATGAGGAGAAGTCATTGGCGCCAATGACTATTTGATGATGATGCCTCTCACCCCACATAAATCTGCAACGAAACAGAAATCTGGGGAGCAGGAAGCAGAAGATTACTACTTGGTGATTCAGCCATGCATACAATCATGTCAAGATTGTATTTTTGCAGTACTTTATCAATGCACACATGCACATTGGTAATATACATGAGAAAGACAGGAACATACAAAGTTGTGGCAAACAAAGCACGCACAGTATTTTGTATAACACTTTGAAACAAAAATAGCAATGATGAATTCCACTGCATTTCTTCACTCTTGAGACTGGATAATTCTGAACTCCACAATCTAGGGAGCAATTAGGATGATGATAATTTCAGAAACAATCCTAAATAAAGCCAACTGTCTGCTTGGGTCATATACCCATTGTGATAAGTTATGCCTTTATTCATTACAGCCAGCACTTGCCTGCTACCATTTCACAGCAAGACCAAACCCTGATTGTTTCAGTAATTATGTAAGGAACACATGTGCTTTAATAATGTTTCAAGTGTGCCTAACTGTGCTCTAGCTTGTGATCATTCCAGTCAATCCACAAATTCTTTAAATATTATGACCAGGAGAATACATGAAATGAGAGCTAAGGATTGTTTTCTTTTGGATCAATGCCCTTGCGCATTGGGTTTCAGTATAAAGCAGTCTCACCACACAAGCATGCATACCCTACTGTGGTCAACAATAAAGTGACCTTATGATATTCAGAGTTCACAGTTTCAATGCAAGACATCAATCATGGCAATGTTCAAAGAGCAAAGTAAAGCAAATTGCATACTCAGGACTTAAGGCTATTTAGGATTAATTGTCGAGAACAGAATGGAGTATGAATGTATTTTAATCTTATTCTCAATATGTCATTTGTCAGATTTTCAAAGAGTCAATGTGATATTATAACGGTAAGAATTTTTCAGACTTGATATTGACATGCTGTGGACAAAAGTATATATACGCTAAGGCATAGTTTCCTTCTGATTGTATTTAAGGTGGGTTAACATTGATTTTATTCTTGGGTGGGTTAACATCGGAAACTCAGTCTTACAGAGTACCTTAACCTCTCCTCCAGAGAAAGAACAGCTAAGTACTTTATGACGAATACCCATGCAATGCAATGACATTAACCTGTTCAAGGCTAAAAATAAATCTACAAAACCCTAGGTAGGTAGTATTCCATACTGAAACAAGTTTCCTATACTGGTTACAAAACCGGTGGGGCACCCTAGAGCAGCCACCGCAGTTGCCTGCCTCCCACTTCCTCGGAGGAAATCACGGGGGTGGGATGAGCTATGCAGGCTCACCACAGGAAACCTGGCCAATCAGGAGGTGGCTGGCTGGCCAGGTCTAGTGTCGGCCGCCATCCTGTGAGCAATCTGGGCCAGTGCGAGCTCCCCATTTGCCCACCCTCTTGTTAAGACCAGGTGGGATTAGCTAGCTGCCAGTTACGGGGCTGAGCAGGAATTTTTTGGGCCTCGCTCAGATTGGCAGTAGAGGGGGCCTTTTTTCGCCTGCTCCACATGGTCAGAGGGGGTGAGGCATAAATAGACCTGTCACAGGGTAGGCCCTAACTGGATGGCGAAAAAGCATGGGTTAAAGGGGTTTTTGAACTGGCAAGGATCCGAGACAGCAGCAATGGGGGGGATAGTCCACAATAGGGCTACCTAGAGATTTGGCAGTGCGAGTGGCTTAGTTGGGGGCCCCTTCAGGGATGGGGAAGCATATTAATGGCCTTAAGGTTTCACAGTCATGGGCCAGGGTATGCAATCCCATCCCCTCTACGCACTACCATGCGGGACATGATGGAGCATTCCAGACCTTGCCCTGAGCTGGGGTGGGTTTGCCCTGTCGGGGAGCTTGCTTTGCACGCTCAATGCAACCCGTGCTTTATGATGTATGTTATGGTGCAAATAAGTGTAAATAAAGTCCCAGTTTAACCCATAACTTGTGTAGTGTTTTCATTCGAGGGGTGGGCAGACAAAAACCTTTGTCTCACCCTATTGGCTTGTCTGTCTTTCCAGCTGCAGGTGGAAATGGAGGGAAATGTTGGAGGGATGGAGGGATGCTGGAACACCCACTGGTTTGGTTCACATTCTGTTTGTAAGGAGGGAGTCACAAATCATGTATGGTTTAATAGCACTTACAAACACACGCACACTAACCTAGATGGCTCTGGCTAGCCCAGTCTCATTATATCTCAGAAGTTAAGCAGGGTCATCCCTGGTTAGTGCTTACATGGGAGACCACCAAGGACTCATTCCTTGGAAACTTTATGGGGTTGCCATAAGTCAGCTATGATTTGATGGCACCTTCCACTACCACCAAGAAAACAAAAATACATTTGGGCACAATCTTCATCTTAACAGTTGCTGTCCTGCCCAGCGCAGACAGCCAAAGTCGCAGTTTGGGAGCAACTTGAAGTCTGCTTCTTCTCACCTATCCAAACAGTAAAGTATAGAACAGTGCAGTTGACAACCTATAACAGTTCTAGTTTCCTCTTCCCCCACAGACCTGTTATTACCGCACCTCTCTCAGCAGCCAACTGTATAAATAAACAGTGAGCAAATCAATGAGGCAACTAGTCATTGTAAATAATGCTTTGCACATGGGCATTTTTACACCGTCTTATGGGAGATGTAGTTTCCCTACCATTAGTTAGTTGACCACCCACAACTCTGCTGAATACTGGGGATTTCGCCTCCTGCACAGATGCAAAAGCACCTGGCAAGGAAAATAAACTCTACCACCACAAGGAAATAAAACACCATTATAGCTTCTGTTCATCTGTGAAGCTGTTTGGTAACTGTTAATCTTGGGTGGCTGCAGAGTGAATGGATCTCAGGCTTATGAGTGATTGTGGCTATCGAACATGGTGTGTTCATCGCCCAAAAATAATTACAACACAGTTTGTGACATCCCTAGAAAAAATATTAACATAGTCACCATGTGTAGCTCCAACAATATTAAAGGCCTGGTACTCCGATAGGTATGGAAGAGCCTATAGATCTACATCTTGGGTCTGCATCTTGGGGAGGGATTCACCAGGCAGTTAGCCTACCCAAAAAGTGATCTTCAAGTGCCCCAGTCATTGGTTTGCCAACCTCTAGGAAGGACATGAAGGTGTTTTATTAGACTTGACAGCTCTGGGATGGGAAACACTTGGAGAATTTGGGGGTGGAGCCTGAGGAGGGTGGGGTTTGGGGAGGGACTTCAATGGGGTGTAATGTAATAGAGACTACCTTCAAAATGCTCATTGTTTCCAGGTGAACTGTTCTGTTGCCTGGAGATCTGATGTAATCCCAGGAGGTCTCCAGCCAGTACCTGGAGGTTATAGAAAAAAAAATACCATAGGTTTCATAACCTCAAAAAATGACATGATCTTCCACAGAAATTGTACGTTCAAAAATAAATTGTCCAAATTTTAGAATTTTATAAACTATACAATTATCATTCCAAAGAAACCCATGTGTCCATAACTCTTTCTTCAGTTTGTGCATAACTTGTAACAGGAATGCTGTAAAAAGGAAAATAATTTCACAGTCCAGTTCAATAATGTACAATAATGTATTTTCCTTCACTTTAAATGTACCATGTGCCCATCTGAAGAGAAGTCCAGAACAAGGAGTTGACTAAGAACTTGTTTTGAACAGCACTTTTCCCCAGAATTTTCCAAGAATTTGTATCCTATTTTCAAGCATGGCACATTTTTACAGCAATTTCCCATATGACTGTCATTTACAAACCAGCATCCACTCACTCCAGTCCTGGAAGTTGGCAACTCTATGTTTTAGGTTCTCATTTAGGATTCCAGTGTCCTGTGAAAGTGCACTGTTTTGGTACTTCTTGCCTCTTCATTTCCGCTCTAGTTCTTCAATTTCTGCATGACATATTCTTGTCAAAGGTTTGTGGGTTGATAAAAAACATTGGCAACCCTGCCTTCCAACAGCAAAGTGTTAGCAGGAAGTCTTCCCCCTGCCTCGAATGAATTATCTATTGTTTGGCAAGCATCCAAATCAAACCCGGTGTGTGTGGTACCTAAAAAACAGCACAAGACTTTTTTTTAAAAAAAAATCAGTTTTTGGCGTCTAATTCCAATTGCTAATTAAAACACCCTACAATGTGCAGTGAGCATTTTATTCTCAAAAAGATGCTAATGGGAGGAAAATCTCTCTATACCTCTTTGGCCTGCTGCCTTCTTGTTTTAACTCCTGTTTTCACAACCCTGACATGTAGCAGTGCATATTTTAACATTATAAAATAGCACGTCTGAAACCCTGCCATACTGCATATTTATTCTTGTGTGAAGCGAAAGATACAATAAATAAATAAATAAATAAGTAAATCCCATTTTCTTTTTAAGCACCAGGTTTATTTTCACACTCTTGGCTGCCAAAGAAGAAGGAAAGTGGAGAGCTGCGCATCAGAATTCAAATCCAGACATTATGCAATCATGATAACAAGGATTAATAAAGATGAATTTATGAACCACTTTAAAAGCCTTGGTGTTTCGGCACTACGACTCTCGAGCTGGTAAAAAGAAGACTTGCTGTAATTTTCTTTTGAAATTTGCCTCTCTGTTGTGGAGTTTATAAGAGGAGCTTCTCTTGATTGGAAACTTATTGTGCGCAGTTCTCTAGTGACTAAGTTAGCTCTCAAATAAGTTTCAGTCATTATCAAATGTACAATGAAGTTATGTAATAGGGAAAAGGAAAGGAAAGGTCCCCTGTGCAAGCACCAGTCATTTCCGACTCTGGGGTGACGTTGCTTTCACAATGTTTTCATGGCAGACTTTTTACGGGGTGGTTTGCCATTGCCTTCCCCAGTCTTTTACACTTTTTCCCCAGCAAGCTGGGTACTCATTTTACTGACCTCGGAAGGATGGAAGGCTGAGTCAACCTTGGGCCAGCTACCTGAACCACCTTTCTCTGGGATAGAACTCAGGTTGTGAGCAGAGAGTTCAGATCACAGTATTGCAGTAGTGCTGCTTTACCACTCTGCACCATGGGGTCACTTATGTAATAGGAGGGAAGCACAAAAGTTTTAGGGGAATCCAGGGACTTGATTAAGCTATTTCTTTTCCTAAAAGCTAGAATGGTTTTCTTTTTTAATATGCGGTACAAAGACACCCAGCAAAGAAATATGTGTTGTATGCTGTGACATACAGAATAGTGTGTTTTCCATATTAAATGCAGTGCATTGTTTCCATAAGTTTCCAACAGATGAGAAGGAGTTTTTGTGAATGAATATAACACTCAAATATTTGTTTTGAGATTGAGTAAAAATAAGAATGATTCCCATCCACACACCCATTGCTATGTGCGAGCCATGCATCAGGCAATATCATAAGTAGAAAGGTGTTTTGGATTGATAGGTATCATTATTATTTATTTATTTTCTATTTAATCAGTTATTCAGAGTCTTAAATGCCTTTTACTGCATCTTATTGCAAGACCAACCAATTATCTGTTAATTTTGATAAATCAGAAATTATGGTGTTTTCAAGGTCTGGGAGATGATTTGGCCGGCATGTTAAAGGTAACAACACTAAACATTAAAACATTGTAATGGACTGCCGTTTAAAATCAGTTGAGCAGAGAAAGACTTGAGAGTTTCTAGTGTGAGAAGAATTTCCCCTTTTCTGCCCTGATTGGGAGTCTTCACCTAACTACCACTCTTCCTACCAATCTTCCCAATACTCCATCTGTGTTAAACTGCTCTCAATCAAGACTAAGGACAAACCTGTCAGCACTAAATACTTCTCAGTCAAGGCTGAATTCAGACTCTGTCAGCACCAAACTCTTCTTCATCAGGGCTAGACTCAGACTTGTCAGCACTAGATTCTTCTCAGCAGGGCTTTTTTTGTAGACAAAGCCCAGCATGAACTAATTTGCATATTAGGCCACATCCCTGACATAGCCACTGTTTTGGGCAGGACTTTTCATATAGAAAAAGCCCAGCAGGAAATCATTTGCATATTAGGCCACACACCCCTGACACCAAGCCAGCCGCGTTCCTGTGTGTTCCTGCTCAAAAAAAGCCCTGCTTCTCAGTCAGGGCTGCATTCAGACTTAGTCAGCACTCAGTTCTTCTTTGCCGTGGCTAGACTCAGATTGAGTCTACAGGGAACTGATCTCTGCAGTCTAGAGATGAGCTGTAATTCCACAGGATTCCGAAGTTGAACCTGGAGGTGGAAATCCATATACCCCAATCATATATCTTTGGGAAGTTTTTGTCAAACAAAAAAATGGTTGACAAAAGATGATTAAAAAAAAAATCTTCTGCCACCCCCTTCCCTCTATGGAACATCATTCTATCTTGTCTGCAAGTTAGTATGTGATTATAATATTAGATGCTTTGAGAAATGACAATGAAAAAGTGGGATATAAATCACTTCAGAAATTATTCAAATGTGAAGACCAGATTTGTTAGCAAATAATTTTGACATTGTAAGGAGAGTTAACAGGTCACAGAAACTGACCTAATTAAAAACAAAACAATCCCATTTCCCTTTTTCTCCCACTTCAATTATCCATATCTATGAAGGTTTTTTTAAAATAAAACATTAACTCATTTTACAGAAAATGCACCCCAACTGTCCCCAATGATGACGCACTGAAGAAATGGACACACAATATGCAGAATATAGAATATATATACATGATAGGCAGAAGAAATGCATACATACAAAGCCAAACACCCACTCACAGTGCTTTGTGATAAATAAAGAGACTGTAGAGGCACACCCCACCCCCAGCAAGACAGTCCACTGAATTGGAAGTGGGTGAGATAATCTCACTGATAAAGCGGTAAAGGAGTATATGAACAGTTGCTGTCTGCCCTGTGATCAGATAGGAACTAGTGATTAATCATGGTCTCTGTACACGCTCAGTATAAATGAATAATTTTCATATATAATGTCACAATAATATTTCCCTCACAACTAGGGGGTTTTTTTGTAGCATGAACTCCTTTGCATATAAGGCCACCCACCCCTGATGTAGCCAATACTAAGAGCTTACAGTAGGCCCTGTAAGAAGAGCCCTGTAAGCTCTTGGAGGATTGGCTACATCAGGGGTGCATGGCCTTATATGCAAAGGAGTTCCTACTATAAAAAAAACCCCCTGCTCACATCTATCCCAGTCAGTCCAGTTGATAAGTTTAAAAGTTATTGAATTTTTGTAAGAATATTTGACCATATAGAATTTTCCTTCTTTTCCTTTTTTGTTCTGTATTTAGATAACTAATCTTCACAGTGTTGCAGTCCTATGTGTGTTCTGTCAGAATTAAGTCCCTTTAAAAAAAAGGGGAGACAACAAAAAGTATTTAAATGCTGAATCACCATGATAAATTTCAGAGAAAGCAAAATTTCAGTAATTGAGTCCATTTTATTTCATAGAGGCCAGTGGTTGGGAGGTTTGTTTCAAACCCCTGTTTGAAAATTTACTATTTGGGGGGATGGGGACGAGTCAGAATAAAGAGGCAAACAAAATGTTTGGGAATAAACAGGGCCACTTTATTAAACCTTTTAAATGGCACAGAGGTAACTAAGCCCGGGCAAGCAAAGGGGTGGACCCACCCCACCTTGCCTGGCATAGGGCGAGCCATCGTGCCCCAGGCATGAGCCATACTCGATGGCTAAGGCCTGGCAGCTGGGATAAGGGTATGTCCTCCCCCACCTAGGCCTTGCTTGCCCAGAAGGCTCACCGGTATGAATTCACATGCCCCAAAACTCCTGCCAAGTGACCGAATGTAGGCTCCACCCCTGAACATTCCACACCACTAACTAGTAGTGCAAGGTAGGCAAAAAACACCCTCAACATGGCCAATTAGTGAAGGTGAAAAAATTCCTACCTGGCCCCCAAAACAGGCGATCAGCAAAGCCTGCACTACCACAGAGTGGGAGGGTGAGCAAAAAACTCTGGAGCAACTGTGTGCTCTGTGGGCAGGGCCGGGGGCTTATAAAGCCCCATACCTCCGCCCTCCGCATATTCCCGGATGGCTGGGAAGGCTTGTTAGCCTCCCTTCCTTCTGGGGAGGCAAACCCGACCCCTGGCCTTAGCCGTGGAGGCAGCCAGGCTGGGGGGGGGGCAAATTAGTTCAGTAAGAGTTGCTCGTGTTTATAGCTTTTGCCTCCTTTTATGGGATCGACAATGAAGATATGCAGATCTGCTTTTCTTTCATGTTTATCTGCAATAATGTATGCATCTCCATTTCCACATCATGCCAGTGCCATCAAAAACTGGATCTGCCCCTAAATTCTGTATTACATTAAAGCTGTGTGTGGTGTGGTGTTGGGTTTTTTCTTCTACAACGTTTTCTATCTATAATGTGGCAGGGATCCTCTGGTGACTACATTATGTTTTTCTTTTCCATTCATTCCGGTATGTCATTGCTGATTTTTGTTTCATTTGATCTATGAGGTATTTGCTCAGGTGTTTCCCATTTTTCAGGCAGCATCAATTAAGCCCCCTTAAATTTGCCCCTGTAGCTCTCTGATTGTCTTGATATATCCTTTGAAGCTTTTCTGACCATTATGTCCCATTTTTTGGCATCAGGATTGACCTTTTCATGAGTGATGTTTCAGTCAATAAGCACTGCTCTCTTTGTAGATGTCTGCTCAAATGAAATAAGTAAAATTGCTAAAGGTCTTTGGTTGCATTCTCACACTATGTGGAACTCTAGGGTGCAGCAGACATCTCAGCTTGAATAGCAAACAAACAAATTAGAAGAGTAGAAAGAACCTCAAAAATAAACCATGAAGAATGCAGAAAAGACCATGAAAACAACCACTGAGCTAAATATAATGCAGTATGAAAGGGCAGTTAATATAAACATTAGGGATGAGCACAAACCAGGAAAATGTGGTTTGGTTCATGGTTTGTGGTACACCTGGATTCATGAACCACAAAGTGTCATGAACTTTTAGTCACAAAATGAACTGGTTTGGTTCATGAAGTTTGCGTCTCTCTAACCAGTTTGGTGTAGTGGTTAAGTGTGCGGACTCTTATCTGGGAGAACCGGGTTTGATTCCCCACTCCTCCACTTGCAGCTGCTGGAATGGCCTTGGGTCAGCCATAGCTCTGGCAGAGATTGTCCTTGAAAGGGCAGCTGCTGTGAGAGCCATCTCAGCCCCACCCACCTCACAGGGTGTCTGTTGTGGGTGGAGAAGATTTAGGAGATTGTAAGCCGCTCTGAGTCTCTGATTCAGAGAGAAGTGCGGGGTATAAATCTGCAGTCTTCTTTTCTACCTGCCCTCCAAGTTTGGTGAAGATTGGATTTATGGGGTTTGAGTTACAGCACCCCAAAGAATGTGCCCCAGGAAAGTGCCTCCTGAGGAAATGACAGGCACAGGTTCAGGTGTGTATTGAACAGATCCTGTGCAAGCTAGAGACATCAAAGTTGCAGAGGACTTCCCCCAGATGTTCCTCTGCATGCCCTCCAAATCGAGTCCCCCATTGCTTTGAAGTTTGGTAAACATTTATATTGAGCAGAGACGATCTGTCTGGAAATTTTTGTTCAAGGTACCAGCCATGAACCACTAGGATAACTTGAAAGTTCATGAAAAGTTCCTGCTGGTTGACATGCCATGAACTTCACTTCATGAACCACAACCTGGCCAAAATTCATTATGAACTTTCGTCTGTGACCAGGTTCATGTCAGTCCCTAATATATACATATAAGGTATCTGTCATCAATTTCTCCACTCTCTGATCACATTCCTCCCCCCCCCCCCCGAACAAAATAACAGATCAAAAGTTTGATCTGCAAAATGCTTAGAACCAGTTATTACTTGAAACAGACCTATGGTTGTCATGGAGGCCATGAAATCCTGAACTGAACCTGACAAGACAATTTTGACATTAGTGTTTAAGTCTCCTAAGGACAGCCAACTTAAGGGTCTTCAATGCCAATGGTAGCTCTCCAGATGTTTTTGCCTACAACTCCCATCAGTCCCAGTCAGCATGGCCAATGGCTGGGGCTGATGGGAGTTGTAGGCAAAAAACATCTGGAGAGCTACCATTGGCCACCCCTGGTGTATGACATAAGCTGCTGTACAAACATTATTATCAATGTGTAGCACTTGGGTATAATGGATGAGGCTTCCCTCCACAATCCAATAAATGTCCACATAGGTTCTGCATATGGATAAATTACATCGTTTATGAGACAAATGGAAGACCCTGTAAAAGATGAGTTCCAAACTGACATGCATTTTTTTTATAAGGGGTGTGTAATTCATAGCAAATGCTATTCATTTTGAACTTAGGAAAAATAAATGTATAAAATGCTCCTTAGAAATGTATGAAATGCTCCTTAGACAAGTTTTATTTAGCGCTCGTTACTTTTTCCCTCATGTATTCTTATCACAGAAAACTTCATAAAGGTGAAAATATGACATGTATACAGCCACATTTTCAAATGTTAATAGTTTAAATAGTCTTATAACACAAGATATAAACTAATGTGAATGTTTGAGAAGGTTTTTGTTTTTTTAAACCCACATAGAGGACTAAAAGGTGATTAGGAAAAATTGATCCTAAAAAGCTTTCTAGAGTGATGGGCTTTTGTCTGTAATAACTGCATTGTTGTAACTCAATTGTTGTGTAGGATTCAGATGTCTTTCCTAAAAGTAACTGTGCTGTTTTGAAACCACATATCACAGAACTCCAAAATGCTCTTTTGCTGCTTAGAAAACACAGTTCCCCTCTTATGCACATCAGACCTTGCTCTATTGCAATAATGTGGTGTGGTGTCTTGTGGCAACTCAAGTGCCATGAACATCTATCCATTACGCAGTGTATAGTTGACAAGTGACTCCTCCCCTGTGCTCATGCCATTTTATGAATTTTTAGAAACATTTGGGGGTGCCTCTCCAAAGTACAGATGCACTCATATAATCCTTTGAAATACTTTAAAATAAGTATCCCCTTTCTTCCACCCTTTCAGCAGCAATGTATCACAGTGTTTTGAATCTCTTGTTATTTACTTCCTTCTTTCCACCAACTCAATATTCTGTTTTAACTGTTTTAATCATTGCATATCTATTTTATTATTGAATGTGTAATTTTTAATACTCATTAATTTAATTGTTTGTGGAATTTTATGTTGTGAGCCGCCCTGAGCCTGCTTTGGCGGGGAGGGCGGGATATAAAATAAATAAATAAATAAATAAATAAATAAATAAATAAATAAATAAATAAATAAATGTTCAGTGCTCCGCATCTAATGTTGCAACATACAGTTCTGGCAGTGGCTTATTTGTTTAGATATTTAGACGCCACTTCTTTCCCCAATGAGGGCCCAAACTGACTTGCAACATTGTTCTTCACTCCTCAATTTTACTTGAGAACAGGTGAGGTCCAGAGCAACATTTGCCCTTGTGCTAGAGCTCTTGTGCAAATCGGCCCCTTCCCAGCCGCACTGGCAACACCAGTCATAGGCTGGGGGCCGCGCTTTGCCCTCCCGGAAGGAGGGAGGCTGACGTCAGCTTCCCGACCATCCGGGAGTTCGAGGAGTGGGCGTGGAGTCGAGGCTATAAAGCCCGGGCTCCCGCCCGTGTTGCGCAGTTCTCTCGTGGCTCTCGGCCTACCCACCCGCCCTATGCAGTACAGGTTTTACCGGTCGCCTTATTAGGGGCCAGGTAGGAATTTTTTCATATTCACGGAATTGTCCTGTGTGAATTTGTTTTTTGCCTACCTTGTACTGCATGATAGTGTAGGGAGTAGGGTGAGGTTAGGTAGATTTGGTCGCTTGGCAGGATGAGGTATTGGCTACAGCCTTTTCAGGGGAGCACCTATGGCTCTGCACCAGTGGGTGCAGGTGGTCTGTATGAACGGTAGATGGGCTTCACGGCTCAATGCTGAGAGTGCAGATCACAACAAAGCCTCACCTGGGTGGATCTTTCCTGAGTGATTGATGCCGACAGAGGTGGAGGTGGAGTTTGGGCCTGGCCGCTCAGCACCGGTCAGATGGTAGTGGCTGTGTGCTGGGGGCAGGGTGGCTTGCTCTTCTAGGACAAGGCGGGGTCCTGTGTTTTGACCCCAGGGCTTGTTCTTGTAGGCCTATACCTCTTGCCATTCTTATCGTTCAAGTTATGTTTAAATAAAGCGGCCCGGGTTTTTATCCAACATACTGTGTCAGTCTCTTCATTCCGACTGGGGGGGCAAATGGAAATCCAAAATAAAGAAATAACTAAAACCAAAGAAAATAAAGACAAAAGACTGTGATAGCCACTTGCACTAAGTCAAACATATTCTTGCTTGGATTTTTGCTTGCACACCATCTTGTACAACCTATTTCTGGGCACTGTAATATACAGGGAGGAAAGGGCTAGTATTGTACAAGATCTTGCATAAGCAGAACTGCACAAAGTCTGTGTTTCCACTTACATATTGATGGATTCAAGTCAACCCAAACCCTATGAGATAGGTTAGGCCAGAGCAGGATGAATGTGCTGGTGATTTGTTCTTTTTAAAACCAACCTGTAAATAAATAAACCTTCTTGTTATTTATATCCAACTCCTGCCTCAGTGATCTCTGTGTTCATTTTGTTCACAAAACGTACCTCTTTGCAGTGAACCCAAAACCTTTATATTTGCTACCCTAATAACATCTTGTAATTGACAGGAAGGTTTACAGTTCTAAATAAACCTGGTTCACCAATGTTTATAAGAGGTGGTGTCATTCCTCAGTTCCAAGAAAAGGCCCATCACTTAAAACAATGTAAGACAATAAACAGAACAACACCCAGAGTTTCTCCATCTATTTTCTGAGTTTTGTTTTTTGTTTTTTTGTTTTTAAAAAAGGAGAGACAACAAATGTGCTTGATACTATTTTTGTTCATGTTTTGCTGTTTATTTCCATTTTATTCCCCTGTTTTGGTACTATTGCCTTCTTGCCAAGACATTTCCCCTTCTTTCCTGGAATGTTGCTAACAATATCATGATAATGGCATGACATTTGGTAGCCCATCATATTGGAATACTTGACTATTTCACTGACAACAAGTAAACTACACAAATAATGAGGGCAGGCCTTCCTAGACTAGTCACAATTGGATCGCTCAACATGGATGATTAAATTGTATACCTTTTGACACAATCCCCCGTCTCCCTCCATCACCAAACTAAAGGGTACTTTTCAACACTGTCAAAACTGCTGTTAGATTCAGGTGGGTCGCGGTGTTGGTCTGAAGCAGCTGAACAAACTTTGAGTCCGGTGGCACCTTTAAGATCAACAAATTTTTGTTCAAGGTACAAGCTTTCATCCACACACACCCTTCTTCAGATACAATTAAATGGAAGTTACCAGTCCCCAAATGCTGTTAAAGAGCATTCATATATCCAGGGCTTTTTTTGTAGCAGGAACTCCTTTGCATATTAGGCCACGTGCCCCTGATGTAGCCAATCTTTCTGGAGCTTAGAGTAGCCAGTCTTTTTGGAGCCCTGAACTAAGAGCCCTACAAGCTCTTGGAGGATTGGCTACATCAGGAGTGTGTGGCCTAATATGCAAAGGAGTTCCTGCTACAAAAAAAAGCCCTGGATATATGAATGCTCTTTAACAGCATTTGGGGACTGGTAACTTCCATTTAATTATATCTGAAGAAGGGTGTATCTAATTCTCAATGAGACCAAATCTGTGGATACTTAAATCCAGTGACTTACATGACTCACCTATGTGCTTGCCACTCTTCAGCAGCCATCCCACAAAAGTCCATTTGATGTAGTGGTTCTGAAAGAACCAGGTTCAAATCCCTACTCAGCCATAAACTGTTGCTTGCCAGAAGATAATGGTGTAAGCTCCTTTGGGTCTTCATTGTGGAGAAAGGTGACTAAATGTATCAATAGATAGTTAATGTAGCTGATAATGGTGGTCAGATAAAAAGGTAGGTTGGTCTGTGGATTGAAAGGAAAGCAAGGAGATGGGAAAAGTGAGGAGATGCAGGTTGCCAGGAGGAGGAAAACAGGGAATAGTATGGAGAGAGCAATATGGGGAAAGTAATGTGCTAACCCACAAGTCCTTGAGGGTTCCCTACAATGCAAATGGGCCTGCTCAGTGACCAGCAGTACACAACTTGGCCTGACTCTTCACAGGGAATGGTTGCCATGGCATGGAAGAGAAGAAAAGTGGAGACAGGGGAGTAGATAAATGTAGGTTGGCTGGTGGATGGGAAGGAGAAAAGAAGGCAGGAAAAGAGAAGAGACTGTGGGTGCATTCACACACAATAATGAACTTTGCAACTGGATTTTTACTGTGTAAGAATAGCAAATCAAGTTGCAAACAGTTGCCATGTGAAAGCACCCTCTGGGAGCTTTCAGGGAAGGGAAAGAGTGGGGAAGAGAACAATGCAATGCCCTGCAAGTCCTTGCATGTATTCCACTTGTCTCCTTGAGATTGTTGCCCGTATTGGTTTATTTATGTCCTCTCTGCCTTACATTGAAAAAGGTGGAATTAAAAGGTCCAATTACAGTCTTCGTGGTGGCTTCATTGACTTGGCAGTAGCGCACTTTCCTGATCTTTCCCATCTTTTGCCTTGTCTTGACTTTAAAAGGAAAATGTTGCTGGCAAGAATAATACCTATTGACAATTACATTTCCAAACACCTAAATGTGCCTCACATAATGTTTGGCAGGGGGGTCTGAGTCCAGAACCCATGCACTGCATTAAACTGTTATTCTTTTGTAGATATATTTCTTATTCAAACAGCAACATTTTAGTATATAATGTTTAAAAATCAAAAGAACTGACAAAATAGTGTTTTCATGTGTCCTAGAAAATGCACTTCCAGTCCACTTTCAATGCACTCTGCAGCTTTTTGCTGTGTGAAATGGCAAAATCCACTTGCAAATGGTTGCTGACGTGGATTGAAACTGCATTATTTAGCATGTGTGAAAGTGCACAAGTGTTTAAGGAGAACTCCACAGTGATCTGGCAACTTTATATTTCACTGGTATTGTAGCTGCTGAGGTTTATCTAACAAAATTTCTTTTCTCCCTTGATATTTATTACTTCTAAAACAACAACAACAACACAGTTAATATTGGAAGATTGATTAAGAGGATATTGCACATTTACCCAAAACATGACACTGTAAGTCATTGCCTTTATTTAATTTTTAATTAAAGAGAAGACTATCTTGCCTGACACATTTGTCACTTTCAGGTGACGACAGTAATCTCTAGTGTTATGGATCCTTCCTTTATTGCCACAAGAATAAAGAATATTATGGCTTCTGCAATAACGATTGGCTGTACAGTGAAAGAACAGTGTCGGAGAACAGATGCTCCCTCTGTTTGCTAAGTAGAATGAATGGTAGACTAATTAATTAGGCAGGAAGACATGGGAAAGACCAGAAGTAATTTCCCACCTGCTACCTCAAATCAGATTTTTTCCTCTCTCTCTCATTCCTCCTCCCCATCATCTCCAAGTGTAGATTATCCTGGTTTTGCATGGTGTCCACTCTTCTTAATTTTGACAAGGAGGGCAGAAATGATTTTATTCTGTCCAGCCCGAATGCCAGATTGGATTGCTGAAGTTAAAGTTTATTTATTTAAAGACCCGTGCTGAACCTCCAAAGGAAAATTCCATAACTGAGGGGCAGACATGGAGAAAGTATGGAAATGAGCCATGTTCACATGTGCCACATGAAGAAAGGGTATGTTCAATAGGTATTGATCTATTGAGCATAGTTAAGAGTGCAGACATAAAGGAAAGGATGGTCCTTCAGCTATGTAAACCCCAAGGACATTAAAGGCAAATACCATCACCTTGAATTGAACCTAAAAACAAATGGTAAGATTTTGGCCACTGACCTTGGACCCAGTGTAGCTCCTGGCCTCTATAACTGCTGTGGGGCAGATGCATCACAGCTCCCAGCCTCTACTGCTGGGTCCAGAGCAGCTCCCAGTGACTGCTGCCAGGTTCAGAGGGGCTCCTGGCTTCCACTGCTGGGCCCAGAGCAGCTACCAGTCTCTGCCAAACATGCACCCACCCTACCTTAGCCTTCAACAAGGGCAGAATGGCTCCCACCCTCTGCTACTGGGCCCAAGCAGCTCTATGAGTGTCCTACTGTCAAGGTAGGTGAGTTGTCTGCACAAGCAAAGACAATGCTCTTGTTTGGTTGGAGAATTTAATACACACACACACTTACACAGGACTTCTTTTAGCAGGAATGCACAGGAACACAGTTCCAGCTGGCCTGGTGTCAGGGGTGTGTGGCCTAATATGCAAATTAGTTCCTGTTAGACTTTTTCAACAAAAAGCCACACACACACACACACAATTTTCAGATCTTTCAGAAAGCTACCTGTTTTCTGTCAGTGTGGCTTCAATCCACATTTTAAGTATTCAAAGATGATCCCACATTTAATTATTAAAATATAAGACTGAAGTGTGAAGTTTTGCCAGTTACTGACCCAAAGCATGCAAGCGTATCTGAATACGGTTAAGGCTTAATAGAAATCAGATACACAACAATGACCCTCTGTCAAAAAGGCCATTGCTGAGAATGGTTTAAATACAAACAATAGTGGTTATTATAGGAAACAAAAATTGTGTGCAAAAGTTAAGTGTCCATTATAGTTCCCAGACTTTGATGTGAACTCAAGACATCTTCCCTCGGTCCTCAATGTAAGAATGCTTTACCTCTGTTGCTATTCTGGGTTGTTACCATAACTACAAGATAGCCAGCTTTCCATGATAGGAACCCTCCTGCATATTTTGGAAAATTTGGTTACAAGCATGCAAAATAGACACTACAACACCTGTTGGAGAACTTTGTGAATACATGAGAATTATAACATACTGTCAGGGAACCTGACATGAAGTTGTTTTAGCAGTATCATTGCACAATGAAACTGGCTCTTCCCTAGGAAGAGACAAGCAGCTTCATTTTGAACTTCCTTAAACCTTTAGGTTGTCTTCAAAGACAATGCCACTCTATGATTCTCTCTGGTAATAAAAAAAACATTTTTTCTAGTTATATTGGAGATCCCCGGATTGTAAATACAGTCATGAGCCATGCTCTTCTCACATACAAAGTTCTCCAGACCATTGAAGGTGTGCTTTTATTTCTTTTAAAAATAGGGCTTTGGGCATGGGATCTGACTTAACCTTGCTCCCCAAAATGGAAACAGATGTAGAAAAAAATATCCCAAAACTGGAAGAAAGATCTTCAGAAGTGATTGGGGGTGGTGGTGGCTGGCAGACTGGGTCCATGTGACAGTAGATACTTCCTGGGTGTGTGTGCCTTGAAACAGGCAGTGGTGACCAACTACTCATTAAATCTACCGGGAACCCAGGAGACTTGAATGCTACTGTCTCAGCTCAAATATATAATTCTTGAGCAAGAAGATTGAACAAATGGCTCTGTACAACTCCAAGAACTCCTGGATAGAATGAATTGTTACATTCTGATTTCAGGCCTGGCTGAAATCTTTGATTGCCCTGATAGATGACCTGCATCAGAAGATGGACTGGGGAAACATGCCCATGTAGATCCTCCGGGGCCTTTGGGGGAACTTCTGATACCATTGATCATAATTCCGACTGAACATGATATCCATTGGTCATGCTATCCTTCAGGACTGGGAGGAATTGTTCAGCAGTAGTTTTTGTCTTACTCAGAAGGTAAGTTTCAGAGGGTGGTGGATATCTCTCGACAGTGGAGAATATAAGAATTAGAAACTGCTATGCTTTAGTACAGCACAGATGGAATGCAAATATGAACTCAGGATTCTTCCTCCATCCCAATGATATAGTTTCAGCTGACTTGATTTATTTGAGGTCAAAACAGTTCTGGAAATAACCTAGGTTATGGGCTGCTTCATAGATTGACATGGAAAGTACATTTGAACAGTGGAATGAATGGCTTGGATGGAGTGGTGCACAAACAGAAGTAGACTTCACACCATTCTGCGTGTGTCAGGTCTTATGCAACACCAATTGCTTTGCTCTCTCTATATTATTGTGGCCAGAAACTGGTCATACAAGATCTTGTGCAGGAGGAAACACATTTGGGATACAATAAGTTTGGCTTGGTATAAGCAGTTACTGTGGTCTTTTGTGTGTGTGTGTGGTTCCGTTCATGCAAGAGCCACAGCACAAGCAAAAATGTTGCACTTGATCCAACCAATAGCATTTTTTAATTTTCTTTTTATGATGTACAGTATGCATGATTAGCTGTGGAGTTGCAAACTGTACCATAAACTAACAATGGTTAAAGGTAAAGGGTAAAGGCAGTACCCTCTGCAAGCACCAGTAATTTCTGACTCTGGGATGATGTCACAAACATTAGTATTTTGCTGGTTCAGTGCTATCTTTGGTGATATGAGAGAATTAAAGAATTAGACAGCTTGTTATAGTGGTTAGAATGTCTGTCTAGGATCTGAATTCCCATTCTGCCATGGAAGTTTGCTGGGTAAGCTTGGATCAGTAACTCTCTCTTATCCTACCCTACTTATGGAGTCATTGTGAGGATAAAATAGAGAGGAGAAACAATTTTATAAGCCTTTTCAGGCCCTCATTGGGGCAAAATTAGGGTATGAATAAATAGTGGCTGCCATGTTTCTGTGGAATGAAATTGCAGCTACTGAACTTATTTGATTACTTACCAAAGATTCAACAGATCTATCTATCTATCTATCTATCTATCTATCTATCTATCTATCTATCTATCTATCTATCTATCTATCTATCTATCTATCTATCTATCTATCTATCTATCTATCTATCTATCTATCTATCATCTATCTGTATTGGTTGCTATTATGTTTGCATATATTTAAGTAATTTTTTAAAAAATATGCATCTCCACTGACTGAGTATTCTCTTATTATGCATGTTTACTGAATGGTTGTAAATTGATATATGAGAGCTCTTGGCTACGCCAGACCAAAAGTTTAGAAATATTTGGCTTAGAAGAAAGCACTTCACAGCTCATTTAGGATGCACAGGTTCGTGCATCCCTAGCAAAATAGCAATGAAAATGTCACACTAACCAGAGTTAGCTCCAGAAAATAAAGGATGGGAAGATTAAAGGAGAGGGTGTTGATTCACTGGTGAAACATTTGCTTTGTATCCAGAAGATCCAAGGTTCAATCCCTGGCTTCTCCAGTGAAAGGTGCTGGATAGTAGGCAATGCAAAAAACCTCCCTCAAAGTCTGTGGAGGGCCACTGCCAGTTCAAGTAGACAATACTGACTTTGATAGACTTTGGTTTATGTGTTTAGTTCATATATGAGAGGAGTGTGTGTGTGTGGAGGAAGCACATGAGCATGTGGAGTGCTCCTCAACTCTTAACTCCCAACTACACTTCTTCAAAGCATTTTCAGTCTCCACTTCAAAATAAAGCTACATTGGCCTGAAATAGCTTATGATATTATTTCGTCTATCTTTTGCATTGCTTCAAACTTTTCTGAAGTAAATACTTGACATTTAATAAAATTATGTTCTTCTGTCCCAGCCGCAGCAAAAGAGGAATTATAGCAAATTTATTTCTCTTTGATGTACAGCTCAAAATGCACATCATTCGCTGACAGGGATAACGTCTCTTGTCACAAAACGGTGTTTGCTGCTGTCTAAAAAACTGATACATAACTAGTGAAAATAGTGAAGTGGTTCAAAACTTAAGATATGTGATAGAGTTGTTGACCTTTTCTTTAGCTGAGGTAATACAGATATCATCATGTTTACCAGTGCCTCAGAAAAATAGCATATAACATTTTGGTGGAGCATAAGTAGCAACCTTTGTGTGGATTAAAATAAATCTATTGTTGTTGACTTTCTCTTCTTTTTATGATGCTTTAAATTTTAAATACGATCCATGAATAACTATGGGAATAGTGTGTTCTTTTAGCTCTCATGGGAAGTTCGTGGCGCTTTAGGATGAAGTTTATAAATATTCCTGTACGTCAACAGATTGAAAAGAATGTACTTATTCAGTTTATAGACTAGACGGATGTACAACCTTAACAAGATCAATGTGTGCAAAGGAAGAATGATGGCAAAGAGGAATTGGCCTGCATACCCTTTTATGCATTACAAGGACAAAGAGGCATTACTGTATTAGTCTGAAAAGCCACAAAAGTATAAACGATAAGACTCAAGCTTTTAAACTTTTGATATGGTACGTCATTGAAGTCAAGGACTTGGCTTGGCCCCCCTTCCTTTTTTTGATATTAAACACACACTGCAGATAGGGTTGCCAAGTCCAATTCAAGAAATATCTGGGGACTTTGGGGGTGGAGCCAGGAGACTTTGGGGGTGGAGCCAGGAGACACTGGGGGTGGAGCCAGGAACAAGGGTGTGACAAGCATAATTGAACTCCAAGGGAGTTCTGGTCATCATATTTAAAGGGACAGCATACCTTTTTAAATGTCTTTCTTCCATAAGAAATAATGAAGGATAGGGGCACCTTCTTTTGGGGCTCATAGAACTGGACCCCCTGGTCCAATCGTTTTGAAACTTGGAGGGTATTTTGGGGAGAGGCACTAGATACTATACTGAAAATTTGGTGCCTCTACCTCAAAAAATAGCTCCCCCAGAGCCCCCGAAACCTCCAGATCAATTTCCCATTATACCCTATGAGAAATATTCCACATAGGGAATAATGACGACGTTCCCCTCTCCTCCACACACACCCCCCGCTTCTCGCAAATCTGATGTAGGGGATTGGCTCTCTACTCACCAGCCAGCTTCTTCACAGCAACAAAGACACAGACACAGAAAGTTGAAGCCTTTCACCACCTCCGAAGGTGCAAAGGCACATGGTCCTTTGGGGCGGGGCAGGAAGCAGCCTGGGAAAGTTCCGGCTGCTGCGATGGAGCTGGGTGGGAAGGGGAGGGGCAAAGAGAAACTGCTGTGATCCAAGGTGAGGAGGGAAGGGAAGGGAGGAGGAGAAGCATCAGGGATTGGTGGGAAGGGGAGAGGAGAAGCTGCTGGGATCTAGGCTGCGTGGGAAGGGCCGCCATTCCCTCCGCTTTCTGGATTTTTGTCGAGCGGGGGGAGGAGGCTCCAAATCGGGGGTCCCCCACCTGGGGGACTTGGGAAGCCTAACTGCAGATAACACTAATTCTGATAGAAAAGCCAACTCCTGGATCTTGTCTCTTCAACATGCTTTATCATTGCACTCTCAATTTCTAAGTTGTTGGCAATCAAGGTACAACCAGACCTCAGATTCAGTGGGAGCTCACAGGAGCACAGCTCCTGAACCTTTCTGAGATTTTCACCTCCTCCTTCCCACCTTGTCCATTGAATTCCCTGGATGAGCTCCACCACCTATTTTTCTACAAAACAACCCCTGGGTACAACTGTACAGGTTAAGGGCAAAGGCTAGGTCAGTAGAAGTAGACTTGATTCTTACTAGACAATGTAAAGAGCCTGGGCCTGTACTATTCAGAGAGGAGCAAATCTATTCTCCTTGAGGCAGGGCTCATGAGGGAAGTTTAGTCCCTGCTGTAGTGGCAAGAATAGGATAAAGAGCAGTATACTTTGTGAGGACCAGGAGTGGATTCGCCTTTTACTTTTCTGGGGAAAATCCTGCTCCTAAGCTCCACCTAACCCCATGATAGAACTGGCAAGGATAATAAAGCATCTGGTGAAGATAAAACCGGCCTTCATCTCTATGGTGGGCATCCCTGCTTCCACTGACTAGAACCCTAACAGATTTGGGTTGGTCTGAAGCAGCAGAACAAAGTTCAAGTCCCGTGGCACCTTTAAGACCAGCAAAGTTTTATTCCTGGTATTTATTCATGTGCTGTTAAAAGTGCCTTTTGTGATCCTATCCTTTTTTTGGGGGGGAAATTCCATTTTCATTTATTTCTTTTATAGCATTAATATGTCATTTTACGTCATTTTACATAATTTACACTATTCTTTTATGAGGTTGATGGGGTAACCCAGGTGCCTATTTTTATATCTCTATTCAATTTCTTTAATATAGTTGTGGGGGTGGGATGTGATTGCAGTCTCCTCCCAGGTATAGAGACCATCAAAGAAATGTGGATGTTCAAACTGAATCCAGAGTGTCATGAAATCTCATATCTTGAATTGCAAAGTGGCATTTGTTCAATATTGACTTTAGCATCATGGATTCCCTCACAGCCATTTGAAGGTATGTAGCAGTGTTTGAAATAAAATTTATAATTCAATTAAACATCTATAAATGCATGAATATTATAGTGTGCTGCCATAGCTATGTTTAGCTGAAGGCCAATTAATGTGCTTGATAGGAAGGAAAACTTTTTTTTTCTTTTTTTTCCTCCCTGAACAGACCTTTTGTGTTTGTGTGACAGCAGGCAGTTTTGTGGTGGTTTATTTTATGCCAGAGAGCTACCCAATTTATTCATCTTATTCGTATTTTTTTTTAAAAAAACCTGCTTTTATATGAAAGTATAAAAAGCTGAGGACTAAGTTCAATTAACAAATATAATAATCTGGAGAAAATCTATTATTCATGTTATTGATCACCGGTGGGAATTCATTCTGTGAGTATCTTGCTACAGAGGAAAACAATATTGGAATCCACTGTTGCACATAATAAAGTTGTGTCTGCAGTGCCCCCCCCCCCACAAATAATGTTCACTGGGAGTCCACCAACCATGCAAAATGTGTGTGTGTACTACCTTCTGATACACGCAGTTCTGATAACTCCTTCTGATAAGTGCAGGGCTCTTTTTGAGCAGGAATGCACAGGAACACAGTTCCGGCTGACTTGATGGTAGAGGTGTGGCCTAATATGCAAATGAGTTCCTGCTGGGCTTTTTCCTACAAAAAAAAGAGCCCTGGATGTGTGCAATTGGCATGCTGTGTGAATGGGGCCAGTGTGTGCTAACAATATGTGTAAAGTCTTGTTATGCACAAAGTGACTGAGGTTGTACAAGTATTTCCCCTGTTCACACACTATGGAGGCTAAACATGTCAGGAGGATCATGGATAACATGCACTCCTATAATGCACAGTTGAGATCCTGGTACATGTTACTGTAATATCTAAAAAAGTGTTTATGCACACATTGTAAAACTAGGTATAGGATATGGGTTCAGGAGCAACTGGAGCAACTATTTGAGCACAATATAAAAAGAGTTGTGCATGACACACACAGCACGCTGCACAGGCAGATAGAAATCTAAAAAGCCTTGGGAAATTACTCAATGCCTTCCTTGGATGATCTGCTGGTACAGGAGTTGGAAGAAAGTGTGAGGTTGTTTTACTCCCCAACATTTGATCTACTGTCTGTCAGGGCCTGCAGTTCCTTACTCTGTCCAGCAGTCCTAGTGGTGCAGTGCATATTGTAAGGAATTAGTTCCAGACTATCTAAGACTCAGGAATTTAACTCTCCAGTGGTGAGACATAGTATGGAAATATCAGGAGATGAATGGATAGGGCAAATTAAATAGGATAAATCCATCTATACGAATATGATGATATGCAGAGAATCATATTTCACTGGCCAGCTGCATCTGATGATAGTCATCTGCATTTCCATCTTCATGCACATTGGAATTTAGAAGGAGGTATTTGTGAATTTCCTGCATTGTGCAGGGGGCTGGACTAGATGACACTGGAGGTCCTTTCAACTCTATAATTCTAATCCATTGGAGCCACTCCAGAGTCCACTCATATAGATTAATTTATTGATACATGTTTACACTTCATGCAGAATGGAAATAATCTCAGGGGGGAGGGTGTGTTGCCCATGCATAACAGGAATTAGTATAAGGTTCTATGTCTGGCTCAGCTGTTCTAGAGCCCTACCATATAAATAGGGCATGTTTTTTCAAGCTGCCATTTTCCTGCAATAAAAGGCTCAAGCTAACAATAGACCTTATTGTGCCTTATGACAGACCCCATCAATTGTGGCCCCTTGCCTGTGGAATGGCTTCCCCCTTGAGATCCGCCTGGTGCCTGTTCTGATTTTTGGGAAGTAAGTAAGTAAGTAAGTAAGTAAAATTTTATTTGTATCCCACCGTCCCCCGCCAAGCAGGCTCAGGGCGGCTGACAACATCCAAATAAACAATACAATAATAAAACAATGAATTAATCTTAAAACCAATCAATACTTAATTAAAAACATTACTAAATCTAACAGTATTAGGTCTGACAGTAACATTATTATTTGACGCTATGCCTGTCAGTTGGTATAGTGATGGCAGATCTCTAAACCAAACCATTTTGATGTTTCCTTTATTATACACTTATAGTTCAGCCATTCATGAATGCCAGTTTGAAGAGGGTGGTCTTGCAGGCCCTGCAGAACTGATCAAGGTTCCACAGGGCCCGCACCTCCTCTGGGAGCTGATTCCAAAGGTATGGGGCCGCAGTCGAAAAGGCCCGTGTGCAGGTATTCTGAAGCCTAACTTCTTTTGGCCCAGGGATGGTCAATCTGTTTTTCCCTACTGACCTCAGTGTTCTCTGGGGCTCGTACAGGGAGAGACGGTCCCTCAGGTAGGTCGGTCCTCGGCCATATAGGGCTTTAAAGGTAATAACCAGCACTTTGTACTAGACCCGGTATACAATCGGCACTAAGCCCAAAACATTTATTTTTACTCAGACTTTTTAGTAGTGAGTTGATCTAACTACTTTTGCAGTCTGTTTCTAGCTGCTTTTATGAGAACATTTTAAGCTGTTAAATGTTTTATGCTCTGGGTTTTTCTTGGCTAGGTTTTTAATGCTTTGTTAATTCTTTCAAAATATTATTTTAGTCACAGTAACATGAAATAACAATACAATATTACTGTATAATTTTACAATCATCAACAATTCCATTCAATCAAATGTCACATGAATAATACAATGCCGATAGCAAAGCAACCTTGACTCTGTTTAATCTTGACATTTATATTGCAACCAAATTCACATAAGGTCCAATCTTATCTTGTCTAGTATTATGAAAGAGGGAGGGAAAAAAAGGTATCCTCCATTCTATGAAAATGTTACACCATTTGTTCATGTAGTATTGACATTTTCTTCATACTTTTTCTGCTAAATTAGATATTGGCTTCACTTAAATTCAGCATAAAAGCTAAGCTTTTGATCAAAGTTAGAGTCCACTGCTTCAGAACAACATGTCTACCCATCTGGATGTAAGCTTTTGATAGTAACTCAGTTTATCTAGCCTTTACCTGATTATGCATGGTAAGTATGTTGATTGCATTGGGAATAAGTATATATAGCTCCAATAAATCATCTGAATACTGAATCTCTTTGGACATGACATCCACATGAAGTGGGAGCTCATGGACGATGCATATCAGAAGCATGTAGTCTTTCCCTGCAGTGTACCCAATACATGCAGTTAAAGTTTTGTGTTAATTGCCTGGATTTGCATTCAAGTACAGCTTCCATACATGGGTGGAGTTATTTGCGGGCATTTTTTGTATTTATCTATGCATGTGTTTGTGTGTGTGTGTGTTTGTGCATGTTTGAGCGCACCTGGAAGTTGTGGCAACCTCTGATGACTGACCCCTCCTGGGGACCTGAGAATTTTCAGGGAGGTGGCTGAATAAAGCCTATTCCCCACTGCTGGTATTCCCAGGAGGTCTCCCATCCAAGTACTTGCTAAAGCTGGCCCTGCTTAGCTTCTGAGATCTGATGAGACTGGGCTTGCCTGGGCTATCCATGTCAGGGCAGTTTCCATACATGTTTATTTGTCTAGAACATTGTTATGCCACCTCTCCAGGTATCTGCTCAAGGTAGCTTACAAAGTAAAAAAAAAATAATTATAACTATAAACAAAACATTAAAAGGTATTGATGATGCAGCATTTAAAAACTGAACCCAGTATAAAAGCATAGCCCATAGAAAAACAGTTTCCAGACTAAGGTAGCATTAAAATTTTTCCCAGGTTTCTACTGTTAGATACTGAAAATTGGGTTTCTTATGCAGATCTTCACAGGAGTGGCCTATACAATGTGGTTTCACAGGTTAATGCTGCCTCAAGATGAGGTTTCTAAGCTCCAAGAAAATATTCCCTCAGTGGTCAGTTACCCAAATGCAGCCTTCTCCTAGAAGGGTAGATCAGGCTGTTTCCTGAGAGCTGTGGAATCTTACCTTGCAGCTTCCCTTTCTCTCACAGAATCTCACAAAAACAGGCTCTAGTGGTCCAAAGCAGAGTTTATTCAGCAACAGGTGACAGAAACTGGGTTGCACCAGTGAGGATAGACAAGGGCACACACAGAGACAGCATAATCACCCAACAGAGCTCAGGTAACGCAGTTTGAAGCTGCTCAAGCAGGGTGGACCCTCCAGCATGTGGGGCAGTCTTTTATATCCTGTTATGAACTCTGTGGGTCCATTGTGCATCAGAATGATCACACAAAGTTACATGATCTGTCCATGTTGCATGTTTGGTGTGGTAAGACAGGCTTCAGAAACTCTATGTTCTCATCATACATGTCTTCTGAATCCTTGTTCTCCTAAAATCAACTTTCAGGGGTGATCATCCTGTCCTCTCTGCTGTCTCCCAGTTGTTGTTAGACAACTGTTTCTGAGAGAGCGAGGAGGGGGCATTTGCTTGTAAGAGAGTCAGAGAAGGCCTAGAGAACAATAGGAAAGGCATATAAAATACAGAGGAAAGCTCAGAAAAATCAAGGATTGGTTTTCATTTCCAGTTCTGCTTTGTGTGTACAGCAGCTGTACATTGAAAATCCATGTGTTGTCCAATTCACCTGAAGTGGCAACCAGACATCCTGGGTATGCATAATGTTTCATGTGCTATTCATCGTATACCAGCCAATTGTCCTGATGGGGCACATAATCATAGACTGGATAAAAGACTGCCTTTTTCTTAAACAGTGCTGTTGAAATGATTGTGTGTTATATCTGTCTGCACATTTGCATCATGATGAATAATGCTTAAGGCAAAGCCCAAACAAAACGTTTGTAAAGATCTGTTTCTTATTTCACATGCCATTTGGCAAGCAGGGCATGTTGAGAAGCAACAGATTTGATACAAACAGAAAGTGGATATGAGCCTCAGGGCAAAAGGACATATTCCATGTCATTTTGTGATCTTTTCCCATTGGTACTTCAGATAAAATGCAGCCAGCTTGTTCTTTTACAGAGTGAGGGTGATGGTGCTGTGATTTTAAGGGGAAGGCTGACATGGGTAGGAATAGAAAGGGGAATTCAACCCTCCACTCTCCGTTTTCCTGCTGTAAATCACCATCCACAAGCTCCTTTTATTTTGCTGAGGAATACTTACTGGTAAAGAGCAGTTTAGGAGTGGTAAATCATGCAAACAAAATGCAGGAAAGGTTAATTAATTCCTTTCCCCTCCCATTCTGGTTTGGTTCTCTAAGATTCTAACTACACAAGGTGTGTGATGGAGGCCATGCCTCAATGGTGGAGCATGCAGGAAGTCCCAGGTTCAATCCCCCACAACACCAGTAGATAGGACCAGGTAAAGGGTGATGTGAAAGACCTCTGCCTGAGACATGCCAGTAGGGTTGCCAAATCCCCCACGATGATGTCACCATAGAGTTTCCCCCCAAATTGCTAGAGCATCTCTGCACAAAACTATAGAGTTTTCTACAAATTCCTAGAGCATCCCCATGCGATGTGCCCGGTGTAATATGTCACTTCCAGGTGTCACACATGCCAAATGTTGACAAGACTCTTTGTGGGGGGCAGGGATCCCCTTGGCAGCCTCCTCCCTGCCAGTGGTTGGGGCCTCCCAAACCAGGGGATTCCCCACCCCTGGTGGGAACTTGGCAGCCCTAGCTGATGTTCTGCGTAGACAGCACTGACCTTGATGGACCAAGGGTCTGATTCAATATAACACAGCTTTATGTATTCATGTGATGCAACTTAGGCATGAAAAGAGCACTTGAGGGAAGACTGCAACTCCTCCCCCCCCATGCCATGCTGTGGAGCAGAATCAGGCCCCACAGCACACAGCACTTTTTAAGATGAGTCCCTCAATCAGATGTCTGACTGCAAGTCGGGTTGATAGATCCTTACACATAGACTCATCAGCTACATTCTGAGGGGGGGGGGGGTATCTCAATTCGGGTTGTATTCTTCCACTGCTTTTCTCTGGCAGAAGATCACTTCCTCCATGAAAAGGGGAGCAATCTTCCCACCCTCCCTGTGCCTCCATGTTGTTTGTGAGGGCCCTCTGAAGTAGAATTTCATGGGACTCTGTTCAGCAGTAAAAGGAGAAAGGCAAAAAAGTCTTTATTGCACAAACTGTGTTCTGTGTATGATTCATTAGATACACTCCTTTTGTGTTCTGAAAGTTGATTCCTGAAGCAAGAGCAGTATTTTAAAAAAGGAATGTGGGGCTACCTCTCAGAGATGTACTGTATTTACACAGAAGGAAGACAACCCTGATTTTAAAATGAGCAAGATTTGAGCATGGTAGGACTCTAAAGACCAAAAGATATCCAGGGTATTTGCTATCAAGAGTCAAAGGTCCCTTTGTCAGATGAACCTTGTTCTACTGAAGACCAACATGGTTACCTGCAGGGGTGGAATTCTAGCAGGAGCTCCTTTGCATATTAGGCCACATACCCCTGATATAGCCAATCCTCCAAGAGCTTACAAAAGGAGCCTTATAAGTTCTTGGAGGATTGGCTATATCAGGGGTGTGTGGCCTAATATGCAAAGGAGCTCCAACTAGATTTCCACCCTTGGTTACCTGCCTGAAACTGTAAGATGACTCCCCTCAATTATGTCAAACACAGCAAATGATTACTGAACATAACTTTATTTTTTACGTAAATGCAAGACAGCCCCTTCTTTCATTGTATGTTGTACTTGAAAAAAAAAAGCATTTGGATAAATACTGTAAATTACTCTGGTGTGTTGATCACAAGGATTGTCATTGTTGTCTTTGTGCTTCACTTGGTTTGCCAGATGTGCCATGACTGCTGGCTTTTTTTTTTTTTGAGTTGCTATGTGCTAAGTATGAGGATCAACACAATTCCCATGTGCATGAAAAAACCAGTAGCAAACAGATACAAAACTGATGATTATCCACAAGATGCCATTTGTCTTGGGGCACCTTCAAACTTCAGTTAAGCAGAAATGACCGACGGGATGAATATAATTACAAGATGCTTAAATACAATTTGGGTAAGAATTGTTTTAATTTAATAATGTGATCCATTGCAGTAAATATGTAGAAAGTTGTCTATTATGTGGAGTCCTAAAATATGTATTAGGAGAAACCCACAAGACATTGATTGTTTTCAGCTTCCATCTCCTCCAACCAGATTCTTTTATCAATGAAACCATGACAAATCTCTTTCTCATAAATTTGGGGTTTAAATGTTTACCATCATAGCATATTTACCATATAATTTCTACTGAAATACAATGCAAACAGAAGGATACATTTTCAGAGCACTTTGGCCATATGTTTGCAATTGACATTAATGGAATTCATACCACAGAGTCTCTAGATGCTATATCTGGAAAACTCTAGACTGTAAATACAGATCAGAGTCTTGCAACAATGTAATTACTGCTTTACAACAAATGTGGACTGTGCATCATCAGGGAAATTCGGTGTGTATTCATTTCACTTTCCAACAGATTGGAATTGAAAGGATTGTGGCATGTTGGCTTCCAAAAAGCAACAGTGTCCATATATTCAGTGGGAGCTATAGCAGTATTTCTGGCAGGTCAGCAACATCAATGCAAAAAAAAAAAATTGGACAACTGAATTATCTAGGAACAGAAGATCATTGTGATCCCTTTTGTTAACTATGGCATCTGCTATCCCTTAGTCAGGGCTTGATATTTGCTATGATTCACAGTAAAAAGAACAGGTCATAATTTCCTGACAATCTCAGCTTCCTTCCTTTCTTTTAAAAGATAATTGCATGTGTTTGTCTAAATGAAACATTTATATTCTACTGTTCCACCATTCAGTGCCCCCCTCCCATGGGTTACAGTCACATTTAAAATAGTCACAATGGACCAGAAACACTAGAATCCAAATTTAAAAAAGAGAGGCCAATGCAGAAAGCCACAAGCTACTGAAGTCTGGGATAAATAAACAGATCTTTAGCACATTGGAGAGATCAATAAGACAGGTGCTTGATAGTGTCATACTTCAAAATCCATTTTCTTCAAGGCCGCTGTGGAATTTAGATCCTGAGGAAGCACTGGAGTCAGGGCCGGCCCTTGACTGTCTGGCACCCTAGACAAGGCTAACTGCTGGCACCCCCCTCCGCACTGAAAATGTCACTGAGTCACATGGGGCACCCAATTTGGCAGAAGGCCAGCGCCCTAGGCAATTGCCTAGTTTGCCTAGTGGCAGGGCCGGCCCTGACTGGGGTTCCTGCTTAAGGGTCTCATGACCAGTCACTGGGAAAGGAGATCAGCTCCCTTGAAGAAAAGGGCTGCTTTGGAGGGTGGACTGCATGGTATTACACTCCAGTAAGGATCCTCCCCTTCCCAATTCTCATTCTCCCTAAACTCTGCCCCCAAATCTCAGGAATTCCCCAAATGAGAGTTGGCAAGCCTAGGCCAACTTCACAAGCTACTGCTAGCAAGCTTCTGCTTCTGTCCATTCATCCTTTCACATTGTTGTGTGGGATTAACTGGTTGCTTTGGGGTTGAGCAGGAATTTTTTCTAATTGTCGAAGAAAAGAGCCTTTTCTATTTCATGAATGTTGGGGGAGGTAACTTACACTACCATCTTAAACAGACATATACTTCCAAGTCTCTTGACTTCATTGGGTTTAGTAATAAAAAAGGATAGCCCTGTTAAATGGTCCTGGACCTGGGAAAACTAGTTAGGACCTAACTAGGCATTAACAGGATTAGGGTGGGTTTGGTGATTCAAGTGGATTAGTCTGGAATGCACTTTGATGGACCTACAGATGTGGAGAGCTGACCAAACAAACTTTGGAACCTGATCAGATCCAAGACCTGGAGAGGGAAATCTGTCACTGCTGATCATCTGTGCCTGAATCTATATACTGTCTGTCATTGAGGGATAGTATTGATGGTCTCCATCTTTGCAAAACCTTGTTTGAAAGCTATGATAAGTACAGGAGCAGCTAACACTCTGATCTTGGAGTGTATATGTGCATAGGGTAGCCTAAATACTTGCAAACTCCATGGATAGCCTTTTAGTAAAGTACAGGAATGAATGAATTTGTTGGAGTTCAATTGTTTATCATTTTAATAAACCCTAGTTGTACCTATGTGGGATGGAAGGCAGCACTGAATAGCCCAATCTTGTCAGATCTCAGAAGCTGCGAGTGTCAAGTCTGCTGTAATGTCTGAGTAGTTTAGGCCCAAACATTGGTTCAGGAAAGGGCTCCTGGGTAAAAAGCCATACTGTATTCATATGCTGCTAGCTCAACCTTTCCTTCCCCCCTCCTTCCCTTTGTTATGTAGCACAGCTTGGTAACGAGAACATGGGAATAAGATTGTGAAGCCTTCTCAGAGATAACGAGCGCTAAGGAAGCGCCCAAGGCCAACCAAGGCCTGAGAACGATAAAAGTAACAACGATGTGTGAATGTGCCCTGCATAGTGTGCCCCCCCTCAGGAATGCTTTTGATTTGTACCTTAAAAGTTTGCCCTTTGTGTATGCTCGCCAGTCTCGCAATCTTTTGTCTATAGTTCTGCAACATGTTACAATAAACCAGAAACTTCTTATCAAGAGAGTCTCGTTATTGAAACATCAGACTTGACAGCGAGGGTCAGTACTTGGGAGACCACCAAGGAGGACTCTGCAGAGGAAAGCAATGAAAAACCACTTTTGCTTCTCATTTGCCTTGAAAGCTCCTTGCTGGGATCACCATAGTCATATTTTCTCATATTTTCTGCCTGGTGTCTTTGTTTTTGGATGTGGAAGAAAGATCAACAACAGATGGCTTCAACATTGAAAGCATATAACGGGCAAGGGAAAAACAAATCATCTGCACTCTACCATGATGGCATTTAGCTAGGGAGATTTCAATATTCTTCCCCATTAAGAATTGTCCATGGAATGTTCTATTGCAAAATGCATTGTATGTGTATTCTTCTTACTTGTTATCTGTTGATGTGTCTATCACCCCCCCACACACACACACAAGTATTGAGGTAGTACAGCTTGCAATACATGTAGAATAGATATAAATACAAATGATGTGCAAATACATATTATAAGCATATCTACTCAGTGGATCACTGAGCGGATGTTTGCAGAATAGGTCACTTGATTCAGTAAATGCATACAAATAAAGACTGGAATGAATGTCCTATCCTGATAAACCTCCTGCCAGCCTCATTGGTGGAAACCTACATAGTTAATAGTCAATGATAGTCTTATAATAAATTGCAGGGAACCAGCATCCTAGTCAGATGTGTCCCTCTTGAAAAATGTAAGATACCAATGAGGCCACATTATCACTGAGGAATGTCACAAAGACTTTTATTTATTTATTTATTTTATATTTTATCCTGTACCTCCAGCAGTGAGATGGCTGTCATCTCTGCTGTTTCTCTCAAGCTTGTCTGGGTCCTTACAGGGGCTCTTTCTCAAAAGTTTTTTTTCAGTATTGTGTTTTTTTAATACCTCAAAGAACAACATACCTTCCAAAGGCCCAAGTTATTCTTTGCATGGTCACAGTGACAGGGAAACCATTTGGGTAGAAGCCTTTGGACTGGTCTGAAAGCAGTTGTGGAGGTGGTAGTTCCCACGTTCCTTGCAGTATTGCTCTGTATGCATCTATAGGACAAGGCTGATAGCTGTAAGATTGGAAGGCAACCTGTGATTAATTCCTTGGCATAAGATAGGACTGCTTAGCTATGATATGCTAATAAGTTAGACTTTCAAATCCATGTTTAAGAATGAGATGATGCATATCCAGAAGATGAACGAATGGTTTGCACTAGTCACCGATACATAACTTCAACCTTTGCATGCTTATATAATTCAGACATGTCCATATTTTCAATAAGACTTGGGCTGCCCCACAATAAATCATGTGATTGCCATTTTGAGTTTTGCTCTTTAATGACTGCACTGGCTGACTCTGCCCTGTCACTCCCCCCCCCCCCCCCGCCCAGTGGATATTATACATTGTTCATGTTCTCGCAGAAGGGAAAGAGGCTTGTCTTCAGGTACAGGCCTGTGAATTTAGTGTTGCACTGTAATATATGTGATTAATCTCCAAGCAACTCTAAAACTACTGCTCCCTTCACTGACATTTTCCTTCTAACTGATGGCACGCAGAAGCCACCTGAGGAAAGTGCTAGAGATAGTTTACGGCTGTACAAACACCATACTTTATGTGGGACATCCAGTTTATTGGCTAGTCAATATGAAGCGTTGGATGGCTCTGAAGTTGCCTGGTGACCGGATACATTTAAGAAATTACATCCTTCTGTTTATATTTAATGTATTTTTTAAAAGAGAGAGAATGAATGACATCTGCAAATTTTTATTTGGTGATTCCCAAAGACCATGATTGCCTCTGGGTGTCTTTTTCATTTCCTTAACAGATAGTTTAGTTTTAACATATATATTTCCATTTGCCAAGTGGAAGAGATGAAAAGCCTTCTGTAAAATTGATTTGGCCTGTACATACAAGAAGGCTTTTTATAAAGTGCCACTAACCAGGAACTCCTCTTCACAAGCATCTTTGTGTGTGTGTGTGTGTGTGTGTAAAACATAACAACTTCAGGATAACTTCCCTAAAAGAAAGGAATAAGCTTTAAAAATAACAGCTGAAAGTACTTTCTCGGTTTTTTTTTAAAAATAACTGTCATTGACATTTTAGTTGCAAATCCCATTAAAATAATGCAAATGTGAGTGAGCCGAATGCATATTCATCTGAACTCTCCAAGAGGCTTCTCAACAACCCCGTTCATCATCTTTTTTTTTAAGAAAAAGAATGTTAAATAACACTAGTTGTGACAGTAGTTCACACTTTGGCAGTGTGGTGTTCTTTTGTGCATGACAGAAAGAAGAGAGTGAAATGGCAGAAAGTGCAACGTTTTAGAATCTCAGTCAATCAACCGGAAAATGTCTTTGGAGAGATTATACTCAGAATATATAGCAAGTGAACAAAACTTTCCTTTCATATTCCAATGCCCTATTGCCCAAATGTATTGAAATCTCTCCTTGGAGAGGTTCCTGGCATTATGTAATTTAGAACTGAGGAGGAACTGTGTTACTATCAAAGGTATATGCCTGTCAAAAAAAAAAAAAGCAGTAAGGCTTATTGAAATAATGTTATTGAAATAAGGCATGTATACGTGAAATGAATTCCACGATGTATGAACAGGACTAGTCTTTTTTTTCTGTTGGGAAGCTATCAAGTTTCTCAGGTTGCTTCCTCCCCAGCGAGGAAGTTATTTACCTCAGTTCACACTTAGCAATGCCCTGTACATCTGCAGGCTGTCAAAATGATAAGACTAATTAATTTTTATCAACTGACATGACAGAAGCACAGAAAGTGTTCACCCCCCCCCCATTCAAAAAGATGGCCTCCAGCAGCAATCCTCAATTTTATCAGGCTCTTTGACACACTCTTCATATTCCTTCTCTGATAGGTAATGTTCTTGTCAGATGCCTTTTGATGAAATACAAGGCCCTGGTTGGAGACCATGAAAAGTTGCCATAAACCCATTTTAACTTGCAAAATCATTTCATGAAAACCTTGGAAAGAAATGTACAGACTGATAAAGTGGAGTAGATTATTTAAGCATATGCATTATGAGATGGGGATTCAATGTGCAAACCACAGAACAATTACATATAGGGCCGGCCCTGCCACTGAACAAACTAGGTGACTGCCTAGGGCGCTGGCCTTCTGGGTGAACTGAATTGGGTTCCCCCATGTATTCAGTGACGTTATCAGTGGGGAAGGGCAGAAGTTAGCCTTGCCTGGGGTGCCAGACAGAATAGGGCTGGCCCTGACTACATAATGACTAGGTAGCCTCTTAGGCCCTTTCTACAGTACCCATTTGATCCTTTCTTTGTGCACCGTTCTGGCTTGCCTTGCAGTTTCTTTGAGCTTCTACATTTGTTTTATGTGAATGTGTACCAGCACCTCTTCCACCCTTTTGTTGCCCTGCAGTTCTCAAAACTGGTGTTGGCTGGGACCTTATCCAGATCCAGATCAAAGTCTTAATTGTAGAACTTTTCCTTCAGGTTTCAAACTCCTCCCCAAAGCTCTGTCCCACTTTTCATTGTTGTCTTTTTGTCCTTCCACCTCCACCTTGAATATTTTCTCCAACTTTCCACAGTTTTCTTTATTTGAGAATTGCTTTCTGACTTGTTTTTACTATTTTTGTATCCCTAGACAAAATTATATGCTTTCTCTTTATTGTTTGGAGTGGAACCTTGAGACATTATTGAGACCAATGTCTCCAGCTCATCACACACACACATCTTCTCCTGCCAGAGAAAGGGAGGTATTATTCGTAATGAGGTAAGTTTGGAAACTGCTATTGGTTCATCAATATGTTGAGGGTACTACATCATGTTGTGTGTCACATGGACTAAGAGGTGGCGGGGCTTTGAGATAAAGTTTTTCTCCTTTGTCCTCATCTCTTAGTTCAGAGGGCAGCATAAATCACAGCATCAGTCTGGTCTAAGATATAGAGAAAATGGAGCTTAGAACTAGTTAAGATGTTATTTGCATTCCATGTACCCTTCCCTTTATTTTTCTACCAAACTTTTTAAAAGATAAATATATGTGTGCTGCACTGCTTTACTCTAAGTATACAACAAAATGTTTCCTTGTTAATTATTTCAGGTAGGCTGCTCTTACACATATAAAATTATTAACGTCATGTCTATCACAGAAATCTAAATTCAAATGTTTATGAAGTCCAATCAGCATGATTATTCTACATTTTTATAATCTTACAGCTGAACTCTTGTGAAAGCTGGCCGGGTGTTTTTGTGTCATAATCCCCCCCCCCCACTTCCCCAACTCTGATATTCTGATCAGCTGCATAATAATTGCTATGGTAATACTTGTATTTTCTTACAACTGAATAACATGCAGTTTCATTTCATTGTTTTTTCTCAATTTGCTTTTTCATTTAGTTCTTTCTGTTTAAATGTCCAATTAATTTTAGATAGATAGATAGATAGATAGATAGATAGATAGATAGATAGATAGATAGATAGATAGATAAAATATTTTCTTGTTAATTATTTCGGGTGAGCTGCTCTTACCCATATAACATAATTAACGCCATGTCTATCACAGGAATTTACATTCAAATGTCTATGAGGGAACATATACAGTATATAACAAGGACACACACACACGCACATGGATTAGAGCAACATACTGTCTTTTGGTTAGCTGATGACATATGGCTATTGTTGCAATTGTAAATCAGATAATCTTTATAATCTTTAGATATATTTTTGCAATGTAAGGTTGTGTATCACCCACAAAACTGAAGCAAACCATACCCATAGTTCCCAGCTAACATCACTTTCTGGATTGTGTCTCATTCAACCCCTTCCTGGCAGGGAGATATGATCAGAGAAAGAGCTGAACCTTCTCAGTAAATTGTATAGTCTGGTACTGGCAGCATTTTCCCAGTGGTTTTAGACATACATTGAACAGGAGGGACAGAGTCCCACACTCTGCTGGCAGTCTACATGTTACAGTGTTCAGGAAAGAGAAGCAATTCAGATCTGTTCAGTAGCACAACATTTCTCAAGGAGGAACTGGAGAAAGGTCAGACTCAGCACCAGTAAAACAGCCAAGTCTTTGATCCTTTTATTTATTTATTTATTTTTAAAAATACTCCTCAACAGAAGAGGATATGAAATTAATTCTGACTAAATGATTTGTACTGTGCAAAGAAGGGATATCTCCCCCCTACCTTGGATCTAGCCCTGCTAGAACTGTGGTCTGACTTCTCCCCAAGTAAGGGTAAGAAGGTTAATATTTCTACCTTACCGGTGGTGGCAAGGCTTGCCAAAGGCAGAAGCACCAATTTAAGAACTATGGTTCAGTAACCTATGGACACAATTTGTGATGGGAAAGATCCTCACTCTTGTGATGATATGAACAGCACCTGATGCTGCAATATTTATTTAGCTGAGAATGAGACTGTTCCATCTAGTATACACTTCCAGGACTAGATTTATATTTGAGTATGTGCTCACTAACAGTTTCTCTGTTTTGGTTATGTACTGGATTAATGCCCCTAATAGCAGGAGTATGGTACCTGCCTTCTTTTTACTATGTAGGTGCTATCATTTCTTTCCCTTGCCTGTTTTCCCCTTGATGATATGTGTTCTTTTAATGAGATTATATATATATTATTTTTTTAAAGAAGGGGTGACCAAGTGGGATTATTTATTTATTTAGAATATAATATATTCTGGAGATATGCTTGAGGAGACTCACAAAATAATATTAATAATAAAAAACCCAATGTAAAGTGTGTTTGTAAAGTGCCATAAAGTCATAGTCAAGTTATAGTGATCCCAGCAAAGCAAGTGAGAAGCAGAAGTGGTTTGCCATTGCCTTCCTCTGCAGAATCTTCTGTGGTGGTCTCTCTTCCAAGTACCAACCTTGCTTAGCTTCCAAGATTTGATAAGATCAAGCTATACCATGCCACCTTCCTTCCCAAAAAAGTACAATAAAATCACACAAACAGCAGCATGCAATTACTGCAGCAATCTAATCTAGATGTAATGAGGGCCTGCAGCACAATGGTACATGACTAGGAAAGGCCACAGCTGGCTAACCAATCAAGGCTGATAAATGGCGCTCTTGGCTACAGCTACCAACTCCTTGTCCAGCACTAGGCCTGGGACCAAGATTGCCCTCATATTGGTGGCAACTGACTTCAAATATCCAGATGTCCTCATCCTGTAATTTCATGTAGATGTTAAAGAGCATAGGGGACAAAACTGGAATCTGAACAGCAATCTCCCAGCACCATCTTTCTGAAACATACCCCTCATCTTTGACCAAAACCATCACAAAATGGTGCCTCCCAATCCCAGTCCAGATAGGCAGTCCAGGATTGATGGCATCAAAAGCTGCTGAGAGGTCCAGACAAATAAGCAGTCACACTCATTCTGTCCATCTCCTGGTGCAAACAATCCACATGGTGACCAAAGGCTTTTTCAGTCCCACGATCAGGCCTAAACTCAGACTGGGAGAGTTCTAAACAGAAATTATAGAATAGGGTCCCAGCAAGAGGTTCTCCCAGTTTTCAGAGTATTGCATCTGCTCAAAGGAAATTTTGAAAAGTGGAAAGGAAGAAAGTGGACTTAGATAGCAGCCTTTTATTTGGGGACAGTGGCAACCTTTACTGTTTAGGGTCTGCCTACTTTGAGGATGCTGGGTCTTGAGGCCTCCAAAGGCCTTTTCTCACTCCAGTTCTCAAGAACCTAAAGGCTAAGAGACCCACAAGGCTGCAAGGGTCCTGTATCTTCAACCTTCCTGGATCCTTAGACAGGTATCTATGAAAGTACATCAGTTTGCTTGCTAGGGAACTGACCTATAACTAGAAAAGCAGTAAGGGGGTAGGGTGGCAAATAATAGTTTAACTTTTTAAACTCGTTAACAATCATGCTTTTTCTCATGTTTTCAACTTTTTGTTTCAAGTGTATTTTGCACTGCCTAGTGGTTTAGTTGCTCACCTATTACCTATCATGTCTTCTACCAGGGACTGTACTGTAGACTCATGTTTTATCTGTTTATGCACTGCCTTGTCATGTATCCTTTATTGTGTGATGTAGCCATATAGGGTATAAGCATTTAGGGTATAAGATGTCATCTTTCTTATTGGATGATATATTCATGCCTTTTCATGTGCATTCATGTATTATGCATCTGCTTCAGTTTGCAATTTGTTTTTGTAGTGAATGTGTAATAGTGTCTTCTAGAGCTGAATTCTCATCATTACCATTTTGGAGCCTGTGTCGCTCTACTGGCGGTTGTGTGCCCACTGGGTGATAAGAACTCATAGAAATAGAGGCTTTCTGCATAAGGGGGCGATGTAAATATAGATCATGCTGACAGAATTGTTGTTCGTGTCAAGGAATAAGATTACGATTAGAACCATGCACTGTTGGTACAATATTATTCTTTTTTAGCGGTCAATGACATCAGAGGCCCATAAGCAGCAGAACACATGTTATGGACTCGGGGCCAGGGGCTCCATAGGTTCGCAGAAATTCCCCCAAAAATGATATGAGAGATCTTGGTTTACTTACAAGGAGAGTTTTAATAATGCATTAGATCAAAGCAGATCCAGGCTAAGCTTCAATCAGCTGGGCGCTGAGATGCAGTCAGTGACTCGATCTCTTGTTGCTCCTCTGCTGACTCTTACCTCTAGGAGTCCTTGCTTTCATTGGTCACAGGCTTACTTACAACCCTTAGTCAATCTCAAGACGAAGAGCATAACTAGAACTATGTATCTTATACCCTAAATGCTGGCTGTGAGCCCAATAATGATTATTTAAGCTCTCCCAAACACTTGGATGAGCCAGGCCATCTTGCATCTGACATCCAGTGGGGGGAATAAACAACCCTGGCCTTGAAAAGGAGGCTCTGCTAACAGCATAAGAGTTCCCCTGAGAACAGCTAAGACTCAGGACCCAGAGCAACTAAGCACCAGCATGTAACAAAGATGGAGTCACCTGGGCCAATACTACATAGCATATGAATCTAAATGCATGGCAGGCTATCACAGCACTCTGGCCCTGTATCACAAAAAATAAAGGGAATTCTGAAAATCTGTATGGTAGAGGGATGCGACCACCTCTCTATCACTTGATAGATCAGACCTCAAAAGCCAGTTGGTCTTGAAGCTTGCAGCATGGCTGAAGGCTACTTAGTCACCGTTTCTCTGTTTAAGTATTTCACATGGCTGTTGACATGATAAAATAGAAGAGGGAAGAACAGTGCTCTGAGCTCCTTGAAGTAAAGTGGGATGAAAATATGACAGATTCTGCATCTCTTTGGGTGGTACTCAGATCTGTAGCAGGAACTCCTTTGCATATTAAGCTACACCCCCCTGATGTAGCCAATACTCCAAGAGCTTACAGGGCCTACTGTAAGCTTTTGGAGGATTGGCTACATCAGTGGGGTGCAGCCTATTACGCAAAGCAGTTCCTGCTCCAAAAAAGCCATGGTGGTACTGATGGTGGCTAGCCAAGCTCTTGTCCTGTTTTGCTAGCACATCTCTTACAAGATGGCTTAATTGTGGGGCCTTGAAGGCTTAGATCTGTGAATAGATAGGGATGCCAGCCTTCAGGTGGAACCTAGGGATCCCCCAGAAGTACACCCCACCTACAAACTATGACGTTTAGTTCCTTTGGAGAAAATGGATACTTTGGAGGGTGGACTGTATGGCATTATACCCCACTGAGATCCCTGTCCTCCCCAGGCTCCATCCCCAAATTTTCAGGAGTTTCACAACCAGGATCTGGCCATTCTACCCCCCTCCTTATCCCACCAAGGGCCAGGGGTAACCTGGCAACCCTAATCATGAGAAACAATCAACAGATCACAGACTTACCTTCCAATCATATATGTACATTTACTCACAAATAAAATCAATGGAATTTACTCCCATGCCAGTGTTCATGGGAATGCCATCTTAAGAGGTTGCTCCCTTTTAAGTCCATTCAAAGGTTTGAAGTGTACCTCCGCTTAAGACTGCACTGTTAGCTCACATAACTTTGTATTTAAGTTCCGTGGATTCCAGATTCTGATGAGAAAGAACTGCTTCCACACTTAGGAGACATACTACAGATCTACTCTAGTTTCTTCCGCTGACAAAAAAGATATAAATCAATGAGTCTACATGTCTTTGCAAATAAATCTACAAAATTAAAAGTTGACTGTTAAACAACAATTTATTTAAAACTGTGCTGCTACCTGCCAAAACAGCAAGGAACCAGATGTAAAAAATCTGATATGCCTTCTCTTCTGCCACTGCCGGCTCCTTATACAACCCTACTGTGGAGTGACTTTCCTATTTATCTTGAATTGTGTATTTTTGTTTATAAATTCAAATAGCTGAAACATGATAAATTGATCTTAATTCAAAGACAGAATGTGGCTTGCATGTCCTTACAATCCACTGCAGAGATAAACTATTACAATCAGGGTTTCCAAAACTCAAGACAGACATTTTCAGACAAGCTTGCTGCTCTATATCAATAATTCAAAAAATGGGGCAGTAAAATAATTTGGTGAAAAAATCCTTCATAAAATAATTAAGGACTGCTGCAGACTCAAAGTTTCAACACGCATGGGAAGACTTGATTTACTGCTCTGTCCTTATGTCTTTTAGATCAGGCTGTAATAAGGCTAGACTAAATACTATATTGACACAAAAGGAAAATATTATACACATATACATTTGTATTATTAGATATAAGTGTAACTTTTGCGAATGTAAGACAACAACTTTTTTGGGGGGTGGCATAGCTGGAAAAAATCTAGTCTTGCATTGGAGTAAACACTTTATTTTATTTATTTATATTATTTAAAGTCCTCCTTTCTCACAGGGACTCAAGGTGGATTAGACAGAGTGAATCAGTACAGTCAACAGAATGGGAGGGTCAATAACCAATGCATTAGGAAACTAAAGCACTGCATAACTATCAACAGGGCACATTAAGCAGTACAGATATTACATAATAGGATCCTACTTAGACTAAGCAATGCGCAGCAGTATGGATCACAGTCCCACATAATTCAAATGAACAGTCAGCAGCAAAGGTTTATTATTGCTGATATCCATATATACATGAAGCTACATTACACTGAACCAGATCATTGGTCCATCAAAGTCAGCATTCTGTACTTAGGCAGGCAGTGGCTCTCTGGGGTTCTCAGACTTTCACATCACCTCATACCTGATCCCTTTTAACTGGAGATGCCTGGGATTGAAGCTGGGGACCTTCTGCAGGCCAATTGTTGAGCCATAGCCCCTCCCTAATTAGGCTGAAGTTCCCAGCTTTCGCTAATCCTACTTACTTCTGAGCTGTACCTAGAAACAAATATACTGTACTGCTATCAAAACAAGAAGCTGCCAGCTCACTGTTTACATATGGAAAATTTAAAAATGCGATGAAAAGGTGTGAAAAGAAAGAGAAGGAAAAACTACCTGGCAACAGATGAGCCAATGACAGTGGGGATTCAGCAGCCAGAAAGAGCTGCAGTTTGGGGAGCAGGAGACAGTTGAGGTTTTGATGGAGTATCTATGAGGTGAAGATGGGCAGCTGAGAAAAATGAGTTTGTTGAAAAGGTTAGGATAAAAGGAGAGTGGGTTAAGAGCCATGCCCTAGAACTGGAACTGTCCTGGAAGTGAGAGAGTTATAGCTGGGTGCTGTTGAGTAATTGTAACATTTAACAAGAGGGTAACAGTAAAAAGCCAACCTGGAAAGCTTTTTCCTGCCCCCCGCCTCAGAATGTATTATTTTAAAAACTGCCATCCCACTTTCTATGTCAACTCTTCACAGTTACTTCTCATTGTGTTTTATTTAATAAACTTCACCCCATCCCTCAGCAGCCACTTATTTGGGTGGGTTATATAGCCAGGCACAGATACTATCTCCCCAACTTTTGATTCCTGCTACGATTTCACAGTGCTGTGGGAAAGGTGGGAGAGTGATGGGGAATCTTTTGGGGTGATCTAAAGCTCCAGGAAACTATCATACAAAAATGATCCAGGTGGTCAGCTGTGTTGATCTGAAGCAGGAGAACAAAATTTGAGTCCAAGGGCACCTTTAAAACCAATAAAGCTTTATTTGAGGTGTGAGCTTTGATGTGCAATCACACTTCCTCAGATACAGTGAAACTGAATTTGCCAGTCCATACATATAGGCAGGGGGTGATCAGTAAATTATCATACAACATCATTAAGATGTTTATCAGATTCAGGAATAACAAGCTTAGTATATACAGTTACCAATTGTTTGGGTTCAATTCAGGGGGGGCATAATGAAGGAAATAAATATTTCTGATTTGGAGACTGATGTATCCTTAATTGTGGGATACTGAGAGCAATTAATTGAGAACCTGCCTTTATGTTCCATTTGTCTTCTCTCAAGTATGGAGGTGACTTTACAGCATCATCTTCTCTGAAGTGGGGCAACTGACTGTGTAGAGTTATCTCCCCATTCCTAGACCAGAGAAAAACTATTTGATCACACAAAATGGTTATAGAATACATACATATAAGAGACCTATATAGATGCCATTGGAAAATGGTAATCAGCCCACATTCTTATCCAGGAGCAATCCTGGGCAAGTTGTCATAATCCAACATGACAACATGTGTGGTGATGATGAAAATTTCCCCTGTGAAAGTGGAAGATAATTATAGCAGGCATAATATTCAGTATGAAAACATTGCTGAGTAATTACAGAATAGGAGCAAAAGTATGTAGATGTTTCTGGCCAGGAATAATACGCCAGAGGCCCCCAGACTGATAAACCAAAAAAGAAATCAGATTGCAGTGAAGAAAATACATTTTTCATTGTCAAAGTGCAGTACACTTATGGTATGACAAATTATATATAAAATCAAAATAAAGCAGTTCTGAAAATAATAATCGCTGGCTAGCAGATGTATACAGACTCATAGACTAATTTATTTTCTCCCTTGATTTTCCCAATAGAAAAGTTGAGAGTTCAGCTGAAATGCCGCCCAGCAATTACAGTGAATATTTCAGCTGCGAATCTGGACTAAATTTCCCATTCCTATAAAACAAGACTCATTTAAAGTGGCAATAAAAATTAATTCTAGGTTACATCTAACCTAGGAAATAATCTGTATCTTTAAAAAAAAGAATAAAATTCAGGCCATCTCAATGACAATAACTAATGGCTAAATCCTGTTTCTTAAAGAATCAATATAAAAATACATTTATTTTAATGATGGAAATGAGTAACCTAAAAATAGGGACTAGTGGACAACCCCCTTCCCTCTGTTCTGGAATATGATCTGTAATTTGAGCTGTATTCAAACACATCTATGCATCACAACATCTACAGTCTCAACCAGTGGAGGCTGTGACTTGCTGAACCATAGATGAGACTGCCAGTACAGCATGGTCCTACTACAGTTAATTGCCATACAATTCACCTAAAATTATTTAGGAATTCAGCAAACTGGTGAACATATCTGATATGCGAACATATTGGCTTGCTATCAAAAGGCTGGTAACTGGTTGGAGACTTACGAGGTGGTCATAATGATGTCACCAGCAAAGAGCTGATGTCATGGCACATTGCCAGGGACAAAGAGCTGATGACGTTGGCACATTGCCAGGGACATGCTAACATTTGGGCAATGGTCAAACCATAGAGTTCTGCCAAAATGCTAGAATGTCTCTGACAATGCACTTATTTTACTTCTGGGAGCACAGGTTCCAATATTCCCTCTTATTTTTCTCCCACTGCCCAGCTGAGCAATGGTAGGAAATGCCTTCTGGCAGCAGGAGATCCCTACAACCAGAGACGACCTGTCAGCCTATGAATGTTCCATGTTTGACAGTCATGTTCCCCTTTGAGTCAAATGTCCAACCTGTTCTCCTGTCTACCAAATCTCTGTCAAACAGTTTTGCATTTGTGTGATAGCTGCAGTGGTGGAGTTCCTTCCTTCCTTCCTGCCCGCCTGCCTGCCTTTCTTGTTGAAGGTTCTGTATCTGCACAGTAAGTTAAAGGAATCTTTCCAGCATCATGGATGGTGAGATCAGTTAACTACATGATGTGTGTGGTGGAGGGGAAATTAAGTTTCCCATAAAGCTCAGAGAAATAATGTTTACAAAATAATGTTGATAACATAGACTCAAATGAACAACAAATGGTAATTAAAAAAAAATAGCGCGGATTGGCATGTGACAACCACAGATCTCTATAGGAAAGGGGAAGATAGAACTCCTATCAGGATGCGTACGAATGGGTATGTGTGAAATAATGCAAATTGTGCTCTGCCATACCATACTGTGGTGGTTAAATATGCAGTGGACAAACAGGCTAGAACTTGGGTTGCCAAGTCCAAGTCAAGAAATATCTGGGGACTTTGGGGGTGGGGCCAGGAGACTTTGGGGGTGGAGCCAGGAGAACGGATGTGACAAGCAGAATTGAACTCCAAGGGAGTTCTGGCCATCACATTTAAAGGGACAGCACACCTTTTAAAATGCCATCCTTCCATAGAAAATAATGAAGGATAGGGGCACCTTCTTTTGGGGCTCGTAGAATTGGACCCCGTGGTCCAATACTTTTGAAACTTGGGGGGTATTTTGGGAAGAGGCACTAGATGCTATACTGAAAATTTGGCACCTCTACCTCAAAATACAGCCCCCCCCAGAGCCCCCGATACCCGCAGACCAATTCCCCATCATTCCTTATGGGAATTGTTCATGGAGGTGCATAATGGCTGTAGGGGTGGGGTTTTCCCCGCTGGCCAGCTGGCTGGGGGAGGGGGGGAGCCTGTAAAACCAGGGGATCCCCCGCTGGGACTTGGGGATTGGGAAGCCTAGCTAGAACTGTTCAGTAAAAAACTGCAGACTGCAATGAAACCATGAGTCAAACCAGTGCTTTTTCAAGCATTCTTACAATTAATTAGGTCATGTTCAAGGCGATTTTAACCCTTATAGCAAATACAGAATATGTGGTTTGTTGAAAAACAAAGTACATTTTGTGGATATGTTCTTAGGCTAAAATGTAGCATATGGTAAGATTAGGAACTCCTGGAAAATATTACAATTGATTTAGGAATTCCCTAGTGGAGAACAGGAAATTCTCTCCCACCAACTGTAGCTGATACAGTAGAGAATTCTTTGAAACTTGCCAAAGGAAAGTATAATTGAATTAGATATGCTCCTTCTAGGAGACACACTTGAAAGCAGAAAGGACTTGCTGTGAAAACAGAAGAGTGTTAATTACTGTAAATAAATAAATAAACAACCTCCCACATTGAATGAATCCATGGGACATTGTTTGCAGTGCTGGAATAGGACATATCCTTTTTGGGAGCCAGTAAATCTTGAGAGAAAATATGCATCATTTTTGCTTTGGAATCAAGTCATCTGAAGGCTTTTTTTGTAGCAGGAACTCCTTTGCATATTGGGCCACACACCCCTGATGCAGCCAATCCTTCAAGAGCTTACAGGGCTCCTCTTACAGGGCCTACTGTAAGATCATAGAGGACTGGCTACATCAGAAGTGTATGGCCTCATATGCAAAGGAGTTCTTGCTACAAAGAAGTTCTGAATGAATCTTGATTACTTGTTTGTATTAAACACTTTTGGAGCCACTAATATGGCCATTTTTTCCCTGTGAAATCCCCCAATGTTTTCCTTGTACAACATTAATGTTTAACCTTTTTGACAAAGGCCTATAGTTTGCATTTCATTTTAACCTTTAAGTTGGTACTTTAAAAAAAAAAGATGTGTCTGGTAGAAAGATGCTCCACTGTATTCCTTCCTCACCATGCAGTACATCACAACTGGCTTGTTGTACATGTGCATTCTCACACACATGCACAACAACATGACCTCACTCTTAGCCAGGGGTCATTTTGTAGAAAAGGGGATGCTAGAGCAAATTAGCACAACTCATTTGCATATGCCACACACCTCTGAGATCACTGGAAAGTGTACTAAATTATATCAGCTCAGCATCTACCTTAAAATGCTTCTGGAATTATAACTGCCATAATAAAACCTCACTCCCCTCATACTTTTAAAATTACTTTTTCCTATATAGCTGGCTCGAGGCTGACTCAGCCTTCCATCATTCCGAGGTCGGTAAAATGAGTACCCAGCTTGCTGGGAGGAAAGTGTAATGACCGGGAAGGCAATGGCAAACCACCCTGTAAAAAGGTCTGCCGTGAAAACATTGTGAAAGCAGCGTCACCCCAGAGTTGGAAATGACTGGTGCTTGCACAGGGGACATTTCCTTTCATATGGCCACAGAGGCATGATGAAAATTTCCATCTGCCTGCTTTATGTTTTGGTTATTTTCCCTTTTTTTTGTGGGAAAAATATTAGAAAATTTGTCAAATCTTAGAGTTCAGCAAAATTCTCACAAGGGGCTTGGACAATGGAGCCCAGAAGCAAGTATTTTAAGGGGGGGGGGAGTATAAAAGAAAGAGCACAATAAAATGCAGGGGTTCTGGAGCTCTGCTCCTTTGAGCTCCTGCCCAAAATGAGGCCTGCTTTTAGGCATATCACTCATTCCTCCCTTGTGCCATTTTGGAAGCAAAGAACTCCCCACCACAATGTTTTATTCATTGTCTTTTTTTTCTCCTAGAGGCTGTGTACTCATTTTCTGTTGCTCTAGCACCTTCCTTATGTCCCCAGAAAATGTTAAAATATGAAAGCTATTATGAGCAATGAAGCTTTCCTGAAGCAGTGAGGCAAATCCTGTCTCATCCATTACATGATGCTAGAAATATCTCTGCAAAAGTACAGCCCTAGCCATTTGGAGTATTACAGCCATGGAAAACTGCCTTAAAAAAATCCTATATCTAACCACTTGGGCTCCACTACATACAATTGTGTATTTTACATTAACTTAATGTTGTGACTTGTTTGGGGAAAGAAAGGTACTATTTAGCCCCCCCCCCTCCCCCAATGCAGTTAGATTTATCCACAACCTGCTTTGGTTTTTAGATGAAACTGTGGTTTGTTCTCTTTATGCAAAAAAAAAAAAAAAATGAAATTAGCTGCATAAGTAGGCAAAGAAGCAGCTGTTTTAAGCAGCCCCCAGGGGAAACAGCATCTTGTTGCTGTCTTAGCACATCTAAAGGTAAGAAGCAATGAGCTTTCAAAACAATTTTCTTAGGAGCTGACTCGGCAAAGCACTTTTCAGAAAGTCCTCGGGACTACAGAGAATTGGATCCAATGTCCTTAGCAAAACTTGAAATGTAAGCATCCTAAACAAAGAAACATAGACCTAGGAAGGACCCCAGGGGTCATTTAGTCCAACCCCTGTACAATACAAGAAATTCACAGTTATTCCCCCTACATCCCCAGTGATCCCTGCTTTATGCCCTGAGGAAGTTGGGGGGGGGGGACTCCAGGATCCTTGGCCCAATCTGGCTGGGAGGAAAATTCCTTCCTGACCCCAAAGTGGCAATTGGTATTACCCTTGGCATGACCATCTTGTGAGGAAGCCTGTTCCACCGAGGAACCTTTCTAACTGTCAAGAAATTCTTCCTAATGTTTAGCCCCAAACTCTTTTGATTTAATTTCAACCCACTGGTTCTGGTCTGACTTTCTGGAGCAACAGAAAATAACTCTACCATCGTCTATTTCACAGCCTTACAAATACTTGAATTTGGCTATCATATCACCTCTCAATAATCCCCTCTCCAGGCTAAATTTACCCAGCTCCTACTGCCTTTCTTCATAGGACTTGGTCTCCAGATCCCTAACCATCTTTGTTGCTATCCTCTGGACATGTTATAGCTTACTGATATCCCTCTTAAACTGTGTTGTTCAAAACTGAATACTACTCCAAATGAGTCTAACCAGAGCAGAGTAAAGTGATCTGATCTGGACACTATGCATCTATTGATGCAGCCTAACACTGTGGCTGCTAACAGACGGGCATTTGGGGGCTGTTGAAAGGCATCCCAAATTGTGCCTGCTCAAAAAGAGCCATCCCAAAGCCTCCGCACACTCCCCCACAAGCTGTCCCCATCCCGTCCACGGGACGACACTGGCATGATCAGACGGCTGTTGTGCACCATCCCTGTTGCTCAGTTTGGGGTTTTTCCCATACATTTTTAGTGATCATGCACATGTGCTAATGCATGCACACATGCGCACATGCACTCTGAACAGTTCTTTGTAAAATAAAAAAAAGAAAAGCTGAATGCGCCTTAGGGCATCTTGGCAGTTTCACACTGCCAAGGCACCTTGCTTGGGCTGTTCCTCTTCCAGACACCAAGGAGGCAACTGGTGTGTGGTTCAAAAGTTAGCGACCACTTCAAAAGTGGCAGCTTTTTGAGCCGCTCTCAGGATGCCAGAGAATGGGGTGAGTACAGGATGGGGATGAGTGGCAGATGTTGCTGTTTGGAGAGATTTTTCTGGTCAATTTCAGAGGTATCCCTGAGTCAGTCCAAAGTGCCAATCTGTAATCACCCTGCATGCGCCTTTTTAGCTGCTGAATCACACTGCTGACCCATGTTTTGTATATGATCTACTAGAACCCCTAAATCCTTCTTGCTACTATCAAGACAAGTCTCCCTCATCCTATAATTATGAATTTGAATTTTCCTACCTAAATGCCAAACTTTACATTTATCTCTGTTGAAATTTTGTTAGCTTTAGCCCAGTTTTCCAGCCTGTCAAGATCATCCTGTATCTTGACCATGTCTTCTACTGAATTTGCTACCCCTCCCAATTTAATATAAACTGCAAATTGAATGAGTGTCCCCTCTAGTCTTTCATCCAAGTCATTTATAAAGTTGTTGAACAACACAGGGCCTAGGACAGATCCCTGAGGCACTCCACTTGTCAATCCTTTCCAAGAGGATGAGGAGCCTCTAACTCTTTGAGTGCTATCTGTCAGCCATTTACAAATCCATCTAACAGTATGATCCAATCCACATCTTACCAACTCATCAACAAGACAAGTTCCTGTAATAAGACACCCTCAAAAACTCTCCCCAAACCTGCTTTTAAAGCTCACAACTTTTTAAAAAAATATTCGTTTATTCATGACTAATGTAGCCTACCTATTGGTGATGGATAGCACCATCAAGTCACAGCCAATTTATGGTGACCCTGTATGGTTTTCAAGGCAAGAGACAAACAGCGGTGTATTGCCATTGACAGCCTCTATGTAGCAAGCCTGGACTTTTAACGAACCAGGGCTGATCCTGCTTAGCTCCTGAGATAGGGCTAGCCTGTGACATCCAGGTCAAGGCAGTATACCTATTAGATGACCCTTAATGTTCTTTAGATGTCATTGGACATAGCATAGGCCTCATCTACCAAACAATCCAAACTGATATCCAGGAAAAGCTTTGCAAAGAAGTAACCAGACTGCTAAACTGGCAGCTAATCAGTGTAACTTGTCATATCCAGATATTCCGTCAAAAGAGTCACCCGTTAAGTGGTACTCATTAAGTAGTAAGCTGTGAACGGTTTGGTTGGCAAGGCCAGAACCCTCAGGAATTGCTGGGCACTAGATAGCAGGAGATGTCTGAGACTATCCTGGAATGTGCTGCTTTATTATTTGTAAATAAGACATGTTTTATTTTATGTTTTCATTATTATTTATTAGCATTTTTCTCATACATTACTTATTCATTACAATTATAGAGCTAATTATAATAAACACTGTAATCATCAAACAGAAATCTGACACATACATAAAAGTGCCTATCAATTTTTGAGCAAAAAGCACTGCAAGATCCTATCTAGACAGTCCAAATTTTAGAGTGGTCAGTCTAATAACCGCATAAGTTCCTTTACGTTTCATTATCCACTCTGCTAGATAAGGAATGATACTCTTTTCCCAATATCATGCATAAACTGTTCTTGCTGCTGTCATTCAATGCACTATCATGTTATGCGTGATTATGTTATGCTTTGTAAGCCACCCTGAGCCCTCTTGCGGGATAGCGTGGGGTATAAATTGAAAAAATTAAATTTAAATTAAATTAAATGCTTTGGGAACACAGGGACATAATTTAGCAAAACAACCTCTGGAGAATAGGGGATTTCTAAATTCAAGCCTTTTCCCCATACACTCTAACACTGACAACCAATACTTTTTTCTCTGATACACAACTGCCACACATGTAAGTAATCAGCATTGGTAGTACAAGAAATGTTTTAGAAGACGCCATCAGTGTGTAGGCAGACCTTAAAGGTACTAGTGAAAGTTAAAAGGCAAGGTGAGTGCCCCATTGTGAGAACATCTTTTAAGAGCTTCTCCTTAAAAAAAAAAAAAAACATTGACCTGTACGACACTGCATTACTTTCTCACTGCTTTTAAGTCATACTAATCCAGGTACTCATACCACTTAAAAACAACTCACCTTTGATCAATACCATGGCATACCATCTCAGATGTACATCTGGCTGCTTGTTGAAGCTGCTGTAGTGCATTAAATGTCTCCTTGGCTGGTGAGAAGAAGAATCAGTATACAAAGCCTTCCTCTTTCATTTTTAACTCCTTTCAATAGAGGACAATCTTTTGTTTATAGCTCTTTAAAAAAAAAAAACCTTTCCCTCATTTGATAGTATGTTAGATGCTGTGAAAGGTACAGTTTTTTTTCATGCAGATACGAAGCAACTAGGTTATAATGACTACAGATTTCTATATATAGTTTTCTCAAGAGTTAGGGCAAGTATACATTATTTCCCCCCAGAAGCTGGTACTATGTGCTTTTCATCTGTTCAGTGCCGCATTAAATAAATAAATCTCTGCAGTACACAGTTATGCCAGCAGGAATCTGGAAATAACTGTATTCACAATTGCTATTAATTTTAAAAAAACCTTAAAACAATGCCAAAATCTTTAAAATGTTGAGAAAGTGATGAAATATGAAATTAAGCATCTGCTGCTGCCCAGAGGATTGCGACTAGCCAGCATCTCAGTAATTTCCCAGGTATTAGTGATTTTGTTGGAAGCAGTATGGGTATGCATTGGATACAGAAGAGGAGGCATTATGCGTCCTTGCCCTATGACCACTCAGGGCATGCAGTTCTTCCTGAATTGCATTTAATACACAGTGCACATGCTGCTTACGCTTTAATCGGCATTTATCCTGTTCTTGCAAGTTCAAATGCTTTGACTCTAGGCAAAATTTCTCTCATCAGTGAAATCTCGTAGCTTCACCAAAGTATTTTCATGTCAGCAGGGCTGTGGAATGTCGATCATCACTTTCCTATTAAAAATGGATCAAATTTGCTTTCTATGCCCTACTTTCAAGGCCCACACTGTCTGAAACATAGCCCCTTGCTTGTGAGGCAGATAGTATATACAGATATTTCATCATGCAAAAGGGAAGGAAAAGATAAAAACCGAAAATGAAGAGAACATACTGTGGGGATTAACTTTTTAATTGGTGCTTTTTTTGAGTTGCTAATTTTGATAGCAGAATTGGAACTTTGATAGCACTTAGAATTTTGACTGGCATTTAATGGAATAGACCAGGTAGCCTTTCCTTGGCTTTCACTAACATGTTTTAATAATGCTTTGTACACTTTGATTTTAATATCCAAATAGCAATTCCAGCAGTTACACATTACACCCTGCCTCCAATCCTATTTGTATTTTGAATTGGGGATTCACTCATTAATATTAATTTGCCTTTATGATCTTTAAATTCTGTAGCAGATTCCAAAGCAAGCATGTAATACAGAATCATTTTAATGCTAGTTTTCATAGGACACAACTAATGCTCCCTCTAAGCTGTGGAGTCTTGTGAGTAAAAATTCTACTTTGTGAGCTACTGGCATTAAAGTTGTGGACTGCTGCATAAATTAGTGGGCTCTGGGGCCATTTTTCCTGAGCTAAGACAAAAATGTGTGAGCTAGAGGCTAAAAAACTGTAAGCTAGCTCACACTAATTCAGCTTAGAGGGAACACTGGACACAACCCTTTCCTTCCAAACTGTCACTCAACATCTATTCAATAGCAAATTCCTTCTTTAAATCTGATTTTTTAAAAAAGGTAATTAGGGATAGGCATGACCCGGCTCACAAACTAAAGTCCATTATAATTTTTGGTCAGATTGTGCTTTGCAAAGTGAAGTTCATGGAAGGTAAACTGGCATTAACTTTTGAACGATTGAAGCTGTCTGTGGCAGTTCATGTTGGTTTGTGAATGGATACATTTCCAGACAGGATTTCTCCACTCCGTCTAAATGTTTGGAAAATTTCAAAGCAATGGGGGGCAGAACTTGTAGAAGAGCATGTAGAAGAGCATCTGGGGGAGGTCTCCTGCGATGTTGATGTCTCTGGCTTGCACAGGATCATTGCATGTACTCCTGAGCTTCTTGAACATGTGCTTGTCAAAATGACTGCAAGTCATTTCGCCAGAAAGCACTTTTCTGGGGACACCTTCTTTAGAAGGGCATAACTTTGAACCTGTGAATCCAATCCTCACCAAACTTTTAGGGCAGGTAGAGGAGAGTCAGACTGAGATATCATGCAATTTTGGCATTTCTACCATGCTGGAATCTATTTAGCTTTTCAGAGTTCATGATGCTTCATGGTTCACAAACTGGGCACACCACAAACTGAACCACATTTTCTTGGTTTGTGCCCATCCCTACAGATAACAACAAGAGTTGGTTTTATACCTGCCTTTCACTACCCAAAGGAGTCTCAGGGTGGCTTACAAACTTCTTTTCTTCCTCTCCTTACAACAGACACCCTAGTGGGGCTGAGAGAGCTCTGAGAGAACTGGCTTCATATGAAGGGGTGGGGAATCAAACCCAGTTCTCCAGATTAGAGTCTGCTACTCTTAACTATTACACCATAGCCAGCTCTCTACTGTTGCAGTATTCTTGGCATAAACTCTCCCAGACCTCTGAGGCAATGTCCTTGTCTTTAAGGTGTATTAGTTTTCAATTAAGCATCAACAAAAGACAAGCAAATCTAAATTAGACCCACTCAGGATATGCATAATACATGTTAGTGTATGGGGCATAATGAAAAATGGCAGGTCTGTTCTTCATAGCTCAGTAAATATCTTCAGGGTTGGGTTTTTTTTTTAATGAATGCCCAATAAGATAAGTAAAACGATATGGGGACAACAGAAATCCCAACTGAATCTTCTCTAAATTTCCTCCCTTCCTATTTATTTTTGTTGCCAAAGTACAGGATGGAAATAAGAAAATTCTATGTTAAAATTCACTTCACCTATTTAGATTTTAAAGAAACAGAACAGACTACAGATATGATTTTGGACTTTTTATGAGAGTTTAGTCAACTTGGCCTGCAGATGGCTGAATTGAGCCAAAGCTTTTCTTCCTCTTGAAACTATTGTTTACTTACAAATAAGAGAGAGGAGTCATAAGAGCATGGATCAGCAATAGGCTTGCTGAAGCATCAGAGGATAAACTCTCTAGGGGGAAAAAAGATGTCACTGAGTCCAAGCAGCACCAAACGCCAACAAATTAGGAGAAACTGCCAGAAAGTTAATAGAACTGCCCAAGTCCACAACAATATTTCCTGTGAAGCCTGCCTGCCTGCCACTTCTTATATTGAGCAGGTGTAATCCTGTAGCAAAGATATAATCTTGAGCAAGCAGAATACAAAGTTCATTCCAGTTAAGTTTTTTTTTTTCTCTTGGACTCCTCTCTGAAAATCCTACCAAAACTTGTATGTGTTCGATAACATTTTCACATTTCTTTTCATATGAAAGTTGACATTTCTTGCTTAGGAATCATAGAATTATAGAGTTGGAAGGGACCTCCAGGGTCATCTAGTCCAACCCCCTGCAAACGCAGGAAATTCACAAATCCCTCCCCCTAAAATCACAGGATCAGCATTGCTGTCAGATGGCCATCTAGCCTCTGTTCAAAAACCTCCAATGAAGGAGAGCCCACCACCTCCCAAGGAAACCTGTTCCACTGAGGATCCGCTCTAATTGTCAGGAAGTTCTTCCTAATGTTGAGCCAGAAACTCTTCTGATTTAATTTCAACCCATTGGTTCTGGTCCTACCTTCTGGGGCAACAGAAAACAATTCTGCACCATCCTTTATATGTACTTGCAGATGGTGATCATATCACCTCTCAGCCATCTCCTCTCCAGGCTAAACATCCCCAGCTCCTTCAACCTTTCTTCAAAGGACTTGGTCTCCAGACCCCTCACAATCTTCATCACCCTCCTGCCTGGACCCGTTCCAATTTGTCTATATCCTTCTTAAAATGTGGTGCCCAAACCTGAACACAATACCCAAAATGAGGTCTAACTAGAGCAGAGTAAAGCAATACCATCACTTCAAATGATCTGGACGCTATACTTCTGTTAACACAACCCAAAATTCCAAAATTGCAGTGGCTAAAAAGGCAAATGCAGTTGACTCACAGTTGACTCTATTTTTTTTTTGTTTAAAACCATTTTATTTAGTAACATATGGTAACAATACCTATTTCTTGCATCATTAATAACTTCTTTTTATCTATCCCATATATTACTTTCTAACCACCCTTCCCCCCGTTACTTGACCCCTGCAGGTGTTATTTACTTAAGATACTAACATTTAAAGGTACCCTTAACTAATAAAAACAAAAATTAATATCCTTCTTCCTTCTAATACTTAATCATTATCAAAAATTGTCCAATGTCCTTTTATTTTCCACTCTTTTTCTACATATCTTCTAAACTTTTTCCACTCCATCTTAAAAACTTCTAAATCATAGAAGTTCTTGTTAACTTGTCCATTTCACTCCATGTCATAACTTTTACAATCCAATCCCATTTCTCTGGTTTTTCTTGCTTCCACAACTGCGCATACAATGTCCTAGCAGCTGAAAGCAAGTACCAAATTATAGTTCTATCTTCTTTTGGAAATTTTTCCATTTGTAATCCCAACAGAAAAGTCTCTGCAACTTTCTTAAATTCATATCCCAAGATCCTAGAAATTTCTTGTTGAATCATCTGCCAATACGTTTTTGCTCTTTCACAAGTCCACCACATATGGTAGAAAGAACCTTCATGTTTTTTACATTTCCAACATCTATCTGGCATCTTGTTGTTCATCTTTGCCAACTTTTTAGGAGTCATATACCATCTATACATCATTTTAAAACAGTTCTCTTTAATACTGTGACATGTCGAAAGCTTAATAGAATTCTTCCACAAATATTCCCAAGTTTCCATCTGTATTTCTTTATTTACATTAATTGCTCACTTGAATCATTTGAGATTTCACTACTTCATCTTCTGTAGACCATTTTAAAAAGTAATTTATATAGTTTTGAAATTAATTTTTTATTATCTCCAAGCAGAACTTTTTCCATTTCTGTTTGCTCTTTTCTTATTCCTTCAGTTTTTATATCATTTCCCACCAAGCTCTTTATTTGTTGCATTTGGAACCAATCATATTTATTATTCAACTCTTCAGCAGTTTTCAATTCTATTTTGCCACTTTGTATTTTTAATAGTTGATTATATGACAACCACTTTTCTTCACCCGCCTCAGCTGTTATGTTTATTACTTCTGCTGGCACTATTCATAACGGTTTTCTCTCATCCCCATATTTCTTATATTTCATCCACGTATTTAACAAATTGTTTCTTATATAATGGTGAGGGGAAAAAAAATCCGTCTTTTTTTTCCATAATACATATAAGCGTGCCAGCCAAATTTATTTCCATGACCTTCCAAAGCTAAAAAGTTTTTTATTTAACAAGCATCACCCATTCTTTTATCCACACTAAACAAACTGCTTCATGATATAATTTTAAATCTGGTTGTTGGAATCCTCCTCTCTCTTTTGCATCGGTTAAAATTTTCATTTTAATCCTTGGTTTCTTCCCAGCCCACACAAACTCTGAGATTTTTCTTTGCCATCTATTAAATTGTTTACTGTCTTTCACAATCAGAATAGTTTGAAACAAATGCATTATTCTTGCCAGAATATTCATTTTAATTGCAGCTATTCTGCCCAGCAATGACAAGTTAAGTTTATTCCATTTTATCATCATCCATTTTACGCCATAGCTTCTCATAATTGTTTTTAAACAAATCAATATTCTTCATCACACAGTTGACTCTAGATCCTTTTCACACATACTGCCAAGACAAGTCTACAAGGAATGTAAATATTAGTATTACTTAGCATGTCAAAAGATTTTGATCTGTTCTCTGAATTTATTTGGAGAATGATCAAGATGGGTAGCCATGTTAGTCTGTAGAAGTAGAAAAGAGTAAGAGTCCAGTAGCATGAACAAAATTTGTGCTTTGGTGAGTCACTACAGTTCTGGCAATTTAGGGAACAATGGCAATTAAACTGACAAGATATACTTAAGCATTATTATTCCATATTTACAGAAACTATATATACATCAGTGCTGCTATCGATGAGATGTCCCTTGCCTGTTGTCTGTCAGTCATATTCTTCCCTTCCTCCAAGGAACTTAAGGTGACATACATAGTCCTCTCCAACTCTAATTTATGCAACACACCTGTGCTCTACCCTACTTCCAAGTAGCTATAATGTCAAAGGCAGACAGATAGGCATTGAACCAAATTTTGTGTCCGTTGTAACTTTTTTTTTTTCAGTTTTAAAATATCTGCCGGAGGCTACAATCAGAAATAGAGGTAGTTTATCTTCTCCCCTTGAAGGAAATGTAACTGGAGACAAGGTGATTTTGCGCAAACCAGGAAAGAATCAATTAAAAGAAGTAGTTCAATTAAAAGAAATAGTTGACAGAAATTACGTAGGACTCCATGGAAGTTTGGCCCACAGACAGATAAGAGGTGGAATATAAATAGTCTACTTCAATAACCTAAGAGGATTTCACATCATCAGCCTCCTCCACTTCCTTATTAATAATACAAGATGCACCATCCAAACTGGATCTTAGGAGATATGTTGGTTATACTGTAAACCATCTTTCTACAGAAAATAATGCTGTATTTAGTCTGAAGACCTTCACACCTTGCCATGTGCCTGTATTTTAGGCTATCTGCAAGTCAGTCAGCCAGGTCTTACATATGTAAGTGAGGACAAGTCACATCCGACTCATGGTGACTCCAGCCACAGTTCTTCAAGGCAAGTGAGAAGCTGAGACAGCTTTCCACTGCCTTCATCTGCAGAGTCTTCTTTGGTGGTCTCCCATCCAGGTATTGACCTTGTTTGGCTTCTAAGATGAGTTGAGACTAGGCTATACGATATGCTGCCTTCTATCCTTTCCCACAAGATGTTAATACCCACTATTTTATTCATTTTTCCATCCCTGTCCATAGAGACTCCTGCAGCAGGGATGGTTGGTTACAACTATTCAGGGTTTGGCAACAGCTATTGATTAGCCTACTTAAGTATCCCCAGCAGATCAGTTATTGGGGACTGGCAAGTTCATGCCCCGACACTGTCCATGACTCTGCAGAAGGCCCATTTCTGAGCAAAGACATTGGGTAAATTTCTCATTTCCCAATGGGAGAAAAGTCTAGTAAAGTGGAACCAGCTAATCACAGGAGAATAATGTTATTTATTTTACAAACTTTATACCCTGACTTTCTGCCCTCATAAGAGCCACCAAAGTGGCTAAGACGTACATAATAAAATACATCTTAGAAACCATTAAAATCAATCAACCCTACAACATCATTATAACAATAAACAACAAATCATATAAATAACAATTAAAACAAATACACTCTGCAGCATCTTCCATGCACTGCCAGGACATATGCCCTAGGGCTTCCTGAAACAAATCCCCCAGTTCTAGGAGGAAGGACCACTAGAAAGTAGAGCCCTGACTCTTTCACGCACCCTTCAGATCAGGAGTCCCCAACCTTTTGAAGCCTACGGGCACCCTTGGAATTCTGACATATTGTGGTGAGAACAGTCATAAAATGGCTACCATAAAATGGCTTCTGCAGAAGGTGGCAATAGCCACAAAATGGCTGCTACAGCTTACCCTCAATCACACAGTGAAGACATTTGGCAGCTGCTGCCAAAGCAACATTTTTAAATATCTGCACAACTAATCAAATATCCAATGGCCAATCAGAAGCCTTGCTGAGCAAGAACCCCACCTGGCTCTCCCACTCTCTAAAAGCACTTGGTGGGCACCAGAAAAGGTATCAGCTATGCTATGGCACCCAAGAGAACTATTTTATTGATTTATTTTGTTTGATTTTTATCTCGGCTTCCCCTCAAGCGGGCTCAGGATGAGTCAAAGAGATAACAATATAAATTTAGATAATTAAAAACGTATTTCAGTTAAAACACAAAGCAAAGCTCGGTTTGAGCAGGCTAGTTCCATTTGGCCAGCATTGTCTGCATGGGAGGCTGAGGTCATGCTGAGAACCCCTGCTTTAGATTCTTGAGCAAACCTTGAAGTGGTGTGATGGAATCAAAATTGTGGGAAAGAAGGCATCATAGGAAGGAAAGAAGAAAAGAGTAGAATTTGGGGTGGGGGATGGAAGCTATGATGGAGAAAGGCCCATGTTCCCTATTGTTCAATGGCCTCTAAAAACCTGACGCTGGGTTTGGTATGAGATTACCTCAGAACATTTTTGAGAGAAACAATTGCTTGAGTCCCCTTGAGCAGCAGAACTGCAACACCCTCATTGAAGTAACCTAAGTCAATCAGCTGTTCCAGTACAGGATGGTGATGATGAGGTGTGAAACTTATCTTTGGAAGAGTTTCTTAAGCAGGAAAAAAGATCTATCTACACTTGAGGAGAAATGCTAGGTGCAAAGCACCTCTATCATCTTGCACTTGAAGCAATCTTGACTTCTCTGTGTCTTATTTCTGTTTTTCTTTTTGCAATGCATATTTTTGGTTTCAACTACTCACGACACTGCCTTAAAGGCATATTAGTAACCGAAGAGACAGGAATAACTTGGACCCTCCTCCACAGCTGCTGCCTTTTTACTGGTGTTGCTGTCTCAGCAACATATTTAAACAATCTGGGATGACAGCACTTCTGTTTCTTCCTTCTCTGCAGGTGGTATCCAACCTTGCCATCCCCCTCTGCTTGCCCATGATTAAGAAAATGGCTCCTACGTCAACAGCCCTTAAATCTGGGGCCGAATGCTCGATTTCTATGACAGCGGCCCCAGCCGGGAAGATATCATGGGATGAAAGCAGATGTGCGGTGATGGCATGTACAGCAGGAATGAATGCTGTAACTGTTTCATTGATTCAAATTCATAAAATAATTCTGGTTTGGATTTGGCATTTAATCTCCCATGCAGAGGATCTGCAGGCTGTGGATGCATAGCTGATGTTATTAATTACGTGGATTTGTTAGCACATAACATAGCTATCATGCTTTTTTATCTTCTAAGCAGTTTGCATATAGTACCTTGGGGTCTCATTGAGCAATATGTCACAGTTAAGATTCCATTTCTCTGGTTTGTTGCCTCCCCCCCCCCCCTTTCACATTTGCAATAATTTTTCTGTGCACTTTCTGCATTGTGGCTATCCAATGAGGTGTTCCAATTGCATGGTAATCAAGTGTAGCTGGTTTGAGGGCTGGTCTTGAATACTGGCAGATTTTAAAAAAAATCTGTACTAATACAAAAAAAATGAAAATGTCTCCCTTTTGATCTTGTATTATGCTGGGAAAGTGTTAACAGGGAAGGCATGCTGTTTATCTCCTTGGGCTACATTTTGATCTGTGTATGTCACCCATTGATCTGCAGTAGGAGTTCTTAGAATATCCCCAAGGTCAGTCAGAGAAGTTGGGCCAAAGCGGGTAATTAATAACATACAGACTATGTTAGCGCTTCCTAGCCACCTGGCAAGATAAAACAAAGTTGTACCGGCAAGGAGGTGAACACAGAAGCACAACAAATAGTTACTGGAGAGAGATTTGCCATAAACATTTTAGAGATGCTCTGAACACTTTACAAATCAATGTTTTGTTTTGTTTTACTGAAGAATCCTATGACCTGTGAGGGAATATCTCACTGTTGCAAGTGTTTGGGGGTTATGTTGTAGGATGCAACTCAGTTTGTGCCAAGGGTTAAATGGGCATTTTAGGCTTCTTTGCATTACAAGGCGGGATAGATGCACCTTTCAGGAACCTCAGTCCAGGCTGTCTTAATGCATGGGCCTAATGAGCACTTGTCTGTAGACCCCACGAGCATAGGGGCCCCATACTATTCTGTGTATGATGCAGTACTAATAACCATTTACATTTTTATTCCTGTGAGTAGTTGTCGTAGTACACTGCTTTGTCCAGGGCCCATAATGCTATTAAGATGGGCCTGAAGTCAGTGATGATCTTGTTGAAAAGTCTTGGGGCATGTTCTGGAGTACTTTGGAACACTATTGGAAAACCACTGCTCTAAAGGATGAGTGGATGATACTATTTTGGAGATAGGGATTTCTTATTCCAAAATTCACTTTTTAAAAGATAGAGCCATTGCTTCCTCTTATTTTGCTTCCCCCCCCCCCTCTTTTAAAAATGGAATTTCTATTCAATTTCTCTTCATAAAAAAATCAAATCAAATCATCATTTCTGCCCTTGCAGTTGTTTCATGATACACAGGATGGTGCTCTAGCAGGAGGGTAGAAGAGTTTCAGGATATATATTGCCTGCCTCCAAAAAGAATTTCATAGAATGAAATTCTGAAATTTTGCAAAGCCTCCTTTCCTGCTTCTCATCTCTTGAACCAAAAAAAAAGAAAAGAAAAAAGAATTTGACCAAAAAAAAAAAAAGGTTTCAAAAACCAAAGAGAGGAAAAGAAATGGATTGCTGGATTTCAGAGAGAAATTGAGCAAGGAGGGATTAAAGGCAATTCCTTTTAACAACACTAACAGATGAAGCTGCAGTATAATTGCAAATGACACATTTTGGGCTTGTATTCACATGAACAAAAAAAAAAAAAAAACATGACATATTTGTGACATGACATATTTGTGTAAAAGAAGATACCCTGCTTTCAATACCTCAAGGTGTCTCAGAGTGGCTTTCAATCGCCTTCCCTTCCTTTCCCCACAACATAATACCTGTGAGGCAGGTGCAGCTGAGGGAGCTCTCAGAGAACAGCTCCGAGAGAACTGTGACTGACCCAAGGTCACCCAACAACTGCATGTGGAGTCTGGAGTGGAGAATCAAACCTGATTCTCCAGATTAGGGTCCACTGCTCTTAACCACATCACCACACTAGTAGAGAGCAACACAGACACAGACAAATGTGGGATCAAGACAGCCAGCTGCTGAGATTCAGCAACCATGGGCACAGCACCTAAATGGGTACAGACTTTATCTGCATAGGCTTTAACCCTGTGATCAGGAATGTTCTTGGAACAGCACTCTTGATCATGGCAACCAGGGGTAGAATTCTAGCAGGAGCTCCTTTGCATATTAGGCCACACACCCCTGATGTAGCTAATCTTCCAAGAGCTTACAAGGTTCTTTTTTGTAAGCTCTTGGAGGATTGGCTACATCAGGGGAGTGTGGCCTAATATGCAAAGGAGCTCCTGCTAGAATTCCACCCCTGATGGCAACACAGTTTGCATGTGTGCAAATGCTGAGCCCTTGCTGAGGAGACTGGACAAGTGCACTCAATGCTGTACTGGAAAAGCCAGCATGCTCCAACCCACTCTTTCCACTACAAAAAGTATGTCATTTGCACAAGAGTATCTATGTATTTACTTACTTCAGTTATCCCCTGCCTTTCTCCCCAGTGGGGACCCAAAGCAGCTTATATTGTTCCCCTCTTCAAAGTTTTATGCTCACAATAACCTTGTGAGTGTGACTGGCACAAGGTCACTCAGCAACCTTTAAAGGCAGAATGGTGGGGGTCCAAAGCTGGGTCTCACAGATCCTAGTCCAACACCCTAATCACTCTGGCTGTAAGTGTGGTAGGCATAGGGACTTGAGTATGGCAAACTGAGGAAGGTGTGCCTACCTTAATCATTGGTTCATGCATGGTCTATGTACAGAACTATATTTTCCACTAAGAGAATTATGGCCAGTAAATCACACTAGCATGTTTCAGAATATTTTGAATAGAATTCTGTTGTATTTCTAGAATTAAAGCGTTGCTGCTTTTTGTGAAGGTAAAGGATCCATGAGTAGAGGTCCTTTTGTAGAAAAAAGAGGTTCCAGAGCTCATTAGTACAACTCATTTGCATAACTCATCTACATATGCCACACACTGCTGACATCACCGAAAGGTGTACTAGATTATATCAGCTCAGCATCTGCCTCAAAATGCTTCTTGAATTATAATTGTCATAATAAAACTTTACTCCCATCATATTTTTTAAATTACTTTCTCCTTTTTAAACATCCTCACATATTTTCAAAAACAAACAGCTAGTTACATCCAACATCACAAAATGAGGAAGTGATGTGAGAATAATTTTCTGTGCAGATCAGAAGCTGATCCCCAGTTGTAAGCAATACTTGAAAAAAGGGTATTTAAAAAAAAAAAAAAAACTGAGCATGCATGAACCACCATGCACAAATCACTGAATAATGTTAGACATACCTTCCTCAGTTAACCTTGCCTCAGCTGGCTCTGAATTTTTATTGAAAATGCTTTGTGAGGTGCTCCTTCCACCATCTTACCATCTGACAGAAAGAGGAGCTTAAGGACAGCCTCATATACTCAAGATGTACTGATGCATGACCTGCCCATGATGACACTGGTGCACATGTAATTCAAACAAGCAACTATATTTTGACCATGTGCCAAAAGCAGCTATTTACTCCAAAGCCACATGCTATGCTATATGTTGGCTGCACAAACACAAAACCAGTCCAAAAACACTCTCTTCACATTGCAAACAAATTAGCATTGCAGTCATGTGGGATATTCACCTCAAAGAGAAATGGCTAGCTGTGACCCTGCAGTGAGAAGTAATGACATCAGGGATTTATTGGCTTGGATCCACCAGATAGTTTTCACACGCAATAGAGTATCCATGTGCTAGCAGAAGTGTGCGTGTTTGGGGGAGGAATGCATACTGTTCCCATTTGCAAAGACAGAAAGAGAGTCTTCTGAGCCATTTTCCCACTTGTGCAAGTAGTTATGATACATCGGGAGGAAAACATGTTGCACAAGATCTTTCCCAAGAGGGAACTGCACCAAATCCATTCATGTTTCAGGGATCCCTGGGAACAGTATCGGCCAGCTTTACCATCTCACTGGGTGTGTTCACACTACACTAAATAATGCATGTTGCAACTGCATTTTCACAGTGTAAATACAGCAAAAATCCAGTTGCAAAACACATTATTTAATGTAGTGTGAACTGACAATTTTTTTTAACCTGATGTTTTACAGGTAAATTATGACATTGAAATTTTAAACTGCCTTTGGGTAAAAAATGTTGCATGGGAAACAGAGTTCTGTGTTTAAAACTTCATGTTAAGAACTTCTGCAAAGCGCAATGAAGGCCTAGCAAACAAGGATGTGGCCTGAAAATAGCACCATCTCAGATGCAAAGTGTCTGAAAAGTGTGGGGGATTTGCAGAGCTATTTTTTGTAGCAGAAACTCCTTTGCATATCGCATACCTCCTTGATGTAGCCTAGGGATGTCAAACATGTGGCCCAGGGGCTGAATGAGGCCCTCGGATGGCTCCTATCAGGCTCCTGAGCAACTGGCTGTCATCTGCTTCCTTCTCCCTCTCTCTTGCTTCCTTCTGCATAACAGCTTAGTTTGCAAGGCTTGCTCAATCACACAGGAGCTACAGAGCAAATACTCTATTTTCTCCATTGGCTGAGTCTCCTCCCTTGGGGAGGAAGGGGGAAGGGAGAACTTCCTTTGCCAGGCTCTCTCAATCATACAGCAGAGCTACTGAGCCAAGCCTCTCTCCCTTCTATTGGTTGAGGCTCCTCCTGGTCCTCTGGGGAAAGAAGGAAGGGGCCAGAGCCTCTTTTGCCAGCTCCCTGGATCTCATGGGAGAGATACAAAGAAAGTACCTTTAAGACAAACAAGTGCTTATGTTTTGAACATGTTTTATTTTAAGGTGTTTTTTAAAAAAAATTAATTATGTTTGTCTGTGTCCTTTATAAAGTTTATATCTCTGCTACCTAATCTTAAATAGGTACACACACAGCCCACCCCAACATGACTTGGCCCAACAAGGTCTTATTTACGTCAGATCTGGCCCTCATAACAAATGAATTCGACACCCCTGTAGCCAATCCTCCAAGAGCTTACAGGGCTCTTCTTACTGTAAGCCTACTATAAGCTCTTGGAGAACTGGCTACATCAGGGAGGTGTAGCCTAATATGCAAAGGAGTTCCTGCTACAAAAAAGCCCTGGGAATTTGCCAGGAATAGGAAGATAGCTATATATATATAACCTCCCCATCCTTTAGTCTTGCAGAACAGGGAACAGGCATGCTGTAGTTAACAATAGCCTTTCTGTCAAGTCCTTGATAGAAAAGAGTAGCAGCCCTATTGTAAGCACAGCATGCTTTAATAGCTGCATATCATACTGAAATTCAACAGGTATTGCTTTTTTCCAGCATGGAACCATTACAAAACTCGTCAAGCACTGTTAACACAGAAGGGGCTCCTTAAGATTTATAAGAGGTATAATTTTTAGTCTAATGTAGTCCTCTTTTCTTGTGGCTTTAAGCCCCATTCATTTCAATGGATTTGAGCTGGAACATTTATTCCTGTACATCTCTTCTTGTTTGTCAAATGCTCTTGTCCAGTGACATGCAAAAGAATGTGTGTCCTTCACCGAGAGGAATCTTCTTTTATTGTCAATTAGATTACATGGATGATCTGATATTGCTGTGCTCTTCCATGAGCAAAAAAGAGAGGGAAATATCTAGGATTAGAGCAATGTATTTTAAAAGAAAATAAATTATTCACTCAGCTATCCTGGAACAGTAAGATGGTATTGATGTTCCATAAATAGAAATGCCATGCTATTTTCTTTCAATGCTATGTGTAATTTTTTAAAAAACAAACTTATGTTGGAAACATCAGATCTTAAAACATCTGTAGAATTTTTGTTCAGATGTAATTCATTAATTTTTTTCTAACAGTATTATTATTATTATTATTAGTTGCATGTTAATTCGACCTTGGCTTGGACAGCCCAGGCTAGCCTGATCTTTCCAGAGCTCAACTGCTATGCAGGATCAGTCCCAGTTAGTACTTGGATGGGAGACCACCAAGGAAATCCAGGTTCACTGTGCAGAGACAGGCCATGACAAACCATCTCTGAACATCTCTTGCCTTGAAAATCCTATGGGGCCACCATAAGTCAGTTGTAACTTGAGGGCAAGCAAGCAAACAAAAACCCTTTAACATAAAGGCTGTTAGATTCTTACAATCAAGTTGTCATTTTTAACTGGCCTGCTCTTGAGCCTCTAACAACTACCTCATGTGGAGAAATTTCACAGTTTTTTGCACCCTTGACCCTCTACTCAAAGAGGTGAGGCTTTAGGGGTGGCATTTTCAAGCAGCTCCTAGAGAGGAAAGCCTGGATATAGGCTTACCTCTAAGGCAGCCGAAAGGAGACATTCTCCCAAACCTGGAGTATGCTCTCTTAATCCTCTTAGCAGTGAAGTCTTTTCTAAAACGCAGGACTTTAAAGAAGGTTTTGACCAACTCTCTCACCAAAATTCCTTAGTATAAGAACAAATAATCTCAGTGGTTCATGTGCAGAGTGCAAAACAGAGAACTGCTTGAAAGTAGACTCTGGGAAGAAATTGAGCCACACACCAGCACCTAGTATAAAAGTAGTGTATTTACAAACTATATACGATACAACTAGTGCGGTGAATAACATTAAACTGAGTGACAAAGTGCTATGCCAGGAACCAACTCTCAACAGAGAGAAATACTGTCTGGCACAGTAGTCCTTATATATACAGCTCAGCCAATCACGACAGTCCACACAATTGCTGATTCCAGCAGGTGCTTTCGCCTGGTTACAGTCCAGCCAGAACCAGCTCACTCCCAAGGTTGATCTGACCTGACCTGTCAGATGCTGTCACTGTAGATCCACGTGCTGCTCCATGCTTCTGTCATGCTGTGGACAGAGGACTCTATATACTGACAGACAAACCATCTCTGAACATCTCTTGCCTTGAAAATCCTATGGGGCCACCATAAGTCAGTTGTAACTTGAGGGCAAGCAAGCAAACAAAAACCCTTTAACATAAAGGCTGTTAGATTCTTACAATCAAGTTGTCATTTTTAACTGGCCTGCTCTTGAGCCTCTAACAACTACCTCATGTGGAGAAATTTCACAGTTTTTTGCACCTTTGACCCTCTACTCAAAGGGGTGAGGCTTTAGGGGTGGCATTTTCAAGCAGCTCCTAGAGAGGAAAGCCTGGATATAGGCTTACCTCTAAGGCAGCCGAAAGGAGACATTCTCCCAAACCTGGAGTATGCTCTCTTAATCCTCTTAGCAGTGAAGTCTTTTCTAAAACGCAGGACTTTAAAGAAGGTTTTGACCAACTCTTTCACCAAAATTCCTTAGTATAAGAACAAACACACTGTTCCCACAATAGAGAGTATACGCAATATGAGAATACACCATGTGAGGTCAGATGTGTGTGTAAAGGGCCATCAAAACACAGCTGATTTACAGCAATCTAAGCAAGGCGCTTTCAAGGCAAGTGAGAAGCAGAAGCAGTTTGCCATTGCCTCCTTCTGCAGAGTCCTCCTTGGCGATTTCCCAAGTACTGACCCTCTTCGCTTCCAAGATCTGAAAAGGTTGGGCTATACCATGCAGCCTTTCCTGCCATGAGGTCATGTATGTGAGAAATATGCTGCATTTTTAATGGTACTTGTTGATCCATAGTTAAATTTAGCATTTGACATTCAGATTGTGATAGCCCTTGATTGTCTACATGCTGTAGTCACCATTAGGTGCTAAATGCTTGCTATTTGGTATATAAAAAGTCTAACCTTTCCCGATTTCTTTTGGCAAGTTTATCATTCATTTCCATAATCATGCAAACAAACCTGCTCTCTGGGACTTTGTTTACAGAATGTAAATTATGCAGCAAGGCTGGAGAGATAATGTTATGGCACTTTTAAACATAATTGCTGTCAGTCATCCCAGGACAGTTTCAGCTAGGTTAGTGCATGGATCCAAAACATTCGTCCCTCCCTGCCTTGAGAAAAGCACCATCTTTGCTTGCCTTCTTTCTTTCCAAAGTCTGTGTGTGTTTAGAGCGGGTGGGGGGAGATCAGTGCTGCTTTTCACTGTCATTGCCAATAACCTACTTGGCCAGTACCAGGACTACAGAAAGTGCATGATGGTTGCTTAGCAATAATAAGAGTCCCAAATGCATCCTGATGAAGTTGAACTTTCCACAAACAAGAAGATGATGACTCAGCAGTCCCACATCCATCCAGATGATGTGGGACTTTCCATAAAGAGGTGAGTCAGTAACTAATTTCAATATCTATTTCTGGCTTCAGGCTCAAGGGGTTCCCACATAATGCCACCCCTGCACTTCTGTCTCTTCTTAGACCAGATATGGAGTCCTTAGAGAGGCAGAATTAGAATTAGAATTGGTGTGTTGTGTCACAGCCCTGTGGCTGTTTGCAGGTAGTTCTTCTCTCTCTCTCTCTCTTTCACATATTTCCTGCTCTTTCTTTTCCCAGTGTAGCCTCTTGACTTCCCTCATTTCCCTCTACTTCATTATGTCCTTCTCCTCTTACTGGGACCTGGTGCTATACCTCAGAGCTTGGGAAGTTTCCTCAGTTCGCCTGGCTTTTTCATTGGGTTTTGGGAAAAGGTAAGTAACACTGGAAGGTCACTGGCTCACAGATGGCTCTTTTAACCTGAAACTATGCTTGCCAGGTTGCCTACAGTGCCTTGTGTCTAGGGTTACAAACTTTGGGTTGAGAAATTCCTGGAGGTTTATAGGTGGAACCTGGGAGTGGTGGGGTTTGGGGAAAGGAGGGACATCACTGTGGTTTAATGGCATGGAGTCCACCCTTCAAAGTAGCCATTTCATTCAGGGGAACTGATCTCTATAGCTTGGCTATCAGTTGTAATTCTGAGAGATTCCTAGGCCCCACCTGGGGGTTTTGCAACTCCTCTCAGATCTGGGCTCCACATGCACTGGAAGGATAAAAACAGGGTGGGAATAATGTTAGGGTGGCTGGCTCTGGATTGGGAAATACCTGGTGATTTGGGGGGTGGAGCTTGAGAAGGGTGTGGATTAAGGAGGGGGGAAGAAGAAGAAGAAGAAGAAGAAGAAGAAGAAGAAGAAGAAGAAGAAGAAGAAGAAGAAGAAGAAGAAGATGATGATGATGATATTGGATTTCTATCCCGCCCTCCACTCCGAAGAGTCTCAGAGCGGCTCACAATCTCCTTTACCTTCCTCTCCCACAACAGACACCCTGTGAGGTGGGTGGGGCTGGAGAGGGCTCTCACAGCAGCTGCCCTTTCAAGGACAACCTCTGCCAGAGCTATGCTGACCCAAGGCCATCTCAGCAGGTGCAAGTGGAGGAGTGGGGAATCAAACCCGGTTCTCCCAGATAAGAGTCCGCACACTTAACCACTACACCAAACTGGCTTCTATAGGGACTTCTATGTGGTATAATGCCATAGAGTTCACCTTCCAAAGTGGCCATTTTATCCAGGTGAACTGATCTCTGTCACCTGGGGACCAGTTGTAATGGCAGAAGTTCTGCAGCCACCACCTTGAGAATGGCAACCCTAGCTGAGGAACAGCATTGCCCAATGATGTTTTCTCACTCTCCACCTCCAAATGCCTGTGGTTCTGGTAGGATTCTCTGCTTCGATGCTATTTCTATTACATTTGGAGCCTTTTGCCCAGTGGTTGCTTTTGTGTGTTTGCCAGTTGGCTTCTTTGTCCTGGAGAAAATATGGACTTTCCCCTCATAGGAAACAATGTAGATATGATTTCACCCACTTCCCTCCCTCAGAGGCAGAATTTTCCCTCCCCTTTTCTCTCCCTTTCTGACTGAACAGCCCTTTTTATCTAGTTTCTTCCTCTCAGTCACAGTCATTGATTCTCTCTTGACATCTTCCCAGTTCTCTGTCCAAGTTAAACTGCTCCCAGCTAGGGCTAAACACAAACCCTATCAGCATCCAACTTTTCTCAATCAGGGCTTCACTCAGTCAGGGCTTCACTCAATCAGGGCTTCAATCAGGGCTTCACTTCAGACTGAGTTCCTCTCAGCATTCAGTTCTGAAGTCTCTCTCTGCTTAACTCATGTTAACTAATCAAATCCCTTTAAGCAGCCTGTCACTCAAGGCTCTCTGTCTCTGTGAGGCATTAACCCTTCACAGTCCATTACCTGTTTACACAGCACTTATGTTATTTTAAAGGGCAGTCTGTCGCAGCAGATTAGAAGGACTGCTAGGGACACCTTGTTCAGAGTCCTACAGGTAATGGACCCCTTGATCCAGTTCACTTTAAATAGGGGTGGGGGAGTCTTTAGTGTGCAATTTACTTGAAGAAGCAATTCCACCCTCCCTAAAGAGTCCCCATAGGGAATAATGAACCCTCTGGAATTAAAAAGAAATCCAAATGCCAGAACAGTATTGAGGAATTGAGTAATCCAGAATTCCAGTATGAAAACTGTTCCTGAAATGCAACCCTCCCTCCTTTTTTTCAAATGCACATCCCTAGGCTGTTGGGTTTTCTAAGCTGCTTCTGTCCACTCTGCAGGGTCTCAAACAAATTCCTAGTCCTTGTTACTTAGACACTTCTCTTGAAAACATCAGAGGCTAGAACCTAGGACTTTATATAGATTGATTGATTTGTGGTTGGGTTTATATCTCACCCTCCCTGCAAGCATGCTCAGAGTAAATCACAACAGATTAAAATACACAACACACCTAGAAATAAATGCAATGCAAATACAAATTCATACAAGTTAAAATCCTTTATGCATGCAAAGCACTGAGTCACATCCAGTCCCAAACATGAAAGAGTATGCAACAAAGGATGATTTGGATCTCTCCCAATTGTGACTCTCACTCTCCTCAGCAACTTGCTGATTCCAATAAGATGGTGCTTATAAGAGAGCTACATAATGCCTCTACAACAGGTGTGTCACAAAAAGTGAAAGCTGCCTTAGGGTTGTATTACAAACTTGAACTGGAATATTTCCAGTTCAGTTCAGATCTTTCTTGGCATAAGAGCAATAATGATTCACAATCAAAAGTAAGTACAAAGAACAATAGTAAGAACAATATAGTAATATTGTTCTTACTATATAGAAGTATAGTAAGAACAATACATAAACAATACATTTAAATAGCAGCCAATAATATTAATCAAGAGTAGACACCCAGCAATTAAAATACATTAGTATGCCTAGATTTAATTTTCTAGGCTTCTACTAAGAAGTTCGCAACACATGTAGTAATGTGGGGATTAACATCTTCTAAAAGGTAGGATAGAATTTTCCTTTTAGTAAATACATTGTGTTGGAGATATTCAGCTAAAAATTGTCTACGTTGTGAGGCCAGAAGAGGACATTCTAAAATAATATGGGATATAGAATCAAGGACTCCTAATTCACATGGACATGATCTATTTTATTAAGCTGGAATATTTAAAATAAGAAGGAAAGGTAGTTTTCCTAGGAAATCAATCTCACAATTGTGTCCATGAATTTTAATGGATTTCTAACCTCCCTCCTCCACGACAGTATCCCTCAGTGAAGGTATCATCCCTCCAAAATTCAAAAAAGGAGCAAATATTCCTATGCAATTGTCAATAAAATTAATCTTATAGAGTGGGCAAGTGGAGGCATGAATAGCTTCTGAGTGCCATTTTCACTCCTTTTTCTGGGATCTTTAGATGGGGCAGGGTGAGTTTCTTTTTCATCCAGTATAGAGCTAGCAGGCACAGGGATATCATTTATTTATTTACTTCATTTACCTCTCTTGTTGAGATTGCAGGATATTACACAATATAAAAATCCAATCAGACAGCTTAAGGCATCCAATAAGCAATGCAATAGGACCAATATTACAGAACTGGAAAGCAGTGTTAGTAAAAAAAAGAAAGGCATGGCATGCTCTAGTGAAGAAATGGATTACAAAAGTAGAAGATCATGCAGTAAATTAAGGTGATACAGTGAACATTGCAACATACTGCAATCCTATTCTGAAATGAAAGTCACTTCTTGAGTTGTTCCATTAATATGCTACAGTTCTAGTCCCTTTGTAAGAATGCCCTCCTGAAAGTTTCTGTTTTGTACATTCTGCAAAATGGTAGAAGTATGGAGGCCTTCCAGACTTCCTTTCCATTCCACAAGGTGGGAGCTATAACAGAGAATGTGCATGAATGGGCAGTTGCTTACCTTACCTGTTTGCAGAAAGCTTTGCTCAGATAAGTGGAGCTGTTGTGGAGGAGCATAATAGGGCAGGCATTCCTTTAGGTATGAGGATTCGAAACCATTAAGGGCTTTGTAGATGAAATCTAGAACCTTGAATTGAACCCAGTAAGTGATCAGTAGCTAATTCAGTGACTGCAAAACAGGTTTGACATGTTATGTTCCACCATTTCACATACCATAATTTTCCTTGCTCATGCAAACTCAAGATCTGCTTATAGAGAATCAGACAACTTTCCATCAAACCAGTTAATTGGTGCAATGACTGGTGAAAATGGAAACACAATGCACAGAAATTCAAACTCTGTGTGTAATCTTCTTTTGTTGGAAGATGGACTAACAGTTCTGGATGGATGGCATCCTTGTCAGGCACATATCAGCTACATTGTTTTCTCTCCCCACCTTACCACCCCCTTTCTGCAGATGGCAAAGTTCCTGTAAGAGCAGAACATTTGTGACTTCTTCCGAATGTCAGACACATGTCAGAAAAAAATTCTGTTTCAATTTGGAAGATTTATTATATTTATGAATGGGCTTTATATTGAATGTTCAGTGGTAAATTTCTAACTGCACATCTATCCTTCCTATGAGGATATGTGCTATGTATTCCAAAGGTAGAGATGGCTCTCCTAGCTTCATATTGTACGAGCACAGTGGATGTCAAATATTCCAGATGCCAAAAAGACTACTTTTTAAAAAAAATGGTTCTGGATAAATCAAACCCAGATTTTTTTTTTGAAGGCCCAATCCATACTTATTTAAATGCAATGAAAAGACCTACATGCATTTCTGCTGAGTTTAGGTTGAGTTGTAAAGCAGCAGATGTTTCTCACACCTGTTTATCCCATCTGTCACAGTTCTTATGGATAGAATCCTTCTTTGCTGGCTGTTGCTGTGAGCTGTTTCACATTCCTTGGAGAAAAGGGCCTTGGAGGCTGGGCAAAAAGAGACAGAGAGAGAGAAGTGCAATTAACATATATCTACTGGAGGCATTTTATGATAATTTCTTAATGAGACCAAGTGGAAGTGCTCAAAGGATGCTGATTCCAAGCAAATGGGGACAAATGGGGAACAGACAGTTCAGCTCCGAATATGCCCTGGTATATCATATTTTAATATTTATATATGTAAGTTATGCAAAGCACTACATATCCATCTGAGTTATCCTTACAACAGGCATATATAGTAGACTGATACTAGTATTCACATACTACAGAAGGACTGAGGGTTATAGGATTTGGCTTCCATAGGCCTCCCTAATGAATCCAGGGCTGAGGTGAGATTTTGACTGTCTTTCTCCTGAGCATCTCAGGACCAAAGCACACAGTTCCAAAGATCTGGGAGCACTTCAATGAGAGGGGATGGCAATTTCTACCAATTCCCTCCTCTTACTGAAATGCATTGAAGTTCTTCCTTCCCAGATTTTGTTACTGAGGTTCAGTGGGCCCTCAAGAAGACCACAGGGAGTCTTCACTCCCATGAGGCATTCAGTGAGAGAAAACTGAAGTATATTTGAGTATTTGGAATGTGTGGTTGGACACCAGCCCTCAACTTCCTGTATGCATGTTATGAGCCTTTGGGATGGTCTGATGGTTCAGTGTACACATTGTTTAATCATATGCATACTTAACACAGGATTGGTCACCCCAAGGAAATGGAGGTGGAGTTTTTCTTTTTTTAAAAAGAAGAAGATTTTGGATTTATATCCCACCCTATACTCTGAATATCAGAGTCTCAGAGTAGTTACAATCTCCTCTACCTTCCCCCCCACAACAAACACCCTGTGAGGTAGGTGGGAGTGAGAGTGCTTTTACAGCAGCTGCCCTTTCAAGGACAGCTTCTATGAAAGCTATGGCTGACCCAAGGCCATCTCAGCAGGTGCAAGTGGAGGAGTGGGGAATCAAACCCGGTTCGCCCAGATAAGAGTCCACGTGCTTAACCACTACACCAAAATGGCTCTCAAGAATAATATGAACTTTTGTTAAGAAATTTATGCGACTTCAACAATGGTTGTTGTGAAAACAATAATTTGATACTATCAGTTCATAGAGAGGGGAGTTCTGCTTTTGGGCAGTGCTTTCCCTAATCCACTACTGGGACAATTTCTACCAATTCCCTCCTCTTAGTGAAGCTCATTGAAGTTCTCCCCTCCCCAGTTTTATTACTGGGGTTCAATGGACCCTCAAGAACACCATAGGGTGCAAATTGGAGGCTCTGCTCATCCATTTTAATGTATTTATTTCATTAGATTTATGATATCCCATCCTACTAGTTGGCTCAGGGCAGTTACAACTTATAGAAAAATGTAATAAGCATGAGAACATATAATCTAAAAAATGAGATTTAAAACAGAACTAGTTGGCAACTAGAACAAACAACTTCAGGTAGTCATTGTTCCTCATGCAAGATGTTAGATTAGAGCATCTTATTTCTACAGTCTTGGAAACAGAATAACATAAACTAAACTAAACTAAAGCAGGTGCTGCGAGCATGGGAGGACGATATGGATGAGCATCTGCCGCCTCAACCCAAAGGTCTAGCAAAATGACTCTGTTTTACAGGCCCTGCAGAACTGTAAAAGGTCCCACAGGGCCCTGATCTCAGATGGAAGCATGTTCCACCAGGCCGGGGCCAGGGCAGAAAAGGCCCTGGCCAAGGCTAAGTGTCATCTTTTGAGCCAGGGACTGCCAGGAGATGTTAGCCTGCAGACAGTAGGCCTCTCTGGGGTACATACAGGGAAATATGATCCTGTAGATATGCTGGTCCCTGGCTGCATAGGGCTTTGAAGGTTAGCACCTTGAACAAGATTCAATATTCCGTTAGCAGCCAGTAGCACTAGCTGAATGCGCGCCCACACAGATGTCACCATCAGCAACCACGCCATCACATTCTGCACTAGCTGCAGTTTCTGGGTCAGGTTCAAGGGCAGCCCTACCTGGAAGTGACCATTGTATAGATCACTGTAGCTAAATCCTGGGAGATGAGATTAAGAACCAGTTAGCTGATCAGCTGGAGGTGATAAAAGGCTGACGAGGCAACAGTGGTGACCTGGACCTCCATTGAATGAGGCATTCAAAATTACTCTGAGTCTCTTCACCCTTGGCACTGGCATCAACAGAGACGCACCAAACATTGAGAGCCGGCCAAGCATTGGGAACTGGATAATTATCTCCAGTTTTAATCTGATTGTGTGAAACCACTTCAAAGATGACAATATACAGATTGAAATCCGTGAATGTAAAGGGGGAGGCACACATGAGCCTGCTGGCACAGCCCCTTGCCTATGCTCATGAACCCATAACTTGTGCAGAAAGTGGGCATGTACATGCTTTCTCCCCATGATATGGAACATTTTTTTAAAGAGCAACATTTCTAGTCATAAAGATGATGTGCCCATATGCAGACTTCGTATATACATTCATGAGCCAGAAATTGCATTTAAGCAGCAGGTGGACCCATGCTGTTCATGCCTTCTTCCCATCAACATACATTAATTCCAATGCATGCAATGTCATGTGTAGAGCACTACTGGATATCTGTCTTGAGCTGACTGGAGAAAAAATAAGTTCACTTTGGTCACATATGAAGACATTTCAGAACTGTGGACTTAAAGGAATTATGACAACATCTCTATAACACAGTTAAGCAAACACGGTGGAAGTCAACAGAATGAAACTTCCTTATGTGATGTTAGCACTTCTTTTTTTAATTGAGCAGCAGATGGGGGCTTCAGTTAGAAAACCATTGATCCTCCTTTCTTTTGCATTTGTATTCATTTATTTTTTGCATGACCAAAGTCACACTGAGTTAATTCTAATTGCTATTGATCATTTTAGATGGTAAAGGAAAATAAGAGAAAGCAGGCATGTCAGGACTGGTACCCAAGTAGAGAAACAGCTGGAAACAACAGATACTTTTCTAATGCAATGCAAAACACAGCAAGAGGCTGTGTACTGAATAAGCAAACTCTGCTGCACCTTGTTGTAGAACAAGCAGAATGTTTCACTTGCATTAATACATTATAAGCTAAAAGAAAACATTTTACTTTTACACAGCTGGATCCTAACTCCTCTTCTGCTCAAGCAGATCACATTTCAGTTCACATTAGAATGGGGGATATCTGCTGACTCCCTCCTCCCACTACTCCACATTGTACCCCAAATTGTCCCCTAGGGTCCACTGTAGGCTTCCCAAATCCCCCGCCTGGGCGGGGGACCCCCGATTTGGAGCCTCCTCCCCCCGCTTGGCAAAAATCCAGAAAGCGGGAGGAATGGCGGTCCTTTCCACGCAGCCTAGAACCCAGCAGCTTCTCCTCTCCCCTTCCCACCGATCCCTGATGCTTCTCCTCCTCCCTTCCCTTCCCTTCTCACCTCCGATCGCAGCAGCTTCTCCTTGCCCCTCCCCTTCCCACCCAGCTCCATCGCAGCAGCCGGAGCTTTCCCAGGCTGCTTCCTGCCCCGCCCCAAAGGACCATGTGCCTTTGCACAGAGCTTTCCCAGGCTGCTTCCTGCCCCGCCACAAAGGACCATGTGCCTTTGCACAGAGCTTTCCCAAGCTGCTTCCTGCCCCACCCCAAAGGACCATGTGCCTTTGCACCTCCGGAGGTGGTGAAAGGCTTCAACTTTCTGTGTCTGTGTCTTTGTTGCTGTGAAGAAGCTGGCTGGTGAGTAGAGAGCCAATCCCCTACATCAGATTTGCGAGAAGCGGGGGGGTGGGGGTGGGGTGGAGGAGAAGGAAATGTCTTCATTATTCCCTATGTGGAATATTTCTCATAGGGTATAATGGGGAATTGATCTGGAGGTTTCAGGGGCTCTGGGGGAGCTATGTTTTGAGGTAGAGGCACCAAATTTTCAGTATAGTATCTAGTGCCTCTCCCCAAAATACCCTCCATGTTTCAAAACGATTGGACCAGGGGGTCCAGTTCTATGAGCCCCAAAAGAAGGTGCCCCTATCCTTCATTATTTCCTATGGAAGAAAGACATTTAAAAAGGTGTGCTGTCCCTTTAAATGTGATGACCAGAACTCCCTTGGAGTTCAATTATGCTTGTCACACCCTTGTTCCTGGCTCCACCCCAATGCCTCCTGGCTCCACCCCAAAGTCTCATGGCTCCACCCCCAAAGTCCCCAGATATTTCTTGAATTGGACTTGGCAACCCTAGTCCACTGACCCCTTTGTGCTTCACTTTGAGGGGGTTCTAGGGAAGCTTAGTGGCCTCTATTGAAGCCAGTCTTCCCTCCCATGTCCAGGGTTTTGCCAATTGTGGCTGCCAGTGAGAACAAGGGCAAGATGATGTGATGAAGCAGTGAGGCCTATAAGAAAAGCTGTGGAGAGCTGATACACAAAAGCACAGGCATAATCATGGTATTGCAGATTATAGCTGAGCAGCTGAAATGGCAGTGAGGCAGGTCAGACTCATTGCAGGTATTTGCATTAGGAATACCTGTCCAGAGACTGTGCTCCCCATGAGTTGTTATGGGTTCAGGTTTTTTGAGGGAAATGACTTGCTGATACTTTGATGACCCTTCCAGTGAAAATGCAGAAGTGACATCACTCCCCCCAACACTCTAGGAATCTCCCATATTATTTATTATGGGTAAATGCCATAGAGATCTGATCAGTTCCTTGGGCATCATGATGGAAGGAAGTTGGAGATCCTGGGATAAAAGGCTGACGAGGCAACATGTAGATCCTCATGTAGAAGTGTTGTCAAAATGTCAGTGGCATTGCCCTCATTTTCCTCACATAGTTCTCTTGAGTGTTTGCTAGGGTTGCCAGGCAGTGCCATAGAGTACTATAGAGTTTCCAGCAGTTCCCAAAAGGGAAAATTCACATGGGCATCTCTAAAGCAGCTCTTTGGATTCTGGTTTAAATCTACAATGCCAGGAGGAAACAATTATGTTGCTAGTGTCCCCCACACCCATAAAACCACTAAATTGGACATCTGGCCTAAATCTACAATATCAGGAGGGAAACAATTAAGTTGATAGTGTCCCCCACACCCATAAAACCACTAAATTGGACAAGGAGGATGACACCTTTCCTCACTCATGCTGGTGATCAGTTTTGTATTTGGCATTTTAAATTTTTATTTCACCTAGTTTTCCTAAGTCTAGACATTAAAGAAGATTAATGGCATATGATTGGAGTCAGGGCTCCTGACTTCCATATTCTCACAAATACCCAGGGGTTCCATTTGTTTGGTAGTGCTCTCTGCACGCAGACAGCCTGCGCTAAGCATTTTATTGAATTTGTAGTCAAGATGCCATTGCAATAATTATCATTTGTGTAATCTGCCTTCAGGGACAAAATTTGTTAGCCAAATCTCTTCCTTTCCCCCCATCTTCCTTCCCTATTAGTAAAATCAAACATCTCCGAATGAAAAAGCAAGCTGGAGCTAAATTATGCCGGAATTTCTGATGCTTTCATTTAGAGCTATTTTAGTACTCTCTGGCACTGAATATCTTAAAAAGAGCACACAAGAAAAACACTATGGGGATTCCTGCTAGCTACTGTGATGTTCACATGTGAAAGAAGAGAATAATAAAGAAGAAACAACTATCAGCTATAAAAGTAAATCTGAAAGGCTAGATGATAAATGACTGACATTCAAATAGTGGGCAGAAATTCACTTGCACCACAAAAGTCAAGCATCAGTTCTTTGCGGTCATCAGCAGGATTTTAATGATAAATGCCAGCTTTTGTATGAGTAGTAAGTGGCAGATCACATATTTTCCATAGCGAACCATTCTCTAAAATCCAGACAAGGAAAAAAAATTAAATCATGTAGATTTCATGGGGGAAAGTTTAAAGTGATGGAGTAGGTTGATTGTAAAAGACTGGTCTTGGACATATTCCAGCTTAATACTGGTGTATTTCAAGAGCATGGTCACTTCCTTATATCTAGTAGAAGCCAGAGATCAGAATTTATTTTATTTATTTATTTTAGTAAATTTTTATTCCACCCATTCCCCGTAGGGCTCAGGGCAGAGTACAACATATAATAAAACAATAAAATACAATGAAATATTTTAAAACAGACAAACAGCACTCAGATTACCATGACATCACATATTACCCAGCCTAGTCATCATGATATCTCATAGGGATGGCAGTTTTTTTTTCCATTTCCTAGCACAGATGACAGTGCTGGCTGAGAAGGCCAACCAGATCAAGAATAGACGCCTGCAGCCTCAGCTAAAAGCCTGGCGGAACAGCTCCGTTTTACAGGCCCTACGGAAGGCTAATAAGCCAGGTAGGGCCCTGATCTCAATAGGGAGCTGATTCCACCAGGTTGGGGAGCTGATTCCACCTAGTTGAGGTTGAGGTGAGGCGGGCATCTCTTGGGCTTGGGAGGCTGAACGTGACGACCTCCTGGGCATATATGGAAAGAGATGGTCCCACAGGTATGTTGGTCCCAGGCTGCGTAAGGCTTTAAATGTTAGCACTAGAACCTTGAAGCAGTACTTTATGGGCAGCCAGTGCAGACTGCGGAGCACCAGCCAAATGCCCACCCGTAAAGATGGTGCAGTCAGCAGGCGAGCCGCTGCATTCTGCACCTGCTGCAGTTTCCGAATCAGTCTCAAGGGTAAGTCAGCGTAGAGCGAGTTACAGTAGTCTAGTCTGGAAGTGACTATTGCATGGATCACTGTAGCCAGGTCCTGGGGCAATAGATATGGTGCTACCTGCCTGATCTGCCAAATATAACAAAAGACAGACCTGGCAACCATCGTGATCTGGGCCTCCATGGAAAGGGAGGCATTCAAGGTCACTCCCAAGCTCTTCACCTGTTGGGCTGGCACCAATGTGGCACTGTCCAATGCTGGGAGCTGGATGCCCATACCCATCCCACCCCGACTCAGGTACAGGACCTCCGTCTTAGCTGGATTCAGCTTCATCCTGCTCTGTTGTAACCACCCAGCCACGGTTCCCAATGCCTCAGACAACTGGTCATGGGCGGTGACTGGCTGGCCACCCATCAGCAGATAAAGCTAGGTTTCATCAGTGTACTGGTGGCAACCCAGCCCAAAACCACAGGCAATCTGGGCAAGGGGGCGCATATAGATGTTAAATAATATTGGTGAGAGAAAGGCTCCCTGCGGCACTCCACATATTTTGGATCATAACTTTATTTATGTGGAGTCTGGAGAAATCCATACCTGCACTGCAACTATGTGGGCATCCGCCTTGCTAGAAGATCATTTGTTTCATTTTGTCAGCTGACCTACTGAAGCATCATGAGAGTCGACTTTGAGTACTGAGGAAGACCATGGCATCTGTGCCCTGTTGTTGGCTCTCCAGAGTAACTGGTTGGACACTGTGTGAAACAGGATGTTAGACTAGATGGTCCACTAGTCTGATTCATAAGGACTCTTCCTATGCTCCTATGTATGGTCAAAGATCAAAAGGACTGTGGAACAAACAATGGCTCAAGGTGGGTTACAATATTATTTAAAAGCACAGTAAGCAAATACTCAGGCAACTCAGGCATATTCTTAATGTTATTCTGAAAAAAACCCAGACCATCAATCAACCAGCACTTCACCAAAATCCCCATTTGGATAACTTGGCTTTGTACATCCTCTGAAAAACAAGTAACACCAGTCTCTTTTCTAATATCATTTGGAAGGTCATTCTATCACATAGGGGCCATTACTGAAAAAAGCTCCAGAATGAGCAGTTAGTGTCCTAAGCTGGCTGCAAGATGGAACATTTAATAAACCTTGGTCAGTAGAGTGGAATTGTTGCAGCAGAGCATAACTGTTTTTGATCTCTCTGTCACATAACTGAGCTTCCATTTGGCTGGTCATGCAATAGCCATGTTGGGATTCACTTCACCGTGCTACTGAATGGAGTCTATGGCTCAGTGACAGAGCATTAGTTTTATATACAGAAGGTCCTGTGCTCAGTTCCCAGTTCCTCTAGTTAAAAGGATCAGGTAGTAGAGTAAAGCCCTAGAGAACTGCTACCAGTCAGAGTAGGCAATACTGACCTTGAGAGGCACCTGGCTTAACATGCCCTTAGATTGTTGTTCTATCAACATGGCCAGCGCGTGGGAGTAGGCAAGGCAGGCAGCCACCAGGGGCACCACCTCACCTGTGGAGCACCTTTGGGTGCCCCTCCCCCGCATCGCCGCTCTCAACTTCCTGGGTCATAGACCTGGGAAGCTGAGAGTGGCAGGATGGCACATCAGCATGTGCTCTTCTCCAAGTCAGGCTTCTCTTGTGAGGGAAGCCCGACTTAGAGGAGAACGCCACCGCAGTGTGGTCTCCAAGTTGCTCCGTACCTCCAAGAGTGCACCGCAAAGGCCCAACTCAGCCGGAGCCTGTCCAGCCCTCTTTCCATGCTGCCACTACTCCTCTCTCCACAGGTGGTGAGGATGGCAGTCAGGCAGGCATGGGTATGGGGGTGCTGGGCAGGTGCTGGTCTGGGGCGCCAGAGGCCCTAGCTCTGGGCCTGTCTATCAAGGTCAATATTGTGTACTCTGATTGCTAGCAGCTCTTCAGAACCTCTGTCAGAGGTCTTTCATATCACTTGCTACCCAATCCTTTTATAACTGGAGATTCTATGGATTGAATTTGGGACCTTCTGTATGCAATGCTCAACGATTGATCCATGGACCCACCCCAGAAGTTAATTGCATAATATAGCTTCATGTGTGAAGCTTTTTTGCCTGCTTGATCCTTCTGTGGCCGTAGGATGGTAGCAGTGTTGAGAAGGAAGAGCAGCTGTAGTCATCTCTCTGCATTGCCATACCATGGACCCAGAGAGAGGAAGAGCATACGCGTGTGACTGAGTGAACAGGGAGTAACTTTTGGAGCCCGTTTGGTGTAGTGGTTGAGCAGTAGACTCTAATCTGGAGAGCTGGGTTTGATTCCCCACTCCTCCACATAAAGCCAGCTGGGTGACCTTGGGCCAGTCACAGTTCTCTCAGAGCTTTCTCAGCCCCACTGACCTCACAAGCAAGAGGAAGGGAAGGCAATTGTAAGCTGCTCTGAGACTCCTTAGTGTAGTGAAAAGTGGGGTATAAAACCAACTCTCCTTCTCTCCTTCTTGTCACCTTCTGGTTGTCTCTGTCCATTTTCAATAGGCAGGGGTATGGAGGAGCAAGATCAGCAGACACTGCATGCTGCAGTCCCATTGGGTCCATAGAGAAGCAAAGAGTAGCCAGAGGGGTGGATTTTTTTTTTTAAAAGGATGAGTCCAGAAAAGGGCTGCAGGTGGCAATGAGGAAGCTGAGAAGCTCCATCCAGCAATTATGTTGGAGTGCCACTGGTAGGAGTCCCTGTTGATATGAGGAAGAAGACTGCAGATTAATACCCCACCCTTCTCTCTGAATCAGAGACTCAGAGCAGCTTAGAATCTCCTCTATCTTCTCCCCCCACAACAGACACCCTGTGAAGTGTGTGGGGGTGAGAGGGCTCTCACAGCAGCTACCCTTTCAAGGACAACTCCTGCGATAGCTATGGCTGACCCAAGGCCATTCCAGCAGGTGCAGGTGGAGGAGTGGGGAATCAAACCCGGTTCTCCCAGATAAGAGTCTGCACACTTAACCACCACACCAAACTGGCTCCCCTGCCATGTTTTATGACAGGTCTGATATTGCTGACCTCTGATTCCCTGCGTCATTACCATGCTATGTTGTCATTAGCATATAGGTCAGAAAAAAAACAGAGAGAGCATTTCAGAAGTATGTCCCTGCCATTTATGAGTTTTATTATAAGAATGTAAGAAGGACCCTGCTGGATCAGATCCATGGGCCATCTAGTCCTGATAGAAGCCCATGGAGGCTGCTTCTCTCCCATTCCTGCAGAGTATGTCAAAGCCTGTTCACTTTCTGAATATATATTTTTAAAGTACTTATAATTGCTAATAAGAAAACCAGATGCAAGGATCAAGCTGGCAATGATTCTTATCATTTTCATTTAAAGACAGGAAACAATTTTACTTTGGGAAGAAGCCAATTTCAGCTTGATTGAACGTCAATAGCTTGAGGGGGGGACCCAATCAAAACCTATTTGGTCCAGCTGAGGTGGAGAAGTTGCTTCTGTGTCACTGTCCCATATTGCTTTAGCAGATTACAGACACAGAGACCAATCCTAAGGAGCAGGACTCATTTTGGGCAGGAGCTCACAGGAACAGAGCTGCAGAACCTCTAAATTATATTGTGTTCTTTCATTCTTAAACCCACCCCACCCCACCCCCCCACTCCCCAAAAAAACAACCTTGCTTCTCGGTTCCATTGTTCAAACCCTCTGTGAGAATTTTGCTGAACTCCAAGATTTGACAAACTTTCTAATATTTCCCCCCACAAAAAATGGAAAAATAACCAAAACATGTAAAGCAGACAGATGGAAATCTTCATTATGCCACTGTTGCCACGTAGGAGAAAGTAATTTAAGAAGTAAGGTTTTATTATGACAATTATAATTCAAGAAGCATTTTAAGGTAGATGCTGAGCAGATATAATTTTGTACACCTTCTGGTGATGTCAGGGGTGTGTGGAATATGCAATGCAAATGAGTTGTGCTAATGAGCTCTGGCACCTCTTTTTCTATGAAATGACCCTTGCTAAGGAGGCTTGCTTAGAAGCAAGTCTCATTTTATTCAATTGGGCTTATCCCCAGGGCTCAGCCACAGTTACTTAGTCTTAAATATGACATCCCAAAGCTATGCTGAAGAAGGACTTTTGCCAAAGCAGTCTGTAACATCCCAGGTCTTGCAAACCAGCGTCTTACCTTTAGTACTAAGGAATCTCATTGATTTAGTAGAACCTTAAGGCTAAGCAGGTACAGAACGGTTTGCAGACCTCACCGCTGAAGGTCTGGAATCAAAGTAATGGTTTTGAAATTACAGACTTACAGGCCAGATCATGCAATATTTAAGTAACAGGAATCCCTTTGATGTCTTTCGGCGTCTGGTTGGAGTAAAGGCCACACTATGAGGCTGAATAGATCTGGGATGGGTTTCTTCTCTTTAGCATGCCATCATCCCAGTGCGTATGTGGATTTGTCACTGGTAGAAAGGATTTACAGCTGAATTTTAGAAAATGGAGCTACTAGTAGGGTTGAAGGTTCCTTTTTAGAATAAATTATTGAATAATGATAGCCTCCTTTTTTTTCTGGTGTGCATTTAATGGCTTTCCTCCAGCAGCCTGTCAGACTTAAATAATTGTCAGCAAGGGCTTACGGTTCCACGGGGAAGATCAAAGTGAGCCTGCATAATGCATAAAGCAGGCATGTTTATAAGACATCACAAACAATTCAAACAGTTGTGACTACAACACATTTTGGCCTAAGCCACAGATATGCAGTAGCTCTGAAATTAAACCTCTGGATTTCATTTGGGACGCTGATTTGCAAACAGTCTAGCACAGGTATTGGCAGGAGGAAAGTCGGTTTCAGCTTTACTGGAGGTGGAACAGGCTTCCTCAAGAGGTGGTGGGCTCTCCTTCTTTGGAGGTTTTTAAACATGGGGCTAGATGACCATCTGACAGGAATGGTGATTCTGTGAACTTAGGCAAGTCGTGAGAGGGAGGGCAGGAAGGGCTGCACCAGTGCTTAGTTCTCGTGGCTCTTTCATACATGCCCAGGAAATTGCTGATCGCCACTTTGGGGTCAGGAAGTAATTTTTCTCCAGGACAATATTGGAGGTTTTTGGCATCTTCTGGGCATGGAGCAGGGGTCACTGGGGGTGTGGGGGGAGGTATTTGTGAATTTCCTGCATTGTGCAGGGGGTTGGACTAGATAACCTTGAGGTCTCTTCCAACTCTATGATTCTAATCTATGATTTCATTTCAAACAGAGTGGACAGCTTCTGTATTTTTGAAGTCTTCTCTGTACTCGAAACAGTGTCCTCGGGAGTGGGAAGGGTAAACTCCATAGCAAATTTGGTACCATATGGCAGTAATGAGTTATGAAGTACATTCATTCAGGAGTTGCATATCACCTACAGATATATCAACGCATTATATACAGATGCTCGCAAATAGATGTAACATTAAAATGTGGAAGGCCTATTCAGAAATTCTAAATGCCTACTAAAACTGTAGCAGCCTTAATAGCCCTGTCCAGTCTAAGCTTGTAAGAATGTGGAAGCTAAGGAGGGTTGGCTATGGTTAGTATTTGAATGAGAGACCACCAAGGAAGACTAAAGTTGCTGTGCAGAGGAAAGCAATAGTAAACCATGTTTTCTCAGCTGTTGCCTTGAAAACTCCTTAAAGAATCATGGCTGTGACATGATGATGTATTATTTCTATTATTATTATGAATTGTCACAAATATTTGACTGGTTGAATGGTGTTTTGCAATTCAAGATCTAGCCAGTTTCTGAGAATTGCAGAGATATTGTCACAGGATTCTTGATGTTCCAAGCAACACTGTTTTCTGGAGCTGAGCTGGTGTCATTTGCACAATGCCCAGAATGTTTGGGTGTTTCTTGAGGCTTCTAGGCACTTAGGGGGTTCAAGTTATGACCTCCCCTCCCAAGAAGATGCCCCATGAAAAGAGCTTTTTGGAGAAATAGTGTTCCATCATTACATTGTGGCTAATAGCCACTGATGGACCTCTGTTTCATATGTTCATCCAGTCCTCTCTTGAAACTATCTATGCTTGTAGTCGGCACCACTTTCCATGGCAGTGAATTCTATGTGTTGATTACTCTTTGGGTGAAGAACCAATTCTTTTTATTTGTTCTACACTACTGGACTTTTCCAGTTTCTATAACACTCAAAATCAGGTTTCTTTTTTTTTTAAATAAGTCATAGGCAAAATTTCTTCAAGAACTTTGTAACAATTTGGTAAGATTAGTGGCCAGAAAACATTTAATTTTTTTTGGGGGGGGGTACTACATCTAAACCCCAGTTCTGTGCACAAAGAAATTGTGATATTACTTCCTAAGAAAGTATTTTTGACATATTGGGAAACTTTACAGAACAAATAAACATGAAAAGGATGGGAGAGGCTTACCAGGCAATTGCCGGAGGCTTTGCAGTAATTTTCAATTCATATGCATGGGTCCCAGGACGAAGCATAAATATATTTATTGCAAAATAATGTAATATGTATTTATTGCTAGCAAAACATGTGATTTAATGCTTCATGCTATGATGGAAGTGTGGAAAGCAGATTGCTCAGCAAATTCTTCAGGTTGCTTTATTCCCACTTTGAGTACCAAGAGCAGGGAAGAAAGAAAAGAGAATAATAATAATAAAAAAATGTCTGAATTACAAATTATGGTTTAATCCCAACAGCAGGGTTTATTTGCTCACAACAAATCCCTTCCCCAGCCCCTCAAAAAAGCCAATTATCAGCAAAGATTCCCTCTAGTGACAGTCATTACGAGATAGACACAAGCCAGAGTCTAACGTGGCTTCAGCTCAGCTCATGGGCCGCAGCTGCCTACCAGGCAATCTAAGGAGCTCTCAAACACTCCGTCTCAGATTGACCTTGTGGTAATTGAGGTTATGAAAAGGCTCTTGTTCTCTAAAATCTTGAATGAACACCTCTCCCCGAGGGAGAAAGCAGAAGAGATGTGGCTGCTGCAAGCGGGAATCCTCTGAACATCACTGAAGTCACACTAAGAAGGAAGTTCAGCTGGGTGGTGGTGGGAAGAGGTAAGGGGGATATAACAGAGTAGCAGGCTAAGATAGCATTAGGCAGACTTCACTCTGAAGGAGAATTTTTTTTTTGTTACTTTCTCCAGACTGCTGCTTATGAGTCCATTACAGGTTTCAGTGGACTCTTTAACAACTTTGGTCTGGATGTGTTGATTCAGTTTTCACCTGCCATCTCACAGGGACTCTTCTTATTCATGATGCATTCATGGTTCACAAATTGTCCCAGTGCAGATATTCTCCATGCTTCCTACACAAGAAGACAAACCCCAGCCATGTGGGAGGAGACATGGCAAATTGACACTCCATTCCCATTTTTAGGTGGGTAGCATGAGGACAAGCTAAGGCAAAGGCCCCTCTCACTTCAAAATCTACTTCATTCATCATCTCAGCAGTGCAAGAGGGAGCCACGCTAACAGCCCACAGCATTGCTATGATTTTAATTGTGAGTTTTAAATTGTTGCTTAACGTATGTTGTTATCTACCCTGAGCCCGTTCATGGGAAATGGTGGAATAAAAATCTGCTAAAAAAATTTAATTAATTAACCCCTCTATGCCATGTAAGATTCATTCAGCCTTACAATAGATGGCCTCTTTTCTCCAGGGTCGGGGACAAAGGGTGGTCATAGGGGAAGAATCATCTCGAAGGCACCCAGTGTGCCACAGGGTGCGGTTCTATCCCTGATGTTATTTAACATCTGTATGCGCTCCCTTGCCCAGATTGTCAAAAGGTATGAGCTGGGATGTCACCAACACGCAGATGACACCCAGCTCTATCTAATGATGGGTGGCCAGTCTGACTGTACCCTGGATAATCTAGACCTGGCTCTTCAAGCCGTAGCTCTTGACTCAGGCAGAGTCGGTTGAAGCTGAATCCGATGAAGACGAAGGTTCTCTATCTAGGTCAGGGTGGCCCAGGAAGGGAGATCCCTTTACCAACTCTTGATGGGGTGCCGCTGATACCGGCCCCTAAAGTCAAGAGTTTGGAAGTGCTTCTCGAGTCCTCTTTGACAGTGGAGGCACAAGTTGCAGCCACTGCCAAATCCGCCTTTTTCCATCTCCGGCGGGCTCGGCAGTTGGCCCCTTTCATGGAACACGATGACCTAGCAATGGTAATCCATCCCACAGTCACCTTGAGAATAGATCACTGTAATGCTCTCTATATGAGGCTACCCTTGACCCTGACTCGGAAACTGTAGCTAGTGCAGAATGCAGCAGCGCAGCTGTTAATGAAGCTCCCTCGATGGGAGCACATTTAGTCAGTGCTGAAAGAACTGCACTGGCTACCTATTGTGTTCTGAGTCCGTTTCAAGGTCTTAGTATTGACCTTTGAAGCCCTATATGATCGGGGACCTATCTATCTTCAGGAATGCCTTTCTCCACATGTTTCCCAGAGAGCACTGCGTTCAGGGACACAATATCTACTGTCCATCCCTGGACCAAGGGAGGCCAGGCTGTGTTCTACATGGTCCAGGGCCTTCTCAGGGCAGCACCTGAAATATGGAATGCACTCCTGGAGGCCATAAGGGCCCTGCGGAACCTCTCTCAATTCTGCAGGGCCTGTAAAACTAAGTTATTCTGACAGGCTTTTGGCACTTAAACCGGGAAGGACTGCCACCTACACTACTGAGATGTTGGAACTACTACGGGTTTAACTGTTAGTAAAGGACAATCCCGCCTAGGTAGTTATTTAACAGCACCGTAAAATGGTTTCAAAATGTTTTAATAGTGTTTATTTTTGAAGTTTGATTGTTTAATTTATATTTATTGTCTGAAATTTGAAACTGATTGTTAGCCGCCCTGAGTCCACTTGTGGAGAGGGTGGGGTATAAATTAAAGGTAATAAATAATAAATAAATAATTTTGTTTTTAAAAATGTGTTATTTAGAGGCCCCTCAAGATTTGAGTCCCTAAACTGTAGTTAGTCTGTGCATAAGTCCAGCTCTGCATGGAACCTTTCCTATACTATGCTGGTAGTGTGAGAGCTGCAGTTAATACAGTAGGAGAGGTGGGGGATGAAAATACATGTGGCAGAGGGCATTTTAAGTGGTTTTGTGTTTCTTTTTCCTCCCATCCTCAGGATGAAGTTCTTCCAACAAGGAGGACCCAGGATGTTGAGTATACGTGTTTGTGAAATCTCTCTTGTCCAGGGCTTTTTTGTAGCAGGAACTCCTTTGCATATTAGGCCACGGCCCTCTTATATAGCCAATCCTCCAAGAGCTTACAGGGCTCTTCTTACAGTGCCTACTGTAAGCTCTTGGAGAATTGGCTACGTCGGTGGTGTACATCAGCTACAAAAAAAAAAAGCCCTGCTCCTCTCTCTTCAGGTTTCACATTTAGAAGAAACTTGTAGAAATCTATGGGCAAAAAGAACTGGCTTCAAGCACGTATCAATAATGTTTTGCCCATTCATAATTCTTGCATAAACACGGACTTCTCCTCTCACTATGCAGTCTGTCATGCTTTGCTGAATCACATAATTTCTCCTAATTAGTGTAAGCAATATGGAGCTTTCCTCCTTTCCTTTTTTAGCTGGCCAAATGCCAGTAATTGCACTTTGAGTATCCTAAGTGGACATCTTATTAAATATTAATTCCGAAGCTCTTTTCTGCTCTCATGTACTTTAATTCCTGCTGTTGGCCTTTTTAGCATGCAATGGATAGTTTCACAGAGCTGAGGTCATGTTTGGTGATGTCCTCTGTTTTGGAAGGAGGCAGTCAGATGGTGTTAGTCTGCTGGGTAATCCAGAGGATTTAGCCATTATATTTCGTCTTGCCCTCTGTACACATATCTTAGAACCAAATTTCCTGCAGTGTTCTAGAAGGGTTTAAGCTCTTCATCAAAAGCAGAAAAGTTGGTTTTTCTTCTCTCAGATCACTGACTTGCTCATTTCATACATTATTTGCTTTGGCATCCTTGAAAATACTAATCAAAACTTTATCTGAAGGGCAAAGTGTTTTAACCTGATAAGTAGTTTTAGGTCTGGTTATTTTGAAGATGTTATTTATTATTTATCTTTCATCTTCCTTTGATTGATTGTAATGTCCTTTGGCTACATGCCATTGAACCTATCATGGGCTTACTGGGATTTTTGCCTTGCCCACTGCCAAAATTGTGAGTTTTCCCAATCTTGCTAAAATATGTGATGTTAAAACCTCACAAGTTCTTATAGCCAAATGTTTTGAAAATATGATTGCCAGCTCCAGGTGTAGAGATTTCCAGAGATTTGGAGGTGGAGTTGGGGGAGGAGAGAGCAAGTTATGGGGAGGAGGAGGATGACCTTCTGGACCTACCATTTAATCCAGTGGAGCTGATCTCCACTACAGTCTGGAGACCAGTGGTATTTCTGGGAGATCTTCCAACCCCTCTTGGAGGTTGGCAACCCTATTTGAAAAATGAAATTATCTGATGGGTTTAGATTTTCAAATACCAAGCACTGCTATCTCAGATTTTTAAAAGAGCATTTCAAATAACTATCTTTCCATGTGCAATGAGAGTACACGGAGTTTCTAACAGTGCAATCCTGAACAGAATTATGTATTTCTAAATTAATTTAAGTCCAAGGATTTAGAAGGGTATAGAATTGCAGTGAAAGAGGTACACCTGCAAGATCCGAAAAGGTGCTCAAAAGCTGCAGTTAGACAACTGCTTGATCTGATGTCTTCGCTGTTACCCTGCAGATTTAAAGATCATGCTCAAACAGTATCATCAGCATATTATTGCCCAGTTGTGTCAGCCCCCCCCCCCCCAGTCTCACCCCTTCTTGATTGCGAGTTTTCTGACACTGGGGGAGTCCAGGGTTTACAGATATAAGTGGTTTCAACCCACATTTCAGATGTCAGAACTCCCTTGTAGCAAAGTCAAGCTGTTTGGAATGCCTGAACTTCCCTTCCCTTCCATTTTCACTTTTTTTTAAGCAGTTAGCAATGTTCACATAATCACATCTTTGCCCAAGGATTTTGAATCACTTTCATACTTCTTTGTTGCAATATTTTGTTTTGATCAAGAGCTGATGGAGGGTTGTGCTATGTCAAATACTCATGGACTCTTTATACTCTTATGTGTTATTTTAGAGTGACAAATTCAAGAAAAAAAACCTCTTCTGCCATTTCTTGGGGTGGGACAGTGCTGGAAATAGCTGCTATTTAGACTCCCATATCAGCTCCCAGGAGTCCACCCCTGAAACTTTATTCCAAACCACTTCATAATATTGCTCTGGTAGGAAAGCTCTATGGGAAGAGGAAAAAGTGCACGATGCACTCAGGCAGTGCCACAGAAATATACAGAGCTCTATGAAATGAGTGGGAAAGCAAGTAAGATTAGGTGGGAAAGGGAGTGATTTCTGGTGGAAAAACACAGTTGTATAGGAACCAATGGTCACAGCACTTGGTGGAGGGACTGTGGAGCAGTCAAAAAGGTTCTGGTGTTTTGCATACATGTGTGAAAAGCAAACAAACAAAAAGGATGGCAACTGCCTGAATGTTCCATGGTTACTGCAAAGCAATAATCTGAACAGTCAGCCACAGGATGAGCGTGGAGCAGTGGGCTAAGGGTGAATGTTTACACAAAATTCTCCAGCACACTCACAAAAAGGATCCAATTAGAAGCATGGCTAAAATGTGCAAAGTCTGTAATCTGACATGCAGCCAAAAGCAGGAAATAAAGGTGAAGTTTGGTATTGTCAAGAGAAACCAATGGTACTAGACTAGCAGTGCTATCTTAATGAGAGTTTTACTCTTCTAAATCCACTGACTTCAATGAACTTGGAAGGGTGTAACTCTGTTTAGGAAGGGATGGCAGATGGACTCATAGTTCCAGCAGTCATCAGCTTCATTCGTTTTTGGAGCACTCAGTTCATAAAAATCAGTCCTGGCAAATTTGCACAGTCGCAGTGCTATGCTATATTAAATACTTATGGCCTCTTTATAATCCTATGCATTATTGCATTCACATATTCACATGTTTTGACCATTTAAAAATGAGACTTATCAGAGTTACTGTAAGAGAAGTACAAATGAAAACAAAAAGCTCTTTACCACAATTCACAAGCAACGTATGCAGCCACTTTTGCATGACCTTGGTGTACTGCTATTTTTGTGAACATGAAAGGAAAGGTCCCCTGTGCAAGCACCAGTCATTTCCAACTCTGGGGTGACGTTGCTTTCACAACGTTTTCACGGCAGACTTTTTACGGGGTGGTTTGCCATTGCCTTCCCCAGTCTTTTACACTTTCCCCCCAGCAAGCTGGGTACTCATTTTACTGACCTCGGAAGGATGGAAGGCTGAGTTGGCTACCTGAATCCAGCTTCCACCGGAATCAAACTCAGGTCGTGAGCAGAGAGTTCAGACCACAGTACTGCAGTACTGCTGCTTTACCACTCTGCATGAAACAATCAATCAAAGAGACATTTGTGAATTCATGGCTTCTTCCCCCACTTTTCTTCATCTGATGTCCATTTCAGTCCTCCACCCTCCCATTTCTCCCTCCGCTGGCCTCTGTCATCATGCAGTTCAGATGAATACTGTAATTCTGTAGCGCTTTAAGGAAACTGCAAAAAGTCAATAAAGCACCAGTTTGTTTTGAGGGCGGGGGAAGCCATACAGTATTTTCACTTCATTACTTGAACATAAATCATGTGAGGACGTGCATATGTGATTGGAGCCATTTTCAGTAAAATGAAAACATGCTGAGGAAACGTTAAGTGAGTGTTGACTTAATGAAGGTGGGGACTGAGTCATATACTCTACATTCTTCCTGTCATTATTAAGATTTAGACCACATTATTACCTGCTCTGTTTTGTGCACCAACCCAACAGAGCAAGAATGATAACACTGTCAGCTTAGTGCATTATTGGATAGGGCTGGAAGGCAATATTTTGAGGAAAGGCGGCAGTAAACATACTAGGGTACTGCAGTGTTTTGTTGAAGCTGCACGTTGTCTATGTGCTTCAAGTACTTGCTATAGTTATCCTTTGAGGGAGTTAAAATATACCATACTGCCTCCTCCTCCTCTTTTTTTTAAAATCCATTTGTGAATGCATAGCTTCCAACAGAATTTCATTTTCAAAATGTTTTAAAATCACACTGAATTCCATTACATAAGAACATAAGACAAGCCATGTTGGATCAGGCTGATGGCCCATCCAGTCCAATACTCTGTGTCACACAGTTGCCAAAACAAACAAAACAAAACAAAACAAAAAAACCAAGTGCCATCAGGAGGTTCACAAGCGGGTCTAGAAGCCCTTCCACTTTGCCCCCACCCCAAGCACCAAGAATACAGAGCATCACTGCCCCAGACAGTTCCAATAATATGCTGTGGCTAATAGCCACTGATGGACCTCTGCTCCATATTTTTATCCAATCCCCTCTTGAAGCTGGCTAAGCTTGTAGCTGCCACCACCTCCTGTGGCAGTGAATTCCACATGTTAATCACCCTTTGGGTGAAAAAGTACTTCCTTTTATCTGTTTTAACCCGACTCCTCAGCAATTTCATTGAATGCCCACGAGTTCTTGTATTGTGAGAAAGGGAGAAAAGTACTTCTTTCTCTACTTTCTCCATCCCATGCATAATCTTGTAAACCTCTATCATGTTACCTCTCAGTCGACGTTTCTCCAAGCTAAAGAGCCCCAAATGTTTTAACCTTTCTTCATAGGGAAAGTGTTCCAAACCTTTAATCATTCTAGTTGCCTTTTTCTGGACTTTTTCCAGTGCTATAATATCCTTTTTGAGGTGCGGTGACCAGAACGGTACACAGTATTCTAAATGAGACCGCACCATCAATTTATACAGGGGCATTATGATACTGGCTGATTTGTTTTCAATTCCCTTCCTAATAATTCCCAGCATGGCGTTGGCCTTTTTTATTGCAACCGCACACTGTCTTGACATTTTCAGTGAGTTATCTACCACAACCCCAAGATCTCTCTCTTGGTCAGTCTCTTTACATAGAAAGGTGTGTTTCTTTTGTCGCTGTCTGCTGAAGTGAATGTTGCTGGGTCTAAAATGTGATCATCTGAGCTGCACTCTGCCTAGAGATAATCTGGTGCTTCTGTATAAGAATCAGGACACAGTTTCATCATGTTCATCACATCACATTCATGTAGATACAGTGTGCTCTGTGGAGCATGGCAGATTGAAAGGGATACTACTGTACTGAAAAGGATGCAACGATATTCTAGGGCCTTGAGGTTTTTGATAATACATAGAGACTCCTAACGCTAATGCCCAGTGAATGTATTTATTTCATTTATATGGACCTAAAGTGGCTTACAGTGTTCTCTTCTCCATTGTTTTATTGTTATAATTCAGTGAGGCTGAGCATGTGTGACTGGTTCAAGGACACCCAGCAACTTCCATGGCAGAGTGGGGATTCACACCTGGGTCTCCCAGATCCTAGTCCAACACTCTGACCACTACATAACACTGGAATAGTGGAATTAGAGGTTGCTGAACACAATGAACAGAAGCAGAGGCCTCGCCTACATGGGATGTTTGTGACTTGTAGTGTTAGAAGAGTAGTTTTCGGGATGCCAGTCTCCATATGGGACCTGGGGATCCCCTGGAATTGCAACTCATTCCCAGACTCAAAGATCAGTTCCCTTGGGGAAAATGGGTGCTTTGGAGGGTAGACTCTGTGGCATTGTACCCCCATTGTACCTCTTTCCTTGGAGGGTTTTAAACAGAGGCTAGATGGTCATCTGGCAGCAATGCTGATCCTGTGAATTTAGGGGGAGGTATATGTGAAGTTCCTGCATTATGCAGGGGGTTGGATGAGATGACCCTGGGGGTCCCTTCCAACTCTATGATTCTATGATTGATGTCCCTGTTCTCTCCAGGCACCACCCCCGAATCTCCTGGAGTTTCCCAGTCTAGATCTGGCAACACTAGGCCCTCCCACCCCCCACCTCCATTGGCTGGGGAGGACCTGGCAACCCTAGTAGTTCTCTTAATTCCTCTTTATCCAACTCCTCACTGAAATCCAACAATCTATTTCTTTCCCTATTTTTTCAGGAATCTGGAATCTGATTATAATAAATTCTGTTTTGGTCAAAGAGAAGTTGGAAGAGAGGAGGAGCAGGGAAGGAGGTTCTGCAAAAGTTCACCGCTTCATTCACCAGATGCTCAGAGGCAGGCAGCGTCTTCCCAAACCTTGCCCTCCTCCTGCTTGAGCACCACCCTGTGGCATGTTTCATAAACCAACTGCCAGGGCTGAAGTGACAGGGTGCACTGATTTATCTTCAAAGGGAAACCAAAGAGAAATGGAAGAGAAATCCCACCTTTAAAAGAGAAAAAAAGAGCTTAAAAGGAATCAGTGGCAATATCTAAAAAAGTGAATTTAGGAGAAAAAAAATTCTCCTTGCCTTAACTAGGCAAATTGGGAGTTCCAAAAACGAAACTTCCAGCATTTTTTTTTTAAATATCATCTTTGGGGTCCAATCTGGAGTTGGACTACAATAACAAAAAGGGGTTTAAGCATTCCTTCTTGTGCTGGTTTCTTGATCTGAACTGGCCAAGCAGGTACAATTTACCTCACTGGGATTAACAAATAAGTAATTTATTTTTAGGCTGAGAAACTGTGACTGGTGCAGGGTCATCTTACAAGCTTGCCACAACACCACACCAGCTCTCATATGACAATATCTGTAGAAATATCTGCATGTTCTAGGGATGCCAGGCTAGGGGAGGACATGATGTTATGCTAAGTATCAGTGTCATGTCCATATGAAAACCTGGACATGATATTGGTGCTATAATACCTTACCCAGTACCTCAGGTGAACCAAAATTGTACTTGTCAGCAGGGCTTTTTTTAGTTTTAAAACAATTTTATTGATAACATATGGTAATAATTTCCATTAATAACTTCATTTCATCTATCCCATATGCTTCTTTCTAATTACCCCTCCCCCCGTTACTTGACCCCCGCCAGTGTTATTTACTCAAAATACTAACGTTAATTTTTAAGAACTAAAATTAATATTCATCTTTCTTCTAAAGTTTAATCATTATCAAAAATTGTCCAATGTCCTTTTACTTTCCGCTCGTCTTCTACATAACTTCTAAATTTTTTCCACTCCCTTTTAAAATCTTCTAAATCATAGTCTCTTAAAGTTCTTGTTAATTTGACCATCTCACTCCATGTCATAACTTTTACAATCCAATCTCATTTTTCTGGTATTTTTTCTTGCTTCCATAACTGCGCATATAGTGTCCTAGCAGCTGAAAGCAAGTACCACATTATAGTTCTATCTTCTTTTGGAAATTTTTCCATTTGTAATCCGAACAGAAAAGTCTCTGCAGCTTTCTTGAATTCATATCCCAAGATCATAGAAATTTCTCGTTGGATCATCTGCCAATACTTTTTCACTCTTTCACAAGTCCACCACATATGGTACAAAGAACCTTCATGTTTTTTACATTTCCAACATCTGTCTCGCATCTTGTTATTCATCTTTGCCAATTTTTTAGTCGTCATATACCATCTATAGATCATTTTAAAACAGTTCTCTTTAATACTCTGACATGTTGAAAGTTTCATGGAGTTCTTCCATAAATATTCCCATCTATCCATCTGCATTTCTTTATTTACATTTATTGCCCATTTAATCATTTGAGATTTCACTACTTCATCTTCTGTAGACCATTTTAAAAGTAACTTATAAGTTTTTGAAATTAATTTTTCATTATCTCCAAGCAGAACTTTTTCCATTTCTTTGCTCTTGTCTTATTCCTTCAGTTTTAATATCGTTTTCCACCAAACTTTTTATTTGTTGCATTTGAAACCAATCATATTTGTTATTCAACTCCACAGCAGTTTTCAATTCTATTTTGCCACTTCGTATTTTTAATAGTTGATTGTATGACAGCCATTTTTCCTCACCTGTCTCAGCTGTTATTTTTATCACTTCTGCTGGCACTATGCATAATGGTTTTCTTTCATCACCATATTTCTTATGCTTTATCCAGGTATTCGACAAATTATTTCTTATATAATGGTGAGAGAAAAAACTATCCATCTTTTTCTTCCCATAATACATATAAGCGTGCCAGCTGAATTTATTTCCATGACCTTCCAACGTTAAAAGTTTTTTATTCAAAAGCGTCACCCAATCTTTTATCCACACTAAACAAACTGCTTCATGATATAATCTTAAATCTGGTAATTGGAATCCTCCTCTTTCTTTAGCATCTATTAAGACTTTCATTTTAATCCTTGGTTTCTTCCCAGCCCATACAAATTCCGAAATCTTGTAGTTTGAAACAAATACATTATTCTCGGCAAAATATTCATCTTAATTGCAGCTATTCTTCCAAGCAATGACAAGTTAAGCTTATTCCATTTTATCATAATTTCATCCATTTTACGCCACAGCTTTTCATAGTTATTTTTGAACAGGTCAATATTTTTCATTGTTATTTCCACACCCAAATATTTTACTTTAGAGGTAACTTCACATCCTATTAGTCTCTGCAACTCTTTTTGTTTGTTTATTTGCATATTTTTACATAAAATTTTTGATTTTTCTTTATTAACATAAAATCCAGCCAGTTCGCCATATACTTGTATTTTCGCTAACAACAAAGGTGTTACTTGTGTAGGATTTTCATTTATAAAAATTATATCATCTGCAAATGCTCTCTATTTGTAAATAAATCCTTTAACTCTCAACCCTTCTATTTCTTTATCTTGTATTTGCATCAATAAAATTTCAAGAGTCATTATAAACAACAAAGGTGAAAGTGGACAACCTTGTCTTGTACCTTTGCTGATGGTCATTTCATCTGTAAGATCTGCATTTATACATAACCTTGCACGTTGTTCAGTATATATTGCCTTTATCATTCTTATAAAGTTTTCACCCAACTCTATTTTCTCCATTACTGCAAACATAAAGTCCCAGTTCAAATTATCAAAAGTTTTCTCTGCATCCGCAAAGAATAATGCAACTTCCTTCTCTGGATGTCTTTCATAATATTCTACAATATTTACAACAGTTCTAATATTGTCTCTTATTTGCCTTTTAGGGAGAAATCCCGGTTGGTCTTCCTTTATGAAATTTATCAAATATTGTTTAAGTCGTTCTGCCAAAATTCTTGTATATATCTTATAGTCATTATTTAGTAATGAAATTGATCTATAGTTCTTTACATTCGTGACACCTCTATCTTCCTTAGGAATCAAAGAAATTACAGCTTCCTTCCATGTATTTGGTATTTTCCCTTTTATTCTTATCATATTCATCAATTTTTGAAGTTTCGGTACTAATTCTTCTTTAAAAATTTTAAAATTTTTTGCCATATATCCATCTGGCCCAGGTGCTTTTCCAATTTTCATTGCATTAATCGCTGCGTCAATTTCTATTTTTTCAATTGGATCATTCAATTTTTTTTTTTCATATATTCAGTTAAGGGTGCTATTTTAATCTTTTGCAAATGCACTTCCATCCTTTCCTTCTTTACTTTAACACCTTTAAATAAGTTAGCATAGTACTTGAAAAATTCTCTCTTTATTCCTTCTTGATCTACCATCTCTCTTCCATCAACCACAATTTTATTAATAATTTTACTTCCTCTCTTTTTCTTCAGTTGCCAGGCCAAATACTTTCCAGGTTTATTCGCTCCCTCAAAGGACTTTTGTTGTAATTTTTTCAAATTCTATTCCAATTCCTTATTTAACAAATGTCTCATTTGTGCTTGTAATATTGTAATCTCCCTTATAATTTTCTTTTTCTCTGGCCTTTTCTTCAGTTCTCCTTCTTTTTTCTTTATTTCATTTCGAATGTCCAACATCTGTTTTTCTTTTGCCCTTTTGTCCTTATTGTTTAATGTAATCAATATTCCTCTCATTACAGCTTTATAAACATCCCACACCATCTGAAATTCTATATCATCTTTATCATTTATTTGGAAGAAAGCTTTAGTTTCATTTTCTAGAGATGTCACTAATTCTTTATTTTGTAGTAAATCTTCATTTAATCTCCATCTTCTCACTTTTTTAGACAATTTTGTAATCTATAATATTGGGTTATGATCTGCACCTATCTTTGGTAAGATCTCTTATTTTTTTAGTTATAAGGCCTAAGTCCTTTGTACCCCATAACATGTCAATTCTGGAAAAAGTATTATGTCTTGGTGAAAAAAATGTATAATCTTGTACTTCGGGATTAAATTTTCTCCACATATCTTCCAGGTTTTGTTGTTTAACCAGTTCAAAGAAGGATTTTGGCAATTTTCCTTCTTTATTATTCTTTTTTTTCCCAATCTGTCCAATGTATTCTGAATTGTTCCATTAATGTCTCCCATAATCATGACCTGGTCATATGTCACTTCATCAGGTTGTTTTATAATGTCTTAAAAAAAAATCTTTTGCACCATTTGGTGCATATAGTCCCCTTTTCTTCTGTTCAGCCAATGAAAAAAATTCCAGTCCCAATTGTTTATTCCATAAAAAAATTATAATCCTTTTGTTTAATATGAACTTCTTGTAAGCAAATTATATTACAGTTTTGTTTTTTAATCCAATGAAATATTACCTTTCTTTTTTGTGGTGAATTTAGTCCATTTACATTCCATGATAATAATTTATAATCCATCATGGTGCAAATTCTTTATTTTCTTCATAAAATTTACACAGCTCCTGTGTATTTGTAATTGAAATCTTTCTTCCTTGTAACTCAAAGCTCAAACCTTCAGGTATTATCCATCTATACCTCATTCCATTGTCACGTAGTTTTTCTGTTAATTTCTTATATGTTCTCCTGTCATTTATCACTTGTCTTGGCAATTCTTTCATTATTCTTACTCTGCTTCCTCCCACTATCAATGTCTTTTCAAAAATTTTATTCAGGATTTCCCCCACCATATCTTTTGTCATATATCTTATAACCACATCTCTTGGGGATCCCTCAAAGCCTCAAAGGAGCACCCCCCCCCGGAACTCCCTTTTAGCCAAGGTAAATCACCTCAAAGTTTCCTGTGCATATCTTGGACTAATCTCTCACTGAGAAAAGTAGGCAGAAGGCAAAAATTTGCCCTTTATTACCCCGAACAGAAGCTCCAGTCTGCCCCCCTTAGAGAGGCAGGTCAGCTCAGCATTCTCCAAATCCCAGAAGTCCAGCAGGGCTTTCTTTGAGAAGGAACACACAGGAATGCAGTTCCAGCTGGCTTGGTATCAGGGGTATGGGCTAATATGCAAATGAGTTCCTGATGGGCTTTTCCCACACAAAAGCCCTGTGTGAAACAATGGTGGCACTAGTAGCATTTATATAACAAAAATGGAATAATATTTATTTTAAACATTTATTTATTTTAGGCTGGGAAAGGAGGAAATAGGAACAGAAATTTGTAGGATTGGAATTTAAGAGCAGACAGAGAAAACAAAATTATAAGACCCTTTTTCAGGCAAGTTGTTGTTTTCAGACAGTGTTCCCCTCAGCTGGACAACACTCCTTAATATTGACCTTGATGGAGAAGGCTTTTGACTTTTAAATATTCACACTAGCACTCCCTAAGGGACTGACTGAGTCTGTGTCAAAACTCCCCCCACCCCCACCTCAGACCCTCTCTCACTGGCAGGCTAGTTATCCCCTTCTCAGGAAGAGCTATAACACTGGACTTTGGTACCTTTGAGGGCCCTTCACTCTGACATCTCAGTCCCTTGTGCCTAGTCCCCTTTTCTCTGCTGGGATATCAGTTTGTCTCCCAGGATTCCAAACTGACATTGGAACCTTTGTCCCTCTCACAGTGTGACTCTGATTTCTCTTTCAAATGGAGTCTGCCCATTAGATATGGGATCAGACCTCCACACAGAGCCTTTGAACTCTCATTCCCTATAACACTCTGTGCCACAAACTGAGAGCCTCCTCAAAAGAGTGTCTGCTAGCTGTTTCTCTCACAGACTCTCACACAGACTGACTGAGTCTCACACAGACTACAGCTCTGTCCAAACTGCAGCTCTGTCTCAGACTGAAGAGATTTCTCTCTCACTACCCCTCTCTCTCAACTGTTACTGTTGTTACAATTAGAGGCTGTCAGGCAATCACAGTGAGTTCCTCCAGCTGTCACTCACTAAGAGTTCTACCCAGTCCATCACAGGTGCATCTGCTGATACTTCTGTGGCAGTTTCCAGCATGTTGAATGACATCACTTCTGGTTTTTTGTGGGATGTGACATCAATATGTGTCAAAACATTCTCCCATCAGCCCAAGAAGCAAAAACCAGGTGGGAGGGTAGCATGGCTGGTGGATGGGAGTAGGCTAGATAGGCAGCTGCCTTGGGCACAACCTCACCTACAGGGCACCTTCAGGCACCCTCTCCCACTGCTTCACCACGCTTGGCTTCCCAGGTCACAGACCCGGGAAGCTGAGAGCAGCAGGACTGCGCACCAGTGTGTTGTCACAGCTAGGCAAATAGCAATCCCCTTGGAACCATTTCATATTAGCAAAATGGTAGAAGGGGAGGATTAAAATGTATTCCAGCCACACTGCAGTTCCAATCTACGGAGATAGAAAGCAACAAACTGTAAGTGTAAAAACACCCTGTCAAGCATCGGTATTTCGAATAACCAAGCACTTGTTTAATACAAAGAATCATTTTATTGATAATCCGGTACTTGCTCCAAGGTCCGAAACCTTGGAAGTGATACAAAGTTTCACAAGGTATAGATTCTTAAAGACTACTTCAAAGGCAAACAGAAAAGATAGCTTCAAACCATAACACGCAGATGTGAATTGCTCCAGAGGTTCAAAGGGTACTACCAGACATTCATGTCTTTCTGATAAAATGTATGTATGGGAACAGATTGGGGAAGGTGCCTTGCTTCTAGCATCAAGGTTCCTTGCATATTCTAAATCTTCTATCAAGAGGTGAGGAAGGAAGGAGAGAGAAAAGGGAGGGGGGAAGCAAGCTTTGAAATGCAACTAGGAGAGAGGAATTTTGAGGCAGCTAGGAAATGGCTTCCAATACTCACATTGATTCAATACAGAAATAGCATGCCTGACACACCGATTGGGAGTCTTCATTCATGGGAGTTTGAGCTAAAGAGTCAGTGTGGAACTTCTAAACATCTTGCTTGACCACGTGTAAATTTTGGGGAAGCTTTTACCTGATGGACTTCTGCCTGTAACTCAGTGTTCAGAGTACAACAGCCATGCAAAATAGGCTTAATGCTTAATCAAAGCAACAGTGTCATCATTAAGTCATGAAGAAAGAAAGAAATCTTTCTCTGACTCTTCATTTTGATAAATTCAGTCTTGACCCTGCAGTACAATTACACTTTCATTTTGATCCTATGTGGTCATCTTTTAAGTTTATCCGCTTTTTGAAAAACCTTTCTCATTTTCCACGGAGAGCAATTTAACAATTGCTCAACAGCTTCTCTCCAAGCCCACTCTAAAGGGTTGACTTTTGGTTAAAAGGATGGCATGGTATAACTGTAATAATCACAATTAGCAGTTCAACAGTGCTCTATGAAGTAGCCTTCTAATTACGTGAAAAATCCTCTTTTCTTCCTCTTGTATTTTAATTCTATTCTATTTTGTTTCATTTAATGTACCTCTCTACCACTTGTGCCAGAGAATGCAGTTATGTAATGGAAGGCATAACTGCACAAAATAAAATTGAAGCCATAGGTTAGATAACCATATCTGGCTGATTATGCAAGAAAAATTTGTTTAAAGATACATGTTTACTTATAGCAGGGGTGGCCAACGGTAGCTCTCCAGATGTTTTTTGCCTACAACTCCCATCAGCTCCAGCCAGCATGGCCAATGGCTGGGGCTGATGGGAGTTGTAGGCAAAAAATATCTGGAGAGCTACCGTTGATCACCCCTGATTTATAGCATTCCAGAATGAAATTCACCTGAATTAAGTGATTTTTTAATTTTTAGGTGCATTTTCTTTAAAATAATTGCTAAAGAAAGTATTTTAATGTTTTAAATGGGCTATGTGAATCTTTTGTTTTATTTTGTTTGGGTTGTCACAAAAAGTCTGAAATTAGCAGTTTGTCTGATAAAAAGGAAGCTGATAAACCTAAACAGGGCAGAAAGGGGGGGAATATTTCTGTCAACTATAACATCTAAAGGAGCCCCGTGGCACAAAGTGGTAAGTTGCAGTACTGCAGTCCAAGCTCTGCTCATGACCTGAGTTTGATCCTGGCAGAAGTTGGGTTCAGGTAGCTGATTCAAGGTTGACTCAGCCTTCCATCCTTCCAAGGTCAGTAAAATGAGTACCCGGCTTACTGGGGCCAAAGTGTAGATGACTGGGAAAGGCAATGGCGAGCCACCCCGTAAAAAGTCTGACAAGAAAAGTCATGACGTGACGTCATCCCATGGGCTGGTAATGACTTGGTGCTTGCACACCTTTACATTTATAACATCTAAGCTAGCCTTTGTTTGCTGTCTCCAGGTATTTATGTGTATGGCCAGAGGTGACAGCCAAATGGCAAGAACCAAAGGTCCTTTAACAAGCTAGCTTAAGATACCTGGTTTTTTGTTTTATTTACAATCTAAGGTAGTTTGGTTGTACGTAGGGTAATTTGGTTGCATGTAGTTTGGGACCTGGGAATGTTCAGTCCAGAGAAGAGAAGGTTGAGGGGGGGGGACAGGTGATTGCCCTCTTTAAGTATTTGAAGGGCTGTCACTTAGAGCAGTGGCCCCCAACCTTTTTGGCATTAGGGACCGGATTTTTGGAAGACAATTTTTCCACGGACCAGTGGGGGGTTTGGTGCCCCCATGCCCACACCCCATGCCTGCCCCCCATGTTGTCTTTAATTGAGGAGAAGGCAAAAGTCTCTCCCTCACTCCCTGACCCGGTTGCTAGCAGGCCATGGACTGGTACTGGTCCATGGCCCAGGGGTTGGAGACCCCTGACTTAGAGGAGGGCATGGAGCTGTTCCTGTTGGCAGCAGAGGATAGGACTTGCAATAATGGGTTTAAATTAAGGGTAGGAAGGGACTGGTTAGATGTTGGGAAAAACTTTTTTAACAGCAAGAGTTGTCCAGCGGTGAAATTAGGTACCAGGGTGGGGGGTGAACTTCCCCTCACTGGCAGTCTTTAAGCAGCTGCTGGACAAACACTGGTCAGGGATGTTCTAAGTTGATCCTGCATTGAGCAGGGGGTTGGACTAGATGGTCTGTATGGCTCCTTCCAACTCTATGATCATTGTTAACTAGCAATGTACTCATAGAGAAAGCTGACCTGCAGGAGCATCACATGATCCACCTATTTATTTTTATTTATTTAAAACATTTATTAGCCACCTTTCCTCCTTAAGGAGCTCAGGCTAGCTTACAATATAAATGGGGGGGAGGGGGGTTCTCATGGGTATGGATCTAGCCAACTGCTGGATTGGAGCCTTCACAAGAACTTCTATGCATGCCTTCTTCAGTTCTGCAAAGGAAACTGGCTGGCAACAAATGAAATGCAAGTTAGACCTCCACAGTTGTTATTTCCAATGCATGCTTTTCTCTAAAGGAAGACCTCATCAAGATATATTTCTGGGTACTTTAGACCCCTGGATTGTGAATGATTGGCACCAGTTGCTCACCAGCCATGTGCTTAGGATAGAGAAGAGTAGCAAAGTTCATCTAGATGAGCCTCATTATTCCTGTGTGGTGTTATGCAAGTCAAAGAAAGATTATGAGGGCATTTGTTAATTCCGCTAATTAAAATCTTAATCTTGTATATTATCTGTATATGTTTCAATTTCTGACATGGGGCTGTAGGCATATAATTAATTTTAAGCTCAAAAATAGTCTACTTTTATATTTAGTTTATTTTGGTGAAGAGCACACAAGTAGTAGTTGGATTGTGACTAGAAGCGAGATATTCCAAATGTCCTTTGGGAATAATTATGTCTCTCTAATTAATACAAATTCTTTTTTTTTTAGCAATAAAACATGGTCTGTTTTCTTGGTCCTGTCACCATTAAACTAAAAATCTGCAAATCACAGCTGGTTCCATGGCAGAAAGTTTGGGTAGACTTTGGACTAATTCTGCTCTGTCCAAACTTCAGAATGGATTGTGGAATTATACAGCCATAGATGTGGCCATATGGTTAAAGCCTGTTGGTTATTCAGTTATGATGTTTTAAAATTCTATTCATCATGACATCAGGTTGATTTATGCCATTAGTCTAAAATGTGGCCCAGACAGTATATTTGAAGGCAGCTTTAATCTAACCACCTCTCAGAAAAAATCTCTCAAAATGCTGCATGTTTTGAATTTTTCATTTAAACAGAATAATCTTAGATTTTTAGATTCTGAAATCTGCTCTAGGTATGTGCAGACAGGCCAGCTGCAATTAGGGAGATGTTCTCAAGAGATGCAGAGCTTGTCTGCATATGATACAAGGCCTCCATGAAGTGAAAAAAGGCCTTGTAATGCTTCGAGTCTGGACCAGAACTAGGGTTGCCAGCTCTGAGCTGGAAAATACCTGGAGATTTAGGGACTGGAACCTGGGGAGGGCAGGGTTTGGGGATGGGAGGGGCCTCAGCAAGGTACAATGCCATAAAGTCCACCCTCCAAAACAGCCATTTCCTCTGGGGAAACTGATCTCTATTGCTTGGAGGTCAGTTGAAATAGTGGGCAATCTCTAGAACATAAGAACAAAAGAACAGAAGAGAAGACTAACACTCTGTCACACAGTGGCCAAAAAACCCAGGCGCCATCAGGAGGTCCATCAGTGGGGCCAGGACATTAGAAGTCCTCACACTGTTGCCCCTCCCAAGTACCAAGAATACAGAGCATCACTTGCCCCAGACAGAGAGTTCCAACAATACGCTGTGACTAATAGCCACTGATGGACCTCTACTCCATATGTTTATCCAATCCCCTCTTGAAGCTGGTTATGCCTGTAGCTGCCACCACCTCCTGTGGCAGTGAATTCCACGTTTGAATCACCCTTTGGGCCCCACAATGAAACTGACTTTCATAAACTGGCTTTGAGTAAACTGCAGGAATCTCCGGATAGACATAGACTGCATGTTTGTTACTTTTTGGGGGGGACTTCAGTTATCCTGAGGACTGTTATATATTTTGTATGTGCAACGTGATATTTGTGATTTTGAATGGTTATGCTTCTTTAGCAAATCTGTATTTGGGTCTATATTTTAATACTGTTATATTTGTGCAGTGGTTTATTTCCTTGTTTAGATTTCTGTCTGCTGTAGCCCAGTTTGTTGTTAGTCCCACCTGGAGGTTGGCAGCCCTAAGCAGAGCTCATGAGAATGCAGTGAGTCCAAGACACGTCCAGAAATCATTATGACCCAACTGGCATCCTAACTTCCACACTGAATTCTGGTTGTGGTGGGTGGCAGTCTTGCCTTGTCCAAAAATACAATGTATTCTTTTTGTTAAGAAGCAGGATCCTAAGCAGCTCCTGTCTGCCATGGCCAAAGGCTCACTTTACTTTTCTGTCTTCTCACTGACCAAACCTCAGGCCATGAGAGCAGTGTCCATCCCACATACCATCTGCATTATCAGTCAGATACATTCCATCTGTTTGCCTTCCTTTAAAAAAAAAAAATGTTTCCCTGGGTGGAGCCCATCTGTCTTCTTTGAAGGGTGTGTCTGCTCTTCAGTTAATCATAATGCCTCATTAGGATTTATAGAAAGGAGGGGGAAAATAAAGTATGAGCACACCTGTAATAAATTCATTTGATACATATTGGGTTGGATTGTAAACCTTCCTTCTGACTACTCATCTTTGTCCATTTTGAAGTAGCCTTCGGGTGTGGACATTGTTCTTCTAGTATTAGGTGCATTTAGAGGATTTGGAAAATATTAGTCTTGTGTGGGTGGAAGTGCTTAATGCTGAAGGAATGTGCTCCCTGGTGCAGGACTGCCTCGAAGAGAGCTATGCAAGTAGAAACAAAGTTTAAGACTTGACTATACTTTGGTGTGTTTATTCCTAGTAATTCCTAGTAAGAGCCATCTTGATTTGGACTCTAGGTCAATAAGGCAACTTTAGAACTAGAATTTCCTTTTGCCCACCTTCTTATTGAGTCAAACAGCATCCTTGTTAGAGAAATAAATTTTGCTCACTGGTTTTCCAGTGACAAATGTTTTGAAAAGGTATACAGGCAGGGGTGGAAATAAAACACTTCCACAACAGTGTGTTGCAGAATTCTGAGAAGATACCACTTCAAAATCTGTCATATTAATTATCACTGGAAATGCAGAGTCAGAGTATAGCAGTTCAAATGCACTATTGAAATCATCATTCCGTTAATCTTTATAACAAAGTTTACATTAATTTTACGATCAGAGATTATTAAAGTGATATATAGTGCTGAATTTCTGATTCAATTCTTTCTCACTCTTCATTCAACTTAAAAGTGCCATTATTTTCTTGTTTACTATGGAAATATATACAATCAGGAGTGGAATTCTGGCAGGAGTTCCTTTGCATAATAGGCCACACACCCCTGATGTAGCCAATCCTCCAAGAGCTTACAAAAAAAGTGCCTTGTAAGCTTTGGGAGGATTGGCTAAATCAGACGGTGTGTGGCCTAATATGCAAAAGAGCTTCTGCTAGAATCCCACACCTATATACAATATACTTACAACTAAAAATTCTTCATTTGGTGTTATGCTCAGGTGATCCATTATGGTGGGAGACCTCCCACTGATTGCTGCTGTTGCCCTTCACAGGTCTGTGCAGCAGCAGGAGGAAAAAGTAAAATGCTGCTGGCCTCTGTGCTGACATGCCACTTCTGGGTACAACCTGGAAGTGACAATTAGTAGCTGTAGGAATCGCCAGAAAACCTATAGTACCTGCCCACCCTAGACCTACCACTGGCTGGCACTCCTCAAGATCCCATACAACTTCACTCGCCCTCTGGATGTGGCAATAAGGACTGCTGGCTGTCCTTTCTGCCGGCAAAGTTGGGGTATAAAGTTTAAAATACAATAAAAAGTCCTGATAGATCAGATCAAAAATAGTTTTGTTTCCAAAAGTAACCAGTTGAATTACTCTACTCTCTAAGAAATAAGGACAAATGGACTCACATTCTAGTCCATTTGTATCTGAAGAAGTGAGCAGTGACTTTTCAAAACTCATACCTGCCCAAATTTGGTTAGGCTTTAAGGTGCTACTGGACTATTGCTCTTTTCTTCTGGTAAGATTAAGGAGGGCATGACAGCAACAGGAAACACTTGCTTTGTCTTCAACATCTATTTTTTCAGAAATATCCTCTCTCTGAAAATTGAGAGTACATTGAGCTATTATAACTAAGAACCATTTATAGACTTTTCTTCTGTACATCTATGTAATTCCTTTTAAAAAGGCACTGCTAGAAAGTGTCCTTTGTATTGCTGGTGGGAAGTTTTTCCTGCCATGGTAATACAGAAAGATTGTGGGATCTGTCTGCCAGGCATGTTTTATGAACCTGATTGTCGAAAGGCACTGGATCATTAGATTATGAAATAAATCCCATCTAACTAAACCCCATGTTTTCGTCAGCCGCAATTATAATCCAGTTCTCACTTTCGAACTTGAGGAAAGCCTGAAATAATTTGTATTTCAGTCATGGATTTAATTTTCAAACTTACATTCAATATTCTAGCAAAGGAAGATAGATACCAAATGGTTTACTGTGATAAGTATTTATAATAACATAGCAGAAACTGTTTAGAGAAGCTTCATCAAGAAGTTGTTTCATCATGCACAAAATAATTTTTATCTACCTTCTTCAGAAACTATCTGTTGAACCTGCTGCCCTGCATTCAGGAAATGGTTGCATTTCTTGGTAACACAGCTTCACCCAAAGAGAAGCGTTCCGGTCAGTCACAGTAAATCGTAGGTTCTTGTGATGATTTCTTGTATTGCTGTGTTTAAATGGGATGGGACAGAAAGTGTCAGTGAGCCATGAGTCTTTTTTTTTTTTTACTCTATACCAGTGATACTTACTCAGTCACTCAGGAACCACATATGGCTCTTTGAAATCCCACCTGTAGCCCTTCTCAGCAATGTTCCCCAACAAAGAACACACTCCATGTTCAGGGAAAGTGAGCCAGTCCTGATAGATTAGATCAAAGATATTTTCTTGGAGAATGGAGTAATTCAACTGGCTACTTTTGGAAACAAAACTATCTTTGCATGTCCCTTCAACTGCCTGAAGGGAAAACAAACAAGCAAACAAACCACTAAACTACCCAGAATGGGGTGGTAGGACTTTTGCTCCCTTTACTCCATAACCAGCTTGCCTCCCCTGGTACCTTGGCAAGGTTACTCCCTCTCTCCTGTGCCTCAGGCTGAGGAGAGAGTGAGAAGGCCAAGTGGGAGATCATTTCCTCATTCCAGATACCTGGTAATTTAAAATAGTATAGTAAATAAATATAAATATATTTAATACATTTAAAATATTGATATACTTTAAGGGAATGCTACTGGAATCCATTCCTAGGCTACATGTGTGACTGACAAAAACACTGATCATATTTGGACAGTAAGATAATAGGTCAGTCTGTGGAGGTAAGATAAACAGGTCTGCCTTAATATCTCACTTCTAAGGAAAGGTATTCAGAAGCTACTACTCAGGTCTACCATTTCTAGTTCTGCAAGTAGTATGTGCAAAAAGGATCTAGGGTCTTAGTGGACCATACACTGAACATGAGTCAACAGTGTGATGTGGTGGCTAAAAAGGCAATGCAGTTTTGGGCTATATCAACAGAAGTATAGTGTCCAGATCATGTGAAGTGATGGCATCGCTTTGCCCCCATGGACCGAAGGAAGAGACAGACACAAGGGTTTGGGTAACTAAGGGCCACTTTCTTTCTTTATTAAAATAACAAGGGCTGTAAACATGACAAGCAGCACGGCAGGGCCAGGGGACGGAACATCCCTCCCCTGTTGCAAGATGGGTGAGCCACCCTGCCCCTAGGTATAGCCAAATGAATGACTCATACCCAGCCAGCCTAGCAAAGGTTATGTCCTGGAGTTCCAACCCCCATCCGCATGACTGAAGGGCGGATCAATCCATGCAAACCCAAGGCAGTCCGCTTCATCACTCAACCAATCTGCACAGTCCATGAATTATTTAGCTAGACCCCGTCCCCAAAACTGGGATGCTATTGGTGCCCCTCCTCCCATAATGCCCTGACCACTCTTCCTCCTTACAAGGACGCAAAATGGCCCCAGGAGACAAGGCTATTCAGTCTGCCTTCTAATGGGAGCTGCACTGCCCGCACAGACAGAAGGAAGGGACGGACATGAGGGTTTGGGTAACTAAGGGCCACTTTATTTATTAAAATAACAAGGGCTGTAAACACAACAAGCAGCATGGTAGGGCCAGGGGATGGAACACTCCTCCCCTGCCGCATGACGGGTGAGCCACTTTGCCCCTAGGTATAGCCAAATGAATGGTTTGTACCCGGCCGGCATTGCAAAGGTTATGCCCTTGAGTTCCAACTCCCATTTGCATGGCTGAAGGGCAGATCAATCCATGCAAACTCAAGGCAGTCTGCTTCATCGCTCAACCAGTCCTCACAGTCCAGGAATGATTTAGCTAGACCCCATGCCCCCAAAACTGGGGTGCTATTGGTGCTCACCAAACTGCATAATGGAAGTTTAGGCAAAACCCAGCCACCGTGAGGCCAAACCTCTGCTTAGGCAGCTGCGCCCACTAGACACCTAACACTTCCCTAAGCCCCAGTTTCAAGTCCTCCAAAAAGGCAACATTTCCCTTATCGGAAATATGGACACCATCAATCCTGTATAAATTCGTGGCCTAAACCACCCTCAAGGGCTTTTTTAATCTCTAAATTGGCTCTTTCTATCGCCCGTGGGTCCCATGCCCCACACCATACCTGGCGCAGGCTCATGGCCAACCACACAATCAAAACTTGAGGTCAATGACTTTTGGTGACTCTAAAGTCATCCTTGGCCTGCAGCACAAGGGCTTTACCCTTGAGCAAGCCTAAATTGTTTCCTCCCAGACGTATCACCATAACGTGCGATATAGGAGATATAACCTGCAGCCACAACTGCGTCTGAATCTGATCCCATTGAAGGGCGGGGTTCAAAGCCACCCTCATCCTGAACTCCTTGTCATACTGGAGCCAGGCGGGGCCACCAAAGCTGGTATAGCTTTTGTATATGATGTTGAAATACTGAAACAGGGAAGTAGCCCTCCAAGGTTGTGACATGGAAATAATTCCAGTGTAAATAATGAACCCGGGCACCCAATTTGCCCAGGTCCTGTCAACCTTACGCCGCTTGATTTTCTCTTTCTCCCTATCATCCAGGTCCTCTTTATCCTTTTTCTTCAGCTACCTGTAGAGCAGAGAAAACAGGTCCACAAATTCCCCTTTTAGAATCTTATCCTTGGTGGCTGGCAACAACTGATCTCCTAACGGTAAGGCCAGGTCACCAAAAGGAAAAGCCTTAGTGGGCACTGCAGAATATGACGGGCCCAGGGGTAAGAAAAAACCCAGCCCCCATAGGGTGCAGAAGACACTCCAGGGAACTGGCCAGACAGGCCTCCCCAAGCACCCAAAGGGCCAGCCAGGTTAAAGCCCCAAGCCCAAGACTGGGGGTTATTAAAGGCTGCAGGTTGTCTATTGGCAAGCTGCCTGAATACAGCAGACTGCCCCCATGGCCAAGCTGTGTTATTGTGTTGTGCGAACTCACCCCTGTTCAACTGCAAGTCCTGGGAAGTGTCCACATCAGGCACCTCTGCAGGAAGGGGCGACACTCCAACTGTCTCATCCATGGAAGACCTGCTTTCGAGGGAAGACAAGTGATTAAGGATCTCTTCCTGGAATCGCTTTTTGGCAGCACACTTGTTTGCCTTGGAAGGCACACCCATTTTACCCACCGCAGATGGTGCAGGCAGCCTACCCCCAGAACCCTCTAAAGCGGCTAACCTAGCTAAGACGGACCACTCAAAATTCTCATCCTCAGAAAAAGAAGGCTGAGGCCCTGGGCGTTTAGGTGGAGGCCTCTGGGGTTTAGGTGCAGGGCCCTTGCCCTTTGATTTGCCCTGTCCTTTAGGCATGACTGGCCTGTAACAATCACAAAAGTGACTGCCTCCTGTGATCTCTGAAAGCCTCCGTCAAAATGGCCACTCAGATAATCGGCACAAAATGGCCGTCAACCTCGCCCATCAACAAGGGGAGAACACCCAAGTCACTCAAAATGGTTGCCCAAGATTAGCTCAAAATGGCCGCCCGAGATTAGCACCAAGCTGGCAGTAAATAAAAAGGAACACAGGCCAGCTAAATCCTCACACACACACACACCGCAAACTGGCAGGGGGATGTGCAAATGCATGCAAAAGGGGTTAATAATTCCCCCGTAGAATGGAGGCCAAAGCCTAAGAAAGCTGGAGCCCTGAGCTAAAAAAGGTGGGGGGGATTAAATGCTGGCGTGTGAAAGCGCTGCTGCTAACTGCTACCCTCCCCAGAAGAATAAACCCCACATAGCTGGAAGCCAGTTGGTGATCACTTCAAATGCTGGCCATGTGAAGCACAACGGCCAGCAAGCAAGCCCTGTGTCAGCGGACACAGCTGCCGATGTTCCCGTGCTCCCTGCTATTCCCCGACCCACCTCCCCAAACACGACCGCAAGCAGCTGCCAAACCAGCAGTGGTGTGGGGGCAGATGGGGGGGTATCCAACACCGGCTGTGCTAAGTGCTGCAGCTGGCAGCAAACCGCCATTACCAAGATGCCTCCTTCGATGAGCTGTCATCCCTCGGCGCTCCTCACTCCGCCGCTAACTCGCCCGCCACTGTGGGAAACTGCTGCTCATCATGCTGCTGCAGCAAAGCATGAACCCCAGGAGGTAAGAGCCTCCCCACCCAACTGCAGGTGGGCTGAAAGCCTCGCGCCGAGTAGGAGCAGACCAGTTAGCTCTGCCCTCACCGAGCATGAGGCGAAAACTGAGAGGCAGGAAAGGAGCCTACCATTAAGGTGTGCCTGCTCCGCCCCTCCTCCCACAAAGCCCTGTCCGCTCCTCCTCCTTATGAGGAGGCAAAACGGCCCCCGGAGATAAGGCTATTCAGCCTGTCTCCAGATGGGAGCCACATTACTCTTACGTGGAGTATTGTGTTCAGTTTTGGGCACCACATTTTAAGAAGGATATAGACAAGCTGGAACGAGTCCCGAGGAAGATGACAAAGATGGTGAGGAGTCTGAAGACCAAGTCCTATGAAGAAAGGCTGAAGGAGCTAGGCATGTTTAGCTTGGAGAGGAGGCAGCTGAGAAGTGAAATGATCACCATCTTCAGGTACTTGAAGGGCTAGCATATAGAGGATGGCGTGGAATTGTTTTCTGTGACCCCAGAAGGTAGGACCAGAACCAATGGGTTGGAATTAAATCAAAAGAGTTTCTGGCTCAACATTATGAAGAACTTCCTGACCATTAGAGCAGTTCCTCAGTGGAACAGGCTTCCTCAGGAGGTGGTGGGCTCTCCTTCTTTGGAGGTTTTTAAACAGAGGCTAGATGGCCAACTGACAGCAATGAAGATCCTGTGAATTTAGTGGGAGGTATTTGTGAGTTTCCTACATTGTGTAGGGGGCTGGACTAGATGACTGGAGGCCCCTTCCAATTCTATGATGCTATGCTTCCAGCTCTCTCTCAGCTATGGTACATGTCCTATCAGAACCTGTCTCTCCAGCTCCACAGAAAATGGAAGAGTGGGTGTAAAGGGTAAATTAGAGCTAACCAATTTCTGTCAGCTATGAGGCCTAAGTACAGGGTGGCTGAACGTTCTGAAAATGGAGACGTTGTCTCCAAGAGCGGGGGAACAGGGCTGGAATTGGCTAGGCTGGGATTATCACATGGGAATTTAACTCTATGACAAGCAGGGGGTGTAGATTGTGAACAGTTTTGTCATATCTTATATGTTAAAAGACTCTAAAGGGCCTTTGAGAGCCTACTGTCTACATTCACTGTATGGTGTTTGTATGTTATCTTTGTCCTGTGCTTTTAGACATTTTTGAGTAAGTCTGTGTGCATACTCTGAAAGGAACTACTTCATCAGTTTGACTTCAAGTGAATTTCAAAACTATTTCCCCCCAAGATAACATGAGTGGGTTATAAGGTTTCTCAGAGCTTAAAGCTCAGTCCTCAGCACTGATATAAAACCTAGTAAAATTAATTGTTTTTTGACAGGTTGAGCACTTTGGGCAAAAGTTAGTGGTCAGAAGTGAAAAACAGATAAGAGAACCTGATAAAGGCATCCATTAGCTACTACTTCATTTATTTACATTGTTTGATAGACAAAAATCTGGATCTTATTTTGCCCCAGTCAGTGAACACTTACCAGTAGGGAACATGCACAGATGCCCTAGTTTGACTAAAATGAATTAAAGCAGTTTACTAAGCACAATGTAAATCATAAGGAAACAAAAGAAACTTATAAACAAGATATAATAATGGAAAACAGTAAATGTGAAAAATGGACAGTGAAAAGAACTCCTCAGGAGAAAGTTCCATAACGACAACACACACATGTTGCTATCCTAAGCAGATCTACTCAAAATTCTACTCAAGTCTACTTGATGGGACTTACTCCCAGGAAAATGTCCACTGACTTACTGGGGAGCGGCTATTTTTCTGTGGTCCCAGGTTCAGTCTATGAGATTTCCATTTAGAAGATCAGGAAAAGGGTGATGTGAAAGACCTGTCACTTCAGACTCAGCAGAGCCATTCCCTGCCAGAGTAGACAAGACTGACTTTGATAGACACTCTGTAAAGATGATTCATGTGATCTTGTGTTAACTCCTAATCACCTCCAGCCTGAGTAGTTAAAAGGTAAAATAAGCCCCTCAATAACTCTCAAGTCCAAAGCAATTCCTAGCTGCCATTCTGAATCCTATTTTGGGGGAGGGGAGGGGGAAAAGACAATATGCGTGTTTTAAGTGCTGTCAAGTTGCTTCTGTCTCATGGTGACCCTATAAATTAATGACCTTCCTTGATGTAGTCAATCCATCTCATGTTGGGGTCGTCTTCTTTTCCTGCTGCCTTCCAGTGGCTCTTATCTTCTCATAATGTGATCAAAATACAATAGTTTTAGATTAGCATTGAAAGAAAAAGGAGACAAAAGCTTGGTTGAACAGAGACCAAGAATGAAGCATGGAAAAAGCAGAAGCTCCTGCTAAAACAACATGAGAAGTTGCTGTTAGAGGAAAAAAGCAAGGAACAAAAGGGAATTCTTGTAGCTAATTTTTGTTGAGAGTGAAAGCCACATCCAGGTCTGCACTTTTTATGACTTTTCAGAGGTAGCCCCTCCCACTATGAGTAGAAAAGACAAACTTTTCCTGCTAAACCCCAGTATCAGCAGTTACCATCTACTTATTTTGCAGGGGCAAATCTTCCAAGAAAGCTGCCTTCCCTGTCCCTCATAATCTCAAAGAACCCTCCTAATTGGCCATCTTTATAATCAGCATTAAGACTGGGAAAGCCATTTTGTTTCATTACAAGTCAACACTCCCCTTCTGACTGTTCTTTAACTTTATTACACTATTCCATCAGTTCTATTGCAGGAATCTTCCACCTCTGCTTACATTAACAGATCTCTTAAACTGAGCCATCCCATATTCAAAGTTATCTTCTTAACTATGTCCTATATGTATTTCTTTTAAAAATATATCCCTAGGGAAGTCATTAAAGGTATTCCAAACTTCTTGCAGTGCGGAATAAAGATTATTTAAAATCCTAAAAAAAAAAAAAAGGTATATGAGATATTGATGGACTCTTGAGGGAATGGTAGTTCATTGTGGGAGGAAGCATCAGCAAGCCTATTCAGAAGTAAATGCTATATTATTCAATGGAGAAGGTGCCCATAGGATTGTAGCCTGTACGGTAGCAAAAATCAGGACATGCTTCCAGAAAAATGGTTAAAGCCATCCATTATAACAAAATTATGCTAATGGCTTATCATTTGTTTGTAGCTGAAACATTATGGTCTGATGTGCAATGAACTTATTTGTGCAAAAACACATTCATTAAGGTCAGCTAAACATTTGAAGAAAGATGTTTATTACAGCTGTTTTTCATGTGTACTCTTTGTACAGATACTACTGGATTTTGCAGCCCCACCATCTTGACTCGAAAACTGCCACTCCATTTTCACTTCTTGTGAGCACGTTTAATCCATGATTCTTTATTGTTGAATAATTTTCTTGAATCAGTTTTGGCTGGTTTGCCAATTGCATAAATTCCCCAAAAATCTTTTTGTTTGTTTGTTTTAGCAGGAACACATAGGAACAGCTGGGTTGGCATCAGAGGGTGTGGCCTAATATGCAAATGAGTTCCTGCTGGGCATTTTCTACAAAAAAGTCCTGTGTAAAACAATGGTGACACCAGGGTGTGTGACCTGAAATGCAAATGAGTTCCTGCTGGGTTTTTCTACAAAAAAGCCATATATGAAACAATTGTGACATCAGGATGTGTGGCTTAATATGGAAATGAGTTCCTGCTGGGCTGCTTTTTTTTTTTAAGAAAAGCATTATTTGACTGTGGTTTTTTATATTGTTATTTTTTGTATTTTTATGTGCATGTGTGTGTGAGTGTGTATGTGCACCTGGAAGTCATGGTGACCTCTGGTAACTGACCCCTATTGGGGGCCTAGAGGATATTCAGAGAGGTGGCTGAATAAAGCCTGCCCCTACCCTTCTGACTTCTGGTATTCCAAGGAGGTCTCTCATCCAAGTATTTGCCAGAGTTGACCCTGCTTAGCCTCTGAGATCTGATGAGATCGAGCTTGCCTTAGCTGTCCAGATCAGGGCATTATTTAGCCATGTTGATCTGTCTTGTCACTTCCAGATTTGATTACTGTATTTTTTTTATATGGATCTAGCCTTGAAGATAGTTTGGAAGCTTTAGCTGCTAGTTTGCAATGGCCACAGTGATAGCCAGGGCAGACTACAGGAAGCATATTTCTCCACTGTTGAAAGTACTTTGCTGGCTGCCTGTTCTTTTCTCACCTAAATTCAAACTGCTGATTTTGACTTTTAAAGCCTTATACTGCTTAGGACTTGGGCATGTTAAAATGGTGGTGTACCTAGCCTATTTGGCATTGAGGTGAATAATTTTTAACACCTTCATTCCCTTTGTTTTTTTGGCCATCAAGTCACATCTGAGTTATGGCAATCCTGTAGAGCATTAGTGTACCTAGCATATTCAACACTCAGAGCAGAACATTTTTTACACTCCCTCCTCTATATAACAAAATTATTTTCAGAAAAAATCATGAAATAAATGCACTTTAGAGACCAAAAGTTTCAGAAAATAAGTTTTCATGAGTCAAAGCTCCTTTTGTTAGACACAGATAGGAATTTTACTAACACTAGACAAAGCATCACAATGTAGTGATTGCAAACTTCACCAGACTGGATGTTAAGAAACACGTTACTCCAACCCCAAAGAAGGTGCTTCCAAAGCACTGAAGTCAAACCAGAGAATCTCTGCAGTAGAAATGGAAGGGGGCATTTACATAGGAACATATGAATATAAAAGAAGCCATGTTGGGTTAGACCAATGGCCCATCCAGTCCAACACTCTGTGTCACACAATGGCAAAACAAAGCAAAACCAGATGCCATCAGGAGGCCCATCAGTGGGGCCAGGACACTAGAAGCCCTCCCACTGTTGCCCCCCCCACCAAGCACCAAGAATACAGAGCATCATTACCCCAGACAGAAAGCTCCAACAATATGCCATTTCTGCAAGCCCAGAAGAACCAGTGCAATGTACTGCCTACCCAGTGGTAGCAGTGCAATCACAGAATGCCTAGTAGAACCCAGTGTCATTGTGGCAATGCCAACTAAACAGGACTGATGTTTAGTACAGAATCACAGTCCAGGCAAGGTGTGTGTGTGTGTGTGTGAAAGCCCAGCAGAACCAGTGTAATGTTAATGCTATAGTTGTTTCAAAATCGGTTTGAAAACATGCTGAATATATTCTTATTTATATTGATTGCTTGTATCATAGTATTGATTGTGTTCTATTTTATCTACTAATATTTTTTTACTCCCATGCACTGCCTTTTGTAGATTAATGCAGGCAAGGAGATAACACAAGACAGGATTCTTAATGTCAGGCTTTATTCTTCTGTCCCTCCTACAGCCCCTATTCTACTTTCTTCTCCATCTTTCTTTTTTCACCTTCCTCTACTTTCTCTTTCAGTATAGAGGGCCTAGTCTGCCCAACAACACACTACATTCTCCCTAGTGGGACACAGTTTAAAATATGAACAATGAAATAATGTGCGAAACAGCTGTTAAAACACTCAGCCTCAAGCACTTTAGTAGAGAGTTGGTGTGGAGATATTTTATCTAAATAAATAAGAACAATAATTAGCATTTCTGTACTTCCCTAAATATGTGTTAGTGGTTTCACTTAAGATGGGTAAAATCTGGGTGATGACCATGAAGGGAGATTAGGTCTCCTGCTAGAAATGTGTCTGCCCCCCCCTAGGCATGAGGAAAAACCTGAAAATTCAATGTTGCAATATCTCTTCCAGCAAATACCCAGAAGTGACATTACTTCACCAAATATATGATCTAGAATTTGCCCAAAACTCCATAGTTTTCTTTTGATGAATTCTGGACAAGTTGAATTTGCCTCAGTGACATCACTTCCAGACAGGGTTTTTTTCCTGGAAAAAGAGTTGCCAAAATTTTCAAGAGGGAAATGAAGGAGAAACACCCCTCATGAACTTTTAAACAGTTTTTGGAAAATTTTATTTCCACAAAAAGGTTCTGAAACTCCATTCCACATTCCTCCAGAAAAAAAGCCTTGCTTCCAGGTATTTCCTGGAAGTGATGTAGCACCATCAGCATTACATCATCCTCTGTCCCCTTCCCCTCCCTCTAGTTGGCAGCTGATAGTTGGCAACCCTATAATCACATCACAGTTTCTTAATGCATAGGTGCTTCTGACTTTTTCTGCTACCACTATCCTTAATTCTTTCCCAGATTAAGACATGGCCATTTTAATAGCACTATGAAGAAAATTTGAATAATAGGAGGTCTAGTGATTGTTGATTAAGGAAAGTATCAGTTTTATTGCTATACCATCTGGAGATGAACTATTACACTCCAATGATATGCATGTTTACTCAGAAGACTTACTCCCAAATAAATATGTCTGAAAATACAGCCTAAGCAAATTTTGCTTGGGAATTTTTTTGCTGATCTTGTAGAAACTTCCTTTGACATTCCTTGAAACTTTAGCCTTGGGGGTAACCTCTGAGTTGACTTTGGAGCCATGTTCAGCAACTATGTTGGTGAAATCCATTGACAAAATTTGTGGCTTTGACATTCCAAGAGCTTCATGTTTCTGGCAGCATCCAGAGTGATTTTCAGTCCATGATGAGGCATGTGGGAAACATTATTTGATTTCTTGCGCACTGAAAATCAATTTGACTATGTCACAGAGGAAGCAGATAACCAGCTTGCCAAGAGATCCATCTGCAATATGTATTGAACCCACCATGCAGCTAGGATCAATCGTGCATCGTTCATTAGAAGCTGAGTCTGTTCAATGAACTAAATCTTTGCTGAACATTGATATTCATGCATTTGCATTCCAGCGAGTCCTTTTAGCATGCTGAAATTTATTCAGCCATATTGAGTCAGAAAAAGAAACCAGATGGCCTAGCTCAGTGATTCTTCAGGGTGATGCGATGGACAGGAAACTGTCCTAAACCTGAAACCATGTAACAGCCAATCAATTGTTAAGACCCTAGTGCTCTAACATCTAATGGTGATCTAACATCCATTCACCTTTGAGACGAATGAATGAATGTGAGGAGAGATGCAGTAGCTAACAGTCTCAGGTGCTGCCTCAGGAAGAGAACTGACAGTTGTATCTCTTCCTGAAAGAAAGTACAGAATAGGGTTCAGTAGTCTACCTCTGGGTTTTAAGGCCTGTCACTGGTGATGTACAGACCTGTAATAGTTTAGTCTGACTCCATCCTGGAGGTCTACCTAATAAACATGTCTATGTGCCACAGCTGGGCTTTTCTGGACTTTGTTAGAAAGCCAGTGTCTGTTGAAGTGTTCTTTTCAAAATTCTGTACATAAATAAACCATCTTTGTTACTGTTTTTCAGCTGTTGCCTCAGAGATCCCAGTGTCCAACTTGCACATCACAACACAGCAGTGAACCCTACAGCCTTTACAAGTGTTACTCATGTATTCTACATGAGAGGAAGAACTGTGAGGAAGGTTTAAACAGGCTGACCCACCAAAATCTTAGAAGTACCCTCTGTGTGATAAGAGCCCGACTGGGGTTTTAAGTAAATGGAATTATTTTAGATGGTTGTTATCTATTTAAGAAGTGATTGTAGGAACTAACTGCATGATTAGCTAGGTTCAAAGGCAGGCACCTTTGAACCTAGCTAGGTTCAAAGGCACACTGAAACTCATAATTTGTGAATCTCAGCTTTTTTTAAAAAAAATGTCTTTACCATGTGTCTTTTAAAACTGGAGATGTTGGCAGTTGGTGTTTGCCAGGGCTTTTTTTTTGTAGAAAAGCCCAGCAGGAACTCATTTGCATATTAGGTCATACCCCCTGACATAACCATTGTTTCACACAGGGCTTTTTTGTAGAAAAAGCCCAGCAGAAACTCATTTGCATATTAGGCCCCACCCCCTGACACAGGGCCAGCCAGAACTGCATTCCTGTGTGATCCTGCTAAAAAAAAAAAAAAGCCTTGGTGTTTCCATATTTGAGGCAACTGACGGCTTTGCTCACTATTTGTTCATACCTTTGATTGGGATGGCAATTGGCCTGTGGGGGAGGGGTGAAAGTAAGTAAAGATGCTGCAAGAATGTGCATTCATGAAATATGGCAAACAGCTGATAAATTTAGAGAGCCAGTGGGGTGCAGTGGTTAGGATTGGCAGACTCTAATCTGGAGAAGCTGGTTTGCTTCCCCACTTCTCCACATGCAGCCAACTGGATGACACTGGGTGAGTCACAATTCTCTCAGAGCTGTTCTCTTAAAAGCAGTTCTCTCAGAGTTCTCTGAGCCCCATCTACCTCACAGGGTGCCTTCTCAGCCAATCAGCTCTCTAGTGGGCAATCAGAAGCCCTGTACAGTAAGTGCCTGACCTGCCCCCTGACTTTCTAACCTGACTTGATTTTCTAACATCTGGTGGGTGCCAGAAAAGGGATTGGTGGGCACCACACTGCCCAAGGGCACCACATTGGAGACCCCTGATTTTTATACCTCCTCATATTGTAAGGATGACACTTCACATTCTCAAACCAAATTAGTTTCCACTAATGCTTTTGTTCTTTTTTCTGCTAATCCTCTTTCTCCCACTAACCATCTCTTAGGCTGCAATACTATGCACATTTACCTGGGAGCAAGTTCCACTGATTAGTGGGAATTACTTCTGAGTAGACTTGCATAGAATTGCACAGTCACTCCACTCTTGCATTTTAACCCGTGTTCTAATCATGGGAATTTGAGAAAGAAGGAAGCATCTCTTAGACTTTATCTTGGTTCAGTCTGTTGCATAGTCCCAAAGGTAAAATAACTTCCAGCAAGCTCAAATATCAGTAGGAACAGGAAAGTGGTGAGGATTTCCAAAAATTAAACAGAAGTCTACAGCTTATTTTAAAAAAGAGCAACAACATAAAGAAGACATTTGTTTCATTAAAGTGATGAACTGACTTAGTAGGAAAGGCATGACATGTTCTAGTGTGCAGATATCTTCATTTGCACTCGAGCTGTGCAAGCAACCTATGCGGCTGTGAGTCTAAACAGCTACTTAAACTTCATAACTGCATCCACAGGAGGGAGCAAACTCGCCCCAGAATGGAATCAAATTACAATGCTCCACAGCTGCTTCTGCTGATTGTCAATTAAAAATTGCCCTCTGGCTGTATTTCCATTAATGTCCCATATTGTTGTTTCTGAGGAATTTCCCACTTGTTTTAATGGGATGGCTAGAGAGATTAGCTCTTGCCATTTGAGAACTTGATATAGCGCAGCTATAGCCAAAGACTCATGCAGATTTCAACATGTGTTCACAGCATTATTCCACATTACAAAGATAATTACTTTCTTGTTAACAGTAACCAAGGAAACCAGTTATTTATTTATGCATTGTCTACTTTTGTCAACTTTGAGCAAGTTGGGGAAGAGTGTGGTGTTCAGTGGTCATAAATGGGCAACCCTAAAAGAAGTGTTTCAGGGGTAAATGTTTGGTTAATTGGCATAGTTTGGCAGTAAATTCTGGAGTTTCATGTACTGCAAATGATACATTTGATGAATGGCTGTATGCTTAAGGATTAGGGCTGTATTCTGGGACAGAAGAGGAAGTGTGTACATCAGTTTGCGGGTTATATGAATGCATTTATTTGTTTAGAAAATGTATGTGCTGCTTCTTTAGAAACCTGCTCAAGGTGAAGTGTGGAAGGATGGGAACTGCACAACTGGTGACCCACCAAGGGGAATTGTAACCCAATACTAGCCGTGTATGGCATCCAGCAAGGGACTTTAAATTTCCTCTTTCTCTTTTTGCTGCCTGCCTGGAATTGCAAAAACAAAGGGTGGTCAAACTCTTGGCAACACAGTACAAGTCTGATAGACTGCCCTTAGGTTCATGGGTCACAACTTGTGCAGACCAGCTGTGGGGTGAAGACAGATATCAATTCTAAATAGGGATATTACTAAATGCTGTGACAACAGGTCTGGTTTGTTGGGGAAGCTGAAATTTCTTTTACAGAACCCCATATACATGGGGACATGTGCTTGGGGACAAAATTGCTTCTGTCCTTTTTCTCCTGCGAGTGTTAAAGAAAATTTGATAGAAGTATCGCCACTACAAGTGACTCCTATTTTTATATTCGTTGCATAGAAATGAGCAAAGTTAGCATGTAAATAGAGTTAAAACAGCATTACTGCTGTACAAGAAGCAAACAGAAGTACTGCTGTACAAGAAGGAATGGGAAATTTGCCAGAGGAATAGGCAGCTGGAAAAAGATTCTCCAACCCTGCATATAACCCTAATTCTAAAGTTCTATGCAGACTCCATAGAGTCTGCAAAGTCGTGCCCAGCCCAACTATTTAGAATAATTTGGTCATTAACAGTTTTGCCATCGGGCAATCAAAATGATAGAGAATTGGATATTGGCTCTGAGGCATTTGTGACATATTTCGCAGATAAAATCCTGACTCTCCACCAGGACCTACCCGCCACGATTGATACAGTATGTGAGCTGGAAGCCCCTTGGCCATCTTCTAGTCCTCTATTGGACTGCTTCAGTGGGCTCTTGCTGGAGGATGTGGACAGGATCCTGGCTGCAGTGAAGCCTACCACTTGCCCCCTGGATCCCTGTCCATCCTGCCTGGTGAAAGCCTGCTGGGATGGTATCAGAAACTCTCTGGGTGATATTGTCAACTTGTCCCTTTCAACAGGGACCTTCCCAGAGAAATTGAAGGAGGCAGTGGTTTGTCTGCTCTTGAAAAAAAAACATCATTAGGCTCTGGGGTCTTGGCCAACTACTGGCAAGTTTCGAATGTACCGTTTCTGGGTAAGGTAGCTGAGAAAGCAATGGCACAGCAGATACAGGTTTTCCTGCATGAAACATCCACCTCGGACCCATTCCAGTCCAGCTTTAATCCAGGCTATAGAACAGAGACTGTCCTAGTCACTCTCACAGATGACCTAAGATGGCATCTGGATCAAGGCAGGTCAGCGCTGCTGATACTTCTTGATCTGTCAGCAGCATTTGACATGGTTGATTATGACTTTATGACCCACTGCCTTGCTGTTGCCAGAGTTCAGGAGTGGCCATACAATGTTTTTTCTCCTTTCTTCGGGGATGGGGACAAAGGATGGTGTATGGCAAACAGACTTCATTGCAGCATCCACTTATATGTGGAGTGCCACAGGAAGTCATTCTCTCACTAATATTATTTAACATCTATGTGCCCCCTTGCCCAGATTGCCCAAGGTTTTGGGCTGGGTTGCCACCAGTATGCTGATGACACCCAGCTCTATCAGTTGATGAGTGGCCAGCCAGTTGCTGCCCTGACCAGTTGTCTGAGGCATTGGGAACCGTGGCTGGGTGGTTACAACAGAGCCAGCTGAAGCTGAATCCAGCTAAGACGGAGGTCCTGTACCTGAGTCAGGGTGCAGTGGGTATGGGCATCCAGCTCCCAGCTTTGGACAGTGCCACACTGGTGCCAGCCCAACAGGTGAAGAGCTTGGGAGTGACCTTGGATGCCTCACTTTCCATGGTTGCCCGGTCTGCCTTTTGTTATCTTTGGCAGATCAGGCAGCTAGCACCATATCTATCCCCCCAGGACCTGGCTACAGTGAGCCATGCAATGGTCACTTCCAGACTAGACTACTGTAACTTGCTCTATGCTGGCTTACCCTTGAGATTGATCTGGAAACTGCAGCGGGTGCAGAATGCGGCAGCTTGCCTGCTGACTGCACCACCTTTATGGGTAGGCATTTGGCCGGTGCTCCATAGTCTGCATTGGCTGTCCACTGAGTACCAGATCTGCGTCAAGGTTTTAGTTCTAATGTTTAAATCTTACACAGCCTGGGACCAACATACCTGAGAGACCGTCTCCTTCCCTATATGCCTAGGATATCATTATGTTTAGCCTCCCAACATCTGTTGGCCATCCCCGGCCCAAGAGACACCCACCTTGCCTCAACTAGGGCCAGGGTTTTTTCAGTCCTGGCCCCGACCTGGTGGAATCAGCTCCCTACATAGATCCAGGCTCTACCTGACTTATTAGCCTTCCATAGGGCCTATAAAACGGAGCTGTTCCGCCAGGCTTTTAGTTGAGGCTGTGGGCATCTATTCTTGATCTGGTTGGCCTCCCCTATTGGTAGTCACCTGTGTTATAAAATGGATTATCATCTGCCAACTCTATGAGATATCACAATGTGAGATGGCCAGGCTGGGCAATATGTGATGATAGCCGCCCTGAGCCTGCCTTTGGCGGGGGAGGGCGGGATACAAAAATAAATTTATTATTATTATTATTATTATTAAGCTTCTCTGAGCGCTGTTGAGTTGTCTGTTTTTTAATTTTTTTATTGTATTTTATTGTTTATCATATGTTGTACTCCACCCTGAGCCCTACGGGGAATGGGCGGAATAGAAATATACTTAAATAAATAAATAAAGCATGGCCAAAGCGATCTAAACCCATTTTGCTGCCTTCTGTGTCATTTGATTCTGGGCAGAAAACGTATGTTAATTTAAAGATGCCTCAACCATACTTCAAATGTATGTCTTTCTCTATAAAGAGACTGGTTGGATTAGATCTTGACTACCTGGAGAAAAGTGGAGAAAGATGTGAGAGAGATAGTGATATTGTCTGCTGTGAATGTAATGGGAAATATTCAGTGAAATCAGAGGTGTGTGTAGCAGATAGTCAAAAGTAAGTGTATCATGGAAGTTTATTTATTTATTATATGTTACTCTTCCTTCAAAGAATGGTAGTATTCTTACAGTACAAACTAACACTTTTCAAATCCATTGAAATTAATAGCTCAGAAGGACATAATTCTGTTTTAGGATCTGTGATCTGAGTCATGGTTTCACAGCCATAGTTGATAAAGCATAGTTTCATCTTATGTTTAAACCAAGCCAGAGCCTTCTGATGAATTTCTAGAGGCATCTGGCCAGCTATCATAGGAACATAATACTGTGCTAGATGGGACCTTGTCTAATCCAGGAAGGGAATTCTTTGTTTGTAAATCACTCCATAACCATGGAATAGTCAACAGAGATATTATCTACAAAACTACAAGAAAACAAACTGTGCAAATGAATCATATCATTCCAGGATGGAACGTGGGTATTAAAAACAGGTTCTGGATACAAAGCTATGTACACACGTGAAGCTGCCTTATACTGAATCAGATAATTGATCCATCAAGCTCAGTATTATCAAAGATTTCAGGTTTTCACGGCTGGTAACACCACTGAGGATGTTCTCCGCAGCTGAGAACGAAACGTCTGGAAGAAAAACTTTCTCCAGTAGAACACGGCACTTGAGCCCGAAAGATTCTACAAACCCTAATGAAGCTCAGTATTGTCTACTCAGACTGGCAGTGGCTTTCCAGGGTCTTGGGTAGAGATCTTTCACATCACCTACTGCCTTGTCTTTTTAATAGGGGATGCTGTGAATTGAACCTGGAACCTTCAGCATGAAACCCAGAGGCTTTTCCACTGAGCCGCAGATGTGAAGACCCCTTTGTAGTCTTAATAGACAGGACTATGGTGATTTTCTAAACAGAAGAAAAAAGAAAGAAAATGATGGAATTACTTAGTTGCATAGAAAGTCCTTGAGACAGTGATCATTCTTAAAGTACTGAAAGAACAAGCAAAACCGTGTTATTGTGGCATCAAGGAAGGCATCTAAAGCATTACTATTTTATTTCAGATGATAGCTGTTAGATTCTTGTATCAGAAAAAGCAACTTAAGACATTTTTTCCAAGCAGAAGCTTCAAAATTCCTGCACATTTTAATGCCTTGCACTTTGAGAGGAGAAGCCAAGCTTGTTCAGTCTAGCTGGGACCAAGCTGTTGAGAAATCCAAAGACTGTCACCATCTAGGGTGTGATGCAAACAATGGATGCAGGGTTTTTGGAGGGAGCTGTAGTAAAGAAAATCTCTTTAATGAACTTCCCTAGAGACCAAGTTTGCGGTTATGTAATATCCTCTATTGCATAGTGCAAAATGAAGCCCCTTTTATGTCTGGTGCATTCCAGAGGTTAAAATATTGTCCAGCTGTTTCCTACCATATAAAGAGCTCATAACCATAAGATGTAGTAAACTGCGAGCAAATTATATCGGTTCTGTATGACTGCTGCTCTTATCCGCTAGCTGCAGTGACAGCAATTATAACTGATAAAAGGACAGTCTCTCTCATGCAGCTGCTTTCTAAAACAAGCCAGTGAATTACATGTGTTTAAATATCAAGGCTATCTCAAATTGTGTCCAATTTCATTTTTTTAAAAAAAATAGACCTGTTGATGCAGTGGAATGTTCTTGTTCTTATTCTTTCACTGCCATTTGGTGCTCTTTTGTTCCCCTACTTGCTATTTTTCCAGAGTACCATTTCCCTCTCCTTCCCTTCCTAGGTATCACCCATCTTTGCCCACATTTCTTTGGCTATGTCATTCTACTTGATTTTGTATGTGAGGGCCCATGGAGCCATGACATCAGATGTCATGATATGTCATCATAAAAATAATGGAGGTCACCACAGTCCAGTTCAGTAAGATTTCATGGAGCCAGTATGAACATGACAGTGCAGTGTAGTTCTTTGCTTAGGAATGGGCTTAGATCTGCACTCATCTGTGCAGCTGATCTAATGACCTTGAGCCAGTCACTGGGCTGGATCCAAACAGCATCCTCTATGGTGAAAGGGGAAAGGAGGGGTTTCCTTTGTCGACATAAAAAGGCTTTGCTGGAATTTATGGGACATGCACAGACAATAATCATATGGGATGGGGGTAGGGCTGCCAAGCTCCCAGTCCAGGTGGGGAATCCTCCCTGCCTGGGAGGTTCCCAACCCACCGGCCCACATGATGACATCACCCGGCGTGATGACATCACCCGGAAATGGCGGCATCAAAATGGCGATGTACCATGCGGGGCCGCTCTAGGCGTTTCTGGGAAAACTCTATGGTTTCCTGGATGCTCTAGCCATTTGGGAGGGAAAACCCCATGGTATAATAGGTCCCATAGAGTTTTTACCTCCCAAATTATTAGAGTGTCTGGGAAAACCATAGAGTTTTCCCAGAAATGCCTAGAGTGGCCCCGCACGAGTGCCACCATTTTGATAACTTCACTTCCAGGTGACATCATTGCAAAGCACGCACAGTGTGCACGCAAAAGTCCCCCTCTATGGGAAGTTGGGGACTTGGAAACTCTAGATGGGGGGTATAGTAAGGGGGAAAATTGGAGCGCAGGAATGAAGGAAATCTATATGTAGATCTGCTTCTTTCTGCAGTGCAAGGGAGAAGGAAACCTGCATTTAGGAGATCCTCACCATTAGTTATTTGCAGTTTCACTTATTTTCTTTCCATGGTCCAATTATATGATATTTATTTAATATTTATTTATGATATGCTTCCTCACTGAGACTTGAGGCAGATTAAAGTGTAAACTGATCTGATCAGTAAAATGAAATATCTAATAAGCAACATAATAGGATTAGATTTACAGAAATCTGAGACAGAGTGTTAGACATGATATTTTAAAAAATGTAGGAAATAGCATTATATAAGTAGAAAACAAAGCAGTGAGACTAGGTATCTGAAGAGGTGGGCAATGACTCATGAAAGCTCATACCCTACCAAAAATGTTAGCCTTTAAGGTGCTACTAGACTCTTACTCTTTCCTGCTCTGAGACCAGGATAATACATACAACAAACAGGTCATGCATTCTTTATACAATGAATTGTCCACAGTCCTATTCCCTCCCTTAATAAAAGAACCTTTCTGACACATTCTTAGTACAGCCCCATTAACTTTATAAAAACACTTACCCCTGATGTAGCCAATTCTCTAAGAGCTTACAGGGTTTTTCTCACAGGGCCTAATGTAAGTTCTTGGAGGATTGACTATATCAGGGGTGTGTGGCCTAATATGCAAAGGAGTTCCTGCTACAAAAAAGCCCTGGTCTTGTCCATGTGCAAAGTGGCATCCCCAGAAGGCCCTGCTCAGATGAATGAAGTTGTTGGGACAGATCACAGGGGAAGAGGTGGTTCAAGGCCAAGCAAGGCTTTTTACATGATAGCCAGCACCTTGAACTGAACCTGGTAACTGATAGGAAGCAAACTGAGTGACAATAGAATGGGTTTAACATGCACACTCCGCACTGTTGCCAGTCTGTTTTTACTTCTAATACACCATCACTGCATCACTAAAAGTTTGCAGGAAATTTGGTTGTTTTGCTGCTGGGAGGCAGCAGAACCCTGCTACTCAGTTATTTGCTGTTTCTGCCATTTGTGGTGCTCCGGAGAATGGATTCCATGTGAATAGCAAGAGTCTACTGTATGTTGTCCTGATCTCCTTGGAAGAATAAAAGAATGAGAGATAGATAGATAAATGTGTTCGCAGCAAATACTCTAAGTTGCTTTTGGGGGAAGCATTTTTTAACAGGTGATAATGAACATCAGATGAGGTACACTGTTTCAGCTCACTCCTATCAAATACAGAAGCCAGCTTAATAAAAGATGGCAAAACTATAATCTCATGTGAGTTTTGTACATGAAAGGGTTTGGCCAGTTGCTCTACAGCTGCAGAGTCCACTCCCTTCCATAACATTTTCCTGCCTGATTTCTTATGCTTCTGAATTTTTTTTGAGGAGAAATCCATGGGTGTCAGAGATGACAAAGAACACAGGAGGTAGGTGCGCCCCTCCTCCCTGCACAGGCTACAGAGAATACCTTTCTTACAATCATTTGAGTCATGACTTCTATTTCCACAGTCTGAGCAATGGCTGGGGGCGGGGGAGAGAAAGTTTCGCCTGATATGGTCATACTCCCTGCACTGAAAAAGGCAAGTGGGCAGTTGACCACTATAGCGAATTATGCCCCTGTTGTTACCCGAAAAGAAACCTCCTCATTGTGAGACTGAGAAGCCTCTAAAACATTTGAGCCCCCCAAATTGTCCCTGGGATCTCCAAAGTCTCTTGCTCACACTCTTCTGATCAAAGGAGTGATTCCTCTGCAGAAAGGGAGACGTTCTGAGTCAAAACTAGGGAAGGAGAGACAAATAAATGTGAAGAAGCTCTGGAACTTCTATGAGGCCTAGTGTGTTCAAAGGACAAGGCCTCCTCCTCCTCCTTCACCTAAAAAGGATTCTGCCTCACTTGACACCTTTTGTATTTCTTTTAAATCATTTCCTGTTGTTTTATCTTTGGGGAAGGATCTCTCTTTTTATCCAAGGGGGTGTAATAGTTGTAAAACTGTAGACTCACCCACTTTTGCTTCCCTGTGGATAAACTCTTCCAGCAGTCCCTGCTCCCATTCTTGTTTTGCTACATCTCCTCTATCCTAAGTTCACTGCTAGCTGCATGATCTCTGTACAACACTTCAAATCTGTTTCCCTGTTCTGACCCTGGTGTCCTGTCCATTCTATTAATGACTGTCCTTCTTGAGGATTTTGAAATTTGGTTTAGTCATCAATGCCATCAATGCCACATCAATTACACATCAAACAGTGCACAGTCTATTTAGTCTATCCTTATGAACTGCTTCCCTATACAGGGATAAATAAAAATACACTGGCCAATAATATATTTGTTTTCTAAAGCACTTATATAGGATTTCAGGAGGCATTTTCCAAACATAATTGACCAACCCTCTCATTGTTTTAAAAGATGCCTTGTACACAAGATCATGGATATCATATGTGAGCTGATTACTTGGTCTGTTTGGTTTGCCATGGAATGACTCAAATATGTCACCTGATTCCCACCCACCGACCCCCCGCCATCTGAGCATGTTTAAAAATGGTGCAAATTCAAACAGTCCTTAGGTTTTCCTGCATCCCCTCTGTGCTGCAGCCTGCTTTGCCCCCTCTATTTTGTTAGGGAAATTCTGTTTGAAATTCTATTTATCTCAAACAGTTCAATGGATCGCTGGATCAAACTGTCAAGCATGCGGGTTCAATGACGAGTCAGGTTTGATACAAAACTACGTTTATTGATAGACCGATAACTTTAGTGTAACAGATTCTTGAGAGTAATGCTAAAGATACATTGATACAATACTTTTAAGGCATACTTCAAAAGGATTCCAAAAGATGGGGGCGAGGGATGCGCTCTCACACATAAACTATCATAAATGTCTACATTCTCATGGCTTTATCAGGACTCCGTCCTTGCTTTCCCCAGATGTGCCACACTCCCTAACAGGAAGGTATGGGAAGGTACTGATTACTCTTTCTCAAGTTAGTTTCATTTCTCTCTACTTCTATTTTGCAAGCAATAAAGTAAGAAGGGGGAGGGGGAAAGAATAACAGAGTTAACAGACCTTGATCCTCCATGATATTTCACAGGCCATTTTTATGGGGGACCCTAAAACAATCAATTATCAATGGAATTCAACCATGTCTGACACAAACAATCATTGAGAAACATTTAATATGAAACAAAAAGCATATTTATTTCTACAGGGAAAGGGTACTGGGAGGTGAAAATAACAAACACTAAAGAACTACACCCTCACACTAGAAGATCACATGCTTAAGGGAAGACACTTCCTCCTTCTTCTTGACCTCTCTGCCTGAACAAAGGAAGTGTCAAGCATCAGATCTCAAAATAACCAGTCCTTGATTTTGAAACAAAGTATTGGTTTATTGATAATCCATGTTGCTCGAATAGGAACAAGATTGGAAGTGATACAATGTAACTCAAGAATACTAGCTTTAAGGGGCACATCAAAGATACCTTAGGAATTTCTACCCGCTATTTTATCTACCATTGCGGTTTGCTACATCCTGGGTTTAGACTCCCAAAGTATTCCCGGAGGCCTTATCTTCAAAGCGGACATTCCTGCATTTGCTGCTAGTGAGAACTAAAGAAAGGTTACATGGCTTTGATGTGCACTACATTATAATAACAGTCAGTAGTACAGGCATAGTAATAAGGAAACAATAAAGAGACAAAATGCTTGACAGGAAGTCACCTGACTAACTGCACAAACAAAACAGGTTTTCCTGCTTCTAGACCTTGATTGGACTGGAACTTTAGAACATTGCAAAGGACATACAGATACATAGTTCCAACATATTTTTCCTAGTCATCAGTGTTGGGCAACATGTGGGACAATGTATTTAGGACCCTCCCCACTAATTCTTGTTGGATTTAAGGGCAGGCCCATAGCTATAGTGAGGCCCCCATGATCCCAGCCATATCACTTTAGCACCAATGTAAGGTTCCCAGCCCCACCACTTACCACTCCCAATTGGCCTCCTTGGCCTTCCCTGCTGCCAGCCCCCCTCTTCCCTGCTGCTGGTCCTGATGGTCCTATGGATGTGGCCCCATGGATGTGTGTCATCTCCTTCTTCAGGTGGTGCATGGCACTCAAGAAGGTCTCCCTGCCTAAGCCCACATAGCAGAATGTGTCTACCATCAGAGCCAATGGCTGAAGAGCCTGGCCCATCAACATTGCCCCTCATCACACCATTGCCATGTCAGCCCTGCCACTGCAGGCATGGGCGGGCTGGGAGAAGGAAGAGACTGCTGGTGCTTGTGGGACCTCTGGAGCTGACTGCCTCAGCTTCAATAATCCTGCAAGCCAACAAGCTGAAGAGTCCAGACATAAACACTATTTTTAAAATAATAATGATGATGATGATAACAAGAAGCAAAAAAAAAACAAGGATATAAATTAAAGCAAGCAAAGTCCCTCAGGAAACCCGGAAGAAGTTTGCAATTGATTTATAAAAGACTGTTTACAAAGTTAGGGAGTGAAGTGGAGGTAATCTCTTTCTATGTGTGTGTGTGTGTGTGTGTGTTACAGGTGAGTGGTGGCTGAAAAGAGAGTTGCTTCTCTGCTCTTTGCATAGTGTGGTAGGGAAAGCGGTGGTTGTCCTCTGTTATTTACTTGGAAGTATCATTTTTTTATTGTTGTGATTTCATTTTGGGCCCCACGGCCCCCAACATTTCCCCAGTGGCCCCCCCCCATTAAAAATTTCCTAGCTACAAGCATGTTTAAGGAGCGCTTTCTTTTTCTGCTCCAGTGACATGATGCCTGGCAGTCTGAAGCACTCACCATGAAATTTCACTCATTTGTCAAATTCTTTTCAATTACTGGAGCAGAATCCTCCAAATTTGTCATTTTTTCCTCCTTTTAAGTGAATTCCAGTCAACTTCAGTGCTAACCACTGGGAAGTTAAATTCTACCATCCTGACATGATGGGTATCCTAATCTCATCAGATCTCAGAAGCAAAGCAGGTTCAGCTCAAGTTAGTATTTGGATGGGAGACAGACCACCAAGGAAGACCTATGCCATTATGCAGAGGCATGCAATGGCAAACCACTCTCTGATTCTGATCCTTCAGCAGAGCACTGTGCTCTGCCACATAGGCAGATTTCCATCTTGGACACTCTCTGAACACCTGAGGAGCAAAAGAACTGAGACAACTATTTCTCCAGAGGTATTTTTCTTCATATTGGAATGGCAAACAGCTTAGCCTAGCTCAGAAAACTGCTAAAACCACCATGCCTGTTTGCACTGCAGCTGCTAAACTGGCTGTATAGAATTGGTCTGACTGTTGCCAATTCCACTAATCAATATACCATAAAAGTCTTATTGGAGCCACAAGCCACATTTATGCTGTCTGATGCTTTTTTAGAAGTGTGTGTGTGTGGGGGGGGGGGTGTCTTGGTTTGTAATCATTTGGCTCTAAACCCTGGGGTGATTTGACTTGCTTATTTTTGTTCCAGCGATGATCCTCTCTCACCACTCAATTCAGAACAGAAAGTCTTGTGAAGATGCTAGTCCCAGGATGTGGTAACAGCTGAATCCTTCTGGGATATTAGTAACATTTGTGCAGACTTTGCTGAATATAAGATGAATTCAAGCTGTCACACTTTGCAGCTACTTTAGCGCCTGTACGACTTGTGTGTTGTTTGATTTTATTGCCGTAATGATGAACAGAGGTTGTCTTAGCATTGCTGTCAAGCTCTTTTCTCAATATGTTCTGCTTCCCCCCCCCCCCCACTGGTGCAAAAGAAGAGAATGGGAAAGACATGGCTGAAAAGGAAGTGGGAGAAGGCGGAGAGGGGCCACATTGCAACAGAGCTTGTCAGATGCGTTGCCTTCCTTGATAATGAATAATATGTTTGCCAGGGGTTAAAAATAAACACAATTAGGAGGTGGTAAAAGTGATAGAAAGTGAGAGTAAAGTTTATAGATTCAAGTAAGTGGGGTTGTCAAATATTAACTGAAGCACTTACTGAAAACCATCGAGCTATCATTGGTGCCATTTAATTGAGTTGCCCTCTTTATGGGTCTAGAGTTCAAACAAGACCTATATTTTATGCGTTTGTACTTTTTTTCCTACTAATTTCTACAGTGATGCTCTCCAAAGCAAAGTGAATATTTTAGCAGAGAGTGACCTTCAGTGTACTTTTCCCATTCTGCCTGGGGATCAAGTAAGATCAGATTGCCTGACCACTAATCATAGTACGTCCAGAGTTTAATTGGAACAGCACTCACAAGCCTTCATTTCTGTTTGTTTGTTTATTTAGAAAATATATTTTCCTCTTCTTCAGATAGCTGCCTGGGGTGGCTCTCAAAAAAAAAAAAAAAAGTTAAAAACCATGAAAACATAAAATCATTAAAATGACCGAACTATTAAGAATCCAGACAATAAAAACCTAAAGCAGCCTAATCAATCTTGCTGTCTTCTTGTCCTCAGGCTAAAAGTAGATATAGTTTTTTAAAAAAAAAATTAAAAAATGCAACCCCTAGTTTGGATGGTACAACTGTTAGATTAACAGCCAGGAGACACTCAGTCATGAAGCTAACTGGGAGACAATGGAGAGGTTTTGTTGAGTGGACAAAATGGCCAGTAGAATCATTCATACTATTCTGAGTTTCCTGAAGGAAAAAAAGGGTAAAAGTAGTCCCCTGTGCAAGCACCAGTCATTTCCGAATCTGGGATGATGTCGAATCACAACATTTTCACGCAAGACTTTTTATGGGGTGGTTTGCCATTGTCTTCCCCAGTCAGGGTGGTCTAAAAAGAGATGGAAAACTTGTAGAAGATGTAGCAGGGAGAATACATAAAGAACTCGCCCATTACTGACAAATAATGAACATTCTGGTCCTTTACCAAACTTTGCATCACTGGAAGAAATGGCATTTCTGTGTTCATCTCTGCCTACCTCTACTAATGGAACCACTGTGTGTAGAGATCTGTTAAAGCACAGCCCCATGAATTCCTTTGTGTGTGTTCTGGGAACCAGAGAGGAAGCTGTGCATTAAAATACAGAAAATCTGGTAACTTCTCTTCAAGTGTACACAGAGGCCTTAATGGGACATTCCATCAGTTTAGATTTTACCTGGTCATATATGGCTTACAGTTTCTTTTTGCAATAATGCATGACGGTTCTAAGAATTTTTTTTTAAATAAAGAGTTCAGTAAACCTTCTCCTCAGTTACTAGATGTTTGTAGGGTAGCAAATATTTAAAATTTTCATCCACCATGAGGTAAATTTAGTGGCAATCAAACAGAACCACAGAGGTCACTGAGGCAGGAGTTTTATGTAAATAACAATTAAGATTTATTTATTTACAGGTTGGTTTTAACGACCAGATCAGCAGCAGAGATCTCCAGATAATCAAAGCAGAAACCTGGGTGAGGCACATAAGTATAAGCTAGTTTTGGCTCAAAGTGTGGTTTGAATTGTCTTTAATGCTTTCAGGTACTACTAATAGGCTTTCACTGATTAGCCACTGGCCAGCTGCAGTACAGCAGTCCAAAGCTCTGCAGACAACCTGAGTTCAATCCTGGCAGAAGCTGGGTTCAGGTAGCCAGTTCAAAGGTTGACTCAGCCTTCCATCCTTCCGAGGTTGGTAAAATGAGTACCCAGCTTGCTGGGGGGGTGGGGGGGATGTAGAAGACTGGGGAAGGCAATGGCAAACCACCCTGTAAAAAGTCTGCTGTGAAAACATTGTGATGCAACATCACCCCAGAGTTGGAAATGACTGGTGCTTGCACAGGGGACTACCTTTACCCTTTTAAAATTTCCTTTCACCCACATGGAATTCCACACCACCCACACCAGCCTGTCGTTTCCCAAGAGTCAGACTAAATGGTGCAAGGTCTGCTATCACAACAGGTAGGTCTCATAGTAATATATTCTATCCCAGGGCCAGACTTTAACCATTCTGCCATACTAACAGACAGAGTTACCCTTCAAATTGTCTGCTCTCATGCTAAAGCAGGCCTGAACTATGAATGCTCTGTCCCTGAGGCAGATGTGAACTAACTGCTAACTAACTAAGTAAGTGCTTAGTGCTAACTAACTAAGTGCTTCAGGGATCTGTCCTGGGACCTGTTTTGTTCACTATCTTTATAAATGATTTAGATAAAGGAGTAGAGGGAATGCTTATTAAATTAAATTTGCAGATGATACTAAATGGGAAGAGGTAGAAGTACTGTAGAAGACAGAGTAAGGATACAGGATGATCTTGACAAGCTGGAAAACTGGGCTAAAACCAATAAAATGAATTTTAGCATGGATAAATGTAAAGTTCTGCATTTAGGTAGGAAAAATCAATTACATAATTATAGGATGGGGGAGACTTGTCTCAGCAGTAGTATCTGCAAAAAGGATTTAGACCATACACTGAACATGAGTTAACTGTGTGATGTAATAGCTAAGAAGGCAAATGTGATTTTGGGCTGCATCAACAGAAGTATAGTGTCCAGATCACATGGTGATAGTATCGCTTTGATCTGCTCCGGTTAGACTTCACCTAGAGTATTGTGTTCAGTTTTGGGCACCACAATTTAAAAAGAATATAGACAAGCTGGAATGTGTTCAGAAGGTAACAAAGATGGTGAGGGGTCTGGAGACAAAGTCCTAGGAAAAAGATTGAAGGAGCTGGGTATGTTTAGCCTGGAAAGGTGACAACTGAGAGATGATATGATAATCATCTTCAAATACTTGAAGGGCTGTCATATAGAGAATGGTGCAGAGTTGTTTTCTGTTACCCCAGAAGGTTGGACCAGAACCAAAGGGTTGAAATTAAATCAAAGGAATGTTCAGCTAAACATTAGGAAGAACTTCCTGACAGTTTTAGTGGCTCCTCAATGGAACAGGCTTCCTCAGGAGGTGGTGGGCTCTCCTTCTCTGGAGATTTTTAAACAGAGGTTAGGTGGCCATCTGACAGCAATACTGATTCTGTGAACTTAGGAAGATCATGAGAGGGAGGGTGGGAAGTGATGCATCAGTGCTTAGTTCTTGAGCCCCTTTCTTACACACCTAGGGGAATGTCAGTTGCCACTTTGGGATCAGGAAGCAATTTTTCCCAGCCCAGTTTGGTAGGGGGGTGCCATCTTCTGAGTGTGGAGCAGGGGTAACTGTGGAGTGTGGGGGGAAGTATTTGTGAATTTCCTGCATTGTACAGGGGGTTGGACTAGATGACCTTCCAGTTCTAGAATCCTATATGCTGCCGTGCTTCCTTCCAATATTTCCTCCCTCACCTCTGAAAGGTGATTGGATACTGAAACAGCACTCCTATAGGCTCAGCTGAGTGGTTGTTCCTCCTTTCAGTGGCAAGCCATCCTTCTCTCTGTCAGACACATATGTATGTACAGCCTTTATTAGTGTAAATGTGAATTCTGAAATAATCCACTCGTAGTTCATGTATACCAAAGCATGGTGAGTTTATACCTGTTTATACAGCCTGACAACTGTGCATGTTAAGAGGATATCTGTAAGCAGGGCTTTTTTTGTAGCAGGAATTCCTTTGCATATTAGGTCACACACCCCTGATGTAGCCAATCCTCCAAGAGCTGACGGGGCTCTTAGTACAGGGCCTACTCCAGGAGGATTGGCTACATCCAGGGAGTGTGGCCTAATATGCAAAGGAGTTCCTGATACAAAAGAGGTCCTGTCTGTAAGGTTAGTAGACTCCTGGAATGTGCTAGTGGGATGCATGGAAAGGACAACTTATCATCTAAATGAGAAACTCCTAAGAAGCTTCGAGGGAGTCCAAAGTTTCCTTGAACACTGTATTGAAAGCGATGAATTACAGAAATGGTAATGCAGACAGAAATCCAATTTCCCTTTGTTGTATTTGTGACTGAATGGATCTCCCATGAAGAATATAATGTAATATTATCTATGACTTTCATCCATGTACCATTTAACTCTTTCAAATAAACGTTTTCATCCTCAGTTAAGTCAGATGACAGGTGAAGCTCACATCAGTGGTGTAAGCTTCCAAACATGTCGCTTCAACTGATCAGTTGTCACTCGTTATTAACTATTGTTTATACTCATTCAGCCACTTTTATGCTGTATAATAGTGTTTGTATCCAAATCAATTTGATTTTACAGAATTAGTCACTGAGCCACCGTATCTAATGCTCTACTAAGATGGGGATGTATCTGCTACAGTATATTTGGTTTCAAAGACTTATTTTGTTAGCGTACTCAAGAAAGCAATTTTTCCTCCATTCCTATGGAAAATCAATCTTTACAATAAACTCATGCTGCTCTATTGTTCCAAATTCTATTATCTTGACTTAAATTGAAGGCCCATACTGAGCAAAAACCTAAGTTATTCTGTACAGGAAACTCATGTAACTGTAAACAGATACATAGATTTTTAAAATGTTTAAGTAAACCAATAACCAGGCACAGAAGGTATCTGAGAGCTGAAACAAAAGCATTCATCATGCAAATGGTCTCTTATTAATTTATAGTATCATCACTTGCCTTCAACTGAAGTTGACCTCATTGCCCCTGGTGATATTGCATAGCCAAATCTTCATTGTAATGATCCTTCAAGGATTGGGATCATCTGTAGAAAAGGGAAGGGAATTATGCCAAAGTAATGGTGAGCATAGCAAAGGGACCAAACATAATAGTAAAAAGTTGAGTGTCTGTAGAATCTATGTTTTTCTGTTTATTTGTAACATCTATGACTCCCTTGTTAGCAGAAACAATGGTTTCAAAATATGATACATAAAAAAAGCAAAATGCAATAGATTTGTAAAGCTAAATTACCCAACTAAAAACTAAAATGCCCAAATAAAAACCAAATACCTTGATCACCCAAAACCTGGTGAAATTATTGAGTATCTGAGGTTCTCTTAAAATTACCATGAGGTGGCTCTGCAAAACCACTGGTGTAAGTTTATACACTATGGTCCACCACCAAAACAACTAGTTGGTATTGATTAATGATGTACAACCGGGTTGTGTGTTTTTTTTATTTATTTGTCACTGTTCCTGTTTCTCTTTCTGTTCACTTAGAATGAATATGACATTCTGTTTACATCCCGCCCCCTTGAATTAAAAAAAAATGTGCACAAACTATACACACATGGAACAGTGTGAAATCATTGCAACATATGCACAATCCACTGACCCATTAGTTCATTTAAAGATGTGTATATTTCTTCATGGAAAAAATTAAAAACAATACAGAGTTGAAAAAAAATGTTCTCCATCATATTCCTTCTGGCTTGGTGCAATGAAAGAATGCAAAAAAGTACTCTGTGTGAAATCAGAAGCATTAAGAAATCTGAAAGCATCCCTTAATGATAACCTCTAGTCTCCTGCTGAGTGAGATGACCAGAGATTATTTTGGAATAATTTCAGAAAGCAGGATACAAGAGAAGGTACCACTTCAAACACTGTGGGCTCAGTGAAGCTCTTATAAATCCATTGTTATAAGTTGTTTGCAGCTAACAGATAGTGCTGCACTCTGGATCAAATTTTGTTACTGGACAGCCTTCAAGGACAATCCTATGAATAATATAAGTAAGTTTTATGTAAAAACTCCCACCCTGCTGAAATGGGTAGTTTTTACCTGAAAATTGAAACAGTAGACTATTAGGCACAACTCCACTTTTAGTGCTCAGGTTATCAGCTAATCTTTTCTTTTGACTTGTTAAGAAAATGAGGTCATTATGTTTGCTGATCTAATGGTATGCTATTATCACATGCATAAGCAGCCAAAAGTGCTTGTCTGTTTCCACTGAGAAGCTCTGAAATTGCTCAGCCATCTGCACCAATATGGTTTCAGTCAAAAGCATATGCTGTCTGGACAGAAATAAATGATTTTACAAAAGTTGCTCAAATATTTTTGGAGTCCAATGATCAAGACTCTCTGAATAACCTCATTTAAAGCACACTGGCCTTGCCTCAGGCTGCAAAGGTCCTCTGTGATCTCAGGGCAGCTGAGCCACTAGCAGATAGCTAGGTCATGACCCTTCTGCCAACACAAGCTCCCTGTGACACCAGAGCAGAACAGACAATGACATTGAGGGAGGGAAGAAATTAAGAGATTGCCCAGGGACTAAAATGGGGGCGCAGAACTACTTGGAAGGTTTTGAAGTAGGGTTGCCATGTTTGACTCAGGAAATATCTGGGGGCTTTGGGGGTGGAGCTAGGAGATATTCCAATTCCCTAAATAAATAAATAAAAATACAGCAGGGCAGTTCCCTGGAATACAGTCTTCATTTCTTCATCCTCTAATTTTTGCATACCCTGACAGCTACACTTCCACTAAATGAAAGTGAAATTTGTCATACCCCCACAAGTTCCCTTGTTAGGCTTTGGAAGCATTTCCAAGCATGGCTTTTTTAAGGGACACATGCACACACACTCACAAAGCAGCCAAAATAAACAGAGTTTGCAAGCCCACACTGTTGTGATCTCATTGGGGCAATTCACTCATGGGAGTTGCTGAAGGTAATAATCAGCTATATTTCAACCAGCTTCTTCAAACAGGAACAGGAAAGGAGAGCAGTCTAGGGGGTGGATTTTTTCTGTATCCCATAATCAGGTTCTAGATAACTTTTTCCTATCCATTTACTATAGAAACAACTTCTAAGGTGAATGGAAAACAGAGGGACTCTGCTCTCAGCCTTTCTCACAGCTTCACATACTTGTGGCTCTGCCTACATGCCCCACCCCCTGCTTTCCTGCTGCTAAGATTTAAAGGCATACACACATTCCAAACACAAACAGTTTCAATAGTCTTCTAAGCCTATTGAGGTTTGAAGGCACATTGTGGCTGTTGGGGAAAGCCCCCACCAGGCAGCTGGCTGGTGGAGTGGAGGAGCCTGCAAAACCAGGGGATCCCCTGCTTGGACCTTGGAATTGGCAAGCCTATTTTAATGCCATTCACTGACCATGGGCTGTGAACATGTTGTTTATGTCCAGGAACACATGCTGTTACATCTGACAGACAGTTTTGCATAATGGTTAGCATCCTGCACCACAACACTGGAAATCTGGCTGAGTTTGTTCCTCTTCTTTCCACAGATACCAAAAGCTTACATGTGACCAAGGGCATGAGCTAGTCTGAAGTTTGGTCTGAAGGCCATAGCCCGGAGCTAGCAAGATCTGTTTGGAGAGAAAAAAGAGAGGGGGGAAATCTGCTCTGTGAGTCTGCATTTGTCTCCTTTTTTCCTATTCTGTCTGTTCCTGTTGTATTGTTGTACTTTATTTTTTTTTCTGTTGTAAACCACTTGCAGTCTCCATTGGGGAGAAAAATGGGGAATGAATGAATGAATGAATGAATGAATGAATGAATGAATGAATACAGAAGACAGTATGACCGCCAAGAAAGACACACCAAGTGCTCTCAAAGCAATTTCAGGCCTGGCATTGATCCAGGGAGATTGGAAGCACCTATGTCAGAGTTTAGACTGAACCATGGAATAGTCATTTTCTCATTCCTAACAGAACTTTTGCATTTCTGAGAGATGGGGAGTTTTTATGGAGAAGTGGTGTGAGAATACGAGATGGAAGGCCCTTCCGTCAACATCCCATTCAAAGCTACGTTCTGTTCATGATACTTTTTCTTCTTCAATTCCATGGGCTGAGACTAATGACAGGGTTTGGGTTTAGAGGCATTTAATAAGCCTTATCTCTTTTCTGTGCCACTACAAAAGCAAAGGATTTTTTCTCAAATCACCGCTGTCTTATCTACAGTCCTTAAAGTGTCCTATTTTCCAGACAAAAGAGCAGGGCAGAAGGGAAAGATAAATGTCATTCACTTTATGGACTCAATGCTGATATTCTTTAATTTTGAAATGCTCAAAATGTCTGCCATCATATACAGCATAGTAAATGGGATATCCCTCCCCCCTAAAAAAAAACACACACACCATTAACCATATGTCTCATCATATTACAGGTGACAATGAGGAGGAAGAAGAAGAAGATATTGGATTTATATCCCGCCCTCCACTCCAAAGAGTCTCAGAGCGGCTTACAATCTCCTTTACCTTCCTCCCCCACAACAGACACCCTGTGAGGTGGGTGGGGCTAGAGAGGGCTCTCACAGTAGCTGCCCTTTCAAGGACAACCTCTGCCAGAGCTATGGCTGACCCAAGGCCATTCCAGCAGGTGCAAGTAGAGGAGTGGGGAATCAAACCAGGTTCTCCCAGATAAGAGTCCGCACACTTAACCACTACACCAAACTGGCTCTCACTTTCATCATTGTAGCAGTGGCAGTGTTGTAGCTGACTTCCACAGGTTTTGAAGGCAAGAGACAGACAAAGGTGGTTTGCCATCGCCTGCCTCCGTGCAGCTTTTGGCCCTGATGCTGACCTGATAGAATTCTCTGCCAAACAATATTCGTGGTTTGCAGGATCTTGTTCAATGCTATAGAATTGTAATTGTTTTAAAGTGTAATTATTAAAATGTTATGAATGTACATTGGAAATGTTGTTGAGCACCCTGAGCTCCGTGCATAGGAGAGGGGGATCTATAAGTAGAATATATAAATAAATCCTGGACTTTCTTGGTGGTTTCCCACCTAAATACTAACCAGGGCCAATCTTGCTTAGCAGCCAATATTTGACAAGATTAGGTTAGCCTGGGCCATCCAGGACAGGGGCTCTTGCATACTTGTAGCTGCCCTTTCCCACACCAAACTTTATTCATATTGCGGAAGTCTCTTCTCTACCTGCTGTACTCCTGCATTGTGCCGCAGCCTGTCTCACCCGGCTTTAAAAACAGCATGTTTGTTCTTTTATTTGGAGATGCACTAGTGAAAGATAGTTGCCCTATGCTATGGTACCAGTAGTTCAACATGAGCCGCGTCATCTGCAGTGTGTGAACAGGAAGGTTGCTCAGCACATACTGCCTTCGTATATGCACAAGGGACATTCCCTGCTCTGATATTTAATTTCTCAAGAAAATGGCCAAAATTTGAGGAATAGCAAGTCTACCAAGTGATATTCATTTTTGAAAAGGCATTTCCACAGTTTTTCCCAAAGGCAAAATAAAGACCGTATGGAGACTGGAGTTTACCAGATACATTTCTCGAGAGAGGTAGCTGTATGAGTTTGTTGCATCAAAAACAAGGAGTCTTGCAGTACTTTAGCCAATTTATTTTTATTTATGGTTGCTTATGCTACAATATCTTGGAAAGCTAACTGAGAATCCTGTTAAAATGAAATCAGATATACCGTTTATTGAGAGGAATAATACCTTGGCAGGGGAATTAGCAGTCTCCTCAGAGTAATACCTGGCATTCAATGGTAATATCCAATACTAGAATGCCATGTAATGAGCCAGGAAAGATTCCAAATAAAGTGAAAGAAGGAGAGTATCCAGGCAGGGATAGTTATATTTGGAGGCAGTTTCAGCCACATCTGTAATGTAGAGTTTTGGCAGACGGTTCATATATCCTAAATTGTAAGGTAAGTATTTTTCTCTCAGCCCCACCTACCTCACAGGGTATCTGTTGTGGGGAGGGGAAGGGAAAGGAGATTGTAATTCACTCTGAGACTTCTTTGGCTAGCAAAGGGCGGGTATACATCCAATCTCCTCTTCCTCTTCTTCCTTTAAAAATTGCTAATGTGATAGATTCCTGATGAGTAATACTGAATGTCTTTTTCTTTTTGGGGGGGCTATTTTTGTATTTGTGTGTGTGTGTGTGTGTGTGTGCGCCTGCACCTGGAAGTCATGTCAATCTGTGAGACTGAGGTCTACTGGGAGCCTGGAGGATATTCAAACAGGTGGCTGAATAAAGCCTGCATCTGTCCTCCAGACTTGGTATTTCAAGGAGGTCTCCCATTCAAGTACTAACCAGAGTCGACCCTCCTTAACTAATGAGATCTGATGAGGTCAGGCTTGCCTGGGCTATCTAGGTCAGGGCATCACTGAATGTCTTGATGACCATATACTGGCTCAGGCAAGGCTTCCTTTGGAAAGTCTGTTCTTCTCTGGTTAATATGTTCTAATGGTTCCCTGCCTTATGTCTTAGAAATGGCCAGAAACCTGTTTAAGGTGTCATGGAGAAAGGAGCCAATCTTGCCATCGTATGGGCCATGGGGAAAGAGATATGAGCAAAAATAGAGGCACTGGGAACAAGATTAGTGAGGAATGAAGTAATCTTCAAATATTAAAAGAAAGCCCAAAGAACCCAAAATCAACAGGTTTATGCAATTCTACAACTTAGACTGGCAAATTATTCCTTATTTGAAGGGCAGGTAAGAAATTAAACTTCCTCATTAGGAACAGGTAAAATTATCATATGACAGGTTGGGCAGATTAAAAACACTTCATTTTCAATTCTCTGAGAACTAATTTAGATTCATAATTAAAGTTTCCACATTATTAAAGGCACCCAGTGAACGAAACAAGCTGCTGAGGGGTATCAAGAAACATAGCCTCTGTTTATTTTATTCTGACAGGTCAGCTTCTTAGCAAAGGAGGTTTGTAATTAGCATCTGACTCCTGCTGAAGACCAAACTTAATGGATGCATCCAGAAATTGATTGATGGCTGAGTTAATCCATGTGATCTGTGAACAGAGCCCTACAGAATACAATCTTTAGTTACCGGAAATCTTTTCCTTTTAATTCTCACCTTACTCCCTTCTGGAGTTTTCCATTAAGTATAATTTGAAGTGAATATCCTTCACCTCCTTCAGGTGCATATCGACTCTGTAAAATAAACCTTTGCCTTTCCATAACGCTCAAGCCCTTTTCACTGAGAAATGAGCCTCATTTGCATCAAGTTGTTGTTGCATAAAATTATTCTATTTGTGGGAGACTTGCAGCAGGTCCTGAAATAAATCAGCATGGATCATTCTGGATGGTTATTAGTTCCACACATTCAGTCTATAATACAAGTTACCTGTGCCAGGGAATCAGCACAGGCATCGAAAGCATTCTAGTAACAGCACTTCTCTCCTTGAAACGGGAAACTGAACATAGCAATCAAACACACCAGGACTGCGCATGACGTGTGAAGAAGTGTGAAGTCCTGTGTAGCTGTCTTAGCGAATTTCTCAGTGGCTTGTATTCAAAATGGTCTAGGGATCTATTTTAAAATGTGATTTATGAAATCCACATTATTCATCTACTAAGGATACTTAGCACAGTAGATACGGCAGCTTTACGCTCACTCACAGAAGTCAGCCACTGGAAATATTCATAATAGTCCATTTTATACCAAAGAGTATTGCAGTATGATTCTGCCTTCCTCTTGCCCCTGGTATATTGATTTCTTATCATAGCAGGTCAAAATTGAATGGGCCCAATTCAACTCTTGGATTTGTCCCCCGCTTCCGGATTTTTGGTGAGCAGGGGAGGAGGCTCCAAATCGGGGGGTCCTCTGCCCGGGGCGGGGGATTGGGAAGCCTAGTACCTCTCTAGCTAGTGTGCTAGTTAGGACTGCAGTTCAAGTCATCTGTGTAGTCCCACCTCTCTACCATACTTTAAAGCCCACCTCCAGACTTACCTGTTCTGTGAAGCTCTTGTGTCGACCTCCATAGTTATCATTGAAAACTGTCCTGTTGAATTCACCAAATGAATACATTTGCTGTTACTGTGCACATCTCAGAACTGTTAGCCTAAGAGCATACTTACTAGGGAGTGAGCCTTATTGAAAATATTGGAACTTACTTCTAAGAAAGCATGCATAGGATGGTGCTGCCACCTCATCTCAGGATGTTAGCCTGAACACACTTACTAGAGAGTAAGCCTCATTGAATATATTGAATTCTGAGTAAACTTGTATGGGACAGTGCTGCCTATCAGCTTTCAGTGTCTGCCTGACTTCTTTTTCCCTTAAAGCTAAGGAAGCTAAGGAAATTCAGATTGTAAATCTTTTGGGGCAGCAACTTGTCTTCTTTTTGCTTCGATGTAGAGAGCCAGTTTGGTGTAGTGGTTAGGAACGGTAGACTCTAATCTTGGAAACTGGGTTTGATTATCCACTCCTACACATGCAACTGCTAGATGACTTTAGGTCAGTCACAGTTTTGTCAGAGGTGTTCTCTCAAGGGTAGTTCTTACAGAGCTCTCTCAGCGCCACTTACCTCACAGGATGTCTGTTCTGGGGAGAGGAAGGAAAGGGAATTGTAAAAAACTTTGAAACTCTGAATGAAGGGCTGGGAATAAATCCAATCTCTTCTTCTTAGGTTGCAGTGCACATTGTACACTGATGGTACAAACAGGCATGGCTCATCATCACCCCTTCCTTATTAACCTTATTGTGTTATGGCTTTCATGTGGCTGTTTTTATTGAATGGCACTGTATATAGAGTTTCACCATCTTTCAGTTCTGATACAAATATAATGCCAAAATATAGGACATTATGATGCTGTATATGAAATGGATAACAGATATGGTACAATTGGAAACCGAAGAAATTGCAGTCTTCTTGTACTGGCTAAAAACAAAACAAACAAACAAAATCTTATCTGCTGTTAAAAATGGCAAAAGTGGCATTGAACAATGTATAAACTGAAATTAAGGCCTCAGAAATTCCATATTGATTTTAACATCACTGGGTAACAAAATTAATTTACAGCTTATTCCTGCAACATTCAAGAGGTGGACCAAGTAAACAGAAGCAATAAATCCTATTATTAATTTAAAACTGCCCTATGGATTTAGAACTTGTTGGATTAACCATTTAGCTGAATAGTGGCTGAACAAGTGAATTCAGACACTACTTCACAATGATGAACATGGTTCTTGCTCATACAAACATTGGTGTGCACAACTACAGATCCATTTCCTATAAAATGGCTCTTAATGAAAATGCCTAATACAATTTATTTGCAAATGCTTTTTTGTCACAGATATACAGGGCAATTCTAAATTGCACCACAGAAATTGAGAGTTGAAGCAGGCCTCATGGTGGTTGCCAAAGATTTGTGGGAGGAGCTATTTGCAAACACTAACCTACTCAGGAAGCAAGGCCCATTTCAGAGCAAAAGTCTACTCAGGGGTAAGATGAAAGGCAGAGGAAGAAGGAGGCAGGTATACCATAGCCTATGAAAAATGGAAGTCCTAGAATGGTGACAGAGGGTGGTTGCTGTTGGACTTCAACTTTTCCTATGGTATGCCTTGAAGAAACTAAGAGAAAATGATGGATCATTGCCAGAGGCTGGAGACCATTTTAATTGAGAGAGCGATGCGATTGCTGTTGGCTGACATCTTCTATCCATCTTCTGAGTGCATTTTTCTCCTTAACAGATCTTCCAGGGATAAATAAATCCTCTACTTCTTTCCCTAAAGGTGCCAGGCAGAAGACTTTGGAAGGGGGGAATTGAACAAGACTGCAATCTCTTCCTCTATTCCCCCCTCCCCGTTCCCATGGGGAACAAGTAAGGCATTTGCTTGCTTTTGCAATTAGAATAATATTTGATAGCTGGAATGTCTCCCCTAAAGCACTTTGCTTATAGATCATGAGAGCTCTCTCCAAACCAATGAACCAGGAATCAGACTGAGATAAAATGCTTCCTGCAGAACACCAATCAGAAACAACACTGAGTGCTACAGACATGGACTGACAGTGTTCTCTGACTCCTACACAGAATGTTCCAAATGATTCTGGTCAGATATAGGTGGGGACTTAAGAAGCCTTAGGCATCTAGTTTTCTCCCTATGTCAGGTCAGTAATCTCCTGCCAAGAGGTACACTTCAACAACACTTTGGGTTCATTTGGGAGTATAGTGCACAAATAAAAATATCACTAGAGATTTTTTTCCTGCTTCCATATTATCCTTTCATTAAAACATAATGATTAAGTTGATCTCCAACTTAATGTAGGAGAATAACTACTGAGAAGAAGCTGATAATGAGCTCAGATTCCCATAAATTTTCAAAACCATCATATAGCTATCCCAACTGATAGGGATCACATTCTTGGCCAATTAATTAAATATAACTTCAAACACCATACAAGGTTATCTGTATTCATATAAAAACATAGAAATGCTGCGTTAATACATTCTTATGACTTCTAATCTTAAGAAAGAATATTTAAACATGGTGATTGCATGTTTTTGTACACATTTTATTTATTTGTTTATTTATTTATTGAACTGAATTGAATTTTTGACTGCCTTCCCAAAACCAGGCTCAGGGTGGTTCAGAGCAAAATAAAGTTATAACAGAAAAAAAAGACTAAATAGCATTAAAAACATTACAACCCCCCCCCCCCCAGAACATATGAAGCTGCCTTATACTGAATCAGACCTTTGGTCCATCAAAGTCAGTATTGGCTTCTCAGACTGGCAGCAGCTCTCCAGGGTCTCAAGCTGAGGTTTTTCACACCTATTTGCCTGAACCCTTTTTTTTTGAAGATGCTAGGGATTGAACCTGGGACCTTCTGCTTCCCAAGCAGATGCTCTACCACTGAGCCACCGTCCCTCTTCAAAGATGGCATCATATCCTGAAGGTGCTGCTATCATGCAGATGGGATGAAGTGAGAGTGGGAATGACAAGATGGAGCTGTTCAAATGCCTGGTAGAATATCTTTGCCTTACAGACTCTGCAAAACAGTAGTAGTAGTAAGCAGGACTGCCAATCCCCAGGTGGGGGCAGGCGATCCCCTGGTTTTGAGGCTCTCCCCCCACTTCAGGGGCATCAGAAAGCGGGGGTGGGGGAGGGAAATGTCTGCTGGGCACTCTATTATTCCCTATGGAAATCAATTTCCATAGGGTATAATGGAAAATTGATCTGCAGGTATCTGGGGCTCTGGAGGGTTTTTTGAGGTAGAGGCACCAAATTTCCAGCATAACATCCAGTGCCTCTCCCCAAAATACTCTCCAAGATACAGAAAAAGAAGGTGCCACTATCCTTCATTATTTCCAATGGAGGGAAGGCATTTAAAAGGTGTACAGTCCCTTTATACATATGATGGCGAGAACTCCTTTTGGAGTTCAATTATGCTTGTCACACCCTTGCTCCTGGCCCCACCCCCAATGGCTCCTGGCTCCACCCCCAATGGCTCCTGGCTCCACCCCCAAAGTCCCCAGGTATTTCTTGGATTGGACTTGGCAACCTAGTCTTGCAGGACCCAGATGGAACTTGGCAAAGAGTTCCACCAGGTTGGGGGCAAGGGCAGAGAAGGCCCTGGCCCTAGTTGAGGACAGTTGGCTATCTCTTGGACCGGGGACCATATAATTTATCTGTTGCCCCCCCCCCCGCCACCAATCTTTGAATTATATCTTGACTTTTGTCATTAACTGGACATTTTTCACCATTCTCAGATATTTCTTCCGTCTGGACCCCCATACATATTATATTTATTTATATGAACTATACTATTTCTAATCTACTAGAAGCCCTGACCTGGATGGTCCAGGGTGACCCGATCTCATCAAATCTCAGAATTATCCAGATCAACCCTGGGTAGTAGTTGGATGGGAGATCACCAAGGAAGCCCAGGATAGCTACGCAGAGGTAGGCAATGATAAATCACTTCTGTTAGTCTCTCACCTTGAAAACAGATTTTCATTGGTTGCTATGACTTGATGGCATTTCCCACCACCAATCTACTAGAGGCCATATTAATCTGTACCACCTTTGTTCTTTCTCCCTTTGGAGATGGTGCTAATCTAACTCTTTGGATCCTATCCGATATGTCTAAATGAGAGACCAGGCCAACTTTGATTCTGGCCTATAAAAGCATCCTCCATAAGCTTTTTTGTTAAGACCAGCAACTGCTATATTTCTGGCTAAATCTATGGCAGAAGTTACAACCTTTAAAGGGTTTGAAGTCAATGGGATGTGATTCAATTTAGGACGGCACTTCTAGTGTTCTAGCTGGGTGTGGGGAGGAATGAATGTTTCTTGTTTAATGTCTTTTTATATTCATTTATAATTTCTCATCGTTTTGCTGCCGGCATTGTAGATAGATTTGTATTGAGTACATGCAGACTTCACATTTCTGGGATCCAAGATCACTGCAGATGGTGACTGTAGCCATGAAATTAAAAGACGTTTGCTCCTTGGGAGGACAGCTATGGCGAACCTGGGCAGTATAATAAAAAGTACAGACATCACCCTGCCATCAAAAGTCCATATAGTCAAAGCAATGGTATTCCCAGTCAGTAGTAATGTATGGCTGTGAGAGCTGGACCATAAGGAAGGCCAAGTGCAGAAGAATAGATGCTTTTGAGCTGTGGTGCTTGAGAAGACTCTTGAGAGTCCCTTGGACTGCAAGATGATCAAATCAGTCAGTCCTAAGGGAAATCAACCCAGACTGTTCCCTGGAAGGTCAGATGCTGACGCTGAAGCTCAAATACTTTGGCCACCAAAAGAGAAGAGAGCACTCCCTGGAGAAGATCCTGATGCTAGGAAAGACAGAAGGCAAAAGAAGAAGGGAATGGCAAAAGATGAGATGGCTGGACAGTGTTACTGATGTAAAACATGAATTTGAGCAGACTTCGGAGGATGGTGGAAGACAGGAGGGCCTGGCGTGACTTTGTCCATGGGGTCACAAAGAGTCAGACTCAACTGTGTGACTGAACAACAACAAGAACAACAACAACATGTATTGAATGGTTTTTATATGCAATTTATAAGATATCTATGCATAGAATGTATACCATGTATGCTGGTGATTTATTGCCCCTGTATCAAAAATGCCCCTGTATAAATCGATGGTGCAGTCTCATTTGGAATACTGTGTGCAATTCTGGTCACCGCACCTCAAAAAGGATATTATAGCATTGGAAAAAGTCCAGAAAAGGGCAACTAGAATGATTAAAGGGTTGGAACACTTTCCCTATGAAGAAAGGTTAAAACACTTGGGGCTCTTTAGCTTGGAGAAACGTCAACTGCGGGGTGATATGATAGAGATTTAAAAGATAATGCATGGGATGGAGAAAGTAGAGAAAGAAGTACTTTTCTCCCTTTCTCACAATACAAGAATTCGTGGGCATTTGATGAAATTGCTGAGCAGTCAGGTTAAAACAGATAAAAGGAAGTACTTCTTCACCCAAAGGGTGATTAACATGTGGAATTCACTGCCACAAGAGGTGGTGGCAGCTACAAGCATAGACAGCTTCAAGAGGGGATTGGATGAAAATATGGAGCAGAGGTCCATCAGTGGCTATTAGCCACAGTTATATATATGTGTGTGTGTGTGTGTGTGTATATATATATAAAATATTTTTTTTGGCCACTGTGTGACACAGAGTGTTGGACTGGATGGGCCACTGGCTTGATCCAACATGGCTTCTCTTATGTTCTTATTGCTGCAGAAATAATACTGAAAAATGTGCACATTTTATGAGAAAACATGTTGCAATGAAGCAGAAAATTATGTGGAAATAATCACTGTTTTGTCTCAAACAATGGGTAACCAAAATTGAAATGGAGATGTTTTGGGCTGAAATATCAGGATGGGAATTTTGAAAACAGTCCATAACTGTCCCATATGCCTACCAGGGATATATCTGCTGGATTGCTCTCTTTTCTCACTGCCCTTTCCTTTACACCTCACTATCCCAGGAAAGGAGCCCCATGGTGCAGAGTGGTAAGCTGCAGTACTGCAGTCCAAGCTCTGTTTAGCGGAAGTTGGGTTCAAGTAGCTGGTTCAGGGTTGATTCAGCCTTTCATCCTTCCAAGGCCAGCAAAATGAGTACCCAGTTTGCTGGGGATAAAGTGTAGATGACCGCGGAAGGCAATAACAAACCACCCCGTAACAGAAAGCCTGACAGAAAATGTCACGATGTGACATTACTCCATGGGTTAGTAATTACTTGGTGCTTGCATAGGGGGACTATCTTTTATCCCAGGAAACATGAGAGCTGTCAAGTGAGGTGGGAGAGCTTGTGGTAAGAGACACGGAGCTGGTCTGAAACCCCCCCCAAAAAAACACATAGATGCTTTTGGATAGCAACTGAGGATTTTTGTCTCCAGCCTTGCAGCACTCATTTCTTGGATGCACCAGAGGTATTTCAATCCTGTGAATCAGGAATTTCCCCTCAGGAGCAGCACTGAAGTCTCCTGCTAGGAGAATGAATCATCTTCAGATGTGAGCTTTGTCCTACACTCACTCCTGTTCACAGGGGTCGCAGGCTGACTGTATGTGTGTGTGTGTGTATTGGGGGGGAGTCTTCCACAGAAGGGTTAGTCCAGACATGGGATGATGGGTCCACTTATCCAAGGGGAGGCATCTTGAAAGGCTTTTGATGGGTTTACAAGGGTGTGGTGCCTCTCTTTAGTCCTTACATGCACCAGGAGACATAGTAAGACAGTCTTCCTCCTGTTTCCCAGTCTCTTCCAGCTCCATATAATTATATTAATTTATTGATATGAAGGAACAAGAGAAGAGACCATGACTATTTGTCCAGCTGGGCAGGATTCTACAGACAGTAATTTGTGCATATCACATTATAGGAAGGCAGAAATTATATTGAAACCATTGATCATACTTGTTCCTTAAAATGTATCCTACCAGATTCTGCTTTCAGTTGTATCTAAGTGATACACAATGAAATCTTCTCTCTCAAATACAGAAAACATCTAGAGAACATTCAGTGTGGTATACATGACCATTTTTGAGGGTGCATCTACATTCACGCTGGAAGGGATGTTCATTTAATATGCAGTCTAACTTTTCTAATCAAGATATACTGCCTGTTCATATAACCAATGGGAATATTACAAGCCCAACATAGGCTGGCTTTCAGCTACTAATGTAGACTAGCTTAGTTTTATAAAATAGGGTTGCCAGGTCCCTCCTGGGGTATGATTGCCAGATTCAATTTGGGAAACTACAGGAGATTGGGAAATGGAGCTTGGGCAAGACAGAGACCTCAGTGGGGTACAGTCTACCCTCCAAAGCATCCATTTTCTGCAGGAGAACTAATCTCTGTAGTCTGGAGATGACCTGTAATTCCAGAGAATCCCCAGGTCCCACCTGGAGGCTGGCATCTCTACAAAAAAGAGGCATAGCTGCCTAGGATGCTTCCTCATCATCTAGTTCATAAGAACATAAGAGAAGCCATGTTGGATCAAGCCAATGGTCCATCCACTCTGTGTCACACAGTGGCAAAAATACCCCAAGTGCTATCAGGAGCTCCACCAGTGGGACTAGAAGCCCTCCCACTGTGCCCTCCAAGCACCAAGAATACAGAGCATCACTGCCCCGGACAGAGAGTTCCAACAATACGCTGTGGCTAGTAGCCACTGATGGACCTTTGCTCCTTATGCTTGTCCAATCCCCTCTTGAAGCTGTCTGTGCTTGTAGATCTATGTTCAATGTTAAAAATGTAGTTCAATGTTCATTGTAGTTCAATGTTAAAAACACTGGACTGAGGATGGAGAAAGCTGTTCTACTTGTACAAATCTCATACCCCTCTTCCATGGAATTTCATCATCATATTTACTGGGAGGAAAACCAGAAATGTCAGTGTTCCATTTTGTGTGTGTGTGTGCGCGAAGACATCATTCTAAAAAAACCCAACTCAACTACAGAAGTTCTGTTGTTGCCCCTGCTTCTAAATTACAGAGAACTGTCAGAATGGATAAGATTCCGTATTAGATAGAGCCCTACATCTTCCCTGTCTGGTTGATGAGATTTTATCTATTGATGTTCTTCATTTCCTTCCCCCCTCCCCCTTAAAGTAGAAAATGCAATGCCAAGTCTCTGAGCTAGAAATAGTGTTACTGTAACTGAAACTTGAAGAGAGAAAAAAATCTAGATTTTTTTTGTTCTATATCAAGTTAGCAAGTTTGTTCCCTAGAGTTTTCTCTAGGCTGAGATAACAACTTTTACAGTTATAAAACTCATTTGTAAATCCAGAGGTCTACATTTTTTTTGATCTGGTCACCTTTTGTCCAACATCATAGTCTTCTGTTAGTAAGCAAAATCAATGTATTTTACAGTACGCTGCTACAGTGCGCAAGTTTTGGCTAGTGATATAGGCATTATTAATAGTATGGAAATTGATTTTTTTCCCCTTGAAGAAGAAGTACTTCTTTCTTTGGGACTGAGAATCTTCTGTTTAATGTTAGATGCATATAATAGTTGATCACTGCTCATTTTTAAACTAGTGTTGGCATAAAAGTTGTATGCAGTGTTCAAAACTGTATGCCTACACTGTTAGTATTTTTTTTCCTTCTGTTTTATCTCAGATGAGCCAGTGTATTGTATTGACTAGAAACCTGCACTAGAACAACCTGAGCTCAAAAGTCTTTGACAAGGCTTTGGTATCACTGTCTACCAGCGTGGTGTAGTGGTTAAAAGCAGTGAACTCTAATTTGGATTTCCTACTCTGCCACATGAAACCTGCTGGGTAACCTTGGGCCATTCACACAGTTCTCTCAGAACTCTTTCAGCACCACCTACCTTACAAGGTGCCTGTTGTGGAGAAAGATGATTGTAAGCTGCTTTGAGACGCCTTAAAATAGCAAAAAAACCCCCAAAAAACAGAGTATAAAGATTTCCTTCTTCTGTTTCTTTTTCTTTCAATGAAGCCTACATTTTCTTGCATGTATATTATATATAAGCAAATGGTTGGATTTTACCAACTTGCTGGACTGACTGATTGTTGTATGTATTGAAATTTCATTGGTTGTGGTCCTTCCTTTTGAGCTACAGTTCTCAGGTGCTTGTGTAGTCCAAGGCATCTCAACTATTAGATCTGGCAATATCTTCCTCTTGCTGCCCAAACCAGTAATTTTTCAGCTGGGCCCAAAAATATACTACCATACCATTTCTGGAGGCGGAATGATGTCCCATCATAATCCAAGACATCCTAATCAGTGTGTGTGTGTGTGGGGGGGGGGGGTTAAGAGGGGACCTTTATACATTTTTACCTTCAAAATATGCCCCCAAATGGCTTAATTCTAGGCCCCTCTGAAAGCTCAGATTTGTCACAGACACAAGACTTGCCATACTTAACTTGAGACATGAACTTTACATCATACATTAGCATTCCAGCAGAGCCAGTCAGACTGCAGGTGGGGCAGGAGGTTGGATAATGGAAATAGCATTGCCTCCTTCAGTCTTGGTTTGGGAAGAGAGGACACTTCTAGCCTGGTGTATCTGGGATTTTTTTTAATGCAACATTTTAAGATCTTTTGCTGCTTAGCTGCCAATGAAGGCAATAAGGGAAGCTGCAGAATCTCCTGACCAAATATTACGTCAATATGATGACTGGCTTTTGCCCTGACCTGCGTAGCCCAGGCAAATCTGACCATGTCATATCTTCAAAGCTAAGCAGGGCTGACCCTGGCAAGTACTTGATGGGCGACCTCCAAGGAATACTAGGGCTGGGCTGCTGCTTAAAGTTTGCCGGTGAGGGGAAACTCATCACTTCCCTTCGTAGCTGATTCCACTGTCAAACAACTCTTACTGTAAAAAAGTTTTTCCTAATATCCAGTTGATATCTTCCCATCCTTAATTTAAACTCATTGTTATGAGTCTTCTCTTCTGCTGCCAACAGGAACAGCTCCCTGCCCTCCTCTATGTGACAGCCCTTCAAATACTTAAAGAGAGCGATCATGTCCCCCTTCAACCTCCACTTCTCCAGACTGAACATTCCCAAGTCCCTCAGCCTTTCCTCATAAGACTCTGTCTCCTGGCCCCTGATCATCCTCATAAATCTCCTCTGTACGCGTTCCATCTGTCCACATCGTTCTTGAAGTCAAGCCTCCAGAACTGCACACAATACTCCAGGTGTGGCCTGGCCAATGCAGTGTACAGTGGAACTATGACATCTTGCAATCTGGAAGTTGTGCCTCTGTTGATATACCCCAAGATAACATTTGCCTTTTTTGTTGCTGCGCCACACTGACTGCTCACATTTAATTTATGGTCCACCCATACCTCAAGATCTTGTTCACACACTCTGCTACCCAGTATGTGTGTTTCTCATTTTTGTTACTCATCACTTGTTAAATTGGATCTTGTTCACTTTTGCCCTCTTTTCCAGATGATCAAAAGAACATCTGGTTATCTGAATCATCTGAGTGCTTCCATTACGTTCAAGCCACTTTTTAGTGGCTTCAGTTTTGCACCTTATTTGAAAAAGAACAAAGCCATAGTTTTAGTTCCAAGAGTGCTCGTTTCGGAGAAGAGGACCCAGCGAGCATCAACCAACCTCACAAAAGCACGTAACCTTAATTGCCATGATGATTCCTCACTTTTAGTAGAAGGTCTAATACAGAAACCATGGCTATCAAACACACAGCCAAGTGACAAGTTTGAAAGGGCACAGGCTCTGTTTGGACTTCAAAATAAGAACTTTGATTATGAATAATGGTCTAATCACACAGTCCTACTGAGCAGTGTGCTTTAGGTCTAATTGTAATCATTATTTTTAAGCAGTTAAAATTACTTGGCCTTCACCTCCATGTCCTACAAAACTAGCAAAGCCGGCTGTCAAATGCCAGCGATACAAAATATCTGTCACGTTGATTAAGAAGAATGAATGTGTAGGATCTGAGTACAATGTGTATGTTAGCCTACCACTTTTATGTCTACATATGATTCTTTTTTCCCCTCTTGCTAACTTTTTTTTAATGGTTTTATAGTACAAAAGGAACACATAGTCGACCATAAAGGCTTGTCTTTGTTTAAACCAGCATGGCAAGAAAAATCTTCCTAACAGAAGGCTTAGTCCCTTCTTATGCAAACCAAGCCCAGCCACACCAGTATATCTGTTCACTGAGCAGGGACCACTGTGCTTATGGCTCTCTCAGGATCTCAGAGCCAGCATGGCATAGTGGTTAAGAGTGATGGACGTTAATCTGGGGAACTGCTTTGATTCTGCACTCCTCCACATGAAGCCAGCTGGGTGACCTTGACTCAGTCATAGCTCTCTCAGCTCAAAAAAAATAAGTCCGGCTTGCCACCTCATGGTTCATAATGCGAAAAAAAGAAAGAACCTCAGGCTACCAGACAATCTTAAGATCTCCTGGCTATAATTTTCCTCCCTCAGGATCTCCACTTTGTCAATAGATCATGAAGAATCCATTGGGCAAGACTTGGAGGGAGAGGAATGGAGGGAGAGGAATGACTAATCAGAACTTTCTCTGATGGGGAAAGCAGGACTTCCAACTCCCAAACTGGAAAAATTTTGGAGATTTTGGGGTGGAGCCTGAGGAGGGCTGGGTTTAGGGAAAGGAATGACCTCTGTGGGGTATCATGCCATAGATTTTACCAGAACAAACACTGTGATATACAGGCTGCAATGTTTAGTAACTTTAGGAGTCATATACATCTGTTGTATGTACTATATTATAAAGAAGTGCAACTTTACAAAGAGGGTTCATCCACAACAATTACAAGAAGGGTCAATCCCAATGAGCACCCAGGTATAAGCTCATTTTGTCATGTCCAAGGACTTCCTCAGGAATATTCCTATTTCCTTCAAGGGTTGTCAGCCACTTTTTACAATTCATTATTAATGTTTTCTAATGCTTTCTGCAGCATCTTTAGTTTCTTCAAAAATTCTCATCCTGGAATAATAAATCATGGTAATTATGAGATATAACACCAAGCTGAATGGAAATGAATAAGTCTTAGTAATTTTTAAATTTATTGTAATCAAAAACTTACCTCTCAGCCTCAGCACCACTTAAGTGTTTATATTTATAGTGGAAGCAATGTTCTCTGCACTGTCTATAATGTAAGAGCCAGCCGTTCTTCTGGATGGCAAAAAAAGCTCTTTTTGGAGCAGCCAGTTTTAAACCTCTTTTCTTACCAGATGCATAGGCCTTCTGGATTTTCTGGCTAAATGCTCTCTACGATTTATATATGGAGCAAGCCATCCCTGTTTGACAGTCTTAACACTCTCATTGGACACTTAAGTGTATAATATTGGAGCAAGCTAGTCCTTAACTTCTTTTCTGGCCCAATGTAAAGCCTTCTGAAGCCTTCTGAATTACGCTAGCAAAGCTCTCTACTAAACCTGAAAACTGACTCTACTTAAAATGTGCTGTTTCTAGGTAATTCCATGCAGCTGTGCGTTAATCTCTTTTTTAAAGCTATAAACCACAATGTGACACTGATCAAAATTCTTATGGGCTGACACCCCATAGATGCTTCACTTCAATTAGACTTTAGACATAATTGTTTTAGAAATGAACTGGACTTTATTCCTTACATTTACACTTTAATAAGAGGGGTTTAGATAAAAAATATGGAGCACAGGTCCATCAGTGGCTATTAGCCACAGTGTGTGTGTATATATAATTGTTTTTGCCACTGTGTGACACAGAGTGTTGGACTGGATGGGCTGTTGGCCTGATCCAACATGGCTTCTCTTATGTTCTTATGTTGGTTATAGATTTTACCAGGGCTTTTTTTTTTTAGAAAAAGCCCCGCATGAACTAATTTGCACATTAGGTCACCCCCATGACATCACCATTGTCTCACATGACTTTTCATAGAAAAAGTCCAGCAGGAACTCATTTGCATATTAGGCCACACCCTCTTATGCCAAGGCAGCCGTAACTGCGTTCCTGCGATTCCTGCTCAAAAAAAGCTCTGGGTGTTATCCTCTAAAATAGTCATTTTCCCCATGGAAACTGATGTTTGTAGTCTTGATATCAGTTGTAATTCCTGGAAGCTGGCAAAGCCTGGAAAGTTTATGGCTACCAAAACTGCAGCAAACCAGTGTACGGTCTCTTTAAAGCCTCCGTGTTGCTTTGCTATTTCAGAACTAGGCCTATATAACATAATGAATTCAGGGTGTTGTTTTACACATGCCCCTTTCACTCAGGACATTTAGTGCTCTCTCTTCCAAATGGCAGCTCCGTTGAGTTTGCAAGAAGAGAAAATGGAGAAAAAAGGCATCTATCTCACAATGAAATTTTGATGCAGTAGCAGTTTATGTCTTAGCCTTTCCTTTGGCTCTGAAACATGGTAGGGTGAGGAAAGGTAAACTCTTTCAGTAACAGAACTGTTGAATATAAAGCTGGAGATCCTCCAGCCCCCAAGCTAAAGAAAACCAAACTTCCCTCAGACTGCATTCCTATACACGGCTGGCCCTAGACTGTCTGGCACTCTGGGTAAGGCTAACTTCTGGTGTCACCCGCCTGCACTGATAACATCACTGAGTCACATGGGGGTGCCCAATTTGGCACTCCCGGGAGGCTGGTGCCCTAGGCAATTGCCTAGTTTTCCTAATGGTAGGGCTGGCCCTGTTTTTATACTATTACAGCAAGTCTGACATGATTTAAATGCATAAGAGTGCACCATTAGACACCATTAAGGCGCTCTGCACGTACTGTCATTTTGTTACCAGACCTTGTTATAAAATATTCACCTCTGAAAGGAAAAGTTTGGGAACTTCTGAAAGTCTTGTTTCTGACACCAGCAAGCATTATGCTAGTTTGTCCTATATATAGTTGCAGTAACTTCTGCAGGCAGCCAAAGGCCTCTTTGCTTTGTGCTACCTTACGATGTGGTAAATGAATACTTGCGTTTGGGTTTTGGTGACTTTGAGATCAGCTAGAGACCTGCAGTGCACTTCATAACCTTCTTTATCTCTTAGATTTTACTCTTCTGATTTGGTAGTGGGTTATAGGAAGGGGGTGGGACCATGTGGCAAAATTTCCTTCCTGGTCTTGGAGTTCTTGCAGTCGTTGCAAAGACAGTAGCAAAAGGAGAGGTTGCAATAAATTTGCACTTGCAAACCTAAGTCTTAATCTGGGGTAGAATTTTAGGAGGAGCTCCTTTGCATACTAGGTCACATACCCCTGATGTAGCTAATCCTCCAAGAGCTTGTAAAGTCTTGGAGGATTGGCTACATTGGGGTATGTGGCCTAATATGCAAAAGAGCTACTGCTAGAATTCCACCCCTGGTCTTAATGAACTGTATTATAGTGCATAAATGCTTTCTAGTATCATTGCAGAAAATCAGGCATCATTAGGCAAAAATAGGACTAGTTGGCTCCACCTTCCTTTGGGTCTGACTCTAGCCCACCTGTCCTAGGTGTAACCAGGCACCACTCCTGATTTACAGGGTTATTGGGCTCCCAGTACTCCTGACTGTAATGACTGAAAGGGGTTATTTTGTCAGCTGTATGGCTAGCCTGGTTGGCAGAAAGGAAATATCCCCCCCACCACACCCCCAATTCTTTAAAGTGTTGCTTTTTACGGGATGTTGCTCTTCATGTTGAAGAAATGTGTTGCTCAGCTTGGTCATTGCTTTGGCACAGGACTTCAAAATGACAAATGGAAGTGTAGCTGCTTGATTTCTTTAGAAGTTGATGTCAGTACAACTTCATGCTCTTATACTGTGGTGCTGTGCAAGGTGTGAAATGGTACTGAGGCAGGAGGGTCACATTTATTTCACAGCAGGTTAAGTATATAGAATTTAGTGCACAGAGTTGTGGAAATTGGCTTGCGAAGGGCAAGCAGGGAACGCTTGCCTATGGTATGTGTGTCAAGGTGTCAAACCTTCCTGGGTTAAAAAACAAAACCAAAACCCAAACCCTGAACGTTCTGTGTTCATGGCAGCTTAGAATTTAGCTCACGTTTCTTTCTACACTACAAATATCCTCTCAAAGGTTTAAAAGAAGCATGTACAAAAGTTCCTTTAATAAGGCTGCAGATTCCCCCTCTCCATTACAATATTTGTAGAAATTGGAATATGCACTTAAAGTTACTGTCCCATGTTTTCTTGGGAATATGTCTGAGAGTCCAAGGCTTAAAATCAAAGATGTGCAGCCCAATCCAAGGTATGTTTATTTGGAAGTCTTATCGAGTTTAAGAGAACATACTCAGATTTCATTATGTGTATAATTGTGGCCATAGTCTAGTGCAGGGATGGCCGATGGTAGCTCTCCAGATGTTTTTTGCCTACAGCTCCCATCAGCCCCAGCCATTGGCCATGCTGGCTGGGGCTGTTGGGAGTTGTAGGCAATAAGCATCTGGACAGTTACCATTGGCCACCCCGGTCTAGTGCGCTAGATTTTGGGAAAATATTGGGGGAGTATGAATGAAGTCCCTCATAAAGGGGAGAGGCAGTGATCAGTAGTATAGCATCTGTCTTGCATGCAGAAGGTTCTGGGTTTGATCCCTTGCATTTCTACTTATCATTTGACAAATTTACTTCCAAAATTTATGTTCCGCCTTCCTGCACTCATCAGGGCCACTGAGGTGGCTAAACTGGTTACAATAAACAATAAAAGCCATTAAAAACCAAACAAGAGCACATCATTAAAACAATTACAATCAAGTTAAATACACATGCAAGTAATAAAAAACACAACAATGAAAACATAGAGCAGGAAGGAGGGATTCCTGAGGATACACCAAATGAAACAACCAAAAATTACCCGCTGATGGAGGACAGCACAGAAGGGGATAGGAAAGTTTCTCTGGGGAGATTGTCCTACAGTTTTGGGGCTGCAACTGAGAAGGCTCTCTCTTGGCTTGCTACTAGCCTGGTCTCAGCAAGTGAGGCCACCTGAAGCAGGGCCTTGGAAGATGACAACAGTGCTCAGTAGGCTCCTAAGGATATAAGTGGTCCTTCAGATATGCTTGTCTCAAGCCATATAGAAAACAGATGGGGAATCAGGGTAATGGTAATGGGTCAAGGCTGCCATGATATGCAGAATGTTTTAATGTTAAATATTTTAAGGTTCTTTAGGTTTTAAATGTCTGTTTTTAAATGTAATAACTTTGTTCCGATTTTATTGTTTTATTGTTTGTTGTAAGCCGCCCTGAGCCACTTGTGGGAAGGGCGGGATATAAGTTATCAAATAAATAAAAAAAATAAAAAAAATAAGAATGCTGCAGCCAGCCAATTTCCTGGCCACAGCATTCTGCACCAGTTGAAGTTTCCAAACACTTAAAAAGAGGAGTCCCAAGTGGAGACCACTGCAGCAGTCTAATCTAGATGTAACCTGGGTATGCGCAACAGCACCCAGATCTTTTCTATCTGGGAAAGGCTGTAGCTGGTTAACCAGCCAAAGCTGGTGAAAGGTATTCCTGGCCACAGCTGCCCACCATCTTATCCAGCAGTAGGTCCGTATCCAAGAGCACCACCAAACAACAAACCTGTTCAGGGCTTTTTTAGTAGAGAAAGTCCAGCTGAAACTCATTTGCATAGTAGACCACACCCCCTAATGCCAAGACAGCTGGAACTGCTTTCCTGCTCAAAAGAAAACCTCGGACCTGTTCCTTCAAAGAGGGTGGAGCCATTCCAGAATGGGCAACTTTTGAAGTCCTAGTGAGACCTTCCACTCACCAGTAACCCTTTTGTCTTGTCATGATTAAGCTCTAGTTTATTAGTTCACATTTGCTCTGAAACTGCATCCCCTTAATATAAAATCAGGCTTTAGGTGATGCATGAGTTCTGGGCGGTCCACTGGAAGTCAGAGTAGATAATACTGATTTTACTAGACTGATATTCTTACTTGGCATAAGGCAATTTAATTCACTTGTCTCCATTTTCAGATCTTGGTGTGGTATGGGGCTGATATGGATAGAGTGATGTTGTGCCTAGTCAGTCTCTTATGCTGTTTTAGCGGAGTGGCAAAAAGACTTACTTCAAGAAGATAAGAATATAGCAACTGTGCTGGAATCTGTGTAAGAAGCTTGGAAGGATGTTAAAGGAAGTTTGAAGGCAGGGGGATAAATCTGCACATCCACAAAAAAATGAATGCAGTGGCAACTCATACTATAAATGAGGGTGTCATTATCCAGCACTGGATGTCCTTCAGAAAGTACAGGGCTAGACTGATTGATTGATCAGACTGAAGGGTGCAATTGTATTCATGTCTAGTTGGCAGTGAGTCCCACTGAACACAGCAGAGTTACTTTCAAATAATCACATGTGGCATTTAGCTGCAAAATGAATACTGATGTATTTGTCATGATTCACTGGAATACATTATGCTTGAATTCATTATGCATTTGTGATTTTTCGACAAAGTGACCTAAGAGAATAGCTTTGCTTGTTACAAACAAGCAACAACAGTTATGCATGATGCGAAGGACTATGAGAGTTGAAAGTATGAAAATTCAGAGCCTTCAGTGTCCTGGTAAACTGGAAGGGAACATTATTTTTTAAAAATGTAATTGCTTCATTCTTGGAGAGGGAAGAAGGGTGAAGGTAAACAGCAAACATACAGTTATTAAAACAGTCTATCATAAAACGACATGAGTGCAGTTTCTCACCTAAGCTATTGTTTTCCCTTTTGTCTCTTTTTCTCTGTTTCTTTCATTCTTCCTTTTTTGTTTGCAAGTGATTTCTGTGGTTGTTGTTGTTTTTTGAATGGGCAATGGTATCCTTTTAAGCAATCTGAAAGCTCTGGAAGCCTTACATGAATTTTGGCAGTAGAACAAAAACCTGCCTAGTTCTTCTCAAACTCTGCCTGGCATATATCTTTCCCACTTTTCCAAACCATAGTCCTGATTCTCTCTCCATCATTATAAAAAGACATCTGTTAAAGTGCTGTTGAAATAACCCTACTGCTTTATCTATCTCCTTCATATCCAGCTCTGTTGAAAAACTGGGAAGCTACTAATCTAGCATAAGTCCCCCCCCCTTTCCTAAGAGGAAACAAAGCTGTATGGGTCAAAATGCATAGGACAGGGGGTTTCTTTGTATCACATCTTCTTGGGAGAAAATGGGACAATTATTTCAGCTAGTTTGAGAATCCAGTGGGCCATGTAAGAGTTAATGGGTAGAATTATTGGGAGATCCAAGGTAACTTTAAAAGATACACTGAGTTCAAATGCTAACTAGGGTTGGTGCTTGCTGTCTTGGCACAGCAGAAGAGAGAACTGGTCTCCTCTCCCATAACATCTCATATGAACCAACTGCTTTATCCTGTAGCACAGAGCCCCGGGTTGCAAAATTTGTCCCTCAAGAAAGATGTGTGTATTGAAATGGCATGGATGGGCTTCCATAGGATGGGATCTTATCTATAAGGTGGTGTGGAAGAGAAGGAGGACAAAAGAGGCTGAGGTGGAGCCCATGGCCAAGTCACATGCTATAAAGTCCTTGTTTTCTCTATCTGTCCTATTGGCAGAATTGTTCTGGGAGTTTCATGCTCAGACTTAATTCCCAAGGATTCACAAGATTGGTCACAACCTCTTCTTCCTTTTGCTGACCTAAAATGGCTATAGGGAGTTGCAGTTTTTCCTTCTGGGCAAATTTACATGTGCTGATGGCTGCTTGTAAGGTTCCCCAACAGGGCACGTGGCATCTCCCTGGAGCTGTTTCAAGTCAGCAAAGTGACCCCCCTCTCCATATATGCCACAGTAATTACCAATCCAAATTGGGTCCCCATTTATCTGGAATTGATTTCTAAACACAGAACTGCTAGGGCAGAATACAAGCCTACTAAAATAAATAAATTTTAAAAATCAACTGTACCTGTGGCAGTCACATGGGGAACATAAGGATTTCTTAACATGTGAATCAGCCCTGAGTCTTTTACCATGAGGCTGAGCACAACATTTGTTTGAACCTGGATGTAGACTTTCTGGAGAGTGGAGACTGGCAATGTACAAATTAGCATTAGCTTCTAATTAGAGTTCGGCCCCACCCCGGCCGCGCCGCAACGCGGCTGCGCGCCGTGGGGCCGTTCTTTGCGGCCCCGGCAGGATAAAGGGGAAAGTTTCCCGGGCATCCGGGGAATTGCGTGGGGGCGGGGGCGAGGCTTTAAGTAGCCTTGGCCCCAGACCTCTCCACGCAGTTTCAATTATTTTGCCATGCTTTTCTGGGTGCATTTGAGACTATACCTGATGAGATTTAGTGGTATCACTGAAGTTTGTAATTTTCTGGCTAGAAATTATGAACAGCTGCGATTGATAATGCTCGCCTTCGATATGAAGTCATCACTAGGACCCCTGAAGTCCTTCACTGGATTGTATTGTAATCCAAGCCGAGAAGGTTCATTCCTCCCTCCATTCTATTCTACCTTCCCCAGCCGCTTACCAACTGGCTATTTGCCATTTTTAAATGCTACTGTGACAGTGTTTGATCCATAAAGAACTTAAGGGAATGTATGTTTTTCAGAGCACATAGAATCAGTGAAAACTGATAATCCACAAGATTTTCAGCACCCTAAGTTGGACTTTCTTAAAATTTGGGTGGTGTAATCAAAAATGCAACAGGACTTAAACTGGATTTGAAATTGAGCTGGAGGTGAATTATGTGTGTGTTTCAAACAGCTCAGTTAGCCAAGTACAGTTCTAAAGTTGAACCAGTGCAGTGCAGTATTTCCCTGCCACCCTACACTATGAATATGCTCTGTTCTGTTGCCTGATCCTTTTAATAAGCCATCAATTGAAGGCTTGTTTTCCAGCTGAGTTTATTGATTTTTGCTATGGCCGTCTTGATCTTACCAATCAGCACTCAAAGAACATTGCAAAACATGTTACTATAGAATCATATTATAAATCTTCAAGAAAGAAAATGAGAAAGAAGAAGTTCATTGATTATTGTTAAAAATGGTTATTGGTAGGTGGTGTCCCACAGCAGTGAGCGTGTACATCCTAGTACTGCAAAAAAGTCTTTGAAGGTCAATAATTATGAAATGATGCCCTCTGGTACTCCTTACTCCGGACTTGGACAGTGAATTTTTAAAGATTTGACTTCTGAGAAATGCCATGGTTGGAAACCCTCGTGAAAGACACTTTGAAACTGCCACAAGCATATTTGCATGACAGCTTTTTTTTTTTGTCCCAATCATTATAAAAGAAGAGGGCCTTTCTGTGTGTCCCTGTAAATAAATCTGGATAATCTCTAAGGGAAAAGAAGCAACCCTGCTGCATAAATGGCACCCTGTGTGATCTAAACAATGCTTTCCATCTCATCTCCTTAATGGGACTCATTTTACAGCAGACTATAGCTGTGATTGAAAATAGGATTCCAATATACCAATGAGTTGTAATTAGTGTAATTCATTTATTGCAAGATGCTATCTTGGGGAAAACTGAGGTGAAGGTACAGAATGGTGCTTGAAAACTTGGTAGTCCGAGAAAGCAATTCACTCCACTTTTTTTTTTCTTTTTTCAAGCCAGTTATCCCAACTAAGCTGGGCTACAATGGGCCTGTCTGTCAAAGCACCTGTGGTTTTGCAAAGATTCTTCCAGTGGCTAGAAAGGGGGCCAAAGAACAAACCACAGTTTTAAACCCTTGTTACTACAATAATTTCAAAAGCAATATTTTGAAAGCAATTACCACCTGCTCATTCATTCTGAATTTTACTGGTTCCACTGGAATAGTATCATTTTGACCAATCACTGGAATAGGAAAATGACAAGCAAATAAATATTCCATCTCAGCAAGGTTTGCCAACCTCCAAGTGGGGCCTGGAGCTCTCCCAAAGTTAAAACTGATCTACAGACTAAAGACACCAGTTTGCCTGGAGAAAATGGCTGCTTTGGAGGTTGGACCCTGTGGCAATTACTCTGCTGAGCTTCCTCCTCTTTCCAAATGCTACACTCTCAGAGTTCCACTCCCAAATCTCCAGGAATATCCCAGCCAGAGCTGTCAACCTCAATCTCAGCCATTTCTGCTGTCAAAGTGCATACCTGGTGCAATAGACACACGGGGGAATATTTGCAATATAAAATGATTAAGTACGCATAGTATACTTTGAAGGCTTAGTTTACTTCCTGGTTTGTATCCACACAAAGAAAGCACACGGTTTCAGATTATATTTCATTCGACCAAATTTGCACATGCTGCAAAATGTGGTGGTAGAATCCTGAGGAGGTAGATTGAAGTGTACCAATTCAGGCTGTAGTAGATTTGGAATATTCCTTCAGATATGAAATTTACTTGAAATAATAGTAATAGTAGTAATAATAGTAATAATAATAGTAACAAAAACAATAATAATAAAATGACATTTATTACCATTGAAGATCATCCAATAATAATATAAAGCCACTTTGTATACCTTTGGGGAGAAATGCAGGTACAAATATCTAAATAAATAAATAGAAAACTAGTTGGGACTAGGATTGAGAATTCCTGAATTCACATTCCTATTCAACATGACATTTTGCCAGTCACCCACTCTTCTAGGTTTGTTGTGTGAAGGATGAATAGAACCCATGCATGTCACCCCCCCCCCCCCCAGGGAATTAGCTTTCAGGAGTCAAAGCTGCCCTCCTAAGTATCTGACAAAGGGAAGTTTGACAGTTTATATCCCTTTCTTCTTTAAGGGAGGGTGGCCCTGTCCAGCCTAGGTCCAGCCTCTCTGGCCAACCCCTTGGAATACTAGGAAACCTATGTCCCCTCTGATTCTTAAGGGCCTGAAGGGGGTTTGGGGCATGGTGTGTGTTTCATATTTTGAGGCATCTTTGTTTCATGCGGCGTCTTTAGTAGCTTTTTCCAGGGCCCTTAGAGTCAGTGAGCTAGTGGCATGGTCTAGAAACGATATTTCTGATAATGCTCTGTTGCTAAGGGATTTGAGGTTATCTGAGAGTAAGGCGGTAATTACTGTCCGTCACTCTAAGACGGATCAGTATCAAAAAGGTACCACATTTGAGCTTGGCAATTGTTCAGAGCTTGAGCTGTGCCCAGTTGCCGCATTGGCTGCTTATTTGGCAGTTCAGGGGCACAAGGAGGGGGTTTTGTTCTATCACTATAATGGGAACCCGCTGATGAAACATCAGTTTTGGGCTGTGATGTCACGGGCTTTAGGTGAGCTGGGGTTCTCTGGGATGCAGTTTGGGACCCATTCTTTAGAATTGGGGTGGCCTTGACAGCTGCCGCCCTGGGGTATCCTTCCTCCTTCATTCAGCGCTTGGGCCATTGGCGCTCATCTGCTTACAAATCTTATGTTCGACCTTTGCTCAGTCCCTAGTTTGGCTTGTTTGGCTAATATGTTACTGATTATGTTCTTGTTTGACTGGTTTTTTTCTTTTTAGATGCTGTTGTTCCTGGCCAGAGGAGCCGAGTTCTCGTCTGTGGCCATAGGCATGTGTTTTGGGCCGCTCGTCAGGCGCAGAGAACTTCGGTTGGCTCTCAGCTGGGACTTAGCCAATATGTTTGTATCGAGTGGCAGGGGCGCCGGGGCCTCCAGTGGCCGGGCCTGCTGCCTTTGTTATTCCAAGGGAGTATGGGCCTTCCTCCTCAGGTTTTAATTATTCACCTGGGAGGGAATGATCTTGGGCTGATAAAAGGCAAAGCTTTAGTCTGGCAGGCCCTGGAGGATTTTAAGTACATTAGGGAGCGATGGCCTGGGACCACTATAATTTAGTCAGCCATGCTTCTTCGCCTTGTTTTGCACAGTGCATGGGACCCTGCAGCTATTGAGAGGGCACGCTACAAAGCTAATAAGGAAATTAGGAAGGCATTGGAAAGGGGGTTGGGCCACTATTTGCCCCATCCGGACATTTCTACGGACTTTCCTGGCCTCTACAGAGGGGATGGGGTACATCTCTCAGAAAAGGGTAATATGCTTTTCTTGAGAGATCTTTGGCAAGGGTTGTGGGTGGCCTTGGGCCTCCTGGTGGGTGCTAAGCCCTAAGAAGACTTGGCCTTAGTGGTGGTAGGTTTTTCTGGGTTTAGAGTACTATGCGGCTAGGGGAGGACCATGAAGCATCCCCTTTTGGGGAATTAGGGGTCTGGCATGATCAACTTTGGGGTTTGGTGACCCGTGGTGGGGAGAATGCAGACCATCCTGGAGGTTCGACTAGAGGGTGCCTTCCATTGAGACGTGCGTCTGGTGGTTGGACCCTCTGGGGCGTGCCTCCCTGCTGGGCTGGCCTGGCGGAAGCTGTGTTACAGAGCTCCGGCTGGGGGTTGGGTCTCTCACCCGTGAATGGCAGAGGAGAAGTCTGTTGAGACCCCTAGCCCTGACCAGGCCGCAGTTTGGGTGCCCTTGCCATTTATTATGATGATTAATAAAGTGGCCCATTATTTATACCAATTTATACCATTGTGTCCGACTCTTCATTCCGACTTGGGGGGGAAATGCATATTGGTTTTAAATATGTTAATTTATTATCTACTGGTTTTAAATACCTTTTGTGATCCCTCTTGACTTGAGTCTTTTTTGAGAAAGGTGGACTACAATGCTGTAAATAAGCACTTAGGTTTCATATGGGATATATAGTGACAAAAAAGGGTATGAAAATAAAGAACCATGCTATTCTTTATATGCATGATTATTTATTTTACACAATGAAGAATGAAATCCAAATGGGGACTGCCAAAGAAAGATGGATGGGGAATTTGAAATCTTCCCTCAACTGGATGAGTCAAGTCAGACCTATGGGGAACCTGAATCCAGACCTGATGTCAGTGATTGAAGACTTGAGTTAATGACTTAGCTGGTCCTGCTTACACCATTCCAAACCCAATGATTTATAAAAGTGCAACTTCACTTAGGCTGGCACTAAGTAATCATATTGTCTGGGCTTAGTCAGGAAATGATATTCCTTGTGTATCTGAAGATAGATATGAAGTTTGAATCCACCCAGCCTTACCCTCTGGTCATGGGTTTATTGTTCAAGACCTGGATTTCCTGACAGTGATAGCAGAAAGGAAAAAATATAAAAGATTTCAGGCAACCCCAGGCATAGATTTCAAACAGAATTTTACAGCCACATCAACCTGTAATTTTTAAAAGAAGAAAATCTGCATTCTGCTATATATTTGCAAGCATTGGTATGTTGCCCTGGGGAGACACAAAATAAGAACTCTCTATGTATCTGTAGAAAATGTCTCATTCTCCATGGAACCATGAACTGTGTGCATGTGTGTGGTATAGTCACTACTTCCTGAGGAAAATAAAGATGTCAAGAGCTCCTGCTCTATTAGAGTCTTAAAATCATCTTTCAAGGAAGCAACATAATCCAAAAGACTTTGTTCAAGCCCTGTGCTGAGTGTTTAATTTCCTTCTTATAGACTGGTTCAAAGGGTAAAATGTCATGTAGGAATGGAAGAGATATAAAATCCTCTGTGCTCCAGGGACTGCATTCCCCTGTCTGTCAACATCTGTGTGCTGAAAGGGTATCTTGAAGCTACATAAGTAGACTTGTAGCTTTGCAACTCCACCCTGCTATGCAATTTATACAGCAGATTTCACAGCAGTTAAATAAAGAAACCATTTGTCTATCTGTAAGACTGGAGTTGAAACATCCTATCACAAATGTTGTAAACTGGAGCCAGGAAGAACTGTTAATATATATGAGGCCATACAGAGGAGAGAAAATGAGTGAAGGGCCCAAAGAAGAAAGTTTGAGGTGCACCTCATCAGCTTTGAAATTATCGTCTTCAGTAGACCTACCAGTTCTCCAGTGGGGTGGGGGATCCCCTACCACTAGCTCCCATTTCTCACTGCTGTTCTGAGTGGTGGTGGGAAAACATTAAATTAAAAAATGGCAGTCCCTCCTAGGTGTTCCCCAGACAGCATACCTCTCAAGGAATGGCCAGCAACTCTATAGTAAAACCTTAGAGTTTCTAGTGATTCCTAAAGATGACTGATGCTGTTTCCAGGGTTTCCCCAGAAATGACATCATGCCATCACAAACAGAAGTCCACCCATGCACTTCTAATCTTCCTCTAGTTGCCAAGCCAAGCTTGGCCTGGCAATGTTAATTCTTAACTCAGTAGGCTGGCTCCAAAAGTGTTATCGACAATGATCACAAGCATCTGATTTTACTTAAGCTTCTTGACTTTATTGTGGTTTTCTAAATATGAAAGCTATTTCCACATAGTTTATTTGCTTTGGATTTGATGCTGTTAGGAGGCAGGGGTGTCTTCCTGCTTCCTCAAAACATTGTAGTATGTTTGTGTACTTTCTAGGGTTTTCCTGGGTTTTATTAGATCTTTCCCAGACCTGCTTGCTATGAAGTTTTGGGAAGCAGTGCACCAGAATCTGGATGGCTGCTGTGTAGGTAGAAAAATTTAGATTTTTCCAACCCCTCCCACATGGCAGCCATCTCTAATATCCATTTCCTTCTCCAGCCACCAGGGCCCTTTTTAAAGCAGCAATTGAATATTATAATAGTATTATTGTTGGAGAAGCAACAGCCTGTGAAGAGTCTTGCTAATGTAAATACTGCTAAAGGAGTAGTTTAGTCCACTTGTACCCAGGGGGAGCTGTAGTGCATTGTCTGGAGTTCAGCAATTATTGAATGTTTTCTATTGCAGTTCAGCCTTCCTCTTGCAGTTTGTCTCTGCTGTGTGTTAGTATGTGCTAGTGTTTGTACTTTGATGGCCTGTCTATTTTATTGGTGACCTTCAGTCAGTTATTTATTTTTTTTTATGATTTTTTATTTATTTTATGATTTTTATCCCGCCCTTCCCAACAAGTATTTTGTATTTTGCAAAATTTTGTTGTAGTAGAAGACATAGAAAGCAAACTCCAAAATTAAATTGTATTATTTCCTGAACTTTGCCAACAAGTTATGAGCCCTGATCCCAGGATAAATTGCAAGAAAGCTGTAACTGTGAGTCAGTAAGAGAAAGGAGGAGCACAGCCAATCACAGGAAGATGGCAAGCAATGCAGAGTTTGCAATGCCAAATGGAATAGTAGCAATTATCAGTTGTAGAAATTCAAACTGGAAATGCCGCTGTGCAAAAATGGCCTCTGTGATGTTCTAAGCACAGACAGACCAGCTAATGATCATGCAGAATCGGACAAGAAAAAGAGGCAAGCAAAGGCAACAGTAAGCCTGTTTGCCCCCCCAGTTGGAATAACGAGACAAACACTATGTGTTGGATAAACAAACAGGGCAACTTTATTGAACAACCATGGCATGGGGCAACCTAAACCGCCATAAGCCGCCCTGAGCCACCTCGGTGGGAAGGGCGGGATATAAATCAAAATATAAATAAATAAACAAACAAACAAACTACCGGACTACCTGTCCGGTGAGGGCGAGCCACCCAGTCCCAGCAAACTACCTGTCCGGTGAGGGCGAGCCACCCAGTCCCAGCAGTAGCCAGTTTGTACTGGCTAATACCATGCCGGTGAAGGCCGGGTATACCCTTTACTGCCCAGGCCCCACACCCAGGAGCAGCCTGACAGAGGAGGGAACCCTATGGTGGGCATCACAGCAGAGAGCCGTACAGCCCAGCTGCTGTTCCATCCCAACACTTCCTCTGAAACAGGGAAAAACCAAGGGTGCTCACCGGTGACCTACATATCCCAAATCACACTCCTGCCAACTTAACATTACCAAAAATCACAACCTCAAGTAAACAGTATAAGGTAGGCGAAACACACCCCAACTAGAGCCAATCGGTTGAGATGAAAAAATTCCTACCTGGCCCCAAAACACGGTGACCGGAGAAGCCTGTACTATTGCTGGGTGGGAGGGTGGGCCGAAACCACAAAAGGACTGCGCCACTGGAGACATGGCTGGGGCTTATAAAGCCCCCAACCACACCCCTTTCAAACCCCCAGATGGGCAGAGGTTCATTTGCCTCGTCTCCATCCGGAGCGGCAAATACGGCCCCTGCCCTATGCTGCCAAACGTCAGCGCGGGCGGGAAGGGGCTGCATAATGGAAGATGATCAGCTGATCTATGTAAGGAAAAGGTATGTTGAATGCACTCCAGAAAGTGAGAATTGAAACCTAAACAGCAAGCCATACCTGCTACATAAACAGTGTAAACTGTGACTTGGCAGAGAGCAGGATATACATGAACATGAAATGCTAGAAACTGTGGGACAGCTGTGTGGGCTTGGAGAAGAAATGAAAGACAGTCACATAGTGGCACTATCACTATGCAGTCTTCCACTTCTATGGTCCACTCATCAATGCCCTTGAAACAAATCCACTTGTCAATGACCAGAAGCAAATCTGACACTAAAATTTGTTAATGGAAAATTAATGGACTGTAATTGCAGAAAGGAACTATAAGCAGGTGAAAATGCTGAAAAAACAGAGATAAATGAGGCAATAAAGTACACGACAGAAACTAGGGTGTAGTATTGCTGCAAAAAAGCTGGACATCTGAAAAAGAATCATTCAGTCTAGAGAGCTAAACACAGAAAACAAACCACAGAATTAACCAAAGGCTCAGAAAGCTGCAACTGAATCTGTAGATAAAGAATGGGATGAATGTCGAATGCTATGAAGAGCAACATGTCAAATGGATGGTACATTGATTCTGGTGCCTCAAGTCACATGACAAGCAACCAGGAATCCTTCATGGATCTTGATCTCAGCACAAAGGAAAAGAACTACCTTGCAAATAGAAAAAAAGCTGACCACAGAAGAAATTTGGTATGGATTCTTCAAGTGCTGTGAGCCATCTAAAGAACTATGCAGTTATGAAAAATGCCCTGTATGTTTCAGAACTGGAGGGAAGCCTTCTATCTGTGAAGCACCTCACCAGTAATGGTCTTACAGTGAAATTTTAAAGACACCATTGTGAGATTAAGAAGCAGAAAGAGGTTATACTCAGAGGAACTGTGAAGGAGCATATGTATACCTTTACACTACCAAATGAGGAAGCTAGAATTTCTACACAAGTTTGTCATGGTAACTGCATCCACCTGTTGCACAGACGTGTAGAACACAGACAAAACACAATCCATAAAAGAGCTTAAAAACTGAGACTTAACCAAGGACATGACGATCGTGACATGTCAAACATATAAGAAGTGTACGTGCTGCATAAAGGCAAAAGCTACATACATACCTCACTGCCTAAAGGCAGTGAAAGCAAGTCTGTAGGGGAAGTGTAGCAAGTTCAAACTTCCCCTACAGATATTGACATTTGTGGACCCATGAGAGCTGTTACACCAGGAGGAAACAAATACCTGATGGCTTTTGTTGATGACTATTCCAGATACACTGTCATGTATCTCTCTCAACAAAAGAGTGAAGCGGTTGTGAATAAGCCAGAGCTCAGTGATAGTGAGGACTCCTCAGGAGAAGAGGAGCCCTGTGTAATCAGCCTTGAGTTAACAGAAGTTGATCAGCAGGAAAATGAGCTGCAGGCATGTCAGGATTCACAGCCAACAGCTAGTGCAGAGCCACCAACACCTTCCAGCCCAGATTCAGCAGGTGAACCTCAGTTGGCCATTCTCAGACGACCAGTATCACTTGCATCTTTATAGCACCTCAGACGAAGGCTGAGAACAAAGCTGCAGACAAGACAGCAAAGTGCATGCTTCCTGGCCCACTGCCAGCTGCTTGCTGATAACAAAGAAGACTGGTTGCAGTATTGCTTCTGAGTAACTGGTTGCAAGTATGATCCTTAGAAATGGGACTATAAAACCAGCCAAGAGAAGCTATTAGGCATGGATACAATGTGTACAATAAACACTAAGTGTCCAGCTCTCCCTTGCCTGTCTTCCGGATCCCTGATCTTGGACTGAATGACTCTGCTTTGCCTGACTTCTGAAACCCTGACCTTGAATTAAACAACTGTGCTTTGTCTATCTCTAGTGCTTGATACTCATTGTCTGCAAGCCAGTACAGAAGTGCTTGGGAAACTGCAAGAGTTTGTGGCAGCAGCAAGCAATAAATTTCAAAGGAAGCCACAAAGACTCGACACAGACAATGAGTGGGGTATACAAGTAATGAAATGGAGCAGTACTTAAAGTAACAGGGTACTGAGCACCAGATAATTGTGCCTTACACACTTGAACAAAATGGAACAGCAGAAAGGAAGAACCACATCTTAGCTGAAATGGCAAGATGCAAACTTCTGGATGGTGGATTGCCAAATAAGTATCGAGGTGAAGCAATTATGATGGCAATATATCTATGAAATAGATTACCATCAAAAGCAGTTGACAGCACTCCTTTCAAATTAAGGTATGGATAAATGCTGAGCTTCAAATAAATTAGAGTGTTCAGGTACAAAGCCTAAGCCTTCATTTGCAGTGAAAAACACTTGAAACTTGACAATAGAACCACAGAAGGAATACTAGTGGGTTACAGTGATTGCTGTAAAGGCTACAGAATTCTATTCCCTAAGACAATGGTACAATACTAAGTGGTATAATATTCTTCAATGAGACCCTAGGACTAAATCTGATGCAACCTGCAGACTTTTTTTTTTTTTACCCATTAACAAATGAGCAAGACACAGGAAGACCAAGTGAAGTATAGGTGGAATTCAGCACAGATTTTTAAGGGTTTCAAGAGGAAACAGGATTTAGCAAAGTTACAGCCCTCAGACACTCAACCCAAACAACGAAAGGTATACCACCTCACTTGGAAACTCACCAAATAGTCACCTGAATGTAAAAAATATAGGATGTCCTCACAAAACCATTTCATATTGAGCACTGTCTGACCTCATGAAATCTTTACCAGGAGGTTTTAAAAGTTTTTCTCTCTCTGCGCAGAGAACAAATAGGAAGGGGAGAAGTCAGTTTAATTGCTTTCCAGACTTACCTCAGCCCACCTTCATACAAATGCTAATAGGACCAGACCATGGGATGGTTATGCTCCGTCTCCCAAGCAGGGAACTGAGATTTGAAGAATTTAAGACTAAAAGGACTCCAGGAAGAAACTCCTGGAGATTTCAGGAAAGATAAAACTCTTGAAAGCAAGGAGGAAAGTCCCTTGGGGCTGATTCTATCAAAGCAAACAGAACACTTAACTGAGGTCTGGAGGATGAGGTCATTGCCATGTGCTGGCCTGAACAAGGCTTGAAGTTAGTCCATAAGCTATTGAATAGCACATATTGGAAGCTACAATAATCTATACTTCAGGAGAATATTACATTATTCTAAGACTCAAGCTTGATGGCTTAAGATCCAACACATGATGCATTGAAATTTCAAGTCTGCAACTTCTGAGGAAGAGGTGTTTATTGGAATGTCTGTCAAATTATTTGCAACTCTATATCTGGGGGGGGGAGGGTTATCTTGACATCTATTTCCATATGTTGGATTGTCTTATAGAATTCTGAATGGCAAGTTATGATTATTCCAGCAAAGTTCTCACTGGTACAATCGATCGGTATGCAATTTTTTTATGAATTGTGTATTGGATTGACTATGAACGAGACACTGACACTTTAATAGTACTTGAATATATTTATTGGCTTTCTGAATAAATTAATTTTTACATAGAAATTCCTTTTGGCATTGATTTTTGACATGTTAAGGTTTTTTTTTCTTTCCCTTTTGGTTTTTGTCTCAAGAGAAAGAGGGGCAGAAAGGACTGAAAGTGGCAAAGGCAGTAGTAGAAAAGGAGAAATGTGAAGAAAGCCAAAGAAGAAGGGGACTTGGGAAAAAGAATTTGAGAGTAGTGTGGGAAAAGTCAGGGAAAATATTGACTGGTGCCATAGCAGCCATCAGCTCTACTTTGTGGGTAACTGAACGGCATTATGGAGATGAGTGCCCTTGCAAATAGGTTAGTCGTATGAACAGTAAAACACTGGAAACAGATCTTGCCCAATATTGCTTCTCCTGCTGAATCACAGAGAACAAGTACCTTTCTTAGACATTATACTGTTCATACAGGACTCTGAAACAAACAAGGAGCTATGGGATGTTTGCTGATCTGTCTTTTATGGATTAGTATAAATGCTTGGAAAATATGACCAATTTGTCCAAAGGATTGGTCCACTCGGGGTGAGGGGAAGGGGCATATAAAACACAATTTTCTATTACAGTTCTAGCAAATACTCAGAAATACCTTATTTTACTCCTACATTTGCTCAGCGGATAGTCCTGATTATTATGGCTTTGAGAAAATAAATCGGACAAACGGAAAGACTTTTAATACAAAAACACCTGTATTCCTTCTAATTTTGTCCTCTTCCATTGTTACCTGCAACACAGCAGAACAATAATGTATTTGAAGACTCAGACACAAATTATACCAGTAAAAGGTGAATAGATGAAGTTGCCTTATATTAAGTCTGGCCATTGGTTTGTTAAGATTAGTATTGTCTATTCTGACTAAGCAGCTGAAGTAGAGCACTTTCATATTATCTACCACCTGATTCTTCTAACTGCAGATACTAGGGATTGAATGTGGGGGGCACTGCATACAAAGCAGATGCTCTATCCCAGAGCCACATCGTCTCTCCTAAGTCATAGCCAATTTTCATTGCTTCATTTGATTCATAGGCAAATAAAAGTCAACTATTTGCACAGACAAATCATGAAAAGACAAGTTGGACAAATAGTGAAAAATCTTCCAAGACAAGTAACTGGATGGAATTTCCAAAAGTGACATCAAAACTGTCACCAAGAATTTTAGGGATGCAGCCAATATCAGTGCTTTCCCCCCTTCGGTTTCTAACATAGGAAATCACCTCTGAATGTCTCTTGCCCTGAAAACCCTATAGGGTCACAATAAGATGGCTATGACTTGACAGCACTTCCCACCACTAACATGTAAAATAGATACTCACTGTGTGAGTTTGTTTGGGGCTCTGGCCAGGTGCTCCAGGTGCACAGAAATCTCATGGAAATGATACATAAGATCTAAGTTTGCTTACAAGGAGATTTTAATAAGCTAATTCAAGCTTACAGAAATAGCAGGCTAAGCTCCCACTTGCTGGGTCTTGAATGCACACACACATATAATGGAACTTAGCCAGGTCCTCAGACAAGATATAGAGCTAAAACCAAGCATTTTATACTCTAAATGCTGCCTACCAGTCAAGGAACCATTAACCAAGCTATGCCAAACTTTGAGGCAAGCCAGGCTATCTTGCACCTAGCATCCAGTGATGAGAGGAAATAATTCAGACTTGGCAGATAAGGGCTGCTAACCAATGTTCCCTCTAAGCTGTGGAGTCTTGTGAGCAAAAAGTCTACTTTGTGGCATTAAAGTTGTGAGCTACTGCATAAATTAGTTTGCTTTAGGGCCATGTTTCCCGAGCTGGGAAAAAATACGTAAGCTGGAGGCTAAAAAACCTGTGATCTCACACTAACTCAGTTTATAGGGAACACTACTGCTAACAAGCATGAGAAAGAGAAATATTCCCTTGAGAATGACCTGGTGGCCATTTCCTCACAAATCTCAAGGGAACTAAAAGGTCATTAGCACCAGCCTGTAACAAGGATGGCCTTACCAAGGCCATACAGAGTTGTCCCAAATTGGACAGTAGCAGAATTTTGATGTTTGAGGGTAATTAGTAGTTTAATTATTGGTTGTCTAGTCATTTAATCTGCTGTGTAATTAGGGCTAAGTGATGAGTTAGATTAGTAGTAGATTAACCTTACTGTGACCGATTTCCCACTAGGGTTTGTTCCGAGTGGAGAGCCCTTTTGATCCTGGCACTTCACTCCATTTTCGCACAAGTTGCCCTGGAGCTGTGAGTTGGCACACTGTTCTCCTGTGGCAAGCAAAAATTGCTTGGAAGAGCACCGCCCCAACTTGCAGCTTCGGGGCAACTTGTGCGAAAACAGAGAGAAGCCCTGGGAGCAAAAGGGCTCGTCACTCAGAACAAGCTTCATGCAAAATCAGTCTGTATGTCTTGAAAAACTTTTAAGTACATTCCTTACTGATCTATTCTCTGGGTTGCTCTGTGCTTCCTAACTTCACCAGTAACACACTGAGCAGGCAAAGAAGGGCAAAGGCAACATACTGTTCCGTGAAGACTATAAGAAAAGCTTTGGCTTGCTCTAGTACAAATAAAACAATAGAAATTAGCTTTCATACTGGCAAGTCATCAATTAAAAGCCGCATTTTTTGGGAAAAAAATGAATTTTTTAATGTAAATCCGTATGTTCGTGTGCAAAGAAATGTTTAGTAAATGATACGGAAAATAAAATGATTATCTGCCTGTACCTACTAGTAATTTTTATGTTCAGGCAATTATAGCCGTACAAAGAACTGTCAATTTATCTTGAGTGAATTAAGGCTTAATTAACCTCACATCCCCTTAAGACCATTGATCTGGAAACAGCAAGCCAGTAATTGGAAGAAGTTACTTCTATAACCACCCAGTTTCTTGGAGTATGCAAACAATCCATATTGCTAAGATCTATCTGCAATTATTAGTTCAACTCTGGCTTGCAGTAACATGTTGTGTAATTTTTATGCACATTGTTCATCCAGGCTATTTGTTTGCCTGGTCCTGCATAATCTGCTCTGAATAATTCTAAAATTTATCCTACCTTCTGGCTGATGAGTAGTCAGAAGTTTAGCTGCTGGTGAAGGTTTATAAAATAATGTTCCAGGGCATACTGCCAACAGACACTTTTAATCAAAGATTTCTTAGGTTGCTGTGAGCTGGGCCAATGAAAGGCAGTAGAAGAAGACCACTAGGCCCCAAGCTTAAAGGGGGCTAAAATCTAGATGCTTCTTGTTTGCCATTTGGTAAATGTTTTAGCTTCCAGTTTGTAGGGTTTTTTTATGATATCTTATATTGTTTTACTGTGTCATCATTTTGAATGACAGCCAGGGACCTCCAAATCTGGAAATGCCCTGGCCCTCTGAGAAGACTTGGGTAAGAGGTAGGGTTGTGAGCAGGCCTCAGATTCAATGGGAGCTCACAGGAGCACAGCTCCTGCACCTTTCTGAGAGTTCCTCCTCCTCCTTCTGAGAGTTCCACCTCCTTGTCCATTGAATAGTATGTGCAGATGCATAACAATCTCTGGATGACCTCCACCACCTATTTTTCTACAAAACTATCCCTGGTTGTGAGAGACTTACTGGTGGGTATGGTTTTAACCACAGAGCTTTGGGAAAATCCTAGAGTATTGCCCAAGGTGATGACATCATAGGCTTGCCATTGTAGAGTTCAGAAATACCTGGAGATTTGAGGATAGAGCCTGAGATAGTGAGGTTTTGGGAGGGGAGGGATTTCAGTAGGGTATAATGTCATGCAGTTCACCTTCTAAAGCAGCCATTTTCTCCAGGATAAGTGGAATAAATATTTTAAATAAATGAACAGTACATAAATAAGTGATTTATGTCATCTAGAGATCAATTGTAATTGATCCCCCACCTGGAAGTTGGCAAACCAATGTCATTACCTTGGCCTGATGTTGATCTCCTCCCCATTTCTCCAAGCATTTTGCCCTCAAAACCCAGCTGGATAGTGATGGGCAGAGTACAGCTGTCGATCTCACACCCCAAGTTCCCATTGCCTGTCACCATATGGATTGGCAGTGGAAGATAAATTAAAAATTAAAATTAAAAAATGGCAATAGGTAGTTCTAGGAAATACTGGAAACTCTATGGTAAAATAATTGCTTGTGATTCTGCTCTCCCATCTCTCTGTCGGTTGGCAGTCAAAGAAGCTTCTCTGAAATGGAGCCCTTGGGTTAAGTAACTACAACAAATTTCTTCTCGTGTTTGTCACAGTGCAGACCAAGAAATGGAAACAACAAGGAGTTCAGAATGTGCAGAGTTGTTTGGAAGCTGGAGATGCTGGGATGGAACCTGGGGAACTCTGGGAAGAACCTGCTGTATATGAGGAGTAAAATTAAGCCTTTTTTAAATTGGTATAAAGAGGATGTTCCTTGTGTTAGTATCTGGGTGGTATCTGGCTGGGTGCTGTTTGAATTGATTGCTATTCTGTTACTAGTTTTAACTCTACATTATGAGCTTATGGGAGAGCAGGGTAAAAATGTGTGAATACATACGGTTAAGTGAACACTTGGTGGACAGGGGAATTACAAAAGGCAAGGTCTCTGACTGCATAAATAAAGCGATACGCCCTAAATGTGTATGTTTTGTTCAGCTCTTACGCAGAACAAACATGCAGAGGTTCAGCAGGGCTAACAGCCATGATTCTGCTTCCTTTTTCATGCCTTCACTGATCACACAGAGACTGTGCGAAAAGGACTAGGCTGAACTGCCTGTGCTTTCCTATATTATAGTACAAAGTTGTTGCAAGAAACTTGACCCACTCTAATCTCTAAAAAGGAGCTTGCCTGGCAAAGCTATCGGAGTAGGCATCAGGATTATGCGATACTATGATATAACTCAGGTTGCATTTTCCAACTAAGGTATTATTTACTTACTAATTACAGATGAAATCCAGTCCATGCTTATGTAGACTTGAGTTCCATCAGTTTCAGTAGAGCTTAAGAGTATAGGCTGAGCAGAGGCCTACAAAATGTACTAAGTGGTTTCCTTACAGGAGATATAGAACAGGCCTTCTTAGAGGAAAATGGAGAAATATAAATAGAAGGAAACAAATTCCCCAGGGTGGCACAGGCTAATCTTGAACATGATTTAATGGGGAACTACCATGAAGGGACTGGCAGAAAGAAATGAAGGTATGGATATTGTTTTCAAAGGAGTGAAAGAACACAGGACAACATGACAAACTCTGAGATAAACTACTAATTCAATTAGGAGGCATTGGAAAAGGGGAAGTGCCTCCACATCCTGTAACCTCCCCGTGTCTTTCCTTTGTCACCGCTGTTCCTCAAAAGAATTTGTCAGTTAAAGAGCTCCTTTAAAGTGGCTTATCATTTCCAGAATTCAAGAATGTGAGTTTGTCATGTCACAAGCAATTCACTGCATCTATAGCACCCAACCTGAAGTTAAATGGGGGGGGGGGGGGATACATGTAGTAATTAACATGTGAAATTCACTGCTCCAAAAAGTGGTGGCAGCTACAAGTACAAAGAGCTTCCAACCGGGATTGGATAAACATATGGAGCAAAGGTCAGTCAGTGCCTATTAGCCACAAGTTATAAATACAACACTGTGTCTGGGGCAGTGATGATGTGCTTTCTTAGTGCTTGGGAGGAAATGGTGGGAATCATAGAATCATAGACTTGGAAGGGATCTCCAGGGTCATCTAGTGCAACCCCCTGCACAAGGCAAGAAATTCACAAATGCCTCCCCCCCACACCCCAAGTGACCCCTGTTGCATTCCCAGAAGTTGGCAAAAAAACCTCCAGGATCCCTGTCCAAACTGGCCTGAAGAAAAATTGCTTCCTGACCACAAAATGACAATCAGCATTTCCTGGTGCATGTAAGAAAGAGCCATGAAAACTATGCAACCCTTCCTGCTCTCCCTCTCATGATCTGCCTAGGTTCACAGCATTGGCTTTGCTGTCAGATGGCCATTTAGCCTCTGCTTAAAAACCTCTGAAGGAGGAGAGCCCACTACTTCCTGAGGAAGCTTGTTTAATTGAGGAGGCACTAAAACTGTCAGCAACTTCTTCCCAATGTTTTGCTGAAAACTCTTTCAACTCATTGATTCTGGTCTGACCTTTTGGGGCAACAGAAAATAACTGTATGCCATCCTCTGTATGACAGCCCTTCATGTACTTGAAGATGGTATTCATGTCACCTCTCAGTTGTCTCCTCTCCAGGCTAAACATACCAAGCACCTTCAACCTTTCCTCATAGGACTTGGTCTCCAGACCCCTCACCATCTTTGTTGCCCGCCTCTGGACACATTTCAGCTTGTCTATATCCTTCTTAAACTGGTGCCCAAAAATGAACACAATACTCTAGATGAAGGAAGGCAGAAAGCCTTCATAGGCCTGCTTTCTCCCATTTATGCATTATTTATTTATTCTTTGAAAAATATAGCGAGAACAACAAAGTTATTAAGGATCTTGTAGAAATGCTTATTACACATGCACGTGGCTTGCTTTTTCTGTGCAGGCTTAAAGTTGTAAGTATATGTAGCACCTGATAATAAGTGGAGACAGATGCCATACCACAGACAGTGCATTCTTCACAATGTATGCAACAGGTGTCTGAAGAAGTTTGGGGAGAGGGTGTTTGCGTGCGTGTAAGCATGTGTCTAGGAAAAACAACACCAAACACTAAAACCTGACAGACATATAGGAAGTCACCATGAGATGGGTATAATTTCTAGGTTCCTAGCTATCCTGTTCCAAGCAACTGTCGAAAATGAATCAGTCTGCAGTTGGACTTCAGTGATAATTTTCTCCCCTCCACCCCCAGCCAATTCTACACAACTGTTGCTGAAACCTAGACTTGACTTTTAAGAAGGAAGATCTGTTGGAATATGTAGCAAAAAAGGGAGGAAAAGAAACTCAGAACCTTAAAGAAATGTGACATCTCTTAGAAACAGGCTCAGTTAATGGCCAATTAGACTTGACAGAATGTTTTGATACCTGAATCTGACCCCATCACATAGATGCCCAATCATTCTAGAAGTGTAACCCTGTGAATTTAGCCCTCTGTTGGAGTTTGGGAGGAAAGGCCTGTGGAGAGTCCTGAGGAAAAAGGGAGTTCTGAGAGAAAAGAGCAGGAAGGGAGAGAGAAGCCATCTGGGTTGCAGTGCAGAGAGCAGAGTGACTTAAGAAGGAGCCCAGAAAGAGCTATGGTATGTGGAGATCTGCAGCAGCAGCACAGAAAAAGCAATCAGGCCACTGCAGAAAGAGTGCAAGTGACTTGTAGAGAAGGCCTCTGATAGATGCTAAAAGACTCTAATCACCTGGTTTCAACCTTACATTATGCTGTCTACTTTTGTGGTTTGTATATGGGTATCCTGTTCTGTTTCCCCATCCTTCATTGTTGAATTAAACCCTAGCTGCATTTTAAATTCTATTATAGGTTATTGGAATAGGATTGCCAGCCCCCACCCCTAGCCACCAGCGGGGTATGGGGGAGTAGGGTTGCCAACTTCAGGTTGGGAAACTCCTAAAGATTTGGTGATGGAGTCTGGGATGAGCAAGGACCTCTGTGGGACACGGTGCCATAGAGTCCCTTCTCCAAAACATCTATTTTTTCTAGGGGAACTGAACTTTGTAGTTTGGAGGTGAGCTGTAATTCCAGAAGATCCCCAGGTCCCAACTGGAGGCTGTCATCCCCATATTGGAAGGTCTGGAAGTTGTGTTTTGAATTTTTCTTCTTGTTTTATCTACTGACTATCTTCTTGTCAGGAAGTGGAAGCCAGTGGGCTGGGGGCACCACTGCTTTCTTTTTCTGTCACTCCCACCAATCCCATAACCAACCCAGGACCTATAATTTCCTTCCTCAGCTGGGGTTGGTGGGAGAAACTGGTGTTACAAAAGCAAAATGAGCATCTCCCCGTCTTGATTTGACAGTTCTCCTGCTATCACATTTTCCTGCAGGGCTCTAGTTCAACTACTGATTAGAAGTAGTTAGGGAGAAATTAGTAGATGGGTATAGGGTTGCCAAGTCCAATTCAAGAAATATCTGGGGACTTTGGCGGTGGAGCCAGGAGACTTTGGGGGTAGAGCCAGGAGACATTGGGGCGGAGCCAGGAGCAAGGGTGTGACAAGCATAATTGAACTTCAAGGGAGTTCTGGCCATCACATTTAAAGGGACCACAAATTTTAAATCCCTTCCCTCCATAGGAAATAATGAAGGATAGGGGCACCTTCTTTTGGGGCTCATAGAATTGGACCCCCTGGTCCAATCTTTTTTAAACTTGGGGGTATTTTGGGGAGAGGTACTGGATGCTATGCTGCAAATCTGGTGCATCAACCTCAAAAAACAGCCCCCCCAGAGCCCCAGATACCAGCAGATCAATTCTCCATTATTTCCTATGAGAATAAGTCTCCATAGGGAATAATAGAGTTCCCTCCTCTCCCCCCCCCCCCCCCGTTTTCTCTCTCTCACTCACACACATGCTTAACTGTCTATGGTGCAAGTGGGCAGCCTGTTGGTCTGAAGCAGTAGTAAAGCAGGAGTATCCGGTGCCTCCACAATGAGGTCTGGAAAGTACAGGGGCTATGCTGCTCTTTTACACACACACTCAATTGTTCTAAAGGAAAGCAAAACAAACAGAGGGGCTGCACTCTCACGAGGTCTGCTGTTGTTAACCCTTCCCCATGAAGTACTTCCTGCTCCAATTTAAAGGCACACACACATTTTAAAATTGGAACCGTTTGCAGTTCCTGCCCAAGATCTAGAGGTACAGGGTGGCTGTGGGGGAGGAGCTTCCTCCGCCGGCTGGTTGACTGGGGACAGGGGAAAGTCTATAAAACTGGGGAATCCTCCACTGGGACCTGGAGATTAGGAAGCCTATATGGGTAAGTTGTGGGTGAACTGTGAGTTATAAACATTCCTTGTCCATCTTGTTTTTATTCTTAAAAAATGACCTCCCACTTACATTATTTTGGCAGACATGGATTTTAAACAGAAAGCTCACTCTACCTGTATCTTGTTGTTTTATTGCTGTGCCTCAACTAGAATGGAAAGTTCCTCTAGCATTGCTACTGCTTCCATTGGCACCCTTGCCTGCATCTAATAGCAGAGGATATTCTTAGGTTTGTTTAGTTGATCTCCTAATTGAAGGTTGGTTAACTTTTTATCTTGGTGCTGGCCTGGGAAATTTGACAAGTAGTGGTCCTTAAAGAAGTGAGCTTTGTGCACGATGTATAGCAAGGGTACTTTGTCAAAAAACCTGGTTACTTGTGCAACAGAAGCATCATTGGCATAGTATCATTCAAACAGCTGCTGGGATGTATAACCACTGAGAAAAATCAGAATGTTGGTGACAGCACAGAAAGGGCTAAGAGACAACGAAGGACATACGCATGTGAGAGAGGTATTAAATAATGAATAAGACCTATAAATTATACATGCATACAGCAGCTAAATAGGAATAATACCACAAATCTGATTTTTTTTCTTTTTTTGGTCACTGCTGTAGTACGTGATGTTCTGTGCTGAAAGTGGTAGGAGTTCATGAGGTGGTCTTAAAGTGGCTTACCTTGTTTCTCCAAGGTCCAAGACAGAGGGTAGCACTAGGAGAGAGGGTGCCAAAAAGATATCCCTTAGTATGTGGGGTTCCTCAGGGGATAATCCTCTAATTGAGAGCCAGTTTGGGGTAGTGGTTAAGTGCATGGACTCTTGTCTGGGAAAACCAGGTTTGATTCCCCACGCCTCCACTTGCAGCTGCTGGAATGGCCTTGCCCTTGGGTCAGCCATAGCTCTTACAGAGTTGTCCTTCAAAGGGCAGCTTCTGTGAGAGTTCTCTCAGCCCCACCTACCTCAATCCAATATCCAATATCTTATTCTTCTCCAAAATTCTGTATGGCCAGCTGGTGTGGAACTTTGGGCTGGGGTGTCACCAGTACACTGATGGCACCCAGCTGTATCTTTTGATGTGTGAATGCCTGGATACCCCCCCCCCCCCAAAAAAAAAAGAACTGGCTGAAAGACTGAGACTGTAGTTGGATGGTTGAAAATAGGGTTGCCAAGTCCAATTCAAGAAATATCTGTGGACTTTGGGGGTGGAGCCAGGAGCAGGGTTGTGACAAGCACAACTGAACTCCAAAGGGAGTTCTGGCCATCACATTTCAAGAGACTGAACACCTTTTAAATGCCTTCCTTCCATAGGAAATAATGAAGGATAGGGGCACCTTATTTTGGGGCACATAGAATTGGACCCCCTGGTCCAATCTTTCTGAAACTTGGAGGGTATTTTGGGGAGAGGCATCAGATGCTTCGCTGCAAATTTGGGGCCTCTACCTCAGAAAGCAGCCCCCCCCAGAGCCCCAGATACCCGTGGATCCATTCTCCATTATTTCCTATGGGACTACATCTCCATAGGGTTCCCAGCAGATATTCCCTTCCCCCCGCTTTCTGATGACCCTGAAGCGGGGGAAGAGCCTCCAAACTGGGGGATCCCCTACCCCCATGTGGGGATTGGCAACCCTAGTTGAAAAAGAGCCAGCTAAGACTGAATCCTACAAAGATAGAGATTCTTGTGGCTGGGGAGGGATTCAGGGGTGGGACGCCAACTCCCTACTCTTGGTGGCATACCCTTAATACCAGTACCAACTGTCAGAGGTTTGGGTATGGTTCTGGATGTCTCTTTATCAATGGAAGCTGAGATCACAAATATTGCCAAGCTGGTGTTTTTCCAGCTGCGCCAGGTCAGGCAACTCACCCCATTCCTGTCTCGCCCTGACCTAGCCACAGTAATACAGGTAATGGTCATCTCCACACTGGACTACTATAACTCACTCTATGCAGAGCTACCCTTGAGACTGACCTGGAAACTCCAGCTGGACCAGAATGCAGCAGCTCAGGTCCTTACTGGAACATCACAGACTGCATATATTCAACTAGTGCTGCATCAGCTGCACTGGCTCCCAGTGGAGTTCTGAGTTAGGTTCAAGGTTTTGGTATTAAGCTTTAAGACCTTAAGTGGTCAGGGAGCCATGACCTCCAGCAGCATCTGGATTGAGGCAGCTCAGCGGTACTGATGTTGTTGGACCTATCAGCTGCATTTGATACGGTCGACCATCGGTCGCTGACCCGCCACCTTGCCGACGCAGGGATATAGGGGTTGACCTTGCAATGGCTTTCTTCCTTCCTTGATAGTCGGGGACAAAGGGTGGTGATTGGGGGAGAATTGTCCCGGAGGCATGTGCTTAATTGTGGGGTGCCTCAGGGGGCGGTGCTTTCCCCAATGTTGTTTAACATCTATATGTGCTCCCTTGCCCAGATTGTCTGGAGGTATGGGTTGGGTTGCCACCAGTATGCTGATGATACCCAGCTCTATCTACTGATGGCTTGCCGGCCTGACTGTGTCCCAGAAAATCTGGATCTGGCGCTGCAAGCTGTGGCAGGTTGGCTCAGACTGAGTCGGTTGAAGTTGAATCCAGCGAAGACAGAGGTCCTTTGCCTGAGTCATGGTGATCTGGGCAGGGAAATTCCCCTACCAGCATTTGACAGTTCACCACTGACAATGGCGCACAAGGTCAAGAACTTGGGGGTGCTGCTGGAGCCTGCCCTGACAATGGAGGCCCAGATAGCAGCCACTGCCAAATCCGCTTTCTTCCATCTAAGGTAGGTGAGACAGTTGGTCCCCTTCCTGGAGCGTGACGACCTGGCAACAGTGATCCATGCTAAGGTCACCTCGAGGTTGGACTAATGCAATGCCCTCTACTTGGGGCTGCCCCTGTGCCGAACCCGGAAACTACAGCTAGTGCAGAATGCAGCAGCAAGGCTGTTATTGGTGCTTCCCAGGTGGAAGCACATACAGCTGGGGCTGCGGGAACTGCACTGGCTGCCAATAGTGCACTAGATTCATTACAAGGTACTGTAATGAATCTTTACCTTTAAAGCCCTATATGGCCTAGGACCTGCCTACCTTAGGGACCGTCTCTCCCCACACGTTCCCCAGAGGGTACTTCAATCTGGATCGCAAAATCTATTGATAATCCCTGGGCCGAAGGAGGCCAAACTAAAGACCACCAGAGAGAGGGCCTTCTCGGTTGCAGCCCCCCACTGGTGGAACCAACTGCCAGAGGAAGTGAGGGCCTTGCGGAACCTTGCTCATTTCCGCAGGGCCTGCAAGACTGCTCTCTCCCGGCTGGCCTTTAATTGACACGCAGTCAACAGCGTAGGAATCTGGAGAAATGCTGTCACCACCGAAAATATACATCTAATGAGATTAGCACCAAACCAATTTTGAATTGTTTTAACCTGTAGAACTGTGACTTTATAATATAAAATTATTTAATTGCTTTAATTGTTACCATGATTTTATACTGTGAGCCGCCCTGAGCCTGCATCCGCGGGGAGGGCAGTAAATAAATAAATATCTCTGGGACCGTCTGCTCCGGTATGTTCCCCAAAGAGCACTATGCTCTTCATAAAACAACCTACTGGTGATCCCCAGCCCGAAAGACATCTGACTGTCTTCGACCAAAGTCAGGTCTCCTGCTTGATGGAACTCTCTGCAGACTAAAATCCATGCCCCCATGGAGCTTAATGAAGTTCTGCAGGGCCTGCAAGGTAGAGATGTTCCACCAGGCTTTTGGTTGAGGACAGAGATGGATACCGCCTCATCTGGCACTCCCTCCTCCTGTTCTTCTCTACCATAATAATAATAATAATAATAATAATAATAATAATAATAATAATAATAATAATAATAATAATAATAATAATAATAATAATAATAATAATAATAATAATAATAATAATAATAATAATAATAACAACAACAACAACTTTATTTTTATATCCCGCCCTCCCCCGCCAAAGGCTCACAAGATACAAGTTGATGGGGTATGAACTGGTGGAGAGTGACTTAGAGATCTTGGGCTTGTGGTAGCTAACTCACTGAAAATGTCGAGACAGTGTGAGGCTGTAATAAAAAAAGGCCAATACTATGCTGGGAATTATTAGGAAGGGGTTTGAAAACAAATCAGTCAGTATAATAATGGTCCTGCATAAATCAAAGGTGCGGACTCATTTGGAGTATTGAGTACAATTCTGGTCACCACACCTAAAAAAAGATGATGTAGCATTGGAAATAGTCAGAAAATGGCAACTAGAATGATTAAAGGGTTGGAACACTTTCCCTATGAAGAAGGGGCTTTTTAGCTTGGAGAAACATAGACTGAGGAGTGACATGATAGAGGTTTACAAGATTATGCATGGGATGGCACCTGGCTTTTTTGGCCACTGTGTGACACAGAGTGTTGGACTGGATGGGCCATTGACCTGGTCCAACATGTCTTCTCTTATGTTCTTATGTTCCTATTTTTTGGTGATTACAGGCATACTGGTATCACAGGATGCCAAGGTTTTGAGGGCAAATTGTTGAAAATCATTCCCCTTTTCATTAGAAAAAGGTTTATATTTTTAGTAGCTTAAATCGATTTCAAAGGTTGTACTTGTGAGACTGTGAATTCCCACTTTATAGACAGGTGTGTTCCAAGTAATGGAGCAAATCTTCCTCTACAGTTGCGTTTGCAAATTATGCATAATAGTTTCTTCTGAATGCTCAAAAGTGTTATAAATTGTATTGTTCATGCTTTGTTCTAACAGTGCTTTCCTGCACTGATAGCTTCATGAGATCTCAGAGGTTCAGTTTTCTTAAAGAAGCAGGCATTACTTCCATGTTCTTTTATATTTTGCCCCTCCCTTTTCTTTTCTTTTTTTTACATTTCATATTTTCTTCAAACCTTTCTCCCAGGCTTATAGGAATATCCCTTCTTGTCTATTCCTGACCCCATTTTTAAAATCCACATTATATGCCTTGTTTTAGAATTAGATACAACTGTGTTTTGTATATTCCTGCAGTGCCACCTGGAAACTCTTGTTTGGTTTAGTAAATTGGGAGCATGAGCCAACATGAAGAATGCCCCCTCCCTCAACCGGTTAATGCCATCAGCTGTGGACATGGAAAAACAATGCACATAATCACTTTAAAAGATTGTATGAGGTCCTTTTCTCAAAAGAAAATGGTCATTGTGAATAAAACCTTATTGCAGAAAATAAAATTGTCCCAGGTTCAAGTTCATATCAACCCACTTATTAAAGATTGCAGGTACATGTAACGTAGCAAAGGACTGCTTGATGTTAAGGTGAGATCAGGGAAGGACAAATTAGTTCAACTCAGTAGAAAATGCTCAATATATTTTTGTCAGATCTTTGAAGTCTCAAGGTGATATGTTCATTTTTTTAGAAAGTTGAAAGTGGAGGCAGTTGGGATTTTAACAGAAGTCAATGAGCTGGCCAAAAGAACTTTGGAAGTCTGAAAAGTCCTACAGAATGTAAGTTGATTACCTCTAGGGCTGGTTTCTTTTTAAATTGTAGATGAAGAAAAATCTCTTGCCAACAAGATTATAATTGCCTATTATATGCTGGCCCTTTAGCAGGGCTAACTTGAAAACTAATGATTTCTCTGATGTGATATATATATTTTTTTCACCTGGAGAATTCTTTCAAAACATAGTTCTGGTAAAGGAAGGTCTTACCTCCCAAATTTCTGGGAGTATCAACAAAAATGCAAATAGGGCAACCCAGGAGATACTACATGGTTAGACTTGCAAAAAGCATTTTACTGAGTCCTTCTCCTCTTATGGACTGAAAACTTGTTCAGCAGGTGGTTATTAACTAACACTTTACATAGTACTGTCAGACAAATGATATGTGTACAAGTATTATTGTGAACCTTAAAAATAATGGGCTTAAAAGCTGCTTGCATCCATTATTTTTCTCTTGAGCAAATTACTGATTTTTTTCACAGTAAACTATACAGTGGAGTTACGCCTGCAAAGCTATTGGTATTGGTGGGCAGCTGGTTGGTTGTTGCTGATCTGACATGGTTGCTGGGATTGGTGGAAATTATAGTTTTCTTAGCCTTCCAATCACAGGAACTACAACTCCCATCCCCCCCCCCCTCTGGCAGAATGTTATGCTATAAAAGACTAATTAATAGAATTGATATTCAGAAGCTATCATGTTTCAAAAGCTTTCTTGCTGCAGGTTACTCTCTGGAAAGGTTAGCGTTGTGGCTTGACAGAGGGAGGGCTGTAGAGGGGAGGACACCTCTGTGTGTGTGTGTGTGTGTGAGAGAGAGAGAGAGAGAGAGAGAGAGAGAGAGAGAGAGCAGAGTAACATTGTGGTCTTGTATTTCCTCCTCTTCTATCATCCTTTCTCGTAGCATTTAGAAAGGCAAAATACAAGTGACACAATCACACCTTACACCTTTGATTGTTCCCTTACACTTTTGGTTGTTTTTGCCATGCTTGAATGTTGGCTTTCAGTGGGGCCCCTGTGTTTAGTCATAATGCTTTCTAGCTGGAGAGAAGTTCTTCAAACAAAACACAATTAACAGATGGAGTTTATTGTTGAAAAAATACGACAACAGCCACTAGTTTAACAAGCTTTTAGAAAGAAATAAAATATATCAATGGAAAGTATCCAAAGGTTTTTATCCATGACATCTAAAATGGATGCTTTCATCCAACCCTTCCTCCAAAAGAGGTCAAGACACAACACACAATTCTCATTTCTCCACTTTTGTCATCTCAACAGCCCTGTGAGGTAGGTTAGATGAAGAAGGACTGATTGGCCCATGTTCACCTTCTAAACTTCATGGCTGAGTAGCGATTTCCACCTGTGTCGTGTCTCAGACTGTCATTTGATATGCTAAGCACTGCAGCCCACTGGCTGGTACAGGCAATGTGGACAGCATGCTGAACTAGATCGCCTGAAGGCCCTTTTGTTTTTGGGTTTTTTAAGATATTCATCACTTCTTGTAGGAAAATGTGCAAATCCAAATTCTTTTGATGGATCAGCCAGTAACACAGCTTTGTCACTGTTTTAAAAGTAATACACGTAGTTCTTGAAGACTTCCCCCCCTAAGATGTCTATTCAGAAGGTTTGATACAGTATAAAGTTTTTATTAATGAGAGGATTGTAAGTGGCACTGATTGAGAAAGGTAACACTCTTACCCCAAGTTCTCCTGTCTCCACATCTTCTGATTACTGTATGCAGTTTTTAAAAAAGATTTCAGTGTTAATTATCCTATTGAGTATAGGAAAAGTAGACTGAAATACTGCTAAACAAACTACGCGAAGCTTTTGAAGTGACACGGTAGGTGGCTGAAGTGAGAATTTGAGCTGACATATTCCCTAAGTTCACACAGTTTTAATATTCTACTTCAAGGCAGCCACTGATGGAAGGATCCCTCCAGTCTTGTGATATAATTAATTGCTTTAATTTCAGACATTTCAAAAGCAAACAAGTCCTTCATTCTTTGTTAATGAGGAGCCTTCACGGGAGCTAAGCATTATGTTTGCATAGAGCTATGGAAAATATCATTAAAGATCCAGGGTACCAATTACTTTTACATCTGTTTAGAAATAAAGGGTCACACTTTGACCTTCCCTCACACCCTTTCAACCCCACTGACACCAGCTCTCTTAATTATTTTAAACAGCTCTTGCGCTTTCCAGCTCATCGAAGCTTTAAACATTCTCAGAATCTTTCCATTGCTACATTGGACAAAAGAGCTGCTTAAATGCAAAATTCAAAGAAAATTCATTATCCTTTGTGCAGGGAGAAATGAATTCAGCTTCACGTCTCTGGTTTTGCAATCTAAGGACTGATACGGAACGATCAGTAGGATTACTTAGTACCTGGGGAGGTTTCATGAGAGTTATATTTTAACAAGTAAGAGATCACTCCACAGTTCTCGAGAGGAGCCAAACATTTCCAGTTAAAAGGATTTCAGGAGTCAAGACTTGGAAGTTCCTCCCCCTGAGCCTCTGCTGAGCTGCTATTGGCAATGTCTGAAGAATTTTCCTCATCCAGATTTCTACCTGAATTTTGGCATTTCAAATTACCTGGCTTTGTTTCCAAATTGGAAAAAATGCTTTAGGAATTACATTTCCACTTTTTGTACACTGGGCTGCACAACTCCACTTTGTCCAGTTCCTTTAACATAATATACTTACATATTTTTCTTTCCTCTCAGAATCAATGCACAATGTACACTGATAAAACATTACAGCAAAGGAATCTTAATCTGATTGTGTATACTCTTGCAGCAAGATTTTCCAATATGTTTTTTTTTTACCAATCTGCAGTATTGCAGGTGTGAATCGGTTAAAAGAAGTTGATACAATCGTGTGGATGGCCATGCAAAAACTATTTTTTTCTGTGTTTTATATATGTGTTTGAGCTGGTTGACAATGTAGAGTATTAAAAACACTTCCAGTTAAACTAAAAGCTGTGACAAACTGGAAATTGCAATTGGAAGAACTCATATTATTAATATTCAACCATGTAAAAATTCCCTGCAAAAAAGAAAGATCGCATCAGAAAGATGGAGATTGTAGAGTACATAGCTCTTCACATGCAAATATCCTTGTACAAGGAATTATTAATTTGAGGATGAAAAATGTAATAACTCATCTGCTTTCTAAAGTGGTGCAGAGCACTCTACCACCTTGTTTTGTTGCATGTGTAAACCAGACTTTAGTTAAACTAAAAATAAGGCTTTAGTTAAACTAAAAATAAGGAAGTGTTAAACACAATGGTTCCATGGTTCAGAGTGGTAAACTGCAGTACTGCAGTCCAAGTTCTACTCACAACCTGAGTTGAATCCCAGCAGAAACTGGGTTAATCAGGTAGCCAGCTCAAGGTTGACTCAGCCTTTCATCCTTCTGAGGTTGGTAAAATGAGTACCCAGCTTGCTAGGGGTAAAGTGTAGATGATTGAGAAAGGCAATAGCAAACCACCCCGTAAAAGTGTGTCAAGAAAACATCCTGATGTGACATCACCCCACGGGTTGGTAATGACCTGGTGTTTGCACAGGGGACTACCTTTACCTTTAAACACAATACAGAGCAAAAATCTGTAACAATACAGGGACTAAGAAAATCCACTCATCCCAAACTGCTAACTGTCCAGTTGGATGATACTGGCAGTGCCATTTTAAACAGAGAAAATGGGCACAGGAAGGAATAGGATGGCACCAGAAAGTATGTGGTATGATTCTAAGATATCTGAATTTTTGCAAAAACTGAAGCTTTAACAGTCCACCTGGTTTTCTGTTCATTACCTTGTGCACAGCATGGAAAATCTGTGGAGGCCACTTGAAATGCTAGGAGTAGGAGATTTTTCAGAGTTATCTCCTTTTGAGCGTTTCCTCCCCTCCTCTATCTGGACAACTATATGCGGATTTTCCTTTGCCACTATGCCCTGAGAGATCAACTGTGCAATCCTCAACAGAGTTAAACCCCTCTAAGTCAATTGAAGCCAATGATTTTGGAAGGGTGTAACTTTGCGTAGGATCACAAGATTTATCAGCAGCAAACTTCTCAAGAGTATCTTTCTCAGCTCATTCATGCAGAATGACTGGAAGTTGTGCTGGTGAAGAATGAGGTCAAGTCCCGTCTGGGTCACATCATTGCCTCACGGCTGTTTTGAGAATGCTGTGTTGAACATAATCCCATTCCAAGAAAAATATATCGAGCATGCTTCTTGCACTACTTTATCATTCTCTGTCACCACCACAGTCGTTAAGACATCCTAATTGCCTGTGCTTGGATAGGGTCTCTTTTTAAAGGACAAAGTCAGGCCCTTGTCTGGTTCATTTAATTGTTTTTGTGCCAAGGCAGCTGGGGGGAGGAGAACTTGGGTTGCTGCATCCATTAATCACAGCAGAGAAGACATTAGGCTGCCTCCTACCTTTACCGTCCTGTAACCTGATGGGTAGGTTACCATGCTGTCATACAGGAGGTAAGGGAGCGTGAAAGAGACATTAAGGATGTATCATTGCATCAAGCTAAGGTTAATCTTACTAGGGCCTATGCTTTCCAGCCTGTTTTGCATGCTTTACTTCGGCTGCTCAGCGGAGAAAGTGAGACTCCTGTAGGCAGCGAAACACTGGCTCCAGTAACAATAGCAGGACGCAGCTGATTATAAAACAGCCTCGATGAGATGTGACTTAGGACTGGGATCTCATAGCACAGGGCAAGGATATGAGGTGCTACTAATATCATGCATTTGTATGATGACTATCTGCACACAGAGACAGGGTCTGCCTTATGGAAGGCATCCCATTTCCAGCTGTTCCCAGGAGAGCTGTTCTGCCGCCTGCCTCACAACTGCATCCAAGAAACAGCTAAGTGAAGGTGATGGTAATCAAAGGGGAAATCCTCTTTTTGGAATTCTAGCTTCAGAGGGAACAGGAGGAAGCAATTACATATTCTTTCTATTTTTTCATTTTCTGTTCAGTTATTAACAGAACATGGTTTTGGTTATATCTTTCATGAGTTTTTTTTAATTGGTTATTTATTAGCATACAAAGAGAATTAAAGAAGATACACTACACTTGCGAGGAAAATGCAAATGAATTCTCCTTCAAGTCTTCCAGTGCTGCTGGTTGATGATGTCGAAGTGTGTATAAGGTGTTGTAATTTCTGTGGGCTCAGTCTTGGAATGCATCTGTAGAGTCCTGAAACTCATAATGAAAGAATTTGTATTAAAGATAGTTTCAGGAGAGTAGCTGTGTCAGTCTGTAGTAGCAGAACAAAAGTCTGAGAACAGCAGTACCCCAGACACCAACAATTTTTTTTCCAAAGCATAAACTTTGATGAAGAAGGAGATTGGATTTATACCCTGCCCTTCACTCAGAGTTTCAGAGCAGCTTACAATCTCCTTCCCTTCCTCTCCCCACAACAGACATCCTATTGATGGGGCTGAGAGAGCTCTAAGAGAACTGTGCCTTGCCCAAGGTCACCCAGCAGCTGCATGTGGAGGAGCAGTGGGGAATCAAACCTGGTTCTCCCAGATTAGAGTTCACCCTCTTAACCACTACACCAAAGTGGCTCTCCAATCAGATACTAGAGCTTTGACTCACAAGCACTTGTTTACGTGTAAGATTTTTCTTTTAAAAAGCACTTCCATGCTTTAAAAAATCACTCAGAGTACTGTCTAACAGAAAGGGTAACTGAACAATAATCATAACAATTCAACGGTCACAATTTCCACACAACCAAATTGACTGAGTCCCTCCAAAATTAACAGCCATAGGAACTGAGCATTTCAGCAGAAATACATACACTGTGGTGGTTCCACAAACTCCTTTTGCAAGTAGAAAGGCAATTTCACTCACTTAACATTGGTGGCCCTGAGATCTAAAAATTGTAAATATAAAATAAACACATTGATTTTAAAGAGATATTTTAAAATGTGGTTAGCAGTCAGTTCTCTCCTACTGACCAGCTATTTTTGGTGTCTAAGCATGAGGCATGTTTTTATTGTATAGTAGAAAAGAATCTCTGTTTTTAAGTGAAGAAATATCATTCATTTTATGATCATATATAAGCTCATTGCAAGACATTTAGTCAGATTAATGGGAAGAAGAGGACAAGGGGGGGGGGAGAGCTACTGGTATAGAAAAGCCAATTTACCGTTTGACTTCAGAAGTACCAAATGGATTTAAGATGAACAAGCCCACAGTTGTATTGAAAGAACTACAGTGGAGCTTAATTTAATCTAATTTTAGACACATCATAGACTTTTTGGGAGAAAAGAGGTTAGAGGATGCCTCTTCTGGACTGTCAGGACAAACTGTCTTAACATTGTTTAGAATGTAGCTGCCTGACTAATGGGGGCCAAATTCAGGTTCTATATTGAGGTTCCAATTGACCCATCTTTCTGTTTGTTCAAAGGTTAGACTGACAAGGCACTGTAGCCAAGTCTAATGCCCCTCAAGTCTTTAACAGTATAGGATAATTTGTTCAGTGCCATGACACTGTGGCTGCAATATATGCCTCAAGCCTTTTAGTCTTTGAGGTGTTCAAGTCAGCCCACATCACCTCTGAGTTCTGCCATATAAAAGTTGTGACTGCTATTAAAACAATTCCCAAAGTCTAAACTTATTGCCTGTAACACTATGGTTCCAGTCTTGAGTTACCAACTACAGCTTGGGAAATTCCTGGAGATTTTTTTTTTTTTGGGGGGACACCTTGAGAGCACAGAGTTTGGGGGTGAAAGAATGCTCAGTGGGGATGTGATGCTATACAATTCTCCCTCCAAAGCTTCCATTTCCTCCAGGAGAACTGATCTTTGTGGTATGAAGATCAATTGTAATTTTGGAACAACACTAGGTCCCACTAGGGTTGTCAGGTTCCAATGGTGTGCCATTGGGGTTGGAGGGGTGGGAGGGACTTTTCTATGAGTGGAGAGGAGCACTGCAATGTTCCTATGTCAACTGGAAGTGATGTAGGCATGTTTGGGACATCAGGAGACAATGTTCTGGTTTTGGGCAAAATCCTATGGTAGAATTAGCTACAAATTATAGAGTTTTGCCCAAAAAACAGAACATCAATGCCCAATGTCCCTGACATGCCTACATCACTTCATTGAGACCTGGCATGGTTATTTCCTGCTTCTGTGAAGTAAGAGGGGTAATTGGGGGGGGGGGGCAGAGGATTGCCCAAAAGTGGAAGACACCCACTTGGACTAAGAGGTCTGGGAACCCAAGGTACCACATGAAAGTTGACAACTGTATTCGGGGCAGAGGGAGTACAGAATGGATGAGAACACTCCATTCCCCGACAATCTTGAGAGTGGATGTAAAGGATCTCACGTGTATAAAAAACAAACAAACAACTATTAGACCCAGGAGTGGCCAGTCACTCTAAACATTGTCTGTACTTCCTGGTCAAGGATGGGATGGATGGATAAGCTGCATCTTGCAAGACATATAGAGGAGTTTGGATCATTCCTGGGTCTTAACTGCCTTAGGGCATCAATCTGCTCTCTTTGAATGAGAGTATCTAGTTGCATGCCAGTTCTGACAGCTTCAGCAAAAGCTCTCCTCCACCAGAAAGATGGGAAGGAAAATGTCCTAGTATTTTGTTGCATTGATCCGAGATGGTGCTTTCTTGGAGGACAGTTTCCTCCTGCTGTTTCCAAATAGAACAACAATGAAAAGCAGAAAGGCCAGTGCTCTGAAAACAGATACAAAAGATAACAAGGGGGAGAAGGCAAATGCTCAGTCTACACCAGTGTTCATTTTCTCTGAATTGTGAGTTTGCTACAGGAATAAACGGCATAGGCATAGATAGTAATTCATACAGTCCAGCTCCATGAAATGGTGTCGTCCTCTCTAACATTGCAGCTTTAATAATAAAACACAGCTAAATGTCTTACAAAACGGACCTTCTTGAGAGAACAATCCTTCTTCCTGCTCTGCAAACCACACTTCATTTTAGGATGAAGATGGTGAAACAAACCTCATAATTTTCTATAGTTTGCTGTGTGCTTGAAGATTTAGACAGCAGGCTTACATTTTCTCCTCTCTACACTTCAGATTATAGACTACATTTTTTTAAAAAAGGAAAATTATTTGCGATTGCGATTGCTTCTGTATTTGTTCATGGTAGGCTAACCCCATTTATCTTTATGGGTAGATAACAAAGGATGTTCTGCATTGTATATTAGATCCTGTTCTTTGATTAAACACTGTAACGTGAATTAGAATGGGACATTAGTCTTTTCACCAAGTTCAGCATATTACAGGTCTAAACAATGAGAGATAACAGTAAATAAATCGGATGAATTTCAAATCTCTTTGAAACAGAATTGCTCTGTTGTATGATTATCGTTAAAGATTAGGTAGCTAAAACAGCATTAGCAAACTATATGATTTACATTTTGCATTTATTTCAGGCACATACATCTTACACTCTTAATATTCAGTGCTGGAAATTATAAACAGATTATAAAAAAAAAAATACTAGCCAGATTTTTGTTTAACCATAAAATTTTCAAAGGGCTATGGTAACAAGCAGAAGCCAGACATTGATTTATTATCATTTCTTATGCTATTGCCAATGAAAGCTATATATGGAATCTGCACTTGTAGATAGCTTTGTTATCTATGCTAGAGAGTACAATCCAACCATAATTTAACACTGTTATGTCCCCTGATTTTAGTCTGCTTAAAGCTAGAACTAACATGTTTGGTGGAAACACTAAACTGGTAATACAGATTGGTGGAAACACTAAACTGGTAATACAGATCTTTATTGAAAAGTGGATATGAATGGATTCAGGTGGGTAGCTGTGTTGGTATGAAGCAACAGGACAACATTTGAGTCCAGTGGCGCCTTTAAGACCAATAATTCTGGTGTCTGAGGCTAGCAGCAAGGCCATGGAAGGAGAACATCCAATGTAATGTGGGCCTGCTGACCTCAGCCCCGCCAACTGTCTCCCCAGCCCACTTACATTCAATCCCTAGGTGATTCTGCTGGCCCTGACAACAAAATGTACAGATGTGGCAGGAGACAGCAATGGCCAGGATGAAGCAGTGGGAGCCAATGGAGGCAACACAGCCAGTGAGAGCAGAGGACTTGTAGCCAGCAGCAGGGGCAGAATTTACCTGGTGGCAGTGGATGACAAGGAAAAGGGAGACAGCCAATGCTGAGGCCTCCAAAACCAAGAAGAAGGAGGGGAGGCTGGAAAGATGGCAGGTGGACCTGAGGAATGCAGGGAGAGTGACTGTGGCAGTGGTGCCACTCCACCCTTTGCCAGTCAGGATACTGCTGGGGATGAAGGACACCTGGTCCAAGGGAGGAGATGGGAGGCAGGAAGATGGAGCCTTCTCTAACCTGAGAGATGGCCTCAGTCAATGGAAATGGCCTGAGGGTGATTGGCAGGGACTGGCTCCACTGAAGGAAAGTGAATGAGGCCCACATCAGGGGGGGGGGCGGATAAAAGATGGCTCTAGTGAAGAGGCCAGGGATGAAAAATGTTGGACACCAACGTTGTGGCAAAGGGTGCTTCAGCTGGGAGGAGGAGGAGTTGGGTGAGTTAACTCTGTTCCATCCCATTCTAAGGCCTCTGAGGGGCATGGCCCAATGTCAGGAGCATGAAGGTGGCCTTCTCCTCATAGGGGCAGGTGGGTCATGACAGCTGGATATAAGCTTTCATGTGCATGCACACTTTGTCAGACAAAAGCTTATAAAGAGAATTAAACTTTGGTAGTCTTAAAGGTTCCACCAGACTCAAACTTTGTTCTAAGAATGAGGCTTCACTTTGAAATAGAAACATTGCAAGTAGAAAAGGGGGATTCTAAATTCTTCCCACACCCATCACTTTACTCCTGAAACCCATTTTCCCAACTAACCAGTGATGATTCCAGACTTGTGTTTGATTCTAGAAGAGCAACTGCAGTGTGGAGGGAGGTGGGAGAAGCATAAAGAACACATCTATTGCTTCTCTGAATCCACTGACCTACCATTTTCTCCCCAGAATATTTATATGCTACTTTGGACAATGCCAAAGACAGTTTGCAAAAAGGTCAAATCTAATTATACATATTAAGAACAAAATTATGAAACACTAAAATCTTGCCCTATGTTTTAATTGTTGTTTTTATGTATGTATTTTATTACGCTGTATTCTAGCTTGGTTTTAATTGTTTTAATGATGTGTTTTGTTTGATTTTAATGGCTTGCAAGATGTCTTTTTGTTATGTGTGTTCTTAATCTGTTAGTGGCTTTGGTGGCCCTGATCAGGACAGAAAGGCTGGGTGCTAGTTTTCAAAACAATAAATATATGAAGTATGCAGATCGTTGAAGTTGTACTTAAAATAAATACTAAAGTTCTTTAAAAAAATGGTGAAAGACCAATGGTGCAATCCGAAATATACATTCCTGGGAGTAAACCCCATCAAGTAGATTGAGTAGGATTCTGGGTTATACCTGTTTAGGATTATTCTGCAAGTGTAACTTCTAGGAGAAAGAGTCTGGAATTCTAGGCATGGCAGCTGAGGCTTTGGCATAGTTCCCTACCAATTGTGTCTCATACCTGTGCTGTTTTAGTCAATGTCAGAGCATGGACAGATATATATGGGTCAAGGAGGTTCTTCAGATAACTTAGAACCAAACTATTTGGATCTTTAAAGAGCAAAAACATTAATGCATGAAACTACTGAGAAGTCAATGTAGTTTTGCCTCACACAGGTGCTATCTGCTCATTATCTCAATTCTCTGTTAATATTCTGGCAGCTGTATTCTGAACAATTTAGATTTTCTGGACCACCTTCAAAGGCAACACCATGCAAAGGTTACTACTGTACTTCAATCTGGATATTAGTGCAGTGTGTGTGCAGGGGGCCAGATCCATATTTGTAATCAAAACTAGTAAAAAGCACCTGGATATCTAGATTCAGAGAAGAATCTAGGGGTACTCCAAACTGCAACCTTGTTTTTTCAAGGGAAAAGATATCAATCCTGAGCAGGCTACACCTCTTCCTGGATTACTTTTACTGTCAAAACACGGCATTTCCATTTTGTTTGTCTTGTGTCAATTTGTATATTTTCATCATCTAGACCAGGGGTCCCCAACCCCTGGGCTGCAGACCGGTACCAGTCCATGGCCTGTTAGCAACCAAGCCATGGAGCGAGGCAGAGACCTTCCCCCTGTGGGGGGCAGGGGTGGGGTGTGGACATGGGGGCATCCTGGGGCAGCAAAATCCCTAGCACTCCCACCCCCACTGGTCTGTGGAAAAATTGTCTTCCACAAAACTGGTCCCTGGTGCCAAAAAAATTAAAGGCCACTGATCTAGACACCTGTTAAACCTGTTCATCAATTTTCTGCAGCTGAACAGAAAAATAGAGAGACAAAGTTGAGTATAATCTGTGTTGATAGATACTTGTTTCAAATCCCCTTGAGGGGAAGACTGAACTTAATGGAACCCCCTTGACCAAAACTGAACAGAAATCCCTCAGCACCACCTTCTAGGACCAGGCTTCCATTATCAATTGAAATACTCCAATACTTTACCTCAGTGACCCATTCCAGCAAGGTAGTCCAGAAAAAAATATCATGATTAATGGTATCATTAGCTGCTGAGAGGCCTAGGAGAACCAACAAACTCTCAGCTAGTAGACTGGTTTAAATCATCTATCAGGTTGACCAAGGTGGTTTCTGTATCAGGCCCAGGGTGAAAACTAGATTCAAAAGTAGGCTTCCCAACCCCCCCCACCCTGGTGGGGGACCCCCGATTTGCAGCCTCCTCCCCCGCTCTCCAAAAATCCAGAAGCGGGGGGGGGGAGAGAACATACGTGTAGGCATCATGTTGTTGCAGAGCTCCTGATCCGTTTGTAAAATGTGTGCCTTTTTAAGGCTTCACAGGAAACAGGAAACAGGAAGGGCTTCATTGGAAAGGATCAGTAACAGTTTCCATGGAGAACAGCCCGTCCCTTTGTTTTGCTTTCGTTTTCACAGCAAGTGAAGTTCTGCAGGAAGAAGACCCAGTAAGTATTTGTGTGTGTGAGAGAGGGAGGGGACAGGGATTCCCTGGTTTGGAGGCCCTCCCTCCCTTTAGAAAGCATGAAGGTGGGAGGGAAATGTCTACTGGGCACTCTATTATTCCCTATGGAGAATGATTCCCATAGGGAATAATAGGGAATTGATCTGCGGGTATTGGGGGCTCTGGGGGGGGGGCTATTTTTTGAGGTGGAGGCACCAAATTTTTAGTATAGCATCTAGTACCTCTCCCCAAAATACCCCCCAAGTTTCAAAACGTTTGGACCAGAGGGTCCAATTCTATGAGCCCCAAAAGATGGTGCCCCTATCCTTAATTATTTCCTATGGAAGAAGGGCATTTAAAAAGGTGTGCTGTCCCTTTAAATGTGATGGCCAGAACTCCCTTGGAGTTCAATTATGCTTGTCACATCCTTGTTCCTGGCTCCACCCCCAATGTCTCCTGGCTCCACTCCCAAAGTCTCCTGGCTCCGTCCCCAAAGTTCCCAGATTTTTCTTTAATTGGACTTGGCAACCCTATTCAAAAGGCATTATTTGGCAGAAACCTGGATTCTCAGGTTGATTAGCCTTAGTCTCCCATTCAGCTCAATGGGGCATTTTTTAAAAGTTTTGCAAAACTGTGCTTTCAGAATTTAAACTCAGGTTCAGGAACATCCTTGCTAAATTTTGATATCTGAATTCTGAATTTATTTCTGAATAGTCTATTTCTTCAAAACAGATCTTTACTTTTGTCTAGATTTCCAGCTTCAATGGACATCCCCCTTCCCAAGCACAACTGTCACAGAAGTCACAGAGGGAAAGAAAGCTAACTGTGTGTGACACCTACAGACTTCTTTCAAACACTTACATCTGGTCTAGATTTAGTTATACAATCTCAGTTGAAATAGTTGTGAAGTAGCATTTTCTTTAATAAGTTGTACTAGAAATTCTTTGAGTCAAAACTCACGTATGGCAACATCTGTTTGGAAAGAATAGTGCTGCTGACTGATTTTGCTGCCTCAAATGCACAAGGAGGCACTTTAACATACTCTGGTTCTCAGCTTTCAGCATCTAGCTTTCCATGTCAAAAGAGTTAAAGCCAGCTTGCCATTACCAATGTCCAACAAAGTATTGTATGACAACTGGGAGTTGTCAAAGAAACCTTAGCGGTACCAGGCAGAAAGTGGTGAAATACCAGAGTTCAGTCATTACCATTCAGCTATCTACCTGCCCAATAACTCTTAATTGGTAAAGGGACTGACTTTATAGTTACTTTTTTGATAATGTGCCATAATTCATAACAACACATAGAAAGGAACTCATGCGCCAAATGTGGAGTTCCATGCAAATATCATCATAAACATGTGCTGGCAATAGATTTAATTGCTCCATGAAGAATAATAGTAGCACGGCTTATCTTGTAGAAAAAGCCCAGCAGGAACTCATTTGCATATTAGGCCACACACCCTGGTGTCACCATTGTTTCACACAGGGCTTTTTGTAGAAAAAGCCCAGTAGGGACTCATTTGCATATTAGGCCACACCCCCTGACACCAAGCCAGCTGGAACTGCATTCCTGTGCGATCCTGCTCAAAAAAAGTCTTGGATAGTAGCAATGAGGAGGGAGCTCTTGGGTTCACAACTGGCAAATACAACATTTGATGGCAGTTTTTCCATAGTTATGTAATCACGTTGATTGATAACTCTGAAGCACGGGGGAGGGCCTCCAAACCAGGAGATTCCCAGCCCCCAACTGGGGATTCAAAACCAAAAGGAAAAATTCAGCAAGAAAATTTCACTAGAAATGTCTCTACTGAAGATAAACTATCAATTTTTAAGCATACAATAAATCATCATTTTAATAGTAATTCTACACATAATTAAGGAAATGTTCAAGGAAATATTCCTACACCATTCCAAAGAGCCAGTGGTCACAGCTCCAGCAACTGCATGCAGGTGCATAAACAAGTTTGAATGTACACATAAAGTAAAGACTGGATAAAGGGTTCCAATTCTATGAGCCCTAAAAGAAGGTGCCTCGATCCTCCATTATTTCCAATGGAAAAAAGGCATTTAAAAGGAATGTGATCCTTATAAATGTGATAGCCAGAACTCCCTTTGGAGTTCAAACATGCTTGTCACAACCCTTCTCCTGGATCTACCCCAAAGTCTCCTGGCTCCACCCCCAAAGTCCCCAGATATTTCCTGAGTCAGACCTGGCAATCCTTCTTCAATGGGGTATAATACCATAGAGCTCACCTTCCAAAGAGGCCATTTTCTCCAGGTGACCTCTCTGTTGCCTGGAGATCAATTGTAATCCAGCCATGTGGATGACAGCAACCCTACCTAAAGTGGTTAATAAATTTTAACACCAAAAGTAGACCCTTCAAAGGCTGACAGCAGAGTAAAACTGTGGCAATGTGTTAATATGTAATTTTTATTTAAAATGTTAGTAATAGAAGATGATCTGGAGAAAGACTGCTCTAAAGGCAATGTTTCCCAATTTAACTCTCATTAGGTGTTTAATTTTATTTGATGGATTGGGTAATCTGCTGTGATTTTCATATAAAGACTACTATGCTCTCCTCACCTCCCCTTTATTTGTTCTTAATAAACTGTATTCTGAGCATTTTTTGGATTTTATTTTGGACCAACAGGGATTTTTTATTTGTTGTTCAGTTGCACAGTAAGGTCCAACTCTTTGCAACCCCATAGACTAAGTCACGTCAGGCTCTCCTGTCTTCCACCATTTTTCAAAGTCCACTCAAATTCATGTTGGTTTCATCAGTAACGCTGTCCAGCCATCTCATCTTTTGCTGTCCTCTTCTTCTTTTGCCTTCTGTCTTTCCCAGCATCAGGGTCTTCTCCAGGGATTTTTGATACAACATTCCAAATGGAAGCAAGGGAATGAACTAGAATTTAGGCTACAACAGCATCTTATTGAAATTGATGGCTAGTTCTTTCAAATTCTAGAGAAGATTTCCCAAAGTTATAAGACAGAAGAATATCAGAGAGAAGCATCTGTCTCTATTGCCACTGTGGCAGAAATAAAAAGAGTATAACTCTTTGAATACTGTTTTTATTTTTTTTATTTTTTTAATGTTCAGCTCAAACCCTAAATGTCATGCAAAATTCTTCTGGAGAAAAGGGAAATTCTTTAGTGAAATCCTGCCACAGTACACCAATGATGGATATTACTGAGCAACTGTTGATTGGTTTTAATGGCCCTCAATCATGATTGCTGTGGAACAAGTTAGCAGGAAATACCACAAGGCCTACCATGGCGGTTCTGAGGAATGAAGTCCTTTTTTGGGGGGGGGGGGGGTGGAGGGATTCCTCATTTCTGCAAGCCCACTAACCCTGTTGAAATTAGTTTCCAAAAACCAAGACGACTTTATTGCTCAGAACTGCCAAACAGACACCTTCCTTAAATACAAAGTATAACAAACTGCAACTGCCTCAGCTAATGAAATCTGGTGATTATGTGTTCATTACTCATAGAATGTAACTTGAAAAGACCCCAGCCAGTTTAATATCTTTATTTTACCTGCTCTCTTTTCGTGGAATTTTTTTCCAGTTGACTTTTGGTAGTTTGGGAATTTTCCCCCCTCAGCCCCCAGTTTATAACTTTTACTGCCAAGTTGGAGCCAGGAGGAAATTTTTACAGCTGTTATAAATGCCTAAATATTGGCACTTCAATGAACTTAGCCTTGCTGCTAGGATCCCATCACTATAATATAAAATCCTGAGGAAGGGAGGATGTTTTTAAAAAAAAAAAAATCAGTGAGTTTAAAATTAAATTGAACATTTAAGGGAAGACCTCATATACACAGCTGCCTTTGAACTGCACTCTTTGACATCACTCTACTTACCTCCGTTTTGAGATATTTTCAGCATCTTAACAAACAATGTAAACAACAGTGAAAATATGATTTCAAAAGGTGTGCAGGGAGGGGGTACTCTATGGATGCCATCCTCCAGCTGAGATGTCTTTTTCAAGGTAAGTTCCCCCTCACCAGCCAGCTGATAGATGATGGAAGGGGCCTGGCAGTGGAGGGATCTGGCAACCCTAGATCAATAATTAGTGTCTGCTAGCCTTGCTGATTAAAGAAGACTTCCATATTCAGAGACAGTAAACTCTAAACGGCAATGGCAGGAGGCAATATCAGGAAAAGGCCTTGGCCTCTCTGTGCTATTGTTGACCCTCCGGAATAGCTGGTTTTCCGTTGTGTGAGACAGGATGCTGGACTAGACAAACCTCTGGTTCTTATCCAGTATGGCTCTTGTTATGTTCTTATGACTTGAATTTAAAAGGACATAATTATAAATCAAATGGGTATGATTATAATCAGGGGTTTTTTTTTGAGCAGGAACTCACAGGAACACAGTTTCAGCTGGCTTGGTGTTAGGGGGTGTGGCCTAATTTGCAAATGAGTTCCTGCTGGGCTTTTTCTACAAAACAGCCCTATGTTAAACAATGATGATGTCATGGGATGTGGCCTAATATACAAATGAGTTCCTGCTGGGCTTTTTCTTCAAAAAAAGCCCTGATTATAATGAACGTATTTGACTCCTCCTTTTCTAAACCTTCAGCTAGAATGCATGTGACATTTTATATCAATCAACATCTTTAGCTGCAGCTGACTCTTGTTGGGTATAAACTATCCGTATTAATGTAATAATTTCTTTTTAACAATACATTTGGCTGTAGGCTTGGGAACAGGCCTAGAAAGTTAAACTGATGCAATGTGGCTGGAATCTACACTTGGACAAAATGTGGAGATTTTGTCTTACCAGCTGCCTGAAACCCCCAGTTCAGTAGTTAATTATAACCACCCATGTTCAAGACAACTATGCATGCTAGTGACAATAGAAATAGTTTTCAAAGAGCTAGGAAAATATGTCAGGCAGAGGAAGCTTGCAAAATTATGAAACATGAATCATCCTTGGATGCTTACTCAAATGTAATTAGTAGAATGTAATTAGCATCTACTTTTCAGTATGACAAATCTTGGCTGTGTTTTGCCTCGTTCTAGCCAGAGTGTAGTTACAAATACACTGACTCCTGAATATTTTCGAAGCAATTTTTGAAGCACTGGATTATTTTATTTTAGGACCTTATCATTAATTCATCCAAAAATGCATATTTGGGTTGACATACCTGTACCAGAGAACGAGGGTAACCACTGGCAGAAGTGGGGCCCTCCCATTAATATTGTTAGTTTCAGTACTGTTGAATTAGTCTGGTTGAGTTTAGAAATAATGCTTGAGGGCAGGCCTGCAAGAGAAAGGGGTGGTTAGAGGAACAATAATCTAGGGGCCCCAGTCATCCCAGGCTTTCCATGGACCTAGGCAATTCAAGAGACTGCATTTCATATGATATTTGGTTTGCAGTTGAATGGTGTGAGAGGGGGAACAGGATTTTTTTGTCTGGGGTGAGGGGAGCTGGAATCTCTTGGCAGCCCTACCTGAGAGGGTCTCATTAGGTATGTGCAATATTTGAACCATAGTAGTCCATTTTATTTATTTATTTTATATTCCGCCCTCCCCGCCGAAGCAAGCTCAGGGCAGCTCACAACATAAATCGCAACAGACAATTAAAATCAATAAATATAAAAATTACACATTCAACAGTTAAAACAGAATATTAATTTAGTGCTATTTCAGTGGTGACGGCATTTTTTCAAATTCCCTGAGATGCAGGCGTCAGTTCAACGCCAGCCGGAAGAGAACAGTCTTACAGGCCCTGCGGAACTGCACAAGGTTCCACAAGGCCCTCACTTTAGAATAGATAAAACTATGTAATAATGAGTAACTGACATAGTTATGGTGGATTTTGACAAAAGTGTATTTAGTAAATACCAATGAAGCTGATGAATTTGAAGATGGTGGTGAAATTCAGGGTGGTTGTTCATGAAGTGAACTCCTGCACCTTCCCAGATAATATATCCATTTTCTGCTGCATTAGAATATATAGCGCGTTTTCCCACAGAGCTTACCGCGGAGCGACGTCCTTCTTCACCACGCAGCGTCTACGCGGATTTCCTACCAACTGCTCTGCAGAACCAGGAAGTGCCGGGCCTTTTGCGTCACAAATGTGAACCGCTAAAAACCAGTTTACGTTAGCGATGCAGAAGCCGCGGCTCTTCCTGGTTCTGCGGAGCAGTTGGTGGGAAATCTGCACAGATGCTGCGCGGTGAAGAGGGACGTCGCTCCGCAGTAAGCTCTGTGGGAAAATGCCCATAGTTATTTAAGTACCTTGTTCTCTAGAGTAATCTAGAAGTATCTTACCCACAAGAAGTTCTTTGTAATGCACTGGAAATCTTATTGGTCTTTCAAGATCAAGTGGACTCAAATATTCCTCTTCTGAAGATCAAGATGGCTAAACACATTAGACCACCTTCTACCTGCCTCACACTGTGATCTATACTGCATGGGTTACATTGTGGAGGGGATAGGGTAGGCTGATGATCCTGTTCTAATAACAAAATTGTTCAGAGTAACCCCTGCTTTGAAGGGTCTCCCTGTGGGCTTTGTGTCTTTGATATAGACTTGTCAGGCCCCCACTCTGGGACCTCTCCCCAATCTCAATCAGCTGTCTGGTAGGGGATTTACAAGCAGGAAAACTAGGCCCAGGCCTGTGTTTCCACTCCAGCAATGTGACAATGCCATTTCCAGCATGCAACAGAAGTGACACCATCACATCACTGGTGACACAGGGGCACACCGGTATTTGTGCAAAAAATCTTTGACAAAACATGATGATGTCATTTCCAATGTGTGCTAGAGGTGACATCACTGTGTTGCCACTGGCACAGGGCTAGACCTAGTTTTCCTGATGGTAAGCCCCTGCAAACCTTCTGTGGTTGACAGGTGGTATCTGGCAACCCTGATTTGATGACGTGAGCTCAGGCTCACAAGAGTGTTTACCATGATATTTGTTATTCTTTAAGATGTCACAAGATGTCTTTGTTGTTTTGGTTGCAGCAGTGTTAACAGAGCTGCCTCTTTGAAATCCAAGTCCCGATTTAACTCTGGTCCTCAGAAACAGCAGCATTAAATTCTTTGTGCTGTTGACTTTGTTTTTCGCCCTTTGTTGGTAGTATTTTCCACTGTTTTATATCACCTTTATATGATGTACATAGAAGTGTGTTACTTCTGAGAGTAAGTGGGGAAGATTTTTTTTTAAGCTTGTGCAGGTAGAATGCCATGGAGGCTCTAATACAGTTGTTCTCAGGATGTGGCCGTTAGGCTTTCAGCAAGATAAAAGCATTTCCAGCTGGTCTGTGAAGCTCTGCTATGGAACTGAAGCGTTTAGATTTGTAGAAGTAACATCACCTGGAGGCTCAGAACTGTTCAGGAGTTTCAGGAGGCTTTTAAACCAAATAACTACTTCTGCAAGGCATCTGTTCCTGAAAGAGGAATGCTTAAAAAACCAGCAATTCTTGAACTTCCCCATAGCAAAACTTGTGACTCACCAATCTGAATACAGTTCACAAGCCATATAAAGTGGCCTCCCAGGCGCTTGACAACTCCTTTATTTTTCAGACCCAAGAAGGTAGGGTGAGTGGGTTGTCACATGGGAGGCGTGTTGCAAGTCCCTGTGCTAGTGCATGATTTTATCTAAAGCAAAAATTGGAAGGATACAGCAATATGTCAGACATTTCAAGAGAACAATAAAGGGATTTTGATAGGGCTATCAAAATATCTTGAAGAGGTTAGATTTTTCCTCTTGTTAGGGTGCCTGTTGTATTTCAATTTTATTTAAAAAATGGACAAACCCTTCACAACTAAAAGCTGCCAAGGGGACGAAGTATACTTCAGTTGCTCAATGATGCCACTGTATATCATGTTTGTATGTCAACATGCCAATGGTTTTAAAGCCCTTGAATACATCATTTGGAGGCACTATATTAGGCTGCATGAAAGTTTGATGTGTGATGAAATGATTTGGATATGGTTGTTTCCTGTCTATTGGCCTTTACCATCCTGTGGGCCCATCACTAAGCAACGAGTCCTAACAGCTGCTAGAACCTTGTGGTAGTTACTTTTACAACCCTAGCTTCCATTATGATGTGACAGAGCTTGTGGAACAAAAAAAATGTGGCTTTGTGCCAGCACTAATATTCATTCAAAGAAAGCTCTCAAGAAACAAGGATTTGGGCCAGATTCACTTGGGAAACATAAATAAGAGAGTGGAATGTCAGCACACTTGTTCGTATCAGAATGGATAAAGTTTGGCATGAATTTATTTGAAGCTGCTGCTAACATTTTTCCCTAGAGATACTTTAGTTATATTACAACACTTATAAGATTTTTCTGCATAATTTTGAAACTAGAAACAACCCAACAATCCCATAAATTTAAATTTTTGAAGACTTTAATCCTGAAGAGGTTTGGCAATTGCACCAGGTGTGCCATGCTGGGGCATCAGTTTTCAAAGGAAGCAAAGGATTTCAAGCCAATCCTGCAGGGTAGAGTTGGCACTGACAGTGCACCTGATATGAAGTTATTTGGGACTTTTCCACTTTAAAGAATTTTCACTATAGTCAAAAGAGTTCAGAGTAACATTTTTTTTTCCAGGGAGGATTACACATCTTAGTACAAGGACTGCACAACTCAGTATAGTGGGAAGGGTAAGATTCAACAAATGCAGAAAAGGGCAACTATAATGATTAAAGGATTGGAACACCTTCCCTATGAGGAAAGGTTGAAATGCTTGGGGCTCTTTAGCTTGGAGAAATGTCAACTGAGGCATGACATGATAGAGGTTTACAAGATTAAGCATGAGATAGAGAAGGTAGAGAAAGAAGTACTTTTCTTCCTTTCTCACAATACGAGAACTCGTGGACATTCAATGAAATTGCTGAGTAGTCGGGTTAGAACTGATAAAAGGAAGTACTTCTTCACCCAAAGGGTGATTAACATGTGGAATTCACTGCCACGGGAGGTGGTGATGGCTGCCATCATAGACAGTTTCAAGAAGGGATTGGATAAATATATTGAGCAGAGGTCCATCAGTGTCTATAGCCACAGGGTATTGATGGAACTCTCTGTCAGGGGCAGTGATGCTCTGTATTCTTGGTGTTTGGGTGGGGGGGGCGTGGAGCAACAGTGGGAGGGCTTCTAGTGTCCTGGCCCCACTGATGGACCTCGTGATGGTGCCTGGTTTTTTGGCTACTGTGTGACACAGAGTATTGGACTGAATGGGCCATTGGTCTGATCCAACATGGCTTCTCTTATGTTCTCTTATGTGAAGCCTGCTTTTGGACACTTTCGGATACTTTCAGCTTATGATTTAAGAATGCTTGTTGTCATTTTCTGTCTGTTTATATCTCCTTTAAAAATCTATGGTAGGTCCCAGAGTATATCTATAGAAGGTATAAAAGGCTGCCAATCAATTCCCCAGTGTGTGGAGTTCCCCTGCCCCCAGATTCAATAAAATTTATTTATATATGGTGGGGCTGTGGTATCATATCGCTTTCAGGAAGGACTTGAAAGTAATATCACACCACTCTAAGAATTTCCTGAAGCTTTGTGATGAAACTGTGGAGTTTTCTCCAATTCCTAGAGGGGACTTTTCTCTGAAGTGGCATCAGTCCTCACACAGGATCACACAAAACTGTAGTTTTGCTATATAGTTCCCAGAAATTCCTAGAGAGGCATGATGTCATGCTGTCACAGACAGACAACCTCCTCATGTCCCCTCCTAAATCTCCTGCTTGTTGCCAGGCCAGGCAACTCTAGATGAGGCTGCAATTGTAACCTTGCTGGAGCTAAGCTCAGTTCCATGAAGAACAGTGAGAGATAAATATAATAAATATAGTAAGGCTATTGGCACGGGTTATATGAATATTCTTCTTAAAACACTGCTATTGGTGTTCGTTGTAAATATTTATTAACTTGGACCATTTTTTATAGCAATGAAGTTGCCAAATCTGAGCTGGCCGAAGGTACATGTGTTTTTGAGGGATAAGTCACATATGGTCTGAAAAACCTGTCCCTTCCCTCCTCTTCTCTCAGATGCACTTGGGTGATAGTGAGGAAGTTAAAAAGTTCTTTGTTCTGCTTCAGCAACTGCAACATGCTTTGCTTGGCAAGCAAGTCAGGAGATTGGATAATGAATACATTCCAGCCAAAGACTGAACAATATTAGAGCTTATTTTTGGCTGCCGAGGCTGAGAGCATGTGACCACACTGAAAGGAGTTTTTAAACAGACATACTGAAGCAAAAAGACGAAGGCCTATGAAAACATGGATTGCAGGGCATTAAAACAAAACATGCAACCCCTGTATTTTAGTGAATAGATTTTTATTGTGTATTTAATTATATAATTATCGTATCCTGCCAGGGCTACATGGTTCCTCCAACCTCCATTTTTCCTCCACCTCCATTTTATCCTCAAACCAATCTCCATTTTATTATCACCACCTCCATTTTATCCTCACTATCCTTGAAGCTGAGAGGAAAATGGCAAGGTGAGTGGTGATTTGACCCCGGGTTCCCCTAGGCCTAGTTCAACTCTAGCCACTATGCCACTATATTTCTCCACAGTGAGCTCTTCCCTGAAATTACAAGCATGATGTTAAAGGAATGGGTTCTGAATGGCTTGAATACAGACTCATGTTTCCACAGATGTCATAAATCTATACTATGTGTTAGTCTGAAATGACCCTGAAATCCTGTTTCTGGGACTGAGAACAGGATGTCAGAGGAGGGGGTTTCAGGTTGCTGTGGTGGGAGTGAAAGAGGAAAGAAAGACATACTCTATTGGTGGAAATCCTTATGCTTACATAAACATTAATCTGGACCAAAGCTATAATATGGAATTGTGTTATATACTAACCATACCCATCAAATCATTAACCTGCAGCTACCCTGGTCTATTGAATGTATACTAAGTACTTCAATGTACTGAAAAAGCCAATCAAGAAAGGATGGGGAGCATTGCTGTGCTCTCAAGATGATTTTCAAGACCCTCAGCATTGAAAACAACAATAATAACAAGAAATCTATTTCCACAGTCAGGACATGTTACAAAGCTATTTGAAGAAATTGCATGTTCAAAGTTCATCTGAGGAGGAGATTGAATTTATACCCCACCCTTTACTATAAATCTCAGAATGGTTTACAATCTCCTTCCCTTCCTCTCCCCACAACTGATACCTTGTGAAGTAGGTAGGGCTGAGAGAGCTCTGAGATAACTGCGCATGAGAGAAAAGCTCCAAGAGAACTGTGACTGGTCCAAGGTCACCCAGCAGGCTTCATGTGGAGAAGTGGGGAATCAAACTAAATTCTTTAGATTAGAATCCACTACTCTTAACCACTACACCAAACTGACTCTTTGGCTTTGAAAGTTGCTCTGAAAGAGTGGAAAAAGTGTGCCCACCATAGAGATCATGAGAATATCCATCACATTTTTATTTTGTTCTCAGGTTGTGTGCATACGTTTCCCTCTCCTCATTCACTACAATCCTGTGAGGCAGGTGGAGATGCAAGAGGGCCAATATTATATCAGTTTGCTACAGTATCTATTTGAATCTGGATCTTCTCAGTCAAAGCCATCAAACTTAACATTCAATATCTGCTCTGATTGATTGCTGTGTCCTAGACAGGAGATTTTGATACCCAGGGTAAAAAATACAATGTTGATAAAAATATAATAAAATAACTGACATTTATTTGCCATTATCTCACCCTGCCTAATAGCAGGACTTGGCAAATTGCTCAGCTACGTTCACCAATTTCCTTTTGTGTGAGAGGATGAATTGTCCTTATATTTTTAAAGATTGTCATTACGAAGTTATTTTTTCTACCACTTTATCTGAGGTTCAGGTATGAATAATTGTCTCCTATTTGATAACTTTTCATATTATTGTTTCTGGTTTCAGTTATCGGGGTGTTGCTGTTCATTTTGTAGATTCATTTGTCATGGATATGTGTGTGACTTTAATACATATGTGATTTACCATGTTTCTCATCCTATGCACCTACTGTAATGCTGATTTGTTGAATGAAATAATGTTGGAATACGCTTACATTACGTGCACAACATTTGGTGCAAGGAAACTGAAAATGGCAGAACAATAAAGAATCATGGGTTTGAATCATAAAATGGCAAAGCAAAATCAGAATCTGGATTTATGCATTGAAACTGCTGGGAAATTTGAAATCATCCTTGGAGTTAACTTGGTGGTGAATTTTATTTTCACATTGTTAGAATTTAAAGAAAGCAATTTATTTTTCCCCCTAGAGTTAAAAAAAAAAAAACAGTTTCAGAAACAAAGAGCTCAAAGATGAATACCGCAACAGTCTGCTATATATCCAAAATCAGAATGCAGCTGAATGCAGAAGTTGAATATATGGATGTAGCAGTAAATGCTTGGTTGAGTGTCCAAACTCAAACCCATCTTTATCAGCATTTAAGATAAAAGGGAACCATGTGGACAGGATGTTGTAATGCAAGAACGATGTATTTCATCTCTTTGATATAGAATATGTCTAATAAATACAATACACAGATTTGTATGGTAATTTTTTTTAAAAAAAAGACTGATCTAGACTGTCTTGGACAAGTTCTTTCAAGATAGTTTAATGGAATCATTTGGAATCAATCATTTATATATACTGCCTCAAAGCAATTGCATACATTTTATTTTTTTAACCTTTCTCATAATTTCAATTAAAATGAATTAATGGTACTAAAATGTTATTCATTGGGTTCCTAGTTTCTAATTAAATCGATAATGGCCTTTAATGTGAAATTTTGTATGTAAATTATTTTAAAAGGTTACGTTCTAGAGTTCCATTAAACAAAAATCTCCCCCTATTCTAGTGTTGATTCATTGGATTTTTTTCTCTCTTTTGGCTGCTGTGTACAGTTTAACAGTCCTATGAGGGGAAGTTCAAAGGGATTTATTTGATGGCAAATGATACCCATAAGCTATTATACGAACTCCTCCATGAACCAAATAAATATATTCTTCTAACGTTGATACCTGTCTTAAGACTTAAGAAGCAAGAATATTCTCTAGCATCTGGCAGGTAACAATGCACTATCTTTAAATGCTATTGTTATCATTTGGATGTTACACACAAATGAAGGCCTGTCAGTGAAGCAGGCCTTCCTCATTGTTGCATTGCTGCCCCAAATGCCCCACAATTCTGATCTCAGGGGACCCCTGAAATCAGTATGAACAGAGAGGTGGAGGTCTAGGATGGGAGAATTAGGGGGAAATCTTTATTTATATTATTTATTCTCCAACTTTCTCACCGACACTCAACGTGGATTACACAGTGTAAATTAATCCACTCAAGAAGATGAGACATCCAATTGTCAGTTTTTAGGATTAGGATTGCAGGAATCTGAAACCAAACAGAAATCTGAGACAAAACTGAAACAAAGCCTAAGTATTAAAATGACATGTTAAATTATAAAGCAATTACATAGTAGGATAACACATATAGCAATAGATAGCACATATTATACATGATGGTATAGTATGGTTTTAACATCTTTGGGAACCATTCTATTATAGTATAACCCTGTTACCTGTGTAAGAATGCCTTCCTAAATAATTCAGTATGGCACAGATTCTGGAATGCCAGGAGATCTCATGAGGCAGACCATTCCATAAAATGAGGGTGCAACTGAGAATGTACCTATACGGGCAGTTGTTGGTCTTGTCCATTTGCAGAGTGGCACCTAAAGTTGGATCTGCTCAAATGGGCAAAATTGTAATGGGGCAGCATGGAGTGATCCAGCCGATATAAGGTTCAGAGGTCATGAGGGGACTTCATATGTGATAGCCAGTATCTTGAACTTGATGGATGGACATTGGTAAGCTTGTAGAATGGAAGTCATATACATACTTTTCATAACAGCTGAACTGTGGCATTCTGAACCAACTGGAGTCTCTTGAGTTGACCCTGAGGGCTTGATATAGAGGCTGAATAGCACAGGAGAACAGGATTGCATCCTGTGTAACCCCAATGGTGATAACTGGTCATCAGTGGCAACTTTTGATTCCAGACCATGATAAATTATTTGAGCCAATCCAAAGTACATCCCCTGATATATACTTCTACCTCCAGATGCCTCAGCAAGAGGGCATAGCCTACTGTATCAAAGGCTGCAGAAAAATCCTCCATAGGATCCAACCTACTGACTCAAGATGGTTTATTTCCCTCAAAAGAGAAATAAAATCAAAATAGGGATATTTCATTCAAAGCAGACAGCTTTCAAATTTCTTCTTAAAGCCCAATAGACACCAGTCAGCTTTAGAGAAGAGTCACATGTTGTCGAGGCTTGTCTTAATATTAAATTGTATTGAAGTCTTCTCTAAATTAATAATTTTTGAAAATTAATTTCAATCCTTACCTCAGTAATATGTTTAATATTAACATTGATTTTCCCTCCAAAAAGATCTTTTAATTATTAAAGAATTGTCACATAATTTACAGCCAAGTGATCTCTACCGTCTCTCCTTTGTTAAATGGAGTATGATGGTTAATTTTAATCCAGTGTCATCACACCTACATTTATCATATTGGGGTGCTTACCTCCTTTCATTAGGTTACTGTCCGAAGTCTCTTATAGAGGGTAAAAAATGGAGTTATGATCCTAGCTGTAGCCAAAATTAGGTATGGCTTAATTCCAAAGGAAGCTATGGGACTAAAATGCATCATGTTTGATTTGTCCCATCAACTGAGTTCAGAGCCTTCCTTCTGAGGAAGAGAATCTTTAGGTCTCAGGAAGGCTCCATACTTAGCTTACTGAAGTGGTAGGATCCAACCCACTGTGATTGATTTGTTGAACCACAAGTACAACAGAGGTCCTTTGCTTGGGTCGCGGTGCCCTGGGAGGGGAAATCCCCTTGCCAGTCCTTGACGGTGTGCAGCTTAAAGCGGCGCATAAGGTCAAGAGCTTGGGGGTTCTTCTGGAGCCTTCATTATCAATGGAGGCACAGATAGCGGCTGCTGCCAAGTCCGCGTTCTTTCATCTTCGACGGGCAAGGCAGTTAGCCCCCTTCCTGGAGCGCCGTGACCTAGCAATGGTGATCCATGCTACGGTCACCTCGAGACTGGACTACTGCAACGCCCTCTACATGGGGCTGCCCTTGTGTCGAACTCGGCGGCTGCAGCTAGTGCAGAACGCGGCGGCTAGGCTGTTGCTGGGGCTCCCAAGGTGGGAGCACATACGGCCGGGGCTGCGTGGGCTGCACTGGCTGCCGGTGGCATACCGAGTTCGATACAAAGTGCTGGTTATTACCTTTAAAGCCCTATATGGCCGAGGACCTGCCTACCTGAGGGACCGTCTCTCCCCATACGAGCCCCAGAGGGCACTGAGGTCATCTGGGAAAAACCAGTTGAATATCCCTGGGCCAAGGGAGGCCAGACTGAAGGCCACCCGGGATCGGGCCTTCTCTGTCACCGCTCCATTATTGTGGAATCAACTTCATGAGGAGGTGAGGGCCCTAAGATGTTTAGATCGATTTCGTAGGGCCTGTAAGACCCACCTCTTCAGGATGGCCTTCGACTAGTGACAGAACTAGTGGGAAAGCTAGATATGCTGCTGAAAATGTTTTATTCTTGAAATGTTTTATTCTTGGAAGTCTACTAAAAACTTGATGCTATAACGCCATATTATTATTATTACTATTGTTATGCTAATTTTAACAACCTATAATTGTTTAACTATGTTTTTATAATATGAACGGATGTAATATGTATTTTATGCTGTGAGCCGCCCTGAGCCTGCCCTGGCGGGGAGGGCGGGATAGAAATAAAAAATTATTATTATTATTATTATTACAAGGTACTCATGGAGATGGGTTGTCTCAGTATTTCCCCTCTCCAGTGGTCCCTTACAATGCTTGGAAATGTCATAGTCTGGGAGTGAAATGGACAAGCTGACAAAAATCTTAAAAGAATATGATTTAGAAAAGTTTAAAAATGAGTGGGGAAAATTTCAGAAGTATGTTGAAAAACAATGGAAGGTGAAAGGACATTTAGTGATTTTTGACAATAGTTAAATGCTAGAGGAAACATAAATCTCTCTTGGCTTGACTTTGCGAACAAAGATTTAAGAAGGGTGCAGTAGTCCACGTCTGCTGCAGGCTCGCTGGTGGCTGACAAGACCAATGCGGGACAGGCAGATCCGGCCACAGTGGCTGCAGGGAAAAGTCTGATTTGGGGTTGGTGCTGTAGCAGTGCGATTCTTCCTCAATCTCCTTTTGTCCTCAAGACCAGCTATGCGTGCGTTCTCAAAGGAAGAGACAGCCTGGTGGATGGCGTGCCTCCATGCTTTGCGATCTGAGGCTAGGTCAGACCACTGGTGATGGTTGATGTGACAAGTGCCAAGGGATTTCTTCAAGGATCCTTGTACCTCTTCTTTGGTGCCCCTCTATTCCAGTGGAAAGTTCGCCATACAGAGCAATCTTGGGAAGGCGGTGGTTTTCCATCCTAGAAATATGCCCTGCCCAGCGCAGCTGCATCTTCAACAGCAGTGCCTCGATGCTTGTAACTTCCGCCCTCTTGAGGACTTCAGTGTTCGTCACAAAGTCACTCCAGTGGATGTTGAGGATGGTGCGAAGGCAGCGCTGATGAAAGCGCTCAAGGAGTCGCAGGTGATGACGGTATAAAACCCACGATTCAGAGCCGTAGATGAGGGTTGTCATCACAACCGCTTTGTAAACATTGATCTTTGTGCCTTTTTTCAGATGCTTGTTGCTCCACACTCTTTTGTGCAGTCGGCCAAATGCACGGTTTGCCTTTGCCAGCCTGTTGTCAATCTCCTTGTCGATCTTGGCATCTGAGGAGATGATGCACCCCAGGTAGCTGAACTGCTGGACTGTCTTCAGAACTGATTCACCCACAGTGATGCAGGGAGGGTGATAATCTTCCTGGGGTGCAGGCTGGTGGAGAACTTCTGTCTTCTTCAGACTAACTTCTAGGCCGAATAGCTTGGTAGCCTCTGCAAAGCAGGACATCATATGCTGCAGAGCTGATACCGAGTGGGAGACGAGTGCAGCATCATCAGCAAACAGTAGCTCTCGGATAAGTTTTTCCATTGTCTTGGAGTGAGCCTTTAGTCACCTCAGGTTGAACAGGCTGCCATCGGTGCGATAGCGGATGTAGACACCATCGTCATCATCTAGATCTACTGCGGCTTTTTGAAGCATCATGCTAAAGAAGATCGTAAAGAGAGTTGGCGCGAGAACGCAGCCTTGCTTTACACCTGTGCCTATTGGGAAGGGCTCCGAGAGGTCGTTGCAGTGTCTGACTTGGCCTCACTGGTCTTCATGTAGCTGGATGATCATGCTGAGGAACCTTGGGGGACATCCTAAACGTTCCAAGATTTGCCACAGGCCTTTCCTGCTAACGGGATCGAAAGCTTTGGTAAGGTCGACAAAAGTCACATATAGACCCTTGTTCTGTTCCCTGCATTTCTCTTGGAGCTGCCTGAGAACAAATACCATGTCAGTGGTGCTCCGGTTAGCTCTGAAGCCGCACTGGCTCTCTGGGAGGAGTTCTTCTGCAATGGTGGGCACCAGTCTGTTCAGGAGTATTCTGGCAAGGATTTTGCCTGCGATGGAGAGCAGGGTTATCCCCCGGTAGTTGGAGCAGTCTGACTTTTCCCCTTTGTTCTTGTGTAGAGTGATGATGATTGCATCGCAAAAGTCCTGTGGTAGTTTGCCTTGTTCCCAGCAGGTGACAAGTACTTTGTGAAGTGTGCTATGTAGTACTGTGCCCCCATGCTTCCAGATCTCTGGTGGGATTCCATCAACTCCCGCTGCCTTGCCACTTTTTAGTTGCTTGATGGCTTTAACAGTCTCTTCTAGGGTGGGGATCTCATCCAACTCTGTTTTCACTGGTTGAAGTGGGGTGAGGTGGATTGCTGAATCTTGAACTACGCGGTTGGCACTGAAGAGAACCTGAAAATACTCCGACCACCGGTTCAGTATGGATGCCTTGTCTGTGAGGAGCACTTGGCCGTCTGCACTGCGCAAGGGACTCTGAGCCTGATATGATGGGCCATATACTGCCTTCAGGGCTTCGTAGAACCCTCTTAAATCACCAGTGTCTGCACACAGCTGGGTTCTCTCTGCAAGCTTGGTCCACCACTCGTCCTGAATGTCTCGAAGCTTGCGCTGGAGGTTGCTACATGCAGCGCAAAAGATTGCTTTTTTACCGGGACAGGAGGGCTGAGCAAGATGTGCTTGGTAGGCAGATCTCTTTTTCGCTAGTAATTCTTGGATCTCTTGATTGTTCTCGTCAAACCAGTCCTTGTTCTTCCTTGTGGAGAACCCGAGGACTTCTTCAGAGATCGACAGGATGGTAGTTTTTAGGTGTTTCCAGAGTGCTTCTGGAGAAGGATCTGTGGGGCAACTGGGGTCCTCAATTCTTGACTGGAGTTTTGCCTGGAAGGCAGCTTTAACTTCGGCTGACTGAAGGCTGCCAACCTGAAGCTTCCTCCGAGGGATACCTCCTCTCCTGGGTGTGGGTTTAAAGTGACGACGGAAATTGCAGCGTACAAGACGATGATCCGTATGACATTCCGCACTGGGCATTACTCGGGTGTGTAAGACATCTCGAAGGTCTCTCTGGCGCACCAGAATGTAGTCAATAAGGTGCCAGTGCTTGGACCGTGGGTGTTAAAAAATGTGATTATGGAATTACAACCTTTCTTATTTTTTTTCAACCTAACTTGATAAGGATTATAGTTAAAGTGAGATTATGGGAATTTATATTTTTTCATTTTTATTTTTATGAAAAAGACTGTGGACTAAAGGATAATAACGAAGATGGATAATAATCATAGTTAATGGGTTTTTTTCCTTTTTGTTTTGTTTTTTCCTTTTTGTTTGTTTTGTTTTGTTTACTATAGTTATAAGGTCTTTTTTTTAATGCAGATTCTTAAAATGTCAACTACCTTTTATTTCTTTTTAGTATTTTAAGTAAAATGCACCGGTGGAGGTCACGAAAAGGGGGGGGGAGGAGGTGGAAAATGTGATGCAATGTATTGGTACTAAACATTTAATAACAGTTGAATATTATTATAATATGTTGCAGAATAATAAAATTGTTTTACATCAGAAATGTCATAGTCTGTTGTCAGGTGAAAAGTTTGGTGCAGTCTGGACATGCCTCCAATTGTACCAGTTTAAGTTGTAGCAGGAATGTTTTATCAGACATCCTGAGTTGGCTTCATTGTGTGTGAATGTTCTGTGTTCAATTGTCCAGATTTAGTGAGGCTTTTTAGTGAGGTTCCATAGGTTTTTTAAGTGTTATAAGTGCATATATGCATATGTTCTTATGTGCACATCACCACCAACTCAAAAACAAACAAACAAACAAAAAGGCAGATACAGACCTGAAGGTTCACACTTCCCAATTGGCTTCAGTTTGCAACAGGAAAGTTCAGATATCCAGAAATGTGGGATGAAAGCACTGACATCTGTAAAGACAGGACTTTCCCTAGTGCCTGATAACTCTGATTCGACAGTGGGTCAGAATGGGGTGCCAATGACTGTGGAATGGGTGGCAGATGTCACTGTCTGATTGTGCTGTTTAAATCCACAAGGGAACAGTAATGACATCTGATCAAACTGCTTGTCTGACTGCAGCCATAATGTAACATGAGAGCTATGCAGTTAAGAAAAGGAACTAGGCAAAATTGGTCCGTTTCTATCTTCCATTACCCAGAGCATTCTCTTGGTTCCTTTGTTCATTGATGATGAAGGAATTTTCAAAATGGAAGTTTTGCCCATTCCTTACCATAATTCATCCCTTCATGTTCTGCCCATGAGTATCTGCCAGTTTTGGCACCACTATCCAGGAAAGAAGCAGTGGCACACTAGGAAAATAGGAAGAGAATATCCACCTCCTTTGAGTCCCTTAAGTTTTTAATTCAAATGGTCCAAAACACAGCATGTCTACATATCACTATTGCTTTCACTTTCTCCCTGATTGAAGAAGAAGAATAAAAGAAGAAGGAGGAGGAGTTGAATTTATACTTTGCCCTTCACTTGAAGTTTCAGAGTTGCTTACCATCTCTTTCCTTCCTCTTTCCCCAACAGGCACCCTATGAGGTAGGCGGGGCTGAGAGAGCTCTGAGAGTACTGCTCTTGAGAGGAACAGCTCTGAGAGAACTGTGACTGACCCCAAGGTCATCCAAACTGGCTTCATTTGGAGAAGTGGAGAATCCAAGCTGGTTCTCCAGATTAGAGTCCACCACTCTTAACCACTACACCAAACCATAATTTCCATTGTGACTAATTTAAATTCCTTTAGTTTAATAAGATTCAAATGTGTTGTGTTTTAAGTGGTTTGGAACATCTATGTATGTCATATTATGGGTATTCTGATAGCTTTAGTAGTTTTCTGAAGAACATTTAATATCTATTTCTTTGTCAGTCTAAGAAGAGGCTTTCTTGTGCTGATCAATAGGTCCACATGTAGTTTGTGTCCTGTAATATTTAATATGGCATTCCTTGTATTGACTTAATAGAGCTCAGTATCTCAGACCAACAATGAGGTGACAAATCTGTGAAGGGAACAAACTTGAATAGTGGCATCTGGTTTACTTGATTTTTTTTTTTAAATTAAAAATAACAAGGGCTGTGTATTTTAATACATGTACAGTAAAAAAATCCATATCTAGTCAATTCAATAGGACATCATGGACATGTACATCATGGAGAGTTTAAGGCTGGGATTAAAGCAGGGTAGATAAATAAGGCTTTGGTACAACAGTCTCAGCATTGGGTACTTAATTATTTCTTCCTTTCTTCCTTTCTTGTTTGCTGGTTGTCTGGGCAACTGTTTAATAGAGGCACACACTTATCACCCACTTGACAATTTTGCCTGTTGTTGCATTCTGAATCCTGCTCTCTGCTTTTAATGCTTTTTTTATTTGGAAGTTTTATCTCATTTCTTTGGGAAAAGAGTATAATTTTTAATGGTCTTTGATGTGGAGATCTTAGACCGAGCTTTGCCCTCAAAATTTGTTAGAACTGCTAATGCCATAGATTGTTTGACTGCATTGTTCAGTACTTGCAAAAACTCGAAATGATTCTGTGCAATACTTGTGACTGTCTTGTAATGTGGACTTGGAAAGGAAAGGTCCCCTGTGCAAGCACCAGTCATTTCCGACTCTGGGGTGACATTGCTTTCACAACGTTTTCATGGCAGACTTTTTATGGGGTGCTTTGCCATTGCCTTCCTCAGTCTTTTAAACTTTCCCCCCAGCAAACTGGGTACTCATTTTATCAACCTTGGAAGGATGGAAGGCTGAGTCAACCTTGGGCCAGCTACCTGAACCCAGCTTCTGCCGGAATCGAACTCAGGTCATGAGCAGAGAGTTCAGACCACAGTACTGCAGTACTGCTGCTTTACCACTCTGCGCCATGAGGCCCCAATGTGGATTTAGATTACAATAAAATACCAAGGATTTAGAAGATTGTTTAAGGCCACCTATACAGTCATAGATATCCTTTAATTATGGGCATAAGCCTCATGTTCCTAGCATAGGACCATTCTCAGTATTACCATCTTACTTCAGCTTATTTACTTCTTGTTTGTATATTTAATTTTCATGGCATGGTTGTGGAGAGGAACTTGAATGTGTAGAAGTAGAGACCAGACAGCAAGCACAAATCAAATATATATCTTTATTGTTTTAATCTTGCGTAATATTTATTAATTTTAATTCTGGCTATTTTAACCATTCCAGAGAAAAGGATGTAACAGAATAAGTAGGGTATAATTTATTTATTTTTTCACCTGAACAGTATGCAGATTATTATATATGGATCTGGAGTGAACAGATCAAGACTTTTGATATTTTTTTAGTACGGTGAGTTTTCTTGTGTGGCCAGTTAGAGAGAAAAAGGCCCTTCCAGACAGCCCCTCTGTGCATTGGATGTTTGTACATCAAGCACAAGTACAAAACTTTCCATCTGGAAACACCCTAACATTTTCTTACATGTCTGGATGATAAGCAGTTACCAATTCCAAGAGCTCTGATAAGGCTTTTTAAAGCAATTTCCAACTCTTGCATAATTTTATCCTTAGATCATGAGAAATTTTTACCGTTTGCATTGTTTGCAGAAATAAAGTTAGTTTCTTTGGAAAGGCTTCTGTTTTGGAACAATGAAGTCAAAACACCCCAATTGTTTTCTGCTTTCAGATGTTTGAGAAACAGACAGTGCTGAGGGGTAAGAGATCTTCATTCTTCAACAGCTGACTATAAAATGGAGATGTGGGGGGGAGATGTTAATCGTTGCATTACAAAGGCCAAGGAAAACTCTAACATTAAACCCGGGCAGATAGAGCTCGTTAATGTAACACCTACCACCTAGAGGACTCGCTGCCGGCGTCCCGGCTTACTGGGCCATGGCAGATGACCCCAAGGTGAAAGGGTGGAGCCAGTACTGCGCACACTGTGCTTCACCTAAAAATTCCTCTGCGCAGGCCTGAAGGGCATATCCACATCCACAACCCACAACACACCAAGTCCTGCAGCGATGGGCAAGGGCTGAAACGGCAGGTGGAAGATGCCACTGGAAGCCGCAGTCCCGATCCTGCATGTAGGCAGTTCAGGGTATTGGTCGCCTGATGCTGACCCGGAGACGAAAGCATTTTTCGGCAGCACCCTGAACGACCAAGCAGCCTTATCTAGGGACAGCACTGCTTGCTCCACACAGAGAGGGGCCTAGAAAATGTGGCCTAAACAAAGCTCGTCACCCCCACCCCAGTTGGCTAGCCGCGGTCAACGGGCATCCTTACTTGCGGTCAAAAAATAACAACAAAGAAAAGGCATGCACCTGCCTCACAAAGTGTGCAAAGACTAAAGCTTGCATGTTGGAACATCAGAACCATGCTTGACACAGTAGACAGTGGTCGCCCTGAATGGCGCTCTGCTCTAGTTGCCCACGAACTTCTCAGGTTGAATATTGACATAGCAGCTCTCAGTAAGGTCCGTTTCCCTGAGGAAAGTAGTCTTCAAGAACATGGTGCTGGCTATACCCTCTACTGGTCGGGTAAGTCAAAGGCTGAGAGCTGCCTTTCTGGCGTTGGCTTCATGGTCAGGAACTCCATTGCCTCCAAACTTGAAAACCTGCCAACAGGTCACTCAGATCGCATCATGTCCATGCGCCTCCCACTTCAAAACAAGCAGCATGCAACACTCTTCAGTGTGTATGCCCCAACCCTTCAAGCAGATCCTGCAGAAAAGAACAAGTTCTATGCTGATCTATGCAACCTCGTACGGAAGACCCCAACAGAGGACAAGGTGATCATCCTTGGCGACTTCAATGCCAGAGTAGGTAAAGACTCGAAAGCCTGGAAAGGAGTACTTGGCAAACACGGCACTGGCAACTGCAATGATAACGGGCGCCTCCTGCTAGAATTCTGCACGGAGCACCAGCTCACCATCACCAACACTATCTTTCAGCAGAAGAACAGCCTGAAGACAACCGGGATGCACCCACGGTCCAAGCACTGGCACCTTACCGACTACATTCTGGTGCGCCAGAGAGACCTTCGAGATGTCTTACACACCCGAGTAATGCCCAGTGCGGAATGTCATACGGATCATCATCTTCTACGCTGCAATCTCCGTCTTCACTTTAAACCCACACCCAGGAGAGGAGGTATCCCTCGGAGGAAGCTTCAGGTTGGCAGCCTTCAGTCAGCCGAAGTTAAAGCTGCCTTCCAGGCAAAACTCCAGTCAAGAATTGAGGACCCCAGTTGCCCCACAGATCCTTCTTCAGAAGCACTCTGGAAACACCTAAAAACTACCATCCTGTCGATCTCTGAAGAAGTCCTCGGGTTCTCCACAAGGAAGAACAAGGACTGGTTTGACGAGAACAATCAAGAGATCCAAGAATTACTAGCGAAAAAGAGATCTGCCTACCAAGCACATCTTGCTCAGCCCTCCTGTCCCGGTAAAAAAGCAATCTTTTGCGCTGCATGTAGCAACCTCCAGCGCAAGCTTCGAGACATTCAGAACGAGTGGTGGACCAAGCTTGCAGAGAGAACCCAGCTGTGTGCAGACATTGGTGATTTAAGAGGGTTCTACGAAGCCCTGAAGGCAGTATATGGCCCATCATATCAGGCTCAGAGTCCCTTGCGCAGTGCAGACGGCCAAGTGCTCCTCACAGACAAGGCATCCATACTGAACCGGTGGTCGGAGTATTTTCAGGTTCTCTTCAGTGCCAACCGCGTAGTTCAAGATTCAGCAATCCACCTCACCCCACTTCAACCAGTGAAAACAGAGTTGGATGAGATCCCCACCCTAGAAGAGACTGTTAAAGCCATCAAGCAACTAAAAAGTGGCAAGGCAGCGGGAGTTGATGGAATCCCACCAGAGATCTGGAAGCATGGGGGCACAGTACTACATAGCACACTTCACAAAGTACTTGTCACCTGCTGGGAACAAGGCAAACTACCACAGGACTTTTGCGATGCAATCATCATCACTCTACACAAGAACAAAGGGGAAAAGTCAGACTGCTCCAACTACCGGGGGATAACCCTGCTCTCCATCGCAGGCAAAATCCTTGCCAGAATACTCCTGAACAGACTGGTGCCCACCATTGCAGAAGAACTCCTCCCAGAGAGCCAGTGCGGCTTCAGAGCTAACCGGAGCACCACTGACATGGTATTTGTTCTCAGGCAGCTCCAAGAGAAATGCAGGGAACAGAACAAGGCTCTGTATGTGACTTTTGTCGACCTTACCAAAGCTTTCGATCCCGTTAGCAGGAAAGGCCTGTGGCAAATCTTGGAACGTTTAGGATGTCCCCCAAGGTTCCTCAGCATGATCATCCAGCTACATGAAGACCAGCGAGGCCAAGTCAGACACTGCAACGACCTCTCGGAGCCCTTCCCAATAGGCACAGGTGTAAAGCAAGGCTGCATTCTCGCGCCAACTCTCTTTATGATCTTCTTTAGCATGATGCTTCAAAAAGCCGCAGTAGATCTAGATGATGACGATGGTGTCTACATCCGCTATCGCACCGATGGCAGCCTGTTCAACCTGAGGCGACTAAAGGCTCACTCCAAGACAATGGAAAAACTTATCCGAGAGCTACTGTTTGCTGATGATGCTGCACTCGTCTCCCACTCGGTATCAGCTCTGCAGCATATGATGTCCTGCTTTGCAGAGGCTACCAAGCTATTCGGCCTAGAAGTTAGTCTGAAGAAGACAGAAGTTCTCCACCAGCCTGCACCCCAGGAAGATTATCACCCTCCCTGCATCACTGTGGGTGAATCAGTTCTGAAGACAGTCCAGCAGTTCAGCTACCTGGGGTGCATCATCTCCTCAGATGCCAAGATCGACAAGGAGATTGACAACAGGCTGGCAAAGGCAAACCGTGCATTTGGCCGACAGCACAAAAGAGTGTGGAGCAACAAGCATCTGAAAAAAGGCACAAAGATCAATGTTTACAAAGCGGTTGTGATGACAACCCTCATCTACGGCTCTGAATCGTGGGTTTTATACCGTCATCACCTGCGACTCCTTGAGCGCTTTCATCAGCGCTGCCTTCGCACCATCCTCAACATCCACTGGAGTGACTTTGTGACGAACACTGAAGTCCTCAAGAGGGCGGAGGTTACAAGCATCGAGGCACTGCTGTTGAAGATGCAGCTGCGCTGGGCAGGGCATATTTCTAGGATGGAAAACCACCGCCTTCCCAAGATTGCTCTGTATGGCAAACTTTCCACCGGAATAGAGGGGCACCAAAGAAGAGGTACAAGGACTCCTTGAAGAAATCCCTTGGCACCTGTCGCATCAACCATCACCAGTGGTCTGACCTAGCCTCAGATCGCAAAGCATAGAGGCATACCGTCCACCAGGCTGTCTCTTCCTTTGAGAACGCACGCATAGCTGGTCTTGAGGACAAAAGGGGATTGAGGAAGAATCGCACTGCTACAGCACCAACCCCAAATCAGACTTTTCCCTGCAGCCACTCTGGCCGGATCTGCCTGTCCCGCATTGGTCTTGTCAGCCACCAGCGAGCCTGCAGCAGACGTGGACTACTGCACCCTTGTTAAATCTTCGTTCGCGAAGTCAAGCCGAGAGAGAGAGAGACAAAGGCCAAGTAGTGATGGGTTCTCACAAATGTTATCACAGTTAAGAATAACATCACCAGGGGCTAGCCCACAATACAGCAAATGACCTGAGAGCAGCCTTCCACTGAACATTACTGTCTATCACCAATTTGTCAGGGAGAGGGGCAAGAAGCCAAGGACAGCAAGCTCTGCATATAAAACCTCTTGGGAAATGCAGAGTTGGGTTAATTTCCTGATGGCCGTGAGAGAACAGTTGTCAAAGAGCCTGGAAGATGACCAGCAGACTGTTGACTTAATTAAGCCAGACAACAGAGCCAAAGCTGTGAAAGACAGCAATTTTTCATACTCCTCCTTTCCCTTCCACATCACTACTGTCAAGACTGCTCAAGACCGGTTTATTGGAGTCATCAAAAACAGAACAGGATGTTGCCCATCCACAATATTTTATTGGTGCTTTTAAATTTTAGATCATTCTCCCAACCAATGAAACTTTAGAACGTTTATAGTACCATTTTGTAGCCTCTTCCTTGGTAGATTAAAGCATACCAGGCCTGACAATTTGCAATATACAGCCTATCAGCAATATATAGCAGTCTTCCAAAGGTCTGGCAAATGTTCTGTTTCTTTTTTTTAAAAAAATAATAATGTTATATTGCACTGCCTGTGAGCTGTGTTTATCTTGATGGGTCATCAACTGGGTAAATCATTAGTGACCTCTTTCACCATACAGATTTATATGTTGCTTAGATGGATCTACTGAGCTGATTTTTCTACAAGCATTCCATTAATCTTACGAGACAGATTGAAAGATTTCTAGTCAGTTCTGTTTTGCCTTACTTGAATGTTAGACAACACATAGAGCATCCATATACAGTAAGCAGCAGGTTTAGGCACTCTTAATCTGCCTTGATATGCATAATGGATATACTATTCCATAGTGGATGGAACTACCAAACATGATAGGCCCAACTGTGTAACATCACCTGGTAAAATGGGGGGAGGAGGGACATTTGATCACATATTATTTGATCCACACACTGTTGTGCATGGTACGTGATACCATTCTGTAAGTTGTTCATTCATTCATTCACTTTGTACCTCACCTTCCTCCCTAGTGGGCACCCAAAGCAGCTTAAATCACCATGTTGCTCTGCCGCCACCACCACCACCATCCACCCTGCTGTCTCAATATAAAAAGAACTTATGAAGGTATACAGGTAGCCCATAAAGATACTCTGAAAAGGTGAACTGGGGCAGAGCTCTTTGGACTTGGAGGGTTATTAGAATGCACTACAAATGAAAGATGTGTGGCTGATTTTTTTTTTACTTAAAAAGGGAGGCTTTGCTTAACCTATTTTGGCAACCTCCAGATCTGGTGCTTAGGCAATATATATATAACTGGGCAACTGTGAGTGTGGGTGGCATGTCAGGCTTACTTTTCAGGATTCTAAGTCGTTATGCTTAGGACACTGTTTGCTAGTTGGCATTCAGCTGTGGTCTCGGAGCAGCAATACAATATGAATGCTTTAAAAAATTCCATGCCTCTGCCTGTGATAACATGAAGGAATATGCTGTGATTAATGCAGCATTCTCCTAATGAAGGCTTGAGCGAAAAATGGTGCATGTCATAAGAAATGCCAGCAAAAGGCACTGTATCATTGACTCCCACTTACTTCCTGAAAACAGATTAATTGTAACTGGTAGCAATCACTGCCATCTGCAAACATTTCAATTTCTAAAATAAACTTCAGATGAGATGATATTATGGGCACTTTGTACATGTCAGCTACATTCAGAGCGATCAAACTGTGACAGCTATCCTCAGAGTTCCACAGCTGCTCACTGTATTAAGTTGTACATTATTTTGTGTGTGTGTGTGGGGGGGGGGTACATTTAATTTCAGGGTAGAGCAAGACTTCAATGTAGAAGTAAATGCATTTAATTTCCTGTGTAAATCCATTAATGACACATGATAAGAAATCATGATGGATTTCTAGTTGATGACAATTCAGTATTACTTATAGAAATGTGAAATTGTTTAGTCATTATTCCAAAACAACATCCTCCCAGAATTAAGAGTGGGTTGAGACAAAAAGATAAGGTTAAATGTAGATAACAGGCCTTTTTTTTTGGCTGAAACAGACCAATGACTTTTCAGTTCTAATATTGCTATAAAAATAAAGAGAACACCAATCTCACTCCACACTCAGACCTATCTTGCTACCCAGAACTTAGGAAGGATGCAGGTAAATGTAGTGATTGGAATAAGGTTGCCATCGTCAGCCCTGATGGCAATAAGTGCACTTCCTGGAAGAACTCTAGAGTTGACAGAAGAGTCATTAACACATGAAGCTGCTTTCTATGGAGTCAGACCATTGCTCTATCAAGGTTAGCATTTTCTACCCTGATTGGTAGTGGGTCTACAGGATCTCAAATAGAGGGTGTTTTTTACATAATCTACTATCTGTTCCTTTTAATTGGAAATACTGAGGACTGAACTTGGGACCTTCTGCTTGTAAAGCAGATGCTTTACTACTGACCTATGGCTCTGCCATCTTATTCCCATGACTTCATGCTGAAGAAGTATAGTTGCCAGCCGTCTTCATATGCCAAATCTTGTCTCTGGACAGAGCCTTGCTAACCACTGCAGGCAAGGGTGGAATATGAGTATTTAGGTCTCTGTACCCCTCTACATTGTGATTTGATTATTTTCATCTGTTGCTCTCCAGGATGGGTCTTCCTGCCAGATTTTATTGTGATGTGATACATGGACAGGGCTGACCAGTAAAAAGTGTCCTTGGTCATGCACTTTTTGTGTGTTGACATATCATGTAAATATTCAGAGGAAGGGAGATAATGTTTCTCTTTCATCCTGTGATCATTGTACAATAGGGACAATGTGGAACAGTTTTTGTAAATTGCCACTGACTTTTATAAATCAACAAAGTTCTACAATAGGCCAAATGCATTTGAAAGATCTAACTCTGTGATCGATGCAAATTATCACATAAATGACTGTAAGGTCACAAGTCCATTTGTGGCAGTTGGTTTTCAGCTTTGGTGGCTATGTTATTGAGTTAATGGGACACGGGGTGAAATTATTTGGTTTCTTCTGTTTCCCAACAGTTGCTGGGGAACCCTAGTGACCATACTTAAGGCGTGATCTAGAGCAGCAGTCCCCAACTTTTTTGGCACCAGGGACCAGTTTTGTGGAAGACAGTTTTTCCATGGACTGGAGGAGGGGGGTGGTTTTGGGATGATACAATTGTGCACTTTATTTCTATTAATCTGATGTGATAGTTAAGTGTGTAGACTCTTATCTGGGAGACCTGGGTTTGATTCCCCACTCCTCCACTTGCAGCTGCTGGAATAGCCTTGGGTCAGCCATAGTTCTTGCAGAGTTGTCCTTGAAAGGGCAGCTTCTTTCAGAGCCCTCTCAGCCCCACCCACCTCACTGGTTGTCTGTTGTGGGCGAGGGAGAGGTAAAGGAGATTGTGAGCCGCTCTGAGACTCTGAAATTTTGAGTGGAGGGCAGGATATAAATCCAATGTTGTCTTATTATTATTATTATTACTACTACATTGTAATATATGATGAAATAATTATACAACTCATGGCTTGGTTGCTAACAGGCCATGGACCAGTATCGTTTGGGGACCCCTGGTCTAGAAATCTCTTGGACATACAATGGATCGCCAGACATCAGAGATCAGTTCCCCTCAAGAAAATGGATGCTTTGGAGGATGAACTCTGTTTTGACCTGCCAAGGTCTCTCTCCTCCACAAACCTCACCTTCCCCAGGTTCTACCCCATTACCTGTGGCTGTGGGCTCAGGGTACATATTATCATAATGTCTGAAAAGCCACAGAGTGGAAAGAAATGTGCATCATATCCTCCTGGTTCTTTGAAGCTGATAGATAACGTGATGGCAGCTCACTTAGCATAAGGATGATCATAGTACTTGTAAAATCAGTGAGAAATAGGAGAGAATGATGTAGGCACAGCTCACAAATGAACTGAAATACAGAGTGCTCTGAACAAGCTTTTTGGAAATTAACCAAGATGCACTCAGCCAGACTGGAAAATTCTTAATATATCTGTCCCACTTTCGAAACCAAACCAGGTGATTCAAAAAACCGTGAGATTTGGATAAGGAGAATCTCAGAAGCACCTGTTCTTTGCTGTAGAGTTCCAAGGAGGTCTGTACCTTAGCAGCAGTTCTAGTTCATCAGCAAGATGGGTGTGTCAGCATTTCCATGCAAGAAGCAAACAAAAATCCGCTGGCGTTAGCCGAGTTTATGTGAATTGTGCAGGATTCATTTGTCCTGCATCATGTCCACCTCCATGCTTATCCACTCGAGGTGACAGAAGATAAATGAACAAGGCTCTGTCTGCTTCGCCAGCTGTCCTACTTACTTGGAGACAATCCCCTATCTCTGCATTCAGGCTGTTTAGACTGACTGCTGCAGCTGTGTTAGGTACTCTGCAGCTGCTGGGATGCTTCAGAGACCAACTGCTCCCTATTTTCAGCTCCCGTGCTGTCTCCTGCACTCCCTGAAAGGGGTCCAAGTGCCTGTTAGCTGCTTAATGTTCTGATTTTCTTTTAAAAAGTCCTGAAACATGGCACAGTTGAAATGTCTCCCCCACACACACACACACCTTTCTATTGCTTTTTCTTATTCTGGACTGCTTTTGCTAAATTGTTAATAAACCCATAAGAGTGGCATGCCATTTTAATAATAGCCTAGCCACCTTCACATACGGCTTTGTAAAATCAAAATAAACCTAGCCTGTTTCATCCGGTTCCAAAAGCAAAAAGGGTATTATTTTGGCAGCATCTCCTTTTAAGGAAATATTACATATCACCAAAAACAAGCCTGCATAACAAGAGGATTAATTACAGGGAAAGGAAGGCAATTCAAGCCCTTTCACACATTGCTTGGCAGCAGACTCAACAGTAAACGACAGCCAGGCCTTGGATCTCTTTTAAGTGTACCTGCATGGTGGAGGTAATTGCAAATACCTATTTCTCTCATTTACACTTCATGCTGCATGGCAAAAGCATCCAAAACTGAGGTGCAATGTAAACACAACATGTGTAGCTTTTAGAAAGCCTCTAGACAAAACAAACATGTGCAAGGCTAGATGTACTAGTGAATGGAAACAGTGCCAAATATTTTGGTTCTATTAATTTCAAATTCTGATTAAAAAAAACAAAACAAAAAACTTTGGTGGTCATCCATCACATTCAAAGATTCACTTGTCAACCAGGACAAAATTCCAGATAGGTGATTTCGTTCTGAAACAGCTGCACAATAGGCTTGCCAACTCTGGGTTAGGAAATTCCTGGAGATTTGGGGGCGGAGCCTGAGGATGATGAAGTTTGGGGAGGGGGAGGAGTTCAGCAGGGATGTTAGAAGGGAAGGACTTGGTGCTGTCCTTTTGACCTCAGCCTCCAGAAGAGGGGATTACAAAAGAGTTAGATAGACAGGCACGCTGTGGGTTTCCTTCCAGTTTTCTCTTCAGTCTCTGTTTCCTCCCTTTGTGGTGTAGACTGATAATTCTTAGGGAGCAATTTCCTCTCTGCTTACTACATACTTCCTCTCATTCACACGCAAAGATGCACATTTTTCTCCATCTTGCACCATGGAGGTTGGCATCCACCATCATCCAACTAGTTAGAATAGGTAATCTATTTCTATCTCTCATCTGCACTATCTAAAATGTAGTTCCTTCAATAAACTTTTTTTTATTTGCCTGAAATTGTCTAACTGTTGTAACTTTGTAAAATTGCTAGCACACTCAGCACAGACACTTTGCTGCATGGTTAGCTTTAAGCACTGTGCTACTTAAGGAAAAGATTCTTGGTTGCACCAAACCAGAGAATCTAAAATGAAGCTGCCATTTTCTCTAGGGTACCTGATCTCTGTCATCTGGAGATCTGTTGTAATTCCAGGACAACTCTATTCCCCACCTAGAGCCTGGCAAACAAATGCATGGAAACACAATCTAGATTAAAGATGCAGTGCTGGGTAATGGGGACGTGGAACTTTAACACTCATCCGCAAGCCATTTCCTTGATGGAAAATGTATGTGTTCTCCCAGTCTGTCTCAAGCCAAGGCAGGGAAAAATACAGGCGGAATACAGGTGCCACTGATTTACCTGTACTACAGCTTAACACAGCCAGAGGCATATTTTCAGTTAGAAAATAGTATGGAAAACAAGAGTTAACCATCTTTTCTCAGAGCTGTGATCCTCATCCAGATCAGAAACTATAGCTATAGTGCCAGACAGTGTGTCTGGGGTTCATGCCATGGAACTCTAATATCAGGTTCAAATGTAACAAAACAGGCTTTAGAATCCTGAAAGCTTAAGGGACAACCTTCCAACAATTTATATTTCGAAATATGTCGAGACTCTATATGTAACGTACTCAATCTGGAGACGCGAGTAGGGCAACATTCTTTATTCGGAGCACGTTGCAAGAGAGGGAACACGCGGGCCGGGTCCCGCTTATGTACAATCCCTGGTACAGCCTACTGGACAGGTCAGGCCAATCCTGACCCGTTAAACTTCCCGCCACAGCTGGTGATTGGTGGGGGATTTCGCGCCCCACGCTGGAGGCGCCTGGGACAGCCCAGTCGCCTCTGCGCATGGCGCGTATGGCTGCCGATACACTACACTATATCTTGCTTCCATTTTATCTAATATCAGCCACGGGCATTCAGTAAAATGAATTACATTATATTTTTCAGAGCAGTGAATGCATAGGGTTGGATCCATCTTGCTTTCCAGCTGGAGAAAAAAGGAGGAGATGGTCCCTTTTGACCAACAAAAGGATGATGGGGATCATGGAAGTGTATAGATGGAAGGCATATAGGATGGGGGCTGGAGTAAAGAGGAGAATTAGGTGACACTGAGTGGGGAAAAAAACTGGCTGGATTCAACCCGTATGCTTTTGTCTTTAATTTAAAAATTGCTGAAGTAATAAATTATCACATTATTTACCTTCAGGGCTGTGTAAATACATTTCACATTCCTCCAGTCTATGATTTGAGTAGGGTCTACTTTCAAATTTTGTTTTAATATTACAAGACCACTTTTGGCTGAGAGGCTTAATTTGGAGCAAGGGGGGAAGAGATTACAAAAAAAAAAAAAGAACAGCATAAGAAATTAAATTACTGCCAGATTTTTTTTGTTATGGAACAATTTTGCTCTATATCCCACTGACAGGCCTGATTATGTTTGGTTAGGTGCAGCCACTCCAACCCCCCCCTCCCACCCCCAAAAATTCACTATATATCATGGTCAGCATGTACCCATGGGTGTTGTGCTTGCAATAATAGCTCTGCTTCAATCTCCTGCAGGCAAAAAAGACTTGAACAGGTTACTCATCCAAGTGGAGAAACACTTAGCAAGAAGAGTCTGAGAGTGGAAGGTAAAGCATAACTATATTAGCTTAAATGCAAGTCCATTGCTTGAGACACATAATGAGCTGCATATGTCAAAACAACCCTGGCACACTTTCCTTCCTCTGGAGGGAGGAGGGCAAATGGATACATAGATTTCACTGCTAAACATAAGTGATCTGAGCAGAAAGCTGTCCAAGGCTGCAGTCCTGCTCCAGTAAAATTAATGCAAATTTTGTCATTGATTTCTATGGAAGCTGGGTGACAACCTGATTCTTTCAGGGGATGATTTGTGGCCATAGTGTGACCCTATAAAAGACTTGCCCAACTTGGGACCTGCTCTCACAAGGCCCAAGATGAGTACAGTCTTCCAGGTTTGTGTGTCTGTTATGTGTGTCTTATGAATGAATGGCCTCCAAAATGTTCTAACATTAACAGGATTGCTCAGGTCTTGAGGATATGGCTTCCTTTATGGAGAAGGAAGAGGGGGAGGAGGAGGAAGAGAAGAAGAAGAATTAGTTTATAGCCCATCTTCACTACCCGAAGAAGTCCCAGAGTAGCTTACAATCACCTTCTTTTCCTCTCCCCACAATAAACACCCTGTGAGGTCGGTGGGGCTGAAAGAGCTCTGAGAGAGCTGTGATTGACGCAAGGTCACCTAGGGTTTTTTATGTGGAGGAGTAGGGTTTTATGTGGAGGACTGGGGAAACAAGCCTGGTTCTGCAGATTAGAGTCTGCCCCTCTTAACAAATACATCAAGCTGGCTCTTAAGTGTCCATGAATCTAGCCATCTCATGTTGGATCTTCCTCTTTTCCCACTGCCTTCAGCTTTTCCTAGCATTGCCTTTTCAAGTGAGGCTTGCTTTCTCATACGGTTCAATAAAACCGGCTTTTGCTTTCAATTTAGGAGGCATGCCTTTTTGCGACACTTTCTCTTGAGTGTGCAATAGCAGCCAAAGACACAAAGTCAGTGAAGCTTTTCCCACCATGTATTGCCATGAAAAATTGCATTGGTTCATATGCTATATTGATTTAAAGAAAACAGCATAACAGGAGCTTCTAACCAATTAAAAGTGGGGGTGAGTTGTAGATTTGGGACTGTTGCTGCTTTGCAGATGTAGCAAAAAGTTGTCAAGCACCTGGCAACTCATGATCCATGTTACATGTAGCATTCAGCTTGGGAGGTCAGCAGTTGTGAAAGGCTACTGTGTGGCATGGTTTTAATCTGGAGCAATGTTCCATGGGTCCCTTTGAATCCCTTCTTTGAGGTCCCACCCCAGGGGACTCAATGCATGACTGAAGAACTAATAACTCCTGCATATCAAAAAGGTCTCTGGGAAATTGCAAAAAAGGAAGCTAGCTGACAGCATCTTGATTGAGTGATCATGTTGAAACAATAAAACTTGAGCATGGCATCAAAGAAATTATGTTTATATAAATGGAGAAGGAAAGAGAGACTTGCAAAGCTTTCAGATCTGGCTGACGTTCTTCTGAAGCTCACATTAACTGTAGCCATTTGCACTTTGCATCCATTTTGCTTATGTAAATACCACATGTTTCCCTGCCCACCCCCTTTGAGCTTTCATAAAGCTCACTTAACCACTTCATTACGCAGGATGTTTGAACTTGCCATTTGAAAGCAGATGCATGGCACGACCTAGTTCAAGGATAGCCACAAATGTGTCTGTCTGCCCAGACCAGATGCTCCATGGATTTCTAGTTCTAACAGAAGCATCTTGTACTGGATCCAAGGTGACGGATCTGGCACATCATCCGCTTTGTCATTCTGCAGTTGTGATTAACTACAACATTCCAGCTAAGCGCGATGCACAAAACCCAAGGCAATGGTCCACCTGATTGCCCTGCAGTACAAATGCAGTTGCCAACTTGCCAGCTTCCTTCCCATAGCTGCATACTAATGATTTTAACAGCAATACATTAGGTGGGAATTTAACAGGTGATTTTTCCTGGCATTGAGACTCAGTTCAGATGTAACACAAAGTCTAGGTCAGGGCATTAAAACGGCATAAAGTAACATTCAGCCACCTAAAATGACTTTCATAGAATGGTCCTAATGCTAGAAGAACACCACAAAAACACCTTTAGAAGATAGAACCCATCGGTTAAAAAGTTGGGAGGGAGGATGCATGTTTTGGTCTGGCACTGGAAAGAGAGTTCTTTAGATTCCAAAGGCAAGTTGCCACCACTGAAAAAGCCCCATCTCTGTTTCACCTGTACAAGTGGAGGCACTGAAAGCAGGGCTTGGGAAGAAGATCTGATGGACCATTGTTGGTGGTATGGCCTGCATTCCAACAATCATACTGAACATAGTTAAGTTTGATGAAATCATGGGTTTGTGTTATGTCTGAACTGAGCCAAAGTGATAAGAGAAGCTCTGGCTGCTAAGTGGCTCCTAGTTCAGCCTCTCAGAGGCAAACAACAGAATTATGAGAAAAAAAGAGAAGCAAGCACCACCACCACCATCCGTAGGAGCAAAGAGTGGTTTTGTGCTGCACTATTGAAAGCGGTATCCCATTCTTAATAGAAAGGGCAGAGCCTCCTGCTGTCTCCAGTTGGCCACTTTGGAGCCCTAGCTGGTGGTGATGTTGGTGGAAAGTGCTGTCAAGTTACAGCTGACTTGCAGTGACCCCTGTGAGGTTTTCAAGGCAAGAGTGTTCAGAAGTGGTTTTCCAATGCCTGGCTCTGCATAATGACTCTGGGCTTCCTTGGTAGTCTCGCATTCAAATACTAACTGGAGCTGAATCTGCTTAGAATTCATGATCTGATGAGACTGGGCTAGCCTGAGCCATCCAGGTCAGAGCCCTAGCTGCTGAGGCATAAGTCTGTGATTGTAGTTGGTACACCAGTTGGTTTCCATTTCAGTTTCACATGAAGGTTTTTCAGATGAAATGTATGAGAACCAGAATGTGTTAAGGAGAAATGGAATCACAGCAACAAGCTTTGTGTCTGACCTGTGTGCATACATTATAGCTAGGTGCCTACAAAGATGAATTTGTTGGGCTGTCTTCCTGCCTTCTCTAGCCCTTCTTTCCCAGTATTACCAAAGAGATTTGTATACTTATATGCTGATGAAATCTAACCACACTTCTTAATAACAGTCAGTAGGTCAGCCATGGAGCTTCCCAAACAACCCCCAGTGTTAATTAACCCCATAACTCTGGTTTGAATTCAGCTGTTTTTTTCACTGAATCTTGCTGAATTTTCCTCCTATCAAAACCTTCTGTTCCATGAGACCCCATGGGTTGCAGTCCTAAGGTCACTTTCCTTGGAATAAGATGCAACCATGTAGGGCAGGGACAGGCTCACAGACATTGTGCTGACGTATGATGTCACTTCCTGTGCAAAACTGGAAGTGATGTAATTGCGCTAAGATGACACTTTAAGAATCTGCCCTGGCTCTGTGGTTAAACCATACAGTTGGGCGAACTCTACAGCATCACCCCTGCATAAAGACATTGTTTCCAGTTTTGTGCATAGGTGAGGTTAAGCACTGGAGCAATGTCATCATGCCCTCTCCACACTTTTCCTCTGCTGGCCTGTGAACCCATGATGGGGAATGGGAGGGGGAGTTATTCTGGGAAGTCTCCTGCTATAGCGATATTGAATAATAATTATTATGAGGAGATCTGCTTAAGATTGCTCCCATGACCAATGAGGATCCCTTTGCCTATTTTCACTGATGGAAAAGCTGCTGGATCCAACCCATTGTGCAGTAAGGGCTATTTTACCATGAGGAATTAAGGGTTTTCTGCTTCCTCCTCTCTTCCTGGTTAGTTCAAAAATATTTATGGAATATAGTTGCCTTCCTCTGTCTCTGTAATGACCACCCACTAGCTCAAATAAATTTCTGAAAAATGTCCCCCTCCACCCAGCCTTTGATCTTTTTGAACATTCAAGCTTAGGCCCAGAAAGGCTTTTCATACTGAATAGATGCAGATATATTTCCAGAATATGTATAATATTTTGCAGACCTTTGACCCCATTGCATGAGAGGAGCTCCACCCAACTCTCTTCAACAGCAGGAGGAACAGCTCTGCATACTTATTCAGGATGTTCGAGAGAACAGGGCAGCCCCTGGTCAGCCAGATGTTCTCAAGAGTCAAACAGAGTTTGGACTGCAGCTAGTATTTTTTCTGGACTCATGTATGATGTCTGAAAACTGAGTGATTGAGTAACCCTAGAAGGCATTTATCTTAAGCAGGTTTGGTGCATAAAACTGCTGGACCAGAGAATCCTTGATTAAAACCATTTCACAGCCTCAGTTCCCCCCATCTGTAGAATAAAAATGACAATGACCTTCTTCGCAGGTTTTGGTTTGCATGCCTTTAGATTAGTCATTATTTCATGCCTGTTCAGCTGTGGCAATGAATTAGTTAGATTGTTATAGGTTAACAAACGAATAAGGACCTAGTGCCTTGAACAGAGGGGCTCTGGGCAGGTATAACCTCATGTAAGACTGAAAAAGACCCGCCTGTTGCTATTCTCTCTTCAGAATTATAACAGAAACTGGAGTCCTACCTTTGTTTGTAACTCTTCTGGCTAGTTGTTAATGGAGTATTAATATGTGGAGAGAATGGGGCATTGTTTCTTTTCTTTCCTTTCCAAGCAGTTTTTACATTTTGAATTTTGAATCAGTGCAGGTAGAGAGCATTATACATAGGATGCTGAGAAATATTTAGCTTCATCTTACTCATTGAAGTAAGCTTTTTTGTATTGTATCTAGAAAAGCTTTCCAAATCCCCCAGCAATATTTAACTAACTCAGCTCAGAATTTTAAAACAACAACAACAACAACTGTAATTCACTACCTGAGCCCATTTCAATAACTATTTTTATTTGAGGCTTTTAAGTAACAAACTAGGAAGCAGATAACCAGCAAACATTTGAGTGTTAGTGTGATGGACTGCATTTTTAAAGAGTCTTAGAAGTGCTATACAAACAACTAAAGGACTGTGAGTGATTTATTCTTCACAGAGCCAGAGAGCCTTGAGTGACAGGCTGCTCCAGCAATCTGATTGGTTACCATCAGCAGAGCAGAAAAAATATTGAGAGAGCTGGATGCTGAGGAGATTTAGTCAGATTCCTGCCTTAACCGAGGAGGGATGTAGAATAAGACTGCCTGAAAATAGTCCTGACAGAATCAGATTTCTACCTTGACTGGATTCAGTATTATCTGAGAGCAGTTTGAACACAAACAGAGAACTGAGGGAAGGTTTGGCAAGGAGATTTGGGTAACAGAAGAAGACTCCCATTCAGGCCAAAGGAAAAGGGGTAGATCTTCTAGAGCAAGAAGAAGATTCTTCACCTAGTCAAACAGAGAGTGTTATCTCTAGGGAGTATAGAATTCTCTGGTCTAGTGTGATTATAAACTGCCTTTAGAGAACTTAAAACTCTGTGGATTACTCAAGAAAAGTACTGCTGTTCCAAGAGAAGGGGGTTGGGTGCTGGGAAGAGTAAACAAGCATTCCAGGCATAAAAAGTCAACAAAATCCATCAGTTTGCTGCTGCGCACATTGATGCACGACTTCATAATCCCAACTCCTGACCACCTGTGCCTCAGGATATGTTTTTGCCTACTTATGGAGGTCCTCTGGACATGTTCAGTGTGTTCAGTCTTGGCACCTTCAGACTTAAACCCCCAAACTCTTCCACAGTAGAGTGTTGGTTGTTCTGCTGCTCTTCTCCATGGACTTCAACTCTCCAGGACAGGTAAATATGATCTCTCCCCACACCTCATCCCCCTTTTCGCTTCACTAATTACTGTTTTTCTGATATTCATGTGTGTGTGTTAGTTTAAATTCTGTTTTTGTGTGCAGTTTTAACCATGATTTTATTTTAATAAAATCCATTTTTTAATTCAGTTGGTTTGGTCATTTCAAAATATATCTTTCTGAACTAGTACTGAACTAGAACTTTGTGGGAACCCCGCTCCTAAAAAGCTCTACCTAGGTCTTCCTCTGCCAGTTCCCCCTTAAATGAGGAGACCTCCAGAATTTTTGTTAACAGGTGGGTCAACCAAAGTTTCTTCAGGGGAGAATAAACACACATTACCAGAGCTGCTCAGTCTGTGTGTGTGTGGCCGGGGTGGGGTGGGGGGACAGAGAGAAAATCTAGCCTCTGAGGGAGGAAAGCAGAGGGGGTGCATCATAGCTGAACTTGCTTCTCCAGACCCTGAAGATATTTATCTACATATTCATTTAAATATGAATTACTTCTAGATAGGCAAGCTTAAACCACATGGTATGTTTATCTGGTTCGTGCATGTTTGTGTGAAAATGGTAAATAGGTAGTTTTCAGCCTCCAAGTAGTTGCTGGAGCTCACCTGGGATTACAACTGATCTCCAGGAGACAGAGATCAGTTTGCATGGAGAAAACAGCCACTTTGGAAGGTGGACTCTATGATATTAAACCCCATTGAAGTTTTTTTCTACCCCAAACCCTGCTCTCCTCAAATGCCACCCCCAAAATCTCCAGGTACTTTCCAACCTGGAGCTGGCAATCCTAATGGTTAAAACAGGCACATGTTGACAAACAAATTTCAGCTTCAAGATTCTGATATCAAGATTTGATAACATAGTTTGAATCTGATAACTTTTGAGATTTAGGCAATATATGGTGGCAAATCACATCAAATTTGGGTCACCATTTGAAGAGTTATTTCCCACCAGCTCCATCTTCTAGCAGAAGATCTATTGTGAAAGCTGGTGAGGAACAAGTACCACTCATTGCTCAACTGCTCTGAGCTGTTTTGGAAAAAGCAGGATATAAATGTACTGAAATAAATAAAATAAAATAATCCTGATTTAACAGTAGGCATTAATGTTTTGTTGGAGGTCCCTAGAAAGCATGCAGACCAATGAGAATTATGGGTAAGCTTGTTAAAAATCTCTTTCCTTCTCTCAGAAATCTTTAGAAGCTAAGCTGTGCTGCCAGATTTGCTTCATTTTGCTTTGGTCACAACAATCTGACAACTGTACATGGAATGGAAATGTAAAGTGCAACTCACCAAGACTGTATTCAAGTAGGGGCAGAATAAACAACCAGGCCACACACAGACTGAGATTTGCATGTCGATTCAAGAACCGTAGATATTTCCCATGCTCCTGTTTGATATAATAGGAAAAGGAAATCTAAGAGTGAATCCAGCTGTGTATGTTTAATGAAAGATTCAAGCTGCTGTGTCAGTGGGCAATGTTCCATGACCTGAAGCAGCCACTACATCCCAAAGACAAAATTCAAAGTTACATATCTGCACCTTCCTAGGCTTCATAGATTTATCCATTTATCAAGGAGACATTAATTGTATCTTTGCTGTTATTTTACTGTGGCATCTCTGATCATCTTCTCACATGATTTTAAAGTGTGTGTGTGAATGATGTCATGATTTTTAATTTTGCTTTATTTATTTTACTCAAAAATAAAATTTTAAAAGATTTTTTTTTGAGGGGGGGAGTTACCTTGCCATTCAGACCAGACATTGCTAGGAAGAAGATTGACAACATTTTCCTCACCTAGCTGCAGATGTTTTCCCCATTTTTAGAAAATAAAATTTCTTCTCTTCCACTTAGCACTTCATGTTTTGCAAGTATTGCTTCACTAAAGGAGGAAATTACCATCCCAGCTCCTTTTGATCTGTGAAAGTGCTATCAATACCTTTTCATCTCACTTACTAAACAGAATCAGGGTATCTTTGGTGCACCCTTACTATTGTAATTGCTGGCTTCTAATAGTAGTTACTTAACACATATTCATGTCCTACTCAGGGACGTGCAAGAATTGTAAGGAATAAGAAGAGTCAGGGATAGATTTGTTCATGTCAACAATGAAATCTTCCTCATTACTTGGCATATAATAACTTCTTTATGTGGCATCTAAACCAATGGAAGAATGACTTCAATTTTCTTTTTCAAATGCAGGCCATGTTATTAACCTAGTTGTTAGATTCAGAAGAGTGAAAGTCAGAACATCTCTTTTCTGCTTGCCTAAATACCTGGATTCAGTTGAAGAAATAAAATATTTTTTTTAACGCAAATGATTTTATCTGTACTAAGTGACAGCTTTGACCTGTAATGATTTGCAATTTTTGTCTACGAATTTATTCTTCTTGACACCAGAAAGCCATAGAGAGAAGGTTCTGTAAATGAGCTATTTTCAGTAGTAGTTCAGTTCCACAATAGCGTCTGAAACCAAATTTCTTTAGTGGCTGATGTCTAGTCTAAGTGTTATGACTTAGAATGAGGTAGGCTACCCCAGCATAGCATCTATGCCAATGTTGACCATATCTTTTGGTACTCAGGGCCATATCTCCATCCAAACAACTTATGCACTAGCAGCACTCCTGGAGCTATGGCACAAGAGAATACAATCATATAGTCTTCCTGTTATGCACCCAGTTTTTTCCTGCCTTTCTGCCCTCATAAGGGCCACCAAGGGAACTAACCAATTAAAATGTACATAATATAGTAACATTTTAAAAACCATTTAACTAACAACCTCCCCCCCCCCCCACAACATATCATTAAAACATTTTAAACCAGAACTAAAATCCATAAAAGGACTGCTTTAAAAATTAGTGGAATTTTGTGATGGTAGGCTTGTCATGAATTTTGGTTTATGAACCACAAGCAGGGCAAAATACATTATGAATTTTACTTTCTGGTTTAGTTCATGTCCATCCCCAGGGCTTTTTTTGTAGCAGGAACTCCTTTGCATATTAGGCCACACACACCTGATGCAGCCAATCCTCCCAGAGCTTACAGTAGGCCCTGTAATAAGAGCCCTGTAAGCTCTTGGAGGACTGGCTGCATCAGGGGTGTGTGGCCTAATATGCAAAGGAGTTCCTGCTACAAAAAAAGTCCTGTCCATCCCTATTCCAGACCTTCACAGCTACCACTCGAATCCAAAGCAAATCCCTGAAAATTGGCAGTTTAGCTTTTTTGAAGTGTTTCTGACTAAATACAATAACTGTGTTCACCCCATTTTGATTGATGACAAATTAATACCTTCATGGTTAGAAATCAGATTTTTAAAAAAATGTGTGGATCACAAGTTGCCTACCGCTGTCATGGAATTGTAATGCAGACCAGAGAACTTCTCCTCACACTCACTTGTTTGAAGACTTCTGTGGTTTCTATGACTATAACAACAGAAGGGGGGGCATTGTGTGTGTCTCTGTCATATCACCCCTTCCTTGAATATTACTCTGGTAATATTTTGAGTTCTCCAACTCCTAAAACAATGTAGTTAGAATATTAGGCACCCTGAGGTATATATTCTCAGGGTTTATGATGCCTTTGATGCTACTAGAAGTGGGTTAAAGGACAGATGTGATATGAAGGTGAAGAGAGAGAGGAGACCCAATCATTTCCTCTTTATTGCCACTGTAACCATAGAACAGAAGTTGCAGCCTCAGTCAGGGAAATGGATTTGGGGCTCATGGGACAGCATTCTGAAACCCTGTGGTACTGCTGAATTGTTAACAGTGATATTCATTTGAATTTCTCTGGTGTTTCAAAGTGTTCTGCTGTATAGCAAATTGTAAACCACCTTGGGAACTTTTGTATTGAAGTATGCTATAATGATTTTCCCCAGACCTTGATAGCCCAGGCTTGCCTGATCTCATCAGATCTCAGAAGCTAAGCCATATTGGCTCTGGTTAGTATTTGGTGGGAGGGCACCATCAGGGTTGCTACACAGAGACTGGCAGTGGAAAACCACCTTTGAACATTTTTTTGCCTTGAAAACCCTATGGGGATGCTGTAAATCAGTTGTGATTTGACTGCAAAGCCCCGCCCCCCCATAAAATGGGGCTGTAGTATCAATTCAGGAGATGAACTTATATAAAATGTGTATTATATGACACCACCTGTCTTAGAACCAGTCTGAACATGCCACAAATATCACAAGCAGGGATGAGTAGATTTCCTACACTTCTGTCCCATAATAGTTCCATGTGTTTGTTCTTTCCTGCATTCTTCTCTTTTATTCCTATTCAACTGGGAAAAGTTCTAAAGTGGTATTTCAGAATTGCAGCATGTGAAATTCATTACAGTTTGGATGAGACTGTATGTGTCATAGTGCCTGGCACAGACACTCATGCTCCTGGCTTTCTTCAGCTGCCTGTACCTGGTCTCAGCATAACATGCTGAGTTGGCCAAGCACCAATGGGTATGTTTTAAAGATATGTTTTAAAGTCTTTTTTATAGGGATACTGTCTAGTAGCTGCCCCACTAGGGTATTTTGGAGGACCAGGTCTTACTGTGATCCATTCCCCTTTCCCCCTTTTGGCCAAGCATATGCATGTTTGGGAGTGAAAAATAATTCAACCTTGCCTTGCCCACCCTTTCTGTCAGAACTGTCCTTTCAGTACCAACTATCTGATGTGTCTCCAAGCAGTCTTGCTACTTGAGTGATTCCCTCTTCCACAGGGGCCCAGTCCACATATAAATCCATAGATTAAGACTTTATACAACTTTATTAGCTACACATTTTAGAAGGCACAGATATTTGGGGACAATACTAGTAAAAGAACAGAAGGAAAGCCATTGGTTAATCCATTTTTACGTTTCCCTCATAGTTTGGAGTTCTTTTCCTAGCCAATCTAAATTTGAGGAGTGGTGGTGGAATGTGCCATCAAGTGACAGTTGACTTATGGCAGTCTCATGAGGTTTTCAAGAGATGTTCAGAGGTGGTTTGCCATTGCCTGCCTCTGTGTAAGGGCCCTGGAATGCCTTGGTGGTCTTCCATCCAAATACAGCCCAGGACTGATCCTGTTTAGCTTCTGAGATCTGATGAGATTGGGCTAGGTTGGGCTATCCAGGTCAAGAATCTTGAGGTGAAGGCTCAAATTTTTCCTCCAAGATGACTCTTAACTTCAAAATCACAGGTTAAAAGATTTTTTGCACACTGCACTCAAAAAAGCATCCTGTGTGGAACTCCGAACTGAGCTCAGAGATGAGGGGGCTAGGAATAATTTCTCAGGGCAACTGAGAACCTAGCACAAATGGTGAGATTCTGTCATGAACTTTGGTTCATGAACCATAAAACAAGGCAAAACTGTGACAAACTTTGTTTCATGGTTCAGTTTGTGCCCATCCCTGGTTTTGTATCTGCGCTTAAATAAAGATATCATCCCTAATAATGGAAGAAAAGGTAACGTAGACATAAGTGCTGCATCGGAGATGAGTGTACAGGTTTTCATAGTCTGTCACAGGGAATAAACACACTGAAGCTCAAATTTATATTAATTTGCTCTGTATCACATGTAGGTATATTAATGCCACTGATCGATGAGAAACCAGAGAAAGGTTGTGAAGCATAATTTCTTTCCGCTACAATATTGAACCAAGGCTGGCTGAGGAAAAAAATGAATGATTTCTATATCAGACCCAAATAAAGAAATGTGGAACACCTTCAGATTTTCTGTAGCAGCTGCTTTATCACTTTCCTAAAGTCGCTGTAAACATGAGATCTGTTCCTCTAACTCATGATGATTGGAACTGGAATGAAAAGGGAAAAACCATCATGAATTAAACCACCATGAGATAGGTTTTTGTCTTTCCTAGGAAAAAAATGTATAACGAGCTATGAAACCATCTCTTATGCAGCAAATATAAACCACTGGCAGTATGAGAAACTTTCAACAGTTCTGACCATCTCATTCCTAATTATTTACTGGTCTCAATTTGCTACATCATTTTGTAAAAAGTACCACTCAGTTTAATGTTGTGCAACACTGGAAATGGTCCAGATTTTTTTTTCTCCACTTGAATTTGAAACAGGATTATCTTTCTGCCCCAATCCAGAGAAATACATCCAAGTGTCTAGGAGTGCCTAGCTCCTGATCAATCTCGACAACACCAATAATTTGTTTCAGAGCATGTGAGACTTCAAACAAAGTCTGCCTTTGTGTTTAATGAAAGATGAAGCACCCCCAACAGGTATTTTAACATTCCTTGGGGGGTGGGGGAGGAAATAGCTATTGTTCACCTACTCAATGTGAAAATCTCACTGAAACTTCAGCTATTATTATTTGCTGACTTAAAAAAAAAATTGCCTCACCCTCCAGCAATACATGCAAGCAACACAAAGCTTACAGAACAAGGTTACATCCTTTATTGCTTTATTTTCCTCAGTGGCTGCTGGACACTTCTCCAAGTAAGAATGTTTTAGGGTATGTTTAGGATAAGGTGTAAACTCATTCTACACATGCATTCTCTCCTAGTATATTCCAACAGCCCAGGGCTTTTTTTTCTTAGAAAAAGCCCAGCAGGAACTCATTTGCATATTAGTACACACCCCCAGATACCAATCCAGCTGAAACTGTGTTTCTGTGCATTCATGCTAAAAAAAAAAAAAAAGCCCTGCAACAGCCTCAAGACCCTCGTACTCATTGTTTTCTAGGATGAGATCAAAGTTCGAATCTCCACTCTGCCATAAAAGCTTGGTGAGTGACTTTGAGTCAGTCACTTTCATTCCTTTAGCCTAACATACCTGAGGGTTGATATCCATAAGAGATGTGTGAGCAGTGCTACAAGTTACTTTAGGTCCCCACGGGGGAGAAAAATGGGGTAGAATCAATATTGCACAATTTTCTATTGGTTTCTATTTTTTCTTCAGCCACTCAGACCATGAAATGACCACCAACATTTGTTAAGTAACAAAGATGTCTTTCACATTTTTACCCTTCCTTCAAGGACCTCAGGGTGAGTTATGTGAATCCATTTATTATTTTTTTATTTATAGAATTTGCATCTTGCCTCTCTATCCTCACAAGCACCACCACAGCAGCTGACAATTAAAATATACATGATAAAAGTACATTTTGAAGCAATTAAAATCAGCCTCTTTCTAAAATGTACCATTAAAACAATTTGAAAACAGAGTTAAAATACATACAAAACATTTTTAAAAATTTATTATGAAAGAGAGGGATTGTTGAGGGAATGCCAAACAAAGCAAAAATGGCTTTACCAGTTGATGGAGGATGGCAACAGACTCTTACTGGAGAGACAATTTCAGAACTGATGCTAAAAATGAGAAGGCTCTTACCCAGGTTGCCTGTTGCCACCACCTAATCTCAGAAGGTAGAGGCATCTAAAGCAGTGCTTCCAAATATGACCATAGTGGCCAGGTAGATTCATAAGGAATTAGGCGGTTCTTCAGGGATGTTGGCCAGGTAGATTCATAAGGAATTAGGCGGTTCTTCAGGGATGTTGATCCCAAACTGTGTAGACCTTGAAGGTCATGGCCAGCACTTTAAATTGTGCCCGGAAACAAATTGGGAATCAGCATAGATAGGCCAAGGCTGGAGTGATATGTTCGCTACAACCCATTCCAGTCAATATCCTGGCTGCAGAATTCTGTCAGTTGAAGATTCTGAATTCTTCTCAAGGTCAGTCTCACATAGAGAGCATTACTGTAATCTAATCTAGATGTAACCAGGGCATACATCACAGCGGCCATACCTTTTGATTCTCACATGAACCCTGTAATATCAATTAGGGTGAGACTGACTAATCCATGGTCAATCAATGACCTTTAGGCCCCCGCAGATCTGAAAACAGTCTTCCCATTCCTAGTCCAACATTCTAACCACTGGATGATAATAGCTATCGATTTTAAAGTACAATCCTTTGTAAATTGTTCAGAAGTGAGGTCCACTGAGCTCAGAGGAAATTATTTGAGAGTAAATTTGTATAGGATTAAACTGGCCAACATTCAAAAATAACAGTTGCAATATCTGTTTTTTAAAGCTACAGTTTAACATTCTACAGACACTAATATGTATGCTTTATCTGCACGTTGTCCTTGTTAGTGCCTTTGCCAATGTATAAACCAGATCAAGGGAGTATAACACAGCAGCTAAAATCAGTTCAATTATTTAATGAAGTTTCTAAAAAAAATACTTAAGAAGATTGGATACACTGTAAATGTATGCAGGTTCACAGATGTTGCACTTTCCACTGAATTCCACTTGCCTAAATTTCCCTTAATACACTCTTACAATGCCACTCAGAAGTGCTCAAGTGTACCTTGTTCATTGTCCTTCCCTGTCTGGTGTTCTTCTGTATAATCATTTAGATAAAGCAGTAATACCCTGCCGTCCCCTCATGAGTATTTCCTGATACCAAAAATTATGCAAAGTAAGACAGGAGGCAACATATATTAAGAAAAAAATTAAAACGTGATCTTACAAAATGGTAGCCAAGTATTTATTTTGCCTGTTTTCCATCAGTGCATCTGTGAACTTCACAAAATATATTATTAAAGTTTGAACTTAGTCAGCCGCCTCCTGGCTGAACCTGCAATGCCGGTTTTAGGCTGGGGGCTGGGTTTGCCCTCCCGAAAGGAGGGAGGGCTAATGACGGCTCCCGAACATACAGGGAGCTAATGGGGCGTGGCATCGGGGTTATAAAGCCTCGGCCCCACCCCAAGCAACGCAGTTCATTTTTGGCTTTCGGGAAGGAGAGCCGCGTTGCTCGTCAACTGGGGGTGAGGGCCGGAGCCTGGAAGCACATGCAAGCAGCAGTCGCAGCGCGAGCGGGGCTGAGTGCCTTTTCATTTGGCTGTTGTGGGGCGAGCGGCAGTGCGATGCGTGGGACTTCTGGAAGCGTATAGCTCCATTGGGCTGAGTGCATTCTCCAGCAAGCATGGGGCGAATGGTAGTGCAGCGCATTAAGGGTGGGGAGCGTACAGCTCCGTCTGCCTACAACCAGCCCGGGCAGCGGGGGTTGGCCTCAAGGGGGGTTGTTTGGCTTGGTCAGGGAGGGTTGTTAGGTGAGGGAGTTGGGCCTTGTTGCCCCCCTCCCTTCTCCCATTTGTTGTGGGGGTAACAGCAGCCAGGGAGTTCTGGGTCCCCCCCTCAGTTTCACCCACCTCCTTTTTTCAACCCACCCACCTCCCCCTCCCCTCTTTTAGGAACTATTAAAGGGTGTGAAGTAAGTGCAAGGTACACCCCCACCCATTTTCTGGGGGCTACGCTTCTGCTTGGGGAGACTGGTTCCTAGTTCTCTTCTGGGGGGGTGTTTTCTTTGGTGGGTAAGGTAGAGGTGGGCATGGCACCCAAGAAGGGTTAGGGCCCATACGAGGGGAAGCAGCCTGCAAAGAAAAGAGCTCAGCAACCCAGTTCTCCCGAGGCCGTGGGCGAGGAGGCCCAACTTAAGCAGGCCATTATTGGGCTACTGGATGCACTGGAGCAACAGAGGGGTGTGGTTGGGGCTCCTACATGGGAGGGGCGTTGCTGGGCATCCGGACGGTCTTCCAGGTTGACATTTGAAAAAGAGGTTCTGGCTCGCCTTTCTGCTTTGCAGGGTGTGATGGTCGGTGTGGACAGGCGGCAGGAACCTGACCAGGAGGATGATGCGGCGATAGAGGTGGTAGGCAGCAGGGAGCTCGTCACCCATGGAATGGAGGGGGAAGTAGTGCAGCCAGCTCCAGCTATGGCAGTGGCTGTCTGCCCCTCGGGGGTAACGGGTAAGTCCCCACCACAACCCCAATTGCCACGCTGGCCTTGGGGTCCTGTACAGCCTAGCACCCCTCAGGGCTTAGCAGGTCCAATAGTGGCACCGCCAGGGCAGTTGGGGCCTTTTGGGCAACAGGCGTAGGCCGGACCCTCCTGGGCTTGGGGCGTGCCCTGTGTAGCGCCTCAATACCATGGCTTTGTTGGGCCTGTTTCACAGCCCTCCGGGCAAGGGGTGGCCACGACATCATCACTGGGCACCGCCGCTTCTCTGGTGATGCCAGGGGTACTGCCGTGGGGAGGGGGGACAGCACCAATTGTCCCAGCAGGGAGGGTGGCCGGGTTATCAGTGGGGTACCTGACATTATCCTCCTAATCCTTACGGATCCATCCCCTTCCATGTCCTACCATACAGTGACACTGCGTTGCCATTGGGGGATCATTTGGCGACTGCAACTCAGGATAAGATCTTGAGGGGCGAATATGTGGATGTGTTCAGCCTTCTCTTTAGAGAGCTTGAAAAGAAAGATAAGGAGGAGCTCGATGATAAGGAGAAAGAGAAGCTGAAATGTCTTAAGGTGGATAGGACCTGGTCCAACTGGTTGCCGGGTTTCTTGATCTACGCGGGGGTAATAGCAAGGACGCAGCCTTTATGGGCCACGGCATTGTTTCGATATTGCGACATAGTGCACCGTGCATATACGGATTTCGTCAGTGCAGCGTGGTTGCAATTTGACAAGGCCTTCAGGATGAGGGCTGCAGTCAACCCTGGGCTCCCTTGGGATCAAATCAACCAGCAGCTTTGGCTCCAGTTGATGTCCCCGGCAAAGCCCAATACGGGGGACAGGGCCGATACTGGGCACCTGGTGCATAAACAACAGAGCAGCACAGGTGCCCACAGTGTGGCAAGCCAGTTGGTTCAACCTCGGCTGCTCTGCTGGGAATTTACGTCCAAAGGTGTGTGTTACAGGAAGGCCTGCAAATTCAAATATGAGTGCCCGCTGTGTGGGGGGGACTCACGCCTTTTCAGCCTGCAGTAAATAAAAAACAAAGGCTGGCCCCAAGCACCCCGGTGGAAAAAGGACCCAGTCCTATTCGTCTGAAGGTACTTAGGCTGCTATTGGCTGGTTACCCCCTGACAGTCGATAGGGATTATCTAATGGATGGTTTAACTTATGGTTTTAGGATTCTGTATCAGGGACCTAGGGTTCCTTGTTTGGCCCCCAATCTGCGCTTAGTGATAGGGATGGAACATGTGGTCAGGGCAAAAATAGACAAGGAATGCTTGGAAGGGAGGGTCATTGGCCCATTCAAGACCCTGCCAATACCCACATTACAGATATCTTCCTTAGGAGTGGTGCCTAAAAAAGCACCAGGGGAATACCGTCTGATACATCATTTGTCTTACCCCAAGGGTGGATCAGTGAATGATTCTATTCCGGAAGTTCTTTGTTCAGTTAGGTACACCTCCTTTGATCAAACGATCAAGGTGGTTAGGGGTTGCGGTGTAGGGGCCGAAATGGCGAAGTGTGACATTAAGTCAGCATTTCATCTTCTGCCCGTACACCCTTAGGACTTTGATTTGCTGGGCTTCGCATTTGAGGGGAAGTATTACATGGATAGGGCCCTGCCCATGGGCTGTTCAGTGTCCTGTGCCACTTTTGAAAGGTTTAGTTCTTTTTTGGAATGGGCACTTTGGGCCAGGTCGGGGTCAAGTGACACCGATCATTACCTGGATGACTATCTTTTCGTGGGTCCCGCCGGGTCCGGACAATGTGCCAGATTATTGCGTTCATTCGAGGACCTTGCTCAAGTTCTGGGGGTGCAATTGGCCCATGAGAAGACAGAGGGCCCCAGCTCAGTTCTTACTTTTTTAGGCATTGAACTTGACACCATGCAGCAAACCTCAAGGTTGCCAGCAAACAAAGTGGCGGGCCTTAGGGATAGATTAGCTTCTCTCAAACAGCAGTGCAAGGTGTCACTGTTGGAGCTTCAGCAGTTTGTGGGGCATCTCAACTTTGCATGCAAAGTTGTTGCCCCAGGGAGGGCTTTTTTGAGACGCCTGTATGACTCCATGGGGTCCCTTAGGCTTCCTCACCATAGAGTGCGAATGACTACAGGTATGAGGTTGGACTTGAAAGTATGGGAGGAATTTTTGAATTCCTTCAATGGAGTTTCATTCTGGCATGAAGACTTGATGGTAGAGGTGGAGCTCCAGATATCTTCGGATGCGGTGTGGGTCACCGGTTTTGGAGTATATTTTAGGGGGCATTGGTGCATGGAACAATGGCCCGCAGCATGGTTGGACAGTGGGTTATGTCGGGACTTAACCTTTTTGGAGTTTTTTCCCATTGTGTTAGCCGTATGGCTTTGGGGAGAACAGTTGGCCAACCATACAGTGCATTTTTGGTGTGATAACATGGCAGTGGTACATGTTATCAACTCTTTGTCATCAAAATCAGCTGTGGTAATGAACTTGGTGCGATTTTTTTACATTGCATTGCCTCCGGCTGAACATCCTATTTCTTTCATGGCACGTTCTGGGAGTTTGCAATGGGGTGGCAGATGCTCTATCTCGCCAACAGATGGAGCATTTTTGCCAGCTTGCTCCGGAAGCAGACCCGCAACTAGCACGAATGCCACCAGAGCTCTGGCAGCTTGGGAAGTGGAAGCCGGTAGGGCAATTCAACTAGCTCTGGCACCTAGTACCCGAAAAGCCTATGCGAGGGCAGAGTATGGTTCCGGGCATTTAGGGGGGCAGCCGGGCTTCTGGACTGCTGGCCAGTACCAGTGGCTCACATTATTCAATTTTGTGTCTACCAGAAGGATAGGGAGTTAGGGCTAAAATTCATCAGGGGTCAATTGGCTGTGCTGGCCTTCGTTAGTAAAGCACAAGGCTTTTTGGAGGGCACCTGCGATTTTAGGGTTAGGAAGATGCTGGAGGGCCGAGGGCGGACACCCAGCAACCAATATCCCCTGCGATGCTGCAGGGGCTTCATAGGGTCTGGCCTGAGGTATGTTCCTCTGGGTTTGAGGCCTCTCTTTTTCACGCAGCCTTTTTGGTCGCATTTTTCGGGGCACTACGGATCAGTGAGCTGGTGGTGCAGTCAAAGGCAGATCATTCGGACCGGGCCTTGCGTGCTGGAGAGGTTAAATTTGTAGGGGGGCAAGTTAAGCTGACAGTCAGGTGGTCAAAAACTGACCAGCATCAGAAAGGGTCAGTCATTGTGATTGGCCAATGTGCGACAGTCGAACTATGCCCAGTCAAAACCCTGGAGCAATATATATTGCTCAGGGGGGATGGCCTTTTGTTCCATCATCAGGAGGGCCCTCCTCTCACGAAGTTTCAGCTTTGGGCAGTGACAGGTAGAGCGCTGGCTGAGCTGGGTTTCGGGGGTGTCAAATTTGGAACACATTCGTTCCGAATTGGAGCTGCATCTACGGCAGCTGCAATAGGTTACACCCCCCCCCCCCATGCTAAAAAACGGATGGGCCAGTGGAGGCCATCAGCGTATAAGTCATATGTGTGCCCGTTAGTTTTTAAATAGGTTCCGGGGAAAGTAATAGTAGTTGTTGCCCGTTGGCATGTTGTTTTTCTGGGATGTGACCTTTTTTCTGTTTTTCAGGTGCTGTGGCTCGTAGTCCGAGGCGTCGCATCCTCATCTGTGGGCACAGTGTGGTGTTCTGGGCAGCCCACCAGGCTAGGAGATTGCCAATTGGCACACAGCTAGGTCTCAGCGAGTGGGTGACAGTGGAGTGGCTTGGTCACCGGGGCCTGCGTTGGCCGGGTATCATGCCATTGCTGTTCTGTGGGAGGAGGGTGCCTCCTCCGGACATCCTGGTCATCCACCTGGGTGGTAACAACCTTGGCTTTATGAAGCGGAAGGCCCTTTCCTTGCAAGCACAGGAGGATCTGCAAGCCATCAAGCGGAGATGGCCGGGGGTCCTTTTGGTATGGTCAGCAATATTACCACGTAGGGTCTGGCGGTTTGCCCTGTATCCTGGGGGTATTGAGCGTGCCAGACACAAGGCCAACCGGGCCTTGCAAAAGGCTATGGAAGGGGACTTGGGCATATTCCTTCCCCATCTGGCAATACGGGTTGATAATGCTGACCTGTACAGGCCGGATGGGGTTCACTTATCTGAATTGGGAAACCGGGCCTTTTTGGATGAGCTAAGGAGGGGGTTGTGGTCGGCTCTGGGCCGCCCAGTGGGCACAAATGCCTAAGCAGAGGCGTGGCAGTGGCAGGATGAGGTATGGGCTACAGTATTTTAGGGGAGCACCTATGGCTCTGCACCAGTTGGTGCTGGTAGTCTGTACGAACTGCAGATGGGCTTTACGGCTCAATGCTGGGAGTGCAGATCACGACAAAGCCTCACCGGGGCGGATCCTTCCAGTGGGTTGGATGCCGGCCTAGGTGGAGGTGGAGTTTGGGCCTGGCTGCTCAGCACCACCCAGATGATATTGGGCTTGTGCTGGGGGCAGGGTGGCTCGCCCTCCATGGACAAGGCGGGGTCCTTGGTGTGACCCCAGGGCTTGTCCTGTTAGGCCTAGACCTCTTGCTATTCTAGCTCGTTCAAGTTATGTCTAATAAAGTGGCCCAGTTTTCATCCAACACTGTGTCAGCCTTTTCATTCCGACTGGGGGGGGGGGGAGTAAACCATGACTGAATAGCTTCTTTACAGATGTGATGAGTTCCTATTGAATTGATTTGATGTGCTCTAAGCTGCAACTGGACATCATGTCAAACAGCATTTTGGCTTGAGAAAACAACATGGAAGGAAGGAAGAAGTCTGTCCTTCTCCTGGGCTGTTGTCCCAGTCCTTTCCCAATGCCTTTCCCCACAGCTATCACATCTCAGTATATGAGAAAACATATACAAAAAGTATTATACAGTTAATGAAAGTTAGTTTGGAAGGGATGTCATCTGTGTCCTGGGGAAGTTTCTGAAGGGGAGTCAGGCATGTCAGAGGCAGGGATACATTCTCTGGTTCTATCCAGAGTGGAGAAGCCTGGTCAGACCCAGCACCCTGGATATTTGAGTGAAGAACCTGAGGAAGACAGTTTGGAGAGGGGAGGGACCTCAGGATGTGATGCCATAGAGTTTGCCCTTTGAAGCTACAGTTTCCTACAGGGGAACTCACATCTGTAGTATTGAAAATCAATGCTAATTCTGGGAGAACTCTAGGCCCTGTCTGGACGTTGGTAATCCTTAAAAGCCTAGCTCCTTCCTCATCTTGAAATGGGGTCAAAGGCGTAAAGTTTGTCATTCTAGCATATATTAGAATATATTGTGATTTATTCTTTAAAATGCTCATACATTTCAAATGATTTAGGGATGGATCTAATGATTCACTATATTTTAACTCACATAAACTCATTCCAATCACATTACTGTGTATTATAGAAGTATTTTAAATCTCTATGTGATTCATGACAGCTATTCTGCTTAAAATACCATGTGATTCCAGGCTGATTTTTCTTATGCTTTGACAGAAATTGCTACTTTTTTTCACTTTCTACAGAAGGGGAGGGTTTTCTCTTGGAGTGAATTCCCACAGTAAACCAAGCTCTCTGTGCAAAGGTCCACCAAAGATCTCATCCCTTCCTTTTTTCTTCAAAACATTTTGAAGCTGCAGAATTCAGAAAACAAGCAATAAAACATTAATGAAAAAGCAAAGTTGAAGTGTTTAATGAGGAAAGCAATCACACTTTGCTTCCCATCTAACATTCAGGAAGATAAATTTGAATGCCTTCCATTAATACAGGCAAGAAGTGTATCTAATTACAGGGGTCCCTCCCAAGTCATTAGGGAGACTTTTGCTGAAGGTCAAAACTCAACTAGTAAAGCTTCAGGAGACACCTGGTGCTTTACCACTTGAACTGCAGAGAATAAAACGTGCCGTTAGAAAGGACTTTGAATTTTTAGCTCTGGATTCCCAAAGGCACCTGCTGGAATGAGGGAGAGAAAACTGACCTGCTAAACATGAGTCAAAACAGTAATGGGAGGATTGAAACTAAGAATGAAAGGCCAAGGAAGGGGAACATAGTATCAAAACATGGATTAGGGGAGAAAATGTTGCATTTCTCACAGCAGAGGTTCATTCCTTTAAAGTTTCTATTTCCAGGAGAAGGGAGGTGGAGACAGTGAGGCCCATTGGACAGCTGTATACATATTTGAAAATAATATTTGTTATCAGGCTTATATTTTCTTTTCAGAAGGAAAGATGGAATATAAATCTAAGAAGTCTGTGCCCTTGAACTGCTTCTCAGGGCTGGCTTTACCATAATGACCAGGGAAAAAGAGGAGCAAAGAACAGAGAAAATAATAGAGATTGAGAAGAATGGAGGTGGACAGAAGTGTGTAATAATGTACCAACAGCCTGATCATATGCATGTTGGTTCAAAAGTCCATATTAATTCAATGGGACTAACTACTACTAGTAATAATACTTAAAAGCATTTGCAGTGTTCAAAGTTCCTTGCACAGATTATTTTGCAGATTTTCCAACAACGCTGTAAGGCAGGCCAATATTATTCTAAATCCCATATGGGGGGGAGCTAGACCTTCCACTCCCCACCTGTTCTGTCTGCTGCTGCATGGCAGAAGAAAAACAGGTGGTAAAATCTGAATCTTACCAATGTGTGATATCATTTCCCAGCAAATAACCAGAAGTGATCTCACTGTGTTGGTGTGCCACTCCGGGATTCCCCCCAAACTCTAAGGAATCCTTGAATGACACATTGTGATGGACAGGGAAGGGAACATAGTCAGTTGGAAGAAAGGGGAAATAGTCACAGCTGAGCCTCTGGGATAGTTTTTTTAGTATCCAATCATCTTTCAGAAGAGGGAGGGACTACTGGAGGGGAGTACAGCAGGAATTTAGTTCAGATCTGCCTAAGAGAGTGCAGTGCTAGTTTTGGGCTTGCCTCAGCAAAAAAGCACACAGTTTGAAGGGTAGTTCTGTTGGTTAGCATGACATTGTGGTTTAACTCTACCTCTGGGAGAGTACCTGATTGTTAACTCTGTCTCTGGTGATGAGCAGATCCTGTACCACTTAGTCTGACTCTTGGGAAATTGCAGGTTGGTGTGAGTGGAATCCTGTGTGAATGAAAGGATCTGATGTAGTGCCTCAGTGATCTCCATGTTCAACGTACCCACCACAAACTTACTTCTATGCAGCAAACCAAGAGCCTTCACACTTGCTACCTTAAGAACATCTTGTAACTGAGGGGAAGGTTTCGTTTAAAGCATACCCGGTTCCACAAAATCATTACAGCCTGTGTGGACCCCCCTCAGTTGCCAAAAGGAGAGTGATGCTCTCCACAGAGAGTAATGCTCCAGGCTTGAAGTACTGAGGAAATTCAACAGATGTAGAATGAAAGTAAATGATCCAAATCAAAGGCATAACAACTCAACTGTTGGGAAACTATGGAGTAAAAACAATGCAGAAAGGGCCTGAGTCTATGAAGATTCAAAAAGTTCAGCGTAGTCCATTGGTCTGATGGTGCTCTAGATCTCCAAGCCATTTCCAAATGTAAGAAAAACTTACAAAGGCTTACAAAGTGTTTGTGAGACTATTATTTATTTGCTGAAAATCTGTGAAGTTTTGAGAATACATTTTGTATCACTATTATCTCATTAATACACCGTTATTTTATGTATTTGGGATTTGGTGGTCATATTTACACAGTCTTTTTGTTGTTTTAGAGCCCCGTGGCACAGAGTGATAAAGCTGCAGTACTGCAGTCAGAACCCTCGGCTCATGACCTGAGTTTGATCCCAGTGGAAGCTGGTTCAGGTAGTTGGCTCCAGGTTGACTCAGGTTTCCATCCTTCCGAGGTTGGTAAAATGAGTACCCAGCTTGCTGGGGGGATAGTGTAGATGACTGGGGAAAGCAATGGCAAACCAGCTCATAAAAAGTCTGCCATGAAAATGTTGTGAAATCAACGTCAGCCCCAGAGGGAGCAATCTCTTAAAGGAATTGACTGTTATAACAAATTATTTTGTAATTAAAGTAATTTCTGGGGAATTTTTTTTTGTTAATGCACAGCCATTACTTTAACAGCTGACATTCCAGAATAGGATTTTACACAAAAATAACAACTGTAGGCAACTATTTTTGTGAGTTTTATATAAAAGACCCTTAACTTCATGCAGAGTTTGAACATGTTTTTATTTAGTTTGTTAAATAATACCTTAGGCTTAAGGTAGGTAACAAGGATTTGGGCAGACAACTTTTGGCACCTCTTTGAATGCCAGGCTCTGCTATTTCATACACAAACTCTTCTGGAAAGTCTCTAGCCTCTATTTAGGAAAATGTTCTCTATGCAGCATGGAACTGCTGTTTGCATAATACCTTGGAGTTCCATCAACTACATTGGATTGTTTCTGTGGCTTCAGGTACAGGAATCCTATGAGTTTTAGTGGGACACATGCATGCTTTTGCTAGTCACAAGCTCATCAGGAAACTTTAAAAAATAGTGAGAAGCTGAAGAAACTATTTGTTAGGGAACAAATCTGAATCTGAAATGTCAGGTATATTTTGTTTGCTGTGTTGGCATAAGTTCTGAAAATGTCAGTTATGTATTAATAACAGAATAATAGTTCAATTTATTGCCCTTTTTCTCCATCTCTTTTAGCTTCAACTTTGCAAGTGCCTTCTATCCATGTTTCTAATTTTGTTATGATTAATTCACATTCTTCCATAATTTATGGCTTTTGCCTTTGGCTCCCAAGGTGACCTCATCTGCTGTTTCATTTCTGCCCCGCTTATCACCTAGCTGTTTAATTTCTCTGTGGTAAAAGAATACACTTGCTTGAAATTTCTGTTGTCTTTTTGCAATTATATATAATATTTTGCAATTATATATTTGCCTCAAGGATTTAGTTGATAATTTGTCCTCTTAAAGACTGATTTGGTAATCCTTGCCAGTGGCTTTTTACATTTTCAGGAGCCCTTCTCAATTTGTTGAGTTCCCTCAAGGTATGTCCAGCTATTCCTGAAAACTTCTGAACTCTACAAGATTCTGTCATATCACCTGCAGCAATTTAGAAATATGAGTTTTGCAAATATTTTAGCAGTAAGGATTCCCCCTCTTTTTTTCTTACATGCTTATTTAATTTCATCACTGAAAAATACAGTCACTCTGCCCTAGGGTTGCCAGCTCCAGGTTGGGAAATACCTGGAGATTCTGGGGGGTGGAATCGGAGGAGGGTGGGGTTTAGGGAGCAGAGGGACTTCAATCATAGAGTCTGCCTTCCAAAGCAGCAGTTTTCTTCAGGTGAACTGATCTCTGTCACCTGAAGATCAGTTGTACTCCCAGCAACTCTCCAGTCACCACCTGAAGGTTGGCAACCATATTAGTAGCCACTGATGGTAGGTTTGCCAATCCCCAGGTGGGGGCACGGGATCCCCCGGTTTGGAGGCCCTCCCCCTGCTTCAGGGTCGTCAGAAAGCGGGGGGAGGGGAGGGAAATGTCTCCTGGGAACTCTGTTATTCCCTATGGAGATTTATTCCCATAGAAAATCATGGAGAATTGATCCGCGGGTATCTGGGGCTCAGGGGGGGCTGTTTTTTGGGTTAGAGGCACCAAATTTTCTGTATAGCATCTAGTGCCTCTCCCCAAAATACACACCAAGTTTCAAAAAGATTGGACCAGGGGGTCCAATTCTATGAGCCCCAAAAGAAGGTACCCCTATCCTTCATTATTTCCTATGGAAGGAAGGAATTGAAAAAGTGTGCCGTCCCTTTAAATGTGATGGCCAGAACTCCCTTGGAGTTCAATTATGCTTATCACAGCCTTGATCTTGGCTCTACCCTTAATGTCTCCTGGCTCCACCCCCAAAGTCTCCTGATTAGGGTGGCCAGACCGTCCCGGGCACCCGGGAATGTCCCGGTTCTGGCCCCCTATTTCCGCCTCCCGGGCTGGCTATACCGGTACCATTAGAGGTCCCGGTTTAGCCAGCCCCGGAGGCGGTGGGCCGCGCGCGCCGGCGGGGAAGGCGGCAAGTGAGGGAGGGAGCGTCCCTGCGTGTGTGCAGGGCCCCTGCGCACGCGCAGGGACGCTCCCTCCCTCACTCGCCGCCTTCCCCGTCTGCGCGCGGGGCTCGGCGGCAGTGGCAGCGGTGGCAGAGGCCGGGCCAGTTCAATACAGCAACAAAATGGAAATGGTGGGATCCAAAAACATTATAAAGAATGTTATATTCAATCTGCTAGATGTTTAAGGCTGCAGCATGTGAAATTCAAGAGATTTGTCTACAGGATTTTAAGAATCTGAAATAATTTAATATGAGACTTGAGGTTTCACGGGGGCATAATATTTTCAGTGGAACAAACAGCTCTTTTACTGTGGTGCAGAGTGCCATCTGCCCTGTTTCTTACATTAGTAATTTTGAATGGGGGAAAGCTTTTGAATAGGTGAAGATAGTGCTATTGGATCCCTTTGGGTTTGGTTTAAAGGAAAGGGGAAGTAAGGCCTTGAGGCTGTGCTCTGATGTGAGCATCAAAGTGACACCAAGACCCGACAAACTAAAAGGAAATACATTTGCCACTGAAAATACATGGCTCGTTTTGAATCTTGACATCTTTGTTGTCATCTGCCCAGCAAGTCTGCAACTTGACAGATGGTTCAGAGCCTGGGATATAGTACTTTGATTTGGCAACATAGAAGGGTGTTGAATTTTGCAGAAATTTAGAAGGTGCCTCTTTCTATTGCTACACAATAGCAGTTCACTAGACATAATATCTTACTCTTTCTATCAAAGACATCATAACAAATATACCAACATAAGTAACTTGATAAATAGCAGTGTGAACTGAACTGGTTTTGTCCTATTTACCATGATTCATCCACTCCTTCCCCTGACCTCTCTATCTATCTGTGTATGTAGACACACACACACATACACAATGGAGATATTCCCAGGTTTGCACAAAAATATCAACAGTTGAAGAGCCAAAGTGTGCTCGAGCATCCTGAGTAGGAATTTGTCCTGCCACTGTTGAAACGTTCTCAGTACAGTTTATTGTGGGGATTTTGACTGCTAAAAGGCAGATGACCTCCTCCCATATGGACATCATGTCCATGCTTTAAGATCTGTTTCAGAGAACTCTCTGGAGACCAAATGAACTGTGACTGAGGGGTGCTGTTTTTGGTATGGACCCTTCATTTATCAAACACCCTTCTCAGATAAATCCTAGCATATTGATACAGTTACTATTTTATTCACCAGTGTTCTTAATTGACCTGTGCAGTCTGTTGATTCATTGGCTGCTTTTTTATTTAGTGTTGTCTGCTGTTATTTGCCTACTGTTATATGTTACTATTTGTGAAAGGGATGTGACTCAGTGGTAGAGTGTCTGCTTTGCATACGGAAGACCCCAGGTTCAATCCCAGGCATCTCTGGTAAAAGAGATTAGGTGATGTGAAAGACCTTTGCCTGAGACACTGGAGAGACATTGCCTGACAGAGTAGACAATGCTGACCTTAACAGACCTTACTCAGTATAAGGCAGCTTCAAGTGGATTTATGTGTGCATACTTTGTTGCCAGTTGTTAATGCTTCTAATCATTTGTTCTAATGTTGACTAATTTTAACTTGTGAACAGCACATGTATATTTACAATAAACCAATAAATAAATGTGCCAATGATATTATATTGAGCTTCTTTATAAAGATGCATGTATAATTGGAAAAAATCATCTTCCAACATTCCAGCACCTCTAGCCTATTGATGTTTGTATGAATCATTCCTGTTTTTAGGATTTAAAATTAATCCATATTGCTGTGGCAACAACTTATTTCCAGTTTTTTTTACAGTATGTTAGATTTCTCAGAAGACCAAAAACATCCTTATTTTCTGCAAGATAAAGCACTTTATTTAAAAATATTGATACCAAGGCAGTGTCAGGCATACTTTATGTTTTGAAATGAGTTCATGACTGTTTGTTTGATTGATGGAAATTTATTGTTTTAGTATGTGTGCATTTTTCCACTTTTAAACATGCTTCAAGATGTACTGAAACATAAAATAGGCATGGTAAAAATATTTTAATTAAAAAGTATACCATCCGGGGTGGGGGGGGGTGGGGGGGAGGGAGTTTACAGGAAAGGAAAGAATTCTTGAAATCTAATTTAAAGTGCAAGCAACTGAATTGTACAAGATTTAATTCCCCAATATAATGAAATGTGCATGCTTATTCTAAAAGGGTTTTTTCATGATATTTTGTGCCAGAGAAATCTGACCTTATCAGTAAAGGCCTCATTTCAATCCATTTCATATACCTCTCATCTCCAAATTATTATAATCTGTTTATAGTTATATTTTGGTTCAAACATCCATTACCATTACAAACATTGATTTTTTTTAATCTAATCAAATGATTTTTATCACCATATAAATTGGGAGCAAAAATGAAAATATAACCTGTTAATACAGTGTGTTGTCACATTTATAATTTTCTGCAAGTTATACTTAATGGTCTCCTTTGTCTTGTTCATTACGGTGATCACATTCCTTCTGATCTCACTCCTGTTATCTTCTCTGCTCTTCCAATTTAATATATCCTGAAACTAGGGTAATCTCTATAGCAGCAATGCAGCGTCTTGTTCCTGTATCATGTAACTGCACATAATATTACGTTGGGTTCTCATTTTTATTTTCAACCTTATCAGCAGCCGTAGTCAGGCAATCAGATTTCCCTTGCCGATTTTTGTAACCTACTTCTTCACGTGACAATGACTTGGAAGCAGTATTTGACAAGGTTGTGGGAGATGTATCCAAATCTAGATCAGAACTGTTTCTATCACAGGCTTCCAAACGTTAGCATGCAAAATACAGTGCCCTGTTAACCAATCAAAAACATTCAGGCCAAATTTCTACATTTGGATACTAGCATGGCCAATCCAGAAATTTCCTTGCTAGTTTCTTTTGTGCCTGAAGTTGGTTTGGAGGCTCAGTAGAAACACACAGTCTATGGTTGCTAGATAAAAGTTTGAGAACCAAAATTTTCCAAGAGTTCCATCCTGACCGACATTTGGGAACTGTTTTGAACTTTAGGAAACAAAGATAACAGCAATAAAGCTCTCATTCTGTTGCCCCAGAAGTTAAAGCTAAATCATGCATCCATTTTTCAGCCTACAGAAACCTGGTTTTAAGGATCTTGAGGAAAAGCTCTTAAAACCATGGGAACTGTAGAAATTTGCCAGAATTTCGATGTGGAGAACACGTCATTTTTATGAATTGGTTACTATGGTAACACATTGTGCCTTTTCATGTGCCAAGTTACCCCTCTCTTTTATCATGCTAATCTCTACAATATCTCCAGCATATGAGAAATGTGGTTACTTAGCAGCAATATTTGGATTTTATCCAAATCCCATTCCATTTTTCCCAGTGCAAAAAGTATACATTTCACAGCTTGGTTTTATTTGTTCAGTGTTACAATATGATCTTTTAAAAATAGTTACCAGTAGAGACTAGTAGGGCAAAGGTTTACACAAGTCATTGCACAATTTGTATGATTATAACATGATTTTGCAAGTTTAAAATGTGGTCTTAAGATCCATTTCACTATAAGATAAACTGTTTATGGAGCCCTGCAATTTGTATTAAGCCAGGTGCATATAATTAGCCACTGCACATGCAGAAGTCCACAAGTATTTTATTATATTGATGTTACTGATTTGTGGTCAGATAATGAAACATTTTGATCAGTTGTACTTTCAAAGCATGATTATTCATCATTGCAGTTAGCATCAGTATGGTCCAAAGAATATAGCTAGCCTGGGTTCAAGTCCCAACTTAGTGGTGTGGCTACAAGACCATTAGTCATGTGGTCTGTGGGCCATATTTGGTCCTTCATAGGGTTAGAAACACATAGATACTGAAAAGGATTTCATGGGACATCTAGCCCAGCCCCCTGCACAATGCAGAAAATTCACCACTGCCTCCCCCACACCTCCAGTGACACCTGCTTTATGCCCAGAGGAAGGCAAGAAACCTTCAGGATTCCTAGCTAATCTGGCCTGGATGGAAATTCTTTCCTGACTCCAAAGTGGCAATCAGCATTACCCTGGGCATATGGGAACAGGTCATGACAGCCAAGTACTTGCTCATCCCTTGTTGTCCTCCTCTCATGATTTGCCTAAATTCTCAGAATCAACACAGTTGTCTGATGGTCATCTAGTCTCTGATTAAAAACCTCCAAAGAAATAGACCCTATGCCCTCCTGAGGAAGCCTTTTCCACTGAAGAAACACTCTAATGTCAGAAAGTTCTTCCTAATATTTAGCTGAAAATTCTTCTGATTTAATTTCAATCCAGTTTGGTGTAGTGGTTAAGTGTGCAGACTCTCATCTGGCAGAACTGAGTTTGATTCCCCACTCCTCCACTTGCAGCTGCTGGAATGGCCTTGGGTCAGCCATAGCTCTGGCAGAGGTTGTCCTTAAAAGGGCAGCTGCTGTGAGAGTCCTCTCAGCCCCACCCACCTCACAGGATGTCTTTTGTGGGGGAGGAAAATAAAGGAGATTGTGAGCCACTCTGAGATTCAGAGTGGAGGGCAGGATATAAATTGAATATCATCTTCATTGATTCTGGTCCAACCTTCTGGGGCAACAGAAAACAGCTCAACTTCATCCTCTATATGACAGTCCTTCAAATATTCAAAGATGGCTCCTATGTCACCTCTTGGTCATCTCCTCTCCAGTCTAAACATACCCCCCTCATTTAACCTTTTGCCTTTTCTTGCAATGAGGTGTGGCATTATCAGTTCACTGTTCCTCTTCCAGCCAGTCTCTTTCCAGTCCCTTTAGTCTCAAAAAAGGATGGTATGATTTTAATAGTACTGGTGCTTCCTTCCTAAGATGTAAGTTCAGAATTCATTTTGACAACATCTCAGTCTTGGCCTCATGACCTTTAAATATGACAGTGCAGGCTAAAGCCTCCTCTTCCTTGGGAAATCCCATGAGACATTCAAGGACGTCTACACTCTATTGTCTTGACACAGTTGCTCCAACAATCTCTACACTTCAGTTGCCTTGCTTGGTTTTGCTGTGCATCGGCTCTCCCCTATGGCTACAGGTTGTCCTATAAATGGCTACTCTACACTTGTCATGCCACCACATTTCTTCACCCATAAAATCTTATGAAACAAAGTGTCCCTTCCCATAATGTTGATAATCCTTAAAACATAGTGGAGGAACGTTGTAAGCCTTTCCCTGTTCTTTCTGACTGGTTCCCCAGGAAGCTGGATGAACGTGCTGCTATCCCTGTTGGAAAAGGCAATGGTTGGTGTACAGAGAAGAAAAGAAGACCCAGAAAGGGGCAGCAAGAAGACAATTAGATAAGAGAGTGAGGACACCACCTTCTCTCTCTTGTTAAGTGTCATTGTTAGTCTGCCTTCAGACTGTTAATCTTGGAGCAATTCCCACCCCCTTCTTCTCAGTTCTTCACTCCATATCTCCTCAGCTAGAAATGTAGTTAGGATTAGTTCTTAAATAATCCTTTACCTGCTCTTTGATCAAGTTGTGCATCATTGTTGTGTTAATTGCTTTGCCAATAGGGTTTATGGTTCCGCAGATTAATTGCACCTCTAATTAAAGGTAGAAAGATCACCAGAGGCTCTTGGTACAAGCAGGTGAGCATAAAGGAACAAAGATGGTGATTTCTTGTAGATCACAGAACGGTCACTTGATAGACTCATGGAAAGCAGCTATCTAATTTGGACAGAATGAATGAACACCCATCTCATCAAAAAGAGTCTGTGGTCTGTTACTTAGTCTGAATGTCCAGCTGATAATGCAGAGCAACAGACTGCATGTAATGCCAAGAATGACCAGGCAAAAGGTGCTGTTATCACTGGTATAACAGACAGACAGGTATGAGGGATGGTGGCTCAGTGGTAGAGCATCTGCTTGGTAAGCAGAAGGTCCCAGGTTCAATCCCTGGCAGCTCCAACTAAAAAGGGCCCAGGCAAATAGGTGTGAAAAACCTCTGCTTGAGACCCTGGAGAGCCACTGCCAGTCTGAGTAGACAATACTGAATTTGAGGGACCGAGGGTCTGATTCGGTAGAAGGCAGATTCAGATGTTCATATGATGACCCTTTCTACTCCCCTCCCTCAGAGGCAAGACTTTCCCTCCATTTTCCTTTCCCTGTGACTAAGCCACCCTAGTAATGCGCACTGGTTGCCAATAGAGTAGCAGTTGTTATCACTGGTATAACAGACAGACAGGTATGATGGCCCTGTCCACTTCCCTCCCTCAGAGGCAAGACTTTCCCTCCATTTTCCTTTCCTTGTGACTAAGCCACCCTAGTAATGTGCACTGGCTGCCAATAGAGTAGCAGATCCACCTTCAGGGCCCTGTGCAGCCAGGGACCTGCAAATCTTTGGGACCACCTCTCCCCCAAAATGAGCAAAATTAAGCATTGCAGATGGATGCCTTATAATGGCTGAAAATGTCAGCTCTATGACGACAAAATGCAAGTTCCCAAATATACAAACCCGAGAGTTCCTCATCACAAATTGTCTTTATGTCACAAACTTAAGCCAATAATTTTATTTCATTAAGAGCACTGGCAAAGAAAACAATGATGACATCTTTTGGAAAGATGTTTTTATCAGATAGAGAGGAGAATTAATTGCAACTGGAGTTGTACAGGATTTGTACAGGATCTGCACACTTTTGATGCTTATACACAGAAAGCAAATCTTGCAAAGGAATGCAAACAACAAAGACTGGTGCAGGAGATTGACACAGGGACAATTATGTAATTAGTTGACTTTAAAGCAAGAATTTAACTAAAGACTGCTTTTTTACACAGAGAATTAAAGGAAGATGTTTACATAGAACAGTCAGGAGGATTTCAGTAACCCAAAAACAAGCAACTCATGTGTAATCTGCAAAAGAGCATCTGTGGGCTGAAACAGACTGCAAGATATTGGAATGAGACACTTCATCAAATGCTGACCAAGAAGGATCTGAGCAAGGCAAGGAAGAACGTGGCCAGTCTAATTGAAATGTAACCAAATATCAAATCTACCACATTTCTTTAAAGGCATTGTTATAAAGAGTATGTACCAAGGGTATGTACCAAGACTGTTGTGTATACTTATCCCAACTGAATTATAGAAATTTCAATTATGAAATTTAATTATGATCCAAAGTGTGCTGTTCACTGTTTTTGAAACATACCCAAGAATTAAGTATATTGAATATACTAAAACCAATTTGTTCACCCTGCCAGTAAATACTTTTCCTACGAAGCCTAAACTAACCTAGTAATACAAGGACAATAACTGGACAGGAAACGAAGAACTTTTAAATCCCTACTTTTAAAAAGTGACCATTAAATATTTGCAGTTTGTAAGCTCATATCAACGTATTGTTTAGGAAACGCAAGAAGGAATAAGAATGTGGGAAGAACCACCATGTTAAGCCTTGCTGTCCTTCCCATTCAATAAAGTTTCAGTTTTAGCTATCATTCAGGTCTATATACATCTCCTTGTCTCAACTTTTTAACATTGTACAGTGCATGGGGGTGGGAGTGTGTTATGCTACTGGTCAATGACCTACCTTGCAGGGTAGGACACTGGCCCCAAAAGCAAGACTCACTTGGGTGGAGCAGGGTGAGACTGGGGGCAGGAGAGTGCAGCCATGGCAGTCTGCCACAGAAGTAATAGACAAGTTTGGGCAAGGGAGCAGTGGCTATCTAGGCTCAGGTGGTTTAAGTAAGAGTATGGATATGGAAAACAGAAACTGGCTACAGCACAGGGGAACATAAAAGAGGAGGATGGAGCTTAATACAAGAACCAGGTGCTCTTCTGGGCTATATAATAGAAAGAGGAAAGGGTTGGGGAAGAAGGTGCAGGAGCAGAAAGGGAAGCCAAGCAGAAGAAGCCAGAGAAGGAGAAAAATTATCCCAGGGAGGTTCCTAGGAAAACAGCCAGGCTGCAGTATTGTGTCTCTTCTCTCTTGTAATACATGACTTTACTTGTTTTGGTTTCATTTTCTTGTTTTCCTACCTTGAAAGCTATATTGTAGTACTAGAACAAGATAAATAAATTGTAGATAAAGGGGGTTCTTGAAATGCCTCTCTGAAGTTGGGGCAAGTTCATGCGGTCTTGCACGGAACTAGGACCCCCTTCCTAGTCAATGCTTTCAACAGAAACAGCCTGGAAATTCCATCTGTGATATTTAGAGGTTCTTTGGTAGAAAGGTAGAATAGAAATTCATTAAAAAAAATCCCCTGCAATCCCTTTTTTTAAAAAACCTGACATGATTCATAGAACATTATATGAATTATTGCATTCATACTCCATTGTTAGAAAATCAGTTCTTTTGTTCCTATATTACTTTTAATGAGCTGATTCATGGCAGTTGCCATATTCTGTACTCTTACAAGAAGCAGAATGATAAAGAAGGTTAATGGTAAAAAAAAAAAGTCACCAGAGGGAGGTCAAAGAGTTTCTTTTTCTGACACAGACTCATTAGAGGAGGAGAACACAGCAAGGGTAGCATTGATCACCATAGCCTGTGCACTCTTAAAGGTTAATTATTAGGGTAATTAGCTGACCTATAGGAACCAGATAGCATTCAGTGGAGATCAGTGACAAGTGGCAGCAGTTATTTAAGCAAGAGCTGAAGCAGAGTCATGAATGCTGGCCAGCTACCGTAAAAAATTGCTTTCCCTTGAGCCCACTTAAAAAACTCATTGGGAAAAAAGTTAGCATCACTTGTTGCAATAAATTTGATCAGGTCTGTTACCCTTGTTGCCCTGTTCCTTTATGACTCTGTCTATCAATATTCCCTAAAGAAGGCACAGCATGTGTTCTGGAGATCAGCACTTAAGCACACTGTTGGTGCTAACAAAATGCCATAGTCACTGCTAGAGCATATGGCCCTGACCTGTATGGGCTAGGCTAGCCTGATCTCATCAGATCTTGGAAGCGAAACAGGGTTGGCCCTAGATCCAGATGGGCAGCCATGTTGGTCTGAAGCAGTGGAACAAAGTAGGAGTCCAGTAGCACCTTTAAGGCCAATGAAGTTTGGCCCTAGTTAATATTTGGATGGGGGGCCACCAATGAATACCAGGGTCTATATGCAGAGGCAGGCAATGGCAAACCACCTCTGAATGTTTCTTGCCTTGGAAACTGTATGGGGTTGGGGTTGTCACAAGTTGGCTGTGATGTGGTGGCACTTGCCCCCGAGTATGGAGAGGGAGTTGTTTGAAGCATGGGTAACAGAAGCTTCATATCTTAAAGGGGAGGGGTGCAACAAAAGACACCTGTTGTGTTGAATGTTGTGGAGTTTCAATTTTCCTGTTAAGATTTGCCTCTTTTAAAAGATAATAACCTTTAGGTTACGGTAGAGTGTTGGACTTGGGAGACCCTGGCTCAAATCCCCACTCTGTGGTGGAAATGCACTGGTTGACCTCTGGTGGAAATGCATGGGTCAACCTCAGGTATTTCACGGAGTTGTTTTGAAGATAAAATGGAGGAGAGGAGACAACGTAAGCCCCTTGGGGGTTCTCACTGTGGAGAAATATATAAAGAAAATAAATAATCTTTTTGCCCTGACCTGGGTAGCCCAGGCAAGCCTGATTTCTTCAGAACTGGGAAGCTAAGCAGGGCCAACCTTGGCAAGTATATGGATGGGAAACCTCCTTGAGATACCAGGGCTAGAAGACAGAGGCAGGCTATCAAGCCACTTCTCTGAATGTACTCCATGTCCCAGTAGAAGCCACCAGAGGTTGCTATGACTTCAGGCACAGAGCGTAAACACACACATGTGCACGCACACACAGACATGCAAAAATACCAAAGGAAAAAAAAGAAAAGAAAAGAAATAATCTTTTTGAGAGAAAATCTTTCATCCAGGACTTGAATAACACATAACGGATATGTTGAGAACACACTTGACAATGCATCAAAAATGGAGAGGTTTTTATTGTTTTGATAACACAAAAAAGCAAAACAAACTAAGTGCAGCGTGCTGGCTCACCTCCAGATAATAGTAAAGTGCTGTATTAAATTTTTGTTTAAAATACAGCAGCATCCTGATGTAGAGAGATGGGTTTTCCCTTTGAATAAAATGGCAGTATCCTATTAAAGAGCACAAGAGGGGAAGGTGCTCAAGGGGAGAGAGCTATGATACTATAATTCAGAAAGTTATGTGCTCAAAATAATCAGGGTTCTTTGCTCTTCTATAGTAGGCGACTAATGCTTGGATCCAGTGGAGCATTTCTGTGGGTCAAAGGATTTATTTTTGTGAAACACAACTTTCTCACTTGCCCCTCTTTCTGTAGCCAGATATGCCATGTGAATTGCTGTTCTTGGGGTTCTCCTGTGCCCCAGGAAGAAGACTGGGAAGATATTTGGGACTACAGGGAGAAATGAAAAAGTTACATTCTGTGGAGAGAAATCCTTCCTCTGAAGTACTCTGCTAGATACATGTTTATGGGATGTCTGTGTTGGTCTAGGAGACCAAGGTCCAAATTCTTGATCAGTCAGTCACTTACTGTTTCATTACTCAATCTATCCCACAGCATTGCTATGAACATAAAACATAGGGAGAAGGATTCATGTATGGTGCTGGGTACATGTATGGACCTATAGTTTGAAGAAGAAGATATTGGATTTATATCCCGCCCTCCGCTCCGAAGAGTCTCAGAGCGGCTCACAATCTCCTTTACCTTCCTCCCCCACAACAAACACCCTGTGAGGTGGGTGGGGCTGGAGAGGGCTCTCACAGCAGCTGCCCTTTCAAGGACAACCTCTGCCAGAGCTATGGCTGACCCAAGGCCATGCTAGCAGGTGCAAGTGGAGGAGTGGAGAATCAAACCCGGTTCTGCCAGATAAGAGTCTGCACACTTAACCACTACACCAAACCAGCTCTCCTCTCTTTCAATCAGCCCCTTACCTGCAACAGCTTCTTACTAATGGCCATCTAACAGAGACAGGCTGTAAATGGTTAATGTTTTGGCCCAGTCTGAGAGCCCTGAGTGACAGGGGATTCAAATGAAATTCTTCATTTAAGAAGGTCAGTTGGGAGTTGAGAGGTAACACTGAGAGAGCAAAGCAGACTGTGAGAGGATCAAGAAGGATCCTGAGTTAGGCAAGTGGGATAAGTAGCGAATCCCTGTCAAGACTGAGGGAAATAGCTCCTAGAAGATGGGGGTGATTCCTAGCTAGTTTTAAAGACCCATCTGAATAACAGAGTTACTTGCTTGTGACAAATTATCTGGTGTTTATGTTTATACAAAGTTACCTATTTCCCCTCAAAGTGAAATAAAAGAGTCTTGATTCACCATCAGCCTCCAGTGTTCCATTATCAAACCAGGACAAAAGAAGTCCTCTCAGATCCCTAGACTGGGTAAGGATTTACCAATATATATTCAAACGACTGAGTGAGACAGCCAGAGAAAAAACAAAGAACAGGTGAAAAAGGGAAAGGGAAATCCTGTGAGGGAGGGTGAAATCTTCATACAAGCCCAGATACAAGAACTTGCAACAACTATGGATGCCAACTCCACACACACCCATCCTCTCAGGCAATGCTGTTGCAAGAGCTAATAATGTAATCTATTCCATCTTTACCTTAGCCACTCACTTAACCTCCAGTGTGAAATATCCCATGATGTACCCACAATGTCCTTCTGTTTTTCTACACAGGACAAACAACTCAGTCCCTGAACAAAATAAAAAAACCAGAACGGAATCTAACTGTTTTGGGCTGTCTTGTACAATCCCTTTAAACTCTCAGCTGTTTTGGTTCTGTGTTCTTATGTTAAAGACAGACAGACCAAAACAGCTGAGTGGCAGGGAGCACTGCTTAGTTGTTTGGAGGGATTTTGTAGGGAACAGAAAGCAGGGAAGTCCTTTTAAACCCCCCCTTTCTGTTCCATCCATGAACTACTTTAAAAACCCAAACTTCTGTTCACAAACCATGAATGGAACAAAAATTATGATAAATTTTGCTTTATGTTTTGGTTTGTGCTCATTATCTCCCCTTACTCCTGGTTGAACAAAATAACTGGAATTTCTTAGTCATTGTAATTGTTATTATAGCAAAATCTGGGGCTCCAGGCTTCTTACAGGTGTTAACTAGCTCAGTATGACGAGTGATAGTTTCTATATCATTATAATTTAATTTTACAGCATTACATTTAACCCTGTATTTCTTGCATTTCATGGTCTTTTGACCTTGCTGTTTTCTTTTTTCATAGCCCTTCCGAAATCGCATAGTGAAGAGGTCTTTATGGCACCCAAAGAAGTGGACTCCCGTTCACAAAATATTATATTGGAACAAAATTGTGTTAGTTCATAAAGTGCCACTGGATTTCTGTTTATTTTTGCTTGTGTAGCATTCATATGATCATGACCCCTTTTTTACCTTTATAAGATGGGGGACCCTATTACTGCTATTATGTTACAATTTCAGGAAAATGCATATATTTTGAAATCTCCAAGTACACCAGGAGACAGATTCTCCGGCCCGTTCTTTTCCCATTTCATCCCTCTTCTCCACTCCTCCATCTGCTGCATGGAACATCCAGAATTCTGCTCACCACAGCAGACAGATGGCAGAACCAAGGAGGCAATACTAGAATAAGCCACAGCTGCCTCTGGGGATTTTAAAGCTCTGAGCATCCCTTGAATTGCAGCCTTGCAGTCCTGGGCATCTGACATGAAAAATTGCTGACTTCTGAGTGTTAAAAGATACTTGCAAATTCACCCAAAATACCCTCCCTCAAAATAGTAACCAATCCCTCATTTCTACTTCTGTTCCTGCTGGGAAAAGTTGCCCTATTTCATTACTGTTCTTGAATGCACAGGTTTGTTTAAAAAAAAGATATGCTGACTATCTCAGAATAAACAGAAACTCCTTAATTCCACATTGAGTTAAGCAGATTATTTTCCCACACAATATCTGCTGTCATAGGAGGAAAAAATTGCTCCGTTTTTCTGTCTGTTCTGATTTTTATTTCAGTGTACTAAATCAGGCATGGCTTTTCTTTCTTTTTTAACATCTGCTCTAGTATTTTTTCCCCCTTGTCTTCAAGTATGGCAAGCTATAAAGCTTAAGTCTAGATTCAGCTCCCGTCAATCATTTAGCTACTAAAGCAAAAGGTGTCTAATGTGTCTTTCCTATTTGATGTTGGAATTGTGAATCTGTTTTCTGGGTTTCAATACTTATCAAGCATGTTTCTGGGTATCTATTTACTGGATTTGTTTTGGTACAACCTATACTGTAGGTCATCCATAGGAAATAGATTTGTACACTTTAAAGATGAGCAAGAAACATTTTGCTTCAGGCAAGCTCTTGGCCCTTTTGGTGAATGTTGTAATTCTATCACGATTGTACTAGTATAACTTATATTTTAACATTAAACTGCCTCATAAAGTGCTAGAGATTAAATGCTTGTTCTTAATTGGAAAGTGAATAGCCCAAAGGCACAGAAGTGTGCCTATTTTTCCCTCCTAACAATCTAATTAATAATCATAGCAAACATTTAAAGAACAGATGGACTATATTGGCAGTTCAGAAATCATGGCCTACCTTTTGAAACCAGCCTTGTGCTAAAATAAATCTAGACCTAGCTCAGCATTTCCTGAAAAAACTACACGGACACCGCCAAGCCACATGGCTTCTCTGTATCTCCCAGAAACTATGTGATGTAATTGCATGATGGAATATCAGCATTGCTCAGTGTCTTTCTACTTACATAGCCCCACTGCATACGTCAGCCATTGACATGATGGATGAGTAAGAAATGCTGAATATGATGGCATCACATCTAGGGTTGGTTGTCTCCAGGCAGTGACTGGAGGTGTCCCAGAATTACAACTGGGGATGGGGGGGGGGGAGGATGCTTTTGAAGGTAGACTCTATGGCGTTATACTCCATTTGGGTTCTTCCCTGGAATTTTCCAAACCAGACCTGGCAGCCCTAATCACACCATATATCTGTTTCAACTCCACCCTCCAAAGCAGCAATTTTTCTTCAGGGGAATTGATCTTTGATGTCTGGAGATCAGATATTATTCTGGGAGATCTCCTAGTTCTACCTGGAAAGGACCCCATCCCCTCCTCCAGTCATGATCCCATTTTTATTTTAAACTTAATTGTTTTAATAGGCATCCTCTTTCAGAGTCTAAGTGCCAAGGAATCTGAAATATGGAGAGTCTCGTAGGCACCTGGGGTCAGCCATAACATTGGAGTATCCCAGGAAAGAAGAAAGGTATGCTTCTTCCCAAGCTGAAGTGGGATATTTGTTCAAAATAACAAAAAAAAACACCTTTCAGTGCTAAATTCCAAGGTATGCCTAATATGATTATAATTTTGCTTCAAGTGATACTTCATCAAGGCAATGTGAACCATTTCCAGCTATAGACATTTTGGATAATCCAGTCAAGCCATTCACAAAGGCAGCCTAATATCCAATGTACCCAGGATAGTCCATCAGGAGGTCAGTTGTTCCCAGTTCATATTTGCTAAAACCATCCAGCAGTCACTGCACCTTAGAATGTCAAATATTTCCCTACTGATCTTCTCACCAAATTTTGACAGCAGTTACCTTCAAGCTGCAGTTACCAGTCAAATTCAGATTTCATATCTTAGAACAATCATATTCAGGGGTGGAATTCTAGCAGGATCTCTTCTGCATATTAGGCCACACACCCCTGATGTAGCCAATCCTCCAAGAGCTTACAAGGCTCTTTTTTATAAGCTCTAGGAGGATTGGCTACGTTAGGGGGGGTGGTCTAATATGCAGAGGAGCTCCTGCTAGAAATCCACCCCTGATTCATATTCCTCAGAAAGTGGATCCCCGTGTCTAGACCCTTCCCTGTAAAAAGACCATCCCAACTCAATGCCTTTTTAAACATGTTAGTTGCACCATTAGGGTGCGCAAGAAGGCACATACCGAGCTGTAGCCGATGTAAAATTGCTGCTGGAGATGCTCTGCATCCCTCTTTTTTGAAAATTGTGTAAAGAATCTATATAATTGAATCAATAATAATAATAATAATAATAAATTTTATTTATATCCCGCCCTCCCCGCCTAGGCAGGCTCAGGGCGGCTAACAACATATTCAGATAAAAGTTATATATTAATTTTAAAACAACATTAAGTTATACACACCCCTGATGTAGTATATGTATCAATATGTAAGTATGATATATTTTTTCACTGGAAGAGGGTTGGTGGTGTCTGAATGTCCTTCTGATATTTTTGTATATTTTCTTTTGTTAGTGGTCCCAGGTCTGATGAAAACTGGAAAGAAACAAGTGCTTAATCGATTGGCTTGTCACCACACTACTTTGGGACTTGAATATACATGTTTTGGACATTTGGACTGATTTCTATATACTTCTTAGTAAATTGGTCACTAGCTTGCATTTTTGTTGTGCTCACCTGAAGGTTGGCAACCCTATGACTCCCCAAATTACAGAGCCTATATATATATATATATATATATATATATATATATATATATATATATATATATATATATATATATATATATATATATATATATATATATATTTTTTTTTTTGCAGGGCACCAGCAATTTCTCTTTTGTTTCTGATGGCCATTGTTAGAGCAAAGTGCTTTCTATGTGAAAATGAGAGGACAAACAAACAAGAAAGTGTCATGGTTTCTTTTTGACAGAATAACAATTTTCTCCTGAAATAATCAATAGAGACCTGTAGTGTTCCATACTATAACTGTTCTAGTGTTTTTCCCCCTCTTTGGCTGGAGGGTGCATGAATATTGCTGAACTATCAACAAAGGCATGATTGAGGCCATGGCACACCTTACTCCTGGTACTTGACATAGAATTCTCACAGAATTGACAGAATTTCTGTTGTAGTCATGCTACAGAAATGGTCAACAATAAAAGATAGTGCCACCATCTGCACTTTTGATTGATTTCATTAGTAATATCCATGGGTATAATCTTATGTTAAGTTAGACAACATTAAAGATGGAAAATAGTTATGTTGGGCAGGGGGGGAGATAAAAATGAAGCAAGTCTTCTCTAGATTTTAGATTCATGGTTAACCTAAAGTATATGAATAGCTGAATAACGGAAGCCATCTAGAACACCATTCCTGATTACCCCATAATAGAATTCTGGAAGTGTTGGCACTGGATGCAACACTAATGGGGATAGGTGGGCAGTAAATACAAGTGTTTTGTGAACATTCTGATCTTGGTTTTGTCTGAAACTTTTGCATCTCTATCCTTTCCTATGTGAGTTCATAAGTTTATTTTTGATAAGTCTGTGTGGGGTGTCTTTATTGTACATTCAGTTATTGTATGGCAGATGACCCTACTCTTCCACCATGCAATGGCCCTTACTGGCCCATTAAATGTCTGAACTGGACTTACAAGTTGTTTATACTTGACCTATCCTTGTATACTTTAGAGCAATACTGAAGAAGCAAGTGTAAAGCAATTGGACTAATGCATATCATCTACAGTAAGAAACTGAAGGGTTTTCTATATGTAGCATTCATTCATGACAGCTGCAGTACCTAATTTTCTGCAATCTGACTTTCTGATATTGATTTTTGAGGTTATTTTAAAGCACTCCAGCCCTGGAAGCTGGCAGATGCATCAAAGGCATTGCAGTTCAAAGTTTCGATTTGCATACATGTTGACACGAGTGAAAAATGTTCTAGTGATCAATAAAACTAGTTTTATTATTGTTCATAGACTAAATAGTATAGTAGATGAATGGACTCTTGATTTGAAGGTGACCCCAGATTCAGGAGAATATTTAATAATCTTATTCCACATGCAGTTGGAAAATAGAACTATTGTTGAGTTTATATGCTTTTACAAGTGGCATTCCACAGCTAGCTTCTTCAAAGGAAGTGAACTGGACCTGCTACTGAAAAAGGACATCTTCTGAATACTTTGATTTTTGTTAGTGGTGGGTGGCTTCTAGCGCACACCTAAATTGTATTTGGTCTTCCTATTTATTCCAGTTTGCATTATTCTAAATGATTACAACTCATCCACAAACTTCAGGACTTTAGTGAAATGGAACCTTTAGAAGTCGCCTAGGGTTTTTTAAATGAAAATGAATGGAGACATTAAGTGGTTTTAAAGCCATGTATGCCTCTATTAGACACAAAATAAAATGTTTGGAATATTTCAGTGTTTTTGCTTGCAAAGAACTTCACTACTAAAAGGCAGCCGTGCAGAAGAAACTTAAATTTGGTAACCTGAGGACAATTACTAAACACCTTTTTGAATGCTTGGGAGGGGGACTTCACCTTGTAAGCAAAATCAGTAAAACTACTGACGATTACTTGAAACAAAAACAAACATAAATCAGAGTTATATCTCCATAAATGCTAAATGTTCATGGCACTGTGTTTCTGTGAGGCTCACTGGGCTTTTCCATATTGTCAGCATGCTAGATGGAGAATTCTTTCTTTCTTTTTTCACCCAGATGGGAAAGAACAGGAAATTATTTCTCCTTCACACATTCAATAAAATTAAAAGGTGCTCCACATATGACTAAAGGCAAACCTAGTAAAAGAAATGTATGTTGTCTTCAAACAAGTTCAACCTGAGTATTCTATAATGTGTAACAGAGTGAAACCCCAGGTTTTAAAGAGCTCTGCTGAAGTCTACTTAACCAGGCTTACTTCCTGAAGAGTGTTCTTCAGACATGCAATCCCTTTCTGTTCTATTTTATCCAAAGTAGTTAGTATGCTTATATTCCTGTTTTCATTAGAATGATAGATCAGTGTTAGAATAGTTTATGAAGTCTTCTAAATCTTCTCTGATTGGTCAACTTTTGCACAGAATTTTATATTTTTTATAAAATATTTATACCCCAACTACCTCTCCCAAAATGATGATGGCTACCATACCAAAGGCATATAAAATATTGTCATAATGCCATATAAACTAAACACACACAAAGAAAATGTTACTAATCATCAGCTGTGGATCTGGACAGCATAATTTAGGGAGCTGACTAACAGCCTCCATGCTCCCTGGCATGCCCCTTCCCTTTCCTGAGCAGGGGCTTTTGATGGTGGCCAGCGCAACTTCAACTTATGCCGGTGTATTTTAGAGACATACCATTGTGGTGCCTGGGTAGCTCCCAGGTTACTTTTGCCTCTCCTCCTCAAGATTGCATTGTGGGTTGTGGAGAAACGCCATCTCAGTCAATGTTGGTGCTTCATTGGGAGGGATCACTAAACTGCCAAGCAGGCTTGGGCCTAGCCTTCCCCTCACTCCCCCCTCCCTTCCAGAGCCAAACCAACAACTCTAGGGGGAAAATCTCCTAGAGCGGCAGGAAGTTCTTTTGTTCTTGGCATGTGTTAGGCAGGAAGAGACATCAGTTCTCAGCTGCAGCTCGAAGGAAGAGGTTGCCAGTGTGGGGGCTCCTGCCTGTGCATGCGGCCTATTCAAGAGGAAAAGGCCCCCAGGCAGTCAGACCAAGTAAGTAATCCAAAAGGCAGGGCGTGTTTAGACCAGGGACAATAGGACGCGTTTAAAACCACATTTTGTTTGTCATGCTGTTTGCTGTATGGGTGTTGTGCTGTGTAACCTTTTACAAGCAACTGTTTTTGTTTTGTTCTTCTGTTCTTTTCTTTTTCTCTTTTAATTAAATATTTTTACTGTTTTAAATGCTGGCAGTCCATCTCTGTACCACATAGATCCCCAACCGCGTAGGCCACGCTGTTTTAAGAAGGGGGCCCCGGGGAAGGGGGAAGGCATGCAGTTGGATAAGGTGCCAATCCTCCAGGGGTGCCCCAAAGAAGTGCTGAGGTCTCTGTGAAACCCAAGTACAGGGTGGCAGAGGACCTTGAGGCCTGGCCTCATAGCTGGAGAGGGGGATTGGGAGTCCTGTTCCTCTCAATCTGAACCCCTAGACTGAGCAGGTGGTGGCAGCGAGCCCAAGGGGCAGGAGGAGAAATAGCTCCCTCCAGGACTTGGCGACTCAATAGGGAGCTGACGGGACCGGGTCTGAAGGCAGAATCGGGCCGGTTCCGTCACATGGGTGTTTTAAATGTTTTGATCACTGCTTTGGGACTCTGCTTGGGTGGAAAGGCAGCACAGAAATGTTTTAAATAAATAAATAAATAAATGTAGCTCACTTTTCTTAAACATTACCTTGCTGTGCTAGGGGTCCTTCAGGCAGGCCCTGTAATTGATTCTAAGCCTACAGTATATACAGTTTTATTCATCAAATTTGATCAGGCCAGGCAGAGGCAATATTAACAACACCCAAGCTATCGATTGCTTGATTAAGCAAACACCCCAAAGACAAGCATATTTTTATTGTTGACAAAATGCATTGACAGTCTTAGGGGGAAAAAAGAGGGAAAATCTATGGCTGGAGCTTCTTTATTCCTATTATGTAGTTGCTGTCATTTCTTTTGTGCCACTTCTGTTTACCTAAAAATTTCCTTTGGGTCCTAGAGCGTTTGGGCTTCATTTACTGGTAGTTTTAAATGCTTCATCTAGGAATAGGGAAGAGAGAGAAGGGTTCAGCACTTGGGCAACAAAAACTCTGGGGCAAGCATATTCCATTATGATTGTTATTAATGTGCAGAGATTTATGGCAATGGGCTCTTAACATTATGTTAGAATTCGTTACTTAGCTCTGTGCCAAGTTAAAAAATTATTTTCCACAAAACTTACAGTTTATCAAGCTGCTATGAGTTTTTTAAAAAACATATATTTTTTTCAGACAATTGACAGTTTTATAGAGTTGAATCATAAGAGCTTCCCATAGTGGGCATTTATATAGCTATTTTATGCTAACGGCAATCAGATTGGTTTCTTTTGACAGCTGGACATTTCTTTCCCCAGGCCAGTTTTCCATTAAGTTCTGGAATTAGTATTGGTTATTCCTACTGTTTTGGCTCCTTTCCCTCCTCCTGTCTCTAACACTGGATAGTCCAGTTTTAAGATCTTATGCTCTATTTCCTCTGTATTGTTTAAGATCTTATGCCCAGTTTTAAGGGGGAAACAGCAGATTTCCCCCACAGGAAACATTGCAGGTTCTGACTGTTAGTCTGACCTCCCATTGCTGATAGATCTAAGTGATGAAAGGGAACGATCTTCTGATATGGCTCAGAATCATAAGGCTGAAAGTCATTTAGTGCACCAATGCACTGAGATAGACTCCTCTGTACCCAATTGTTTCTGACAGATTATCCTTGACAGAATACAGCCTATAATCAGCAGGGTTGTACAAGAGGCAGAAAATGGGAAGTCTCAGGATAGCCTCTTGTCAGAGAACAAGTAACACATTTCATAAAACTGAGCCAGATATTCCTTGGTGAAAATCATCCATGACCATTAGCAGACATGACCTGGAGCTTGTTTCTTTCTCAGCACTGCATACAGTGGCCAGTTATAGAACATGTACTGTCAAGTGGCAAACTGTAATATGATAATGGGTTGTTTTCATTTAATGAATCACCAACTGTGCAGGTCAAACAGGGGCCAAAACCAATCCAAATCCTGGTAACCATGAGCTGGGTCCTACAGATGCTCTGTTGATTGAAAAAGAAGTAGGGGTGATTGTCTGATTCCCCTCTTCATTACAGCTTCCTCTTGTAGGTAGCTTTTTTTTCTTGCAGGGGAAGGTCCCCTGTCTCATAACAATGCCTTGGGTGGGACACAGGAGGGAAGGGGGAAATGAGGTAAGAGGATCTGACCCCCTGGGTCCTCAGTAGCCATTTGGATGGAATACAACTAAATAGCATTGAACAAAAAGGGAGAAGGGAACAGGGCCTAAGGACATGTGTAGAGAAGGCCATAAAGAGAATCAAGAAGCAGAGGAAGAGATAAGTGGTCCAAGGAAGGAAATTGCAAAGTAGGGCCCAAAGGAAGGGGGTGGAGGTGGCAAAGGGTGACATCTCAGGAGATAGGCAGGAGTGGTGAGAGAGCAATAAAGGGAGCCTAGGAAAGGAAGTATGGATGAAGGAAAGGAAAGTGAAGTAAAGCCTGTAAGAAAGTGAAATGAGGGAAGTGTTAGTGAACAAATGCAAGGGGCTTAATGAAGAAGAACTGGAAAAAGCAGAGTTCCTAGGAGTGGTGGGCTGAAGAAAGATGGTGGAGCAAAGCCAGCAGGATGCAGGGGAAGAGAATTTGCACTGGCATTCACTGGCCCACTAATATTATTTATTCCATTTAAAAACTTTTTAGAAAGTTTCTTTTGGAAATGTTGAGTTTAATTGTGTGTCTAGTCAGATGGCAATTAAATGCAGCTACCTGATTAAATGTTCCAAGTGTTCGTTCACATAATGATTAGAAGTGTCTCAGGATGATAACTATATCATGTCAGGTTTCGAAATGTATGATTATCACCTGCTGATTGTAAAAGCGAAAGTCTATAATGGGATTAATTTTAATGGCAGCCCTTATTATAATCTAAGAGCGATCATATATTGCAGTGATTATTTTGTTGTTTGGCCTTGATTTAAACTGAGTATTTTCAGTCTTTGATTTACCTGTTAGCAGAAACAAAGCATAAAGGAGAATATACAGAGTGTTTAGTTCTTTTTTTTAAAAAAAACTAGTTTATTCTCAATGCAGATTAGGCAAAACAAATGATCTTTGGAGCCAGCACAGCTGAAATAGATAAGGAATTGTTTCAAAATCACTCACCATGTATTATATCCCAACAAAGTTGTAAAAAGGAAATAGCACAGCTGAATACAGGCAGCAGAAATAAATCTCGTGGTAAACAACCATAATCTAAAAATACGTTAACAGTGCAAGATTTCAGCAAAAGTTAACAGTTTGTAATTTCTCCCCCAAACTGGATATAAAATGCATCCATAAATTCAAGTCATTCCCAAATTGCATTGCTGGATTAAGTAGTAAAATATAGTCTACTTCGCCCTTTCATCAAACAGGGCCAATCAAAACAGTGTTTTAAATATGCTCCTAACATAAATATGTTGGTTAATATGCTGCATTGTTTAGTGTCACAGTGTTTTCAATTTGTTAGTATTCACAGTTGTTCACATAAACTAACAACGTTCCAAGGAAAAGAGGTTCTATCATCCTTAGGATCTTACTAGGGAGTCCGGGGCTCCCTCTTCGAACACTTCCCAATTTCTCTGTGTAGGATATAATAAAAATTCTATGGTTTTCTGTAAAGTTTTGTCCAAATAGTAGAGCATATTGCTGACATACTACCAACATGATGTCACTTCTGGTTATTCATTGGGAGAGACATCACACCATTGCAATGTCATTACTCCTATCCATGCCTTCTCCCTCTTCTGCTGGTTGCCAGCCAATGGCTGAAAATCCCGGATCTTGCAGAGTGAGGTCCAGTCATGCACTAGCTATTTGGGCCTTGTAACTGTAGTTGTCAGACTTACCGGCTTCAATCCTACCTGGCTTTGGATTCTGCACTGCTTTCTTGTCCTTGGTCCATTACAGAGACAGTCCTCTGTTGTGGAGCCCATGGTTCCTCTTGTATCAGGCAGCTTGCTGTTCATTGAAAGTTACCGTCATGCATGAGTAGAAGTGCCTAGTGCCTGAAGAATGCACACTCTGCAGCAATATGTCTCTGCAAGGATGAAGGATGGAAACAAGGTCCAGAATTCATGCTGCTATGTTTACAAAACCCTTTCCACATTGATTTGTTTCTTAAGAAACACCTGTTTGTCTGCTCCTCCTGCCTTCTCATTTGAGTTGCTGAGTTACACCACCATGCTGGTGTGACTCAGGGAGTGAACTGGGAAGAAGAAGAAAAAGAAGAAGAAGAACGCAGATTTATACTCTGCCCTTCTCTCTGAATCAGAGTGGCTTACGATCTCCTTTATCACTTTCCCCCACAACAGACACCCTGTGAGGTGGGTGGGGCTGAGAGAGCTCTCACAGCTTTTCAAGTACAACTCCTATGAGAGCTATGGCTAACCCAAAGCCATTCCAGCAGCTGCAAGTGGAGGAGTGGGGAATCAAACCCGGTTCTCCCAGATAAGAATTCACACACTTAACCACTACATCAAACTGGCATTTAAACATTCAAGTGGGCAATGTGCAGCAATGGAGTCCAAGCAACGAATTCACCCAGAAGTGATGAATTCACTGCTTGAACTCCACTCCCATACAGCTCCCACTTTCAAAACCCTTTTAAAGGGAATGATCCCATTATTTTGGTATCAGGGAGCCAACAGAAAGGAGTCTTCCCACTTTCCATTCTGTTGACCGCAGGCAGCTGTCCTCAGAAGAAAGGAGGGAGAGAAGATCTAAGAACCTCATAAACCTGAACCGGTTCACAAAGTGAGGAAGTTTATTCTGGTTCATGGTACCTGATGAACCATGACTCGGGATCAGGCCTCATTTTGGGCAGGAGCTCATAGGAGCGGAGCTCCAGAACCTCTACATTTTATCATGCTCTTTCTTAACCCCCCCCCCCCCCAAAAAAAACCCCCCATTTGCTTCTGGACTCCATTGTTCAAAAACCCTGTGAGAATTTTGCTGAACTCTAAGATTTGACAAACTTGCTAATATTTCCCCCCACAAAAATGGGGAAATAACTAAAACATATAAAAGCAGACAGATGGATCATGCCACTGTGGCCACATAGGAGAAAGTAATTTTAAAAGTATGATGGGAGTAAGGTTTTATTATGACAGTTATAATTCATGAAGTATTTTAAGGTAAATGCTGAGCTGATATAATTCAGTACACCTTCTGGTGATGTCAGGGGTGCTTGGTATATGCAAATGAGTAATGGAAATGAGTTGTGCTAATGAGCTCTGCCACCTCTTTTTCTATGAAATGTCTCCTGCTCGGGATGAACGTCTGTTTTCCCAGTTCATGCTCATCCCTATACCCTACCCTGGTCACAGGCCTTTTTGGTGTGTATGCTTTTTCCCTGATGGCACTGAGCAGCATATGCAGCTGGACATGTGGATGGCTAAACACTTATGAGTGAGCAAACGGGGAAATGACATGTGGGGGGGGGTGCAGCAGCAATGGGTCCTAGCAGGTTCCCCTCCTTAGGGTATGTTGACACTGGCCCTCAGTATGTGAAGAATCTAATTTTGCATTATTAGAACTTGGTGGGGGGGAGGCATGAATTTTTCATCCAAGTGTTCTCCAATGATAGGGACATTCAGTGACATGTTATTCCCCTGCTACTAACAAGCAGGATCTTCCCCATTTCCTCCCCTGCCTTTCTTTTGCTTTTATCTTATTTTCACCCTCAAAAATGAAAAGATGTGGAACAGTCTCTGACACTAATCAATGTCTCGTAATTATTGATCATGTATTGCAGAAAGTTTAATCAATCTCTAGTCGTAGCAAATCACTCTTTGCCATTAGTGGTGGAATCTTTCCCTTTTTTATTCATTAATGCACAACAACTTCATTATTGCTGGCAATTGGATTCAATCTGCAACAAACAAGTACAAAACAGAAATGAGATTTAGATTGGTCCTCTAGAGTTTTCTTAAAAATTCCTCCAGGATTATCAGAATGGAAGAAAACTAATGAAATTGAACACTTGGCATCTTGCCCCAAGCATAGCCTCAATAAAACCCAAGGTTTTGTTGTTTTCCTAGGATTTCAAAATCAGAATTCTTTTAAATCATCTTGGAGGTCACACTATATGGCTGGTAGGCTTTATCAGCCCAGGCTATTTACACTTCTGTCAACAGCAGACACAGCTGGGTACCTGCTGTACCACCGCTGAAGCATCAGCAGAACATTTTGTAATATGTGAGTTGTATGAGTTACTGGCACTTACTTGGGGGTTGTGCAAAATTCTGACTTACATCTGAGTTGTGGTTACTCTCCTTAATTCAGTACCACATAACAGCTTGCCCATTATACTATATCTAACAATAGTGGCACAGTAGCACTGACCCATGCTGCTTGGCCAACAGAACATCTGGATTGGCTCACATTGGCACAAGTGCAGTGTTGCCAAATGTGGTTCCAATGCCCTTGCACATCTACAGTTCTGACTTCAATCCAGATTCTGCTGGTCAGTGTGAAATGTCAGCTATTTGGATAGTTTGTGACTTCCCTGATTATTCTCTGTTGTTATTTGGTGAGCCAATGTTTATTTATGTGGTCTATATAGTTATGTATATAGTTTGATTCATACATTTAAAATAAAATAAGAGAGATGTATATATGTTCCTGAAGTTTAATAGAGTACCTGTAATAGATGCTATTAAATACTCTTCCTGCTACCACCCATTCCTAAATGCCTAATATGACATATGTACCTCAGTGCTCCACTAGACAACCCTACTGCTTTATTTCTTTTTAACTGGTACAAGTTCAGTCTGAGCAATCGGTTAATAATAGGACATTTTGGAAATAATTAATTCATGGGGTCACCATAAATCAGAAGCAACTTGACAGTAAATCAGAAGCAACTTGGAGAAACATTGACAGAGGGGTGACATGATAGAGGTTTACAAGATTATGCATGGGATAGAGAAGGTAGAGAAAGAAGTACTTTTCTCCCTTTCTCACAATACAAGAACTTGTGGACATTCAATGAAATTGCTGAGCAGTTGGGTTAGAACTGATAAAAGGAAGTACTTCTTCACCCAAAGGGTGATTAACATGTGGAATTCATTGCCACGGGAGGTGATGGTGGCTACAAGCATAGACAGCTTCAAGAGGGGATTGGATAAGCATATGAAGCAGAGGTCCATCAGTAGCTATTAGCCATAGCGTATTGTTGGAACTCTCTGTCTGGGACAGTGATGCTCTGTATTCTTGGTGCCTGGGGGAGGCACAGTGAGACGGCTTCTAGTGTCCTGGCCGCACTGGTGGACCTCCTGATGGCACTTGGTTTTTTTGCCACTGTGTGACACATACACCGATTTCGCACTAATCTTACGCCACTCTCACATTCATCTTCTCAGCGCGGCTTCCTTCTGATTGCTCTGGAGCTGCAGAAAGGATCAGCATTTTCTGGCAGCAAACAGAAACTGGAAATCCTTGCTGCAGCCCCAGGGCAGATAGTGGGAAATCGTAAGAAAGGGAAATTCTATCACAATAAGATCTATCTCCTTTCATTGGCCTGAATGGGAGTATTCACCTTACCATCTGCTCTTCCTTGCCAACTTCCCCAGATTCTGTCTATGACCATATTCGCACACAGCTTACCACGCAGTCACAATCCTGTTCCCTCCGCAGCGTCCAGTCGGATTTCCCACCATCTGTGCCGGAGTTACAGGAAGGGCCATGGCTTTTGCATAGCAAACGTAAACTGGGTTTTAGCGGTTTATGTTTGCTATGCAAAAGCCGCAGCACTTCCTGTAGCTTTGGTGCAGATGGTGGGAAATCCGACCGGACGCTGCGGAGGAAACAGGATTGTGACTGCATGGTAAACTGTGCAAAAACGGTCTATATTAAACTGCTTTCAGTCAGGGCTGAAATCAGACTCTGCTTTTGATTCTTCTCAGCTAAAGCTGAAATCAGACCGAATCTCTCCTCAGCATTCAAGTCTGAATTTTTCCTCTGCTTAGCTGATGCTAACCCATCAGATTCCTCGGAGCTCAAAGCTCTGTTTCTGTGAAGAATTAACCCTTCACATTCCCATATCTGTTTATACAATACTTCTAAACTTTTAAAATTTTAATCACAAGGGGTGTAAATAAAGTAAATAAAAGTAAAAATATTGTAGTGTACAATATAATGTATGCTTGCATACATGTTAGATAATGTACCTGCAATGCATCTTAGTAATTGTTGCAACTAGATTTTTCAGTCACACAGGAAAACCCAATTGCAAATAATTGCAAAAGTGTGTTGAAAGTGTGTTATCCAGTGTGTGGGATAGCAGCATAAAATTACACTCAGTGTTCTTTGCTTTGCAAGATCTTTCCCTGATCCTTTTCCAGTAAGCATTGTAAATGGCTTTAAATGTCTAATCACACAACCTTATAGCTATGCATTTTCCATTTGCTACTTGGTAGTTCTTCTGAAGATCAAATGAACTAAAGAGAGAAAATGGAACAAGTCTTATAATCCCACTTATTGTGAATAGAATTACCTCTTCCTAAATTAAGTGCATAATTATGAAGTCTCATTTATGTTCTTTCATGGATTAACTTTTATTGATCTAATGAGTGTAAAGCTTAGAAATTACTTACTAGTCAACCTGATGGTTGCAATACATTATTTTATATTCAAAGGGGAGGGGGGAAGGAATTGTTAAATTCACTGATTGGGAGGGAGACTTTGAAAGCTAACATTGACTATTATGTTGTATATCTGATAAAGATTCTGCAAAGTTAATGGTAAGAAAAATTCAACCAGTATAAATATATTTTGATATTAGTATGAAAGGGTTTCTTTGAGTTATTATGAAAATGAAGTTATCCTCATTTTCCAGGCCAATCTTCCTGGGTCAAAAAGCTACCACTTCCAAAGTGGTAGCAAATTTCTGAGCTGACAGCCAGTCATCTGGGCTGCAACTGGAAGTGAAAACGTGGAAGCAAGGTGGTTTGGCATGTTAAACCACCAAGCCTCCCAAAGCCACTTCCACCTCCCCCCACAAAAAAACCCCTGCCTGGAGCGCTGGAGTGCATGAACGCCTAACTTTTGGAAGGGAAGAACACAGCCCCCCCCCCCTTCAGGCTGAAGTGGCTGAATTGGACCTCCCCCCATGGCTTGAGGGCTTCCCCAGCTTCTACTTCTCTCCTGTCCCTGCCCATGAAATGCCTGGGAAGGGACGGCAGAGCAGTTGGGGCTTCCTGGGGCATATAAAGCCCCCCCTCTGCCAATCAGCTGATCAGTGGATAAACTGGCATTGGAGGCTGGGAGCTCCCATGACAGCCCTCTGGCATATTCATCATCAGTGGGGGGGGGTGAGAGGGGACAGCAGCAGTGGGAAGGACAAGACAGGACAGAGCACTGCAGCCACTGCTGCCATTGCCTCCTCCCCATTTCCATCCTGGATCGCATGTGATGGAGGGAAGGAGTAGGCAATGTCAGCAGTGGCCGCAGTCACTCTCTCCTGACTCGTCCTTTCCCCTGATGCTGCCCCCTATCACCCCGCACTGATCATGATTGCACCAGAGGACTGTCATGGGAGCCCCCAGCCTCCAGAGCCAGTTTCCCCGCTGATCAGCGGAGGGGGGCTTTACATGCCCCAAGAAGCCCCAGCTGCTCTACCACCCCTTTCCAGGGATGGGAGGGAGGTGGAGGAAGGGGAGCAGAGCCCTCATCCAGCTGCAGGGAGAGCCAGGGGGGAGCTTGAATGCCCCCTCAAACATCCCAAGGCCCCCTGACTCCCCAAATCCTGCCTATCACTTTGCCAGTATTTTAGGCAACCCCCGTCTGATTGCGGCAAGCTGTGTTGGGAACAGGATGGGGCTGCATCACCACGGACCGTGTGGAGGCTCCGGGATGTCTCTTTTTGAGCCGTCCCACTTTCAGCCACCTCCCAGCTGCCTCAAATTGTTTGTCTGCTATCAGGCAAACTGTGGCAAAATGCTATTACCATCTTCCTATGGTGAATGGAAAACATAGGATTCTGTTTGCAACTCTAAGGCAATCAACCTCAAGAGGAGGATTGGATCTTTCAGACATTTTGTTATATTAGGAGGTCGCAAACTTAGTCAACATAATTAGAATATTAACACTGATTGTTTTGTGGGATGGAAACAAACCCATACTCATTATCACACTACTTATGGAATATTCCTTCAAAAAGACACAAGTTTCTGGTGTTTAATAATTTTTTAGAACCCTCATTAAAACTTTGTGACAAAAAAAAAATGCAAACTACTTGCATCTGGTGTCTCAAGATTATCAACCTTTTAAAACCAATATTGATTTCCTCCTGGGAAAGAAAATATCAACCTTTGACAGGTAGCGTGATGACTTGCTTAAGTTGCATGTATCAAAGATCTGCTGAATAAGAAAATGCTGGAAAAAGCTCAGTTAGAACAAAATTGGGAAACATTCCTTGGTATTGATACTTTCAGATTCAGGATATGTTAACTGCCATCTTTCTTATAGATGATAACTTGTGTCCGCTTTCAGAATTTGAGGTGCTGCTACAATGACGTGATAAAGCTGTGACAGGTTTATTATCTAAACTTTATAAACTCCTTCTAAGCAAGATCTCAATGAAACTCTCCATGAGAACTGGCAACTAGATTTACAAAATAGGATAAAAGAAGATAACTGGCCAAAAATTTGGAGCACTCTGAGTTACTTGTCTAAAATATTCAACATAAAATTCCAATCTATCAAAATGGCACTGTACACCTAAACAACTGAGCCCGTTAGGGAAGGGCAGGATATAAATTTGATAAAATACACTTAATAAAATAGCAGTGTCTCTTACCACAGACTGCTGGAAAAGATGTGGCAATGTAGGGAGTTTTCTACATACTTGGTGGGTGTGTCTGAAAGTTATAGAGTTTTGGCAGAGCTGAACTTTTTGTCCCAGCTGTTGGCTGGGAAATCTAAGGAAGAAGCAAGAAAATATTGGATGAAATTCTATGCCTGGCTAGACACTCAAGACTCTTAAGATTCTCTGGTGTGAACTCATATCTCCTTTTTTTCCTGTATTTTGTAGCACAAGATTGCCTTTATTGGAATTGTCAAATTTATTAGACACTTTAACAAAAAGATTTATAACATAAAATATTAAAATGTTGATGGTGTATAGTTTAGAGATAATAATACGTGACAATTTATGTATTTTAAGAAAATATTGCAGATGTAGATTTATATTTTTGAAAGTATTTTTTATAGTTGTGAAGCTACATCTCTTTTTTGCCCCTGTACTCTTTAACACAAAATTCCCTTTATTTGAATTGTTAAATTCAATAGACATTTTAACAAAAAGATTTATAACATAAAATCTTAAAATGTTGATGATGCGCAGTTTAGAGATAATAATATGTGACAATTTATGTATTTTAAGAAAGTATTGCAGATGTAGACTAATATTCTTTGAAAGTATTTCTTATGCAGAATAAGATTAATATGTACTCCTATCCCTTATTCCTTTTTATTCCTTATCCCCAGTTCCTCGAAACTAATACAACATTTTGAAAACTGAAAGTTATAGAGTTTTGGACTGATATTATGAGTGAAATCTCTAAAATAATGGGAGAGCCAATACCTTAGCTTCCTGAAGTAGTTCTATTAGGTTGGGGGGCTGAGATTCCCCAGAACAAAATCACATTGTAACACCTTTCAATCCTATCAGGAGCAGCAAGAGCTCATTGGAAAAATCATACAATACCATCGATAAATGACTGGAGAATCAGACTTTGGGACTACTTCATTCTTGGGGAAATACATAAGCATTCCTGCAAGTCTCAGGAGGTCTTTGAGGCATTATGATTTCTGATCATCACCTATTTAACAGACCTTGATATCCTACCTAAAAGTAAATATTACCAAAATCTTATATATTTCTAATTATTTGAATTCGAGATGCGATTGGTTAAAGAAAGCTATGGATGTTTAAATACATTACATTTGAGAAATATTGAGCCCTCTGTCATTTTCATTGCTTAGCTGTATATATACAAGCATAATTAAATTTAATTTATAGTTTTATGGTGCAATTTAGATATAAGAATATAAGGATGGTAGTAAATTATAAAATTAACAAAAAGGATAATTATTAGATATGGCATACTGATCCTAGGTAGGTTTATGATCTAATTTCAGTTTGGGGATGGGTTTTACATGTGAAACTAATGGCTGTTTGATATATGTGATTTACTGCTTTAATAAGTTGAGAATGTTGGAAGATTAAAATTGAAATAGAAACAGAGTTTTTTTAAAAATTCCACAGAGATATATTTTGTAAGCAGATAGGCTTCCCCTCACTAGTTGCTTTCACAAAGTTGGATAACAGACAATACACTTCAGCAATCATTTCCAACTGGATGTTCCTGTGAAAAATTCACTTGCAATCAATGTAGCACATTGAACACGCTTTATCATATGAACATATGAAGCTGCCTTTTACTGAATCAGACCCTTGGTCCATCAAAGTCAGTATTGTCTACTCAGACTGGCAGCGGCTCTCCAGGGTCTCAAGCTGAGGTTTTTCACACCTACTTGCCTGGACCCTTTTTTAGTTGGAGATGCCGGGGATTGAACCTGGGACCTTCTGCTTCCCAAGCAAATTGTAAGGAAAAGACCCCTACTTTTCATACACATGGACATCGTGATCACCAGTATGGTTGCCCGGGTGCCTGGAGTTTTGACTCGCACACATCTGCTCTAAGAAGTGGACTTTGCCCACGGTTTCTAAGGCTTATGTGGATACTATAAGCCTCAGCTTTGCAGCAGCATTCTACATCTCTGGATGGGTGTTAGCCAGAACTACAGACGAGCTTCCAGCTGTTCCTTGTGTGCCCAGTCTTGGCCGCTGCAGTGGAAGAAGCCATGCCACGATGAACTGTACAGGCAAACAGTTTCCAGCCTGTTTCCATGAACCAAAGGCTAACACCACCAGAATCCATCTTGTTTTCCTGACTCCATATCCAACAGCTGCTTCAACTTCTGCATAAGGCAATCAAGCATATCTTAGGTGTGGATCCTGCCAGACCACTCAAGCCTTTGTCCAACAGAACTCAGGACAAAGACTGGTACCAGGAAGAAGACTAAAGAAGAGGAAGACCATCTTCAGCCAGAGCCAAGTTCCTTTGTACAAACTGGGTGTTACCTAGGCCACAGTTTGGCTCTCTATTGTCACCCTTTCAGATAAGTTCCCTAATCTTGAGTTTCCCCACCCAGTAGTCACTTCTATTCTTCTTTCCAACTGTCACTTTGGAGCCTCCCCCTGGTCCGTTTCAATCTGAAAGTTCACTCAGGTATCCAGGATCCAGGCAAGTCCATTGGTCAAGAGCAAGCACCCAATTAGGTTCCACCAATGAACTTTCTATTGGTTGTCGCAGTAGTCCAGCCCTTATGGTCACTGCAGAGCCTCCCCTTTTCTGAGGTCATGTACCAGCTGACCACCTGTCATCCACCTCTGTACCTCCCATCCTTTAAGGGCTCAAGGTTGTCTATATAACCTGTAACACAGCTCCCCACATGTGTGCATCTAGCAGTACCTCAGTTCCGCTGTCTAGATCCATCCCTGATTCTGGCCACAGTTTTGGGTCCATTTCCCCCATCCTCTTACATCACCATTGGAGCCTTCTAGAAGACTATGATAGGTAAATATCACCCTGTTTGTCTAACCATGTGTTCCCCTATCTCTCTATCTATGTTTCCTAGGACTGAATGTGTGTTTTGATGAGTATTTTATCTTGTATGGAAGCCTATATTTTTCTTAATACATTTTAATTGTTTTTACTTAATCAGAGTCCCTAATATTTTAAGCATCACTTTCTGGACGTGAATCTTGTATACATTGGTAAAAGATCCCTAGTGAGTCAGGTGCCCACCTAATAATTCCCCAACCTCATTTTGAGGGCATTTTGGCTTACAAGATGCTCTACCACTGAGCCACCGTCCCTCCCCATATGTGAAACATATCCATCATATGTGAAAGCAATCCTATGTATAATCTTCTTTTCCATTTATTTACTTATTCATTCTGATGTTAAACCCTGGTGTGGGAACAGTGCAAGTGAGCCGGCTCAAAGCTGGGAAATTCTTGGAGATTCAGGCATGGAGTCTGGGTAGAGACTTCAGCAGGGTATAATGCCATTGACCTCATCCTCCAAAGCAGCCATTTCCCCCAAGGGAACTGTCCTCTGTAGTCTGGATATCAATTTTAATTCTGGGAGATCTCCAGGCATCTCCTGGACATTACCCAGGAGTGATCACCACAGGATCCAAATCAGATGTCTTCACCTCCTCTCCATGCCTGGAAGTGTCTTTTTGTGTTTGTTTTTTGTTTTGCTTTTTTTTTTTTTACTGCTATGCCAGGCTAAACTAGAATGCTCCAGTACTGGGAATGGGTTGACTTAGGCTAGAAATCAATACAACTTAACTTTTGATACAGACATTTTGCCATCTGTATGTTCCCACTAAAACATTAAATGGAAATAAAAGCACTGTTGCCTTGGAAGGCAAATAGTTGCAAGTACAAAGAAGTTCAAAAATTTGTTGCATCTCTGCAAGATAATTGGTAGGACGCAAACTCCTGAGAAGCATCAAGAAGAAACTGTAAAGAGAGATTTTTCTTGTCTAATGAGAGTGCTGAATACCCAGTCGAGTGTCCAAACATATTGACTTTGATATTAGGAGAGGCTCTTTGGACACATCCATCAGCGTTCGCTGATCACACTCCATTAAGACAGCCCTGCTGGTTTATCCCTCTGCAATGATGAATATTAATGACTCTTGAGTCAATATTTTGAAGAAGATTAGAAGATAAAGTACAGGGCTTTTACTTCCAAGACAACATCCAATTTTGACCTATAACAAGACTTCATTAGGCCTAATAGGAAACATGAAGGAAATGTGGGTCTGTAGAAGAGTTTGTACTTTCCTCTATTCCTTCCACTTGTAGATATCTGCTTTTTTATCCTTTTAGAGAAAGGTATTGAAGTGCCATGCACTACTCCTTCTCAGACTGAACTATTGCATCTTGTGCAATATATAGAGTGGAAAGGAGAAGCACTTATTTGAGTCATAGCAGTTTACTAGCAATAGCTGAAAGGTTTGGTGTTTTTTTTAAGCCTAATACAAGAAGCTAATGCAACACTGTTTTTGTCACAAGCATTGACTGTAACAAACAAGCTAAGTGTCAAATTGAGGAATTAACATCTGGGCAGCCTCAAAGCTAAAGCAAGTTTTGGTCTCTGGGCTCTCACAAAACAAATTGAGCTATAGCATACTAGTGCGCCTGGTAGGGTTGCCAGCTCCATGTTGGAAAAGTCCTGGGAATTTGGGTGGCAGAGCTTAGAGATTGTGGTGTTTGGGGAAAGGAGGGAATTCAGGAGGGATGTGATTTCATAGGCTGGATTGAGATGGATGATTTGGGGCAACACAGGCACCTCCTACATCTGGATCAAAATGGCACATTCATGCATGCACATCTGGGCCCTGCCTTGCTCCTGCCCTTACCTTATCATCTGCCTCCTCTCTGCCACTTCAGAAAAGCCACCAGTTACTAATTGCTGGATAAACTCTGAAGTGCTTCCCTGTCAGCTTTCCTGGCTGAGGCACATCAGGGAAGCACCTCCCAAGCACACAAGTGGTGTGACTGCTCCTCTGGAGCACATGCAGCCCATCCCTCTCCTGGCAGCTGGGCATGCACCATCTGAGTGCCCCAGGGTGCCTCAAACTGTTCCAGTTTTCTTCTGAGCTGGGAGGCTGCCACCCCAAGCTGATGGTCTGAATGCAGCCATAGAATCTACTCTCTTAAGTTGCCATTTTCTTCAGGAGACTTGATTTCTGCAGTCTGAGATCAGATGTAACTCCAGGAGAACTACCTGGAGATTGGCAGCCCTAGCACTTGAAGACAAAACATGTTTAGATTAGTTTAATAGACTTAATGGTTCATGGTGGGTGTGCCTGTTGTCAGTTGTTGTGTAAAGCACTAAATCTCCAAAATTTGACTTTTTTAATAAACTGAATGTGCACAGCAACTGTTAATGACAGTGCAATCCCAAGCAGGTATACTCAGAATCCTACTGAAGTCTGATCAATTGGGCTTACTCCCAGGGAAGTCCTCATAGGATTGCAGTGTTAGTCACACTAGACCCAAGCTAGTCTTCTTCATCTGAGTTCCTGGTTTTTTGTAATTTCATATTACATCTCCAGCAGAGCTTCCAGCACCGTTACTCATACTTACAATATACTATAGGAGACTTGTGGAAACTCACAATAGAAGGCCAGACTGAGGCACTTTCTACACTAGCCATTTAATCTTCTCTTAGTGTGCATTACAAAGTGACCTTCTACATCAGTGGCTCCCAACCTTTTTGGCACCAGGGACCAGCTTTGTGGAAGACAATTTTTCCACAGACTGGTGAGGGGAGTGGTGCTGGGGTTTTTGCTGCCTCAGGCTGCCCCCCACCTTATCCCTGCCCCACATGGGAGTCTTTAAATGAGGGGTAGACGAAGGTTGCTGTCGGGCTTCCCCTTCTGCCCACTCAGGACCTGGGTGAATAAAAGAGGTGTGCTTTGAAGTGAGGCTGTGCTGCCTCTTTTGTCCACCCAGGTCCCAGGCATGCAAAAGGGGTGGCGCGGCACCTCTGCCTTGCTCCCCAGTCCAATTGATAACATGAACCAGTACCAGTCCATGGACTGGGGGTTGGGACCGCTGTTCTACATTAAGTAATGCCTTAAGTTCTGTCTTGCCTCACAATTTCTTGAAGCTTCTACGTTCATTTTGTGCAACTAGAACTCACGCCTATTTCAGCTTCCTTTCTCCCCATGGTTTCAAAACCTTCTTTTGGGGTGGACTTTTTGCAGCTCTGTGTTTGATCTGGATCTCTTTTTAGAAGTAGAATGTCTTTGGCAGATCTTTGCGGCCCGCCCATTGCCCTCCCCTGTAATGTCCTCTCTCTCCTTAGGTTTATGCTCCCTTCCCATTTTGTTTTCTTTACCTCCAAAGACAAAAGAGAATTTTGTGTCCTCCTGAACAGGCAAACATTAAAATAGCCAGAGAGAGCATAAGAACAACTCCATAAATATAAAAGTGTAAAGGATTCCTGCTTTGGTTTCTCTAAAAGGTACACTGTCCTATTCTTCTTCTCATGCCCTCTCAGAGGAAAAAGCCACCAACACTCAACCAGGATCCTCTTCAGCTGTCCCCTCCCTCATTAATAGTTTTATAGATGGGTTTTTTAAATTGGGGGTGTGTCCCCTCCAGCTTCTCTTTCTGTGGTCTTGGCTTTTTATTTGCTACCATAACAGCAGGAACTTTCCCATCCAGACTAGCCAGCTGTAGATCCTCCATCATGGGACAGAAATACAGAAAGCATAATTCACAGAGAGTGATCCAAATCCAAGGCATAATGACTTCACTACTGAGATACTGTGGAGTAAAAAAAAAGAAGAATAGAGAAAGGCCCTGAGATATGTATACTAAAGAAGTAAATGTGCCAGTTGTTGCCTGCTATGGGACCAGGGACATCCCATCTCATACTCACTATTAAGAGCTTGTATTTAAGAGTTTAGTTGGTGGCACTCATCTGACTGACATTTCAATTCTACATCTTTGTGTCTGCATGGTTGATAGCTGCACCTGTGTGATGATGTCACCAGACTCATACATTGGTGCAGGGGTGGCCAAACTGTGGCTCAGGAGCCACATGTGGCTTTTTCATACTCATTGTGTGGCTCTTGAAGCCCCTGCTACTCTGTTGGATGGCTTGGAGAAGGCATTTGTCTCTTTAAATCACTTCTCCATGCCAAACCAGCTGGGGACTTGGAAAATGTATTTACAGTTAAAATTGCTCTCTTTCCACCTCTCTTTTCCCCATCTATTACCTTTTCCCCACCTTTCCTTCCTTTCTTGTGGCTCTCAAATGTCTGACATTCATGTCTTGCAGCTCTCAAACATCTGACACTTATTCTATGTGACTCTTATGTTAAGCACATTTGGCCACCCCTGCACTGGTGCATCTTAATTCACTGTATCCCGAGGGTCTATTTACTAGGGCAGTCAATGTATAATTATGCATTTTTGCCAGTTTTGTTTTAACTTTCATACCTTGTCATTCATTGTATGCTTCTCCTTTTGCTATTTTCTTGTTCCTAATTTGTTTGGGTGTTTTCAAGGCCACTTAAGTGTTATTTCTGCATCATAAACATTTGTATGCCATTGACCTGAAATCATGCCACTGCTGCATGGACATTGGTGGAAAGATGCACATGTTCCATTTGCGCTGGAGAAAAACTCTGACCGATTTCACACTCAGCTTACCTCGCTGTCACATTCATCTTCTCTGCACAGCCTCCTTCGGATTTCCCACTATCTGCTCCGGAGCTGCAGCAAACATCGTGTTTTTTGCGTGGCAAACGGGAACTGGCTTTTAGCAGTTTCCATTTGCCATGCAAAACCCACGATGTTTGCTGTAGCTCTGTAGCAGATAGTGGGAAATCCAAAGGAAGCTGCGCGGAGAAAAGGAACGTGACAGCAGGGTAAGCTGAGTGCGAAATCGGTGTAAGTTGTTGAAGTTGATACGATGGAGTTGCAAAATGTTTTTCAGAATAATTTGATTTTTTTTTTTACCCCCAAAAAAAGGCACTGGAAAAAATCAACTGTTCATGATTTATACTGTCATTTTCTCTTGAATCTAGAACCTCTCATATTATTACACTGATGTATTTATGTATTTATTACCTCACATTTCTATCCTGCCTTTCCCAAATGGGCTCAGGGTGGGTCACATAAAGAGTAAAACAGTTACACTAGTTCTAGTGTAAAACACAAAATCAGACAACTAATTCACTAGTTAAAAATCCAATAACTATGATTTCAAATGGTGTCCGTTTAAGAAACCTAGTCCTTGGCTGAACAATAAATAGATGTACTATTTATTAGTAGATGACTGGGGAAGGCAATGGCAAACCACCCCGTAAAAAGTCTGCCGTGAAAACATTGTGAAAACACGGTCACCCCAGAGTCGAAAACAACTGGTGCTTGCACAGGGGACTCTACCTTTACCTTTTTTTATATATATAAACCTTTCTACTATTTATTTGTCTGCAACTGAAAATGAGCAGTACTTTGTTTACTTACACTGGTACTTGGTCACATTTTACTCACTCAGCAGCATATGGATACCCTAGAGTGATTCTGAGCATTATGATGGTGCCTGGTCATAACTTCGTTGAACTACTGTTTCCAGGCTGAAATGTGATTGATACTGTTTTTGAGTCAGTTTAGAACAATTGCTTAACACAAACATATTCTGGCAAAAACGGCAAAGGAGGAACACTAGCTCCCCCCCCCCCCCCCCGCGCCATTAGCAGGCTCAAGAGAAGATTTTAAACCAAGGTGTTTTTTTTTTTTTCCTTTTGTATGAAGTTAGCAGATGGGAGACGCGGGAGAGGGAGAGCTGCAGAAAAGCAGTGTAAGGATGCACATAAACACTTTACATTCAGGAAAAGCAAACCATTGATCAGTTGTTTGGTTGAGGGTCCTGCCCTGTCTCAATCAAATTGAGATTTGTACCAAGGGGAATTTGCTCCATCGCCAATCATTAATAAGCATTTGCATTAATCACAGAGCCAGCTGTGGTGCAGTGGTTAAAGAGCTGTATACTCTGCTCTGGAGAACTTGATTCCCCACTCCTTCACATGCAGCCAGCTGGGTGACCTTGGGCCAGTCACAGCTCTCTAAGTCCCACCTACTTCACAGGATGTCTGTTGTGGGGAGAAGAAGGGAAGGTGATTGTAAGCCTCTCTGAGACTCTTTTAAGTAGTGAAGTACAGGATATAAAACCTCCTCCTCCTCCTCTCTAGCACTGTAGTAACAGTCTTGGAATATGGTTAGAATTCCACATTTTGCCCCCTGGACCAGTCAGGACTAACTTCCAGTTTTCATCCTATGACTAGTTTTCATTCTTCAGAAGAGTGTTATACCATTATCATTCTGCACATTATCATCAGAATGTGCAGAATCAATTATCTGCTGCTGTTGCTGTTGTTTTTAGCTGTTGCATATGTACTCATCAATTAAGATCTTGGGAAATAGCATACCTGGAGTGGTCTGGAGTCCCTTTCTAAGTGTAGGCAGTGGAGCTTTCATCATAGATACTAGGTTCTTCAGCAAAACTGAGGTCATTTAAAACACCTGGGCAACTCCTTTGAGCTGAGGCTCTTGTATGAATGGGAGATGAGCATGGGGGCTGGCTGCTGAAGAATGAGGGTTGTGTTACTCACTATGGTAGAAAAGTTGTAAATGGGGTATCAATATAACACTATTCTGAAGAAACCAAGATGAGAACTGGAATCAGCAGTTGGATTGGGCAAACCATTTCCTTTTCCAGAACCTGGGCAGCCAACAACCCAAGAAATGCAGCACAGCAAAAACCACCCATCATGTAAAAAAAAAAAAACCAAAAGAAGAGTTACATGTCCCATGACTCAGCCAGGTTTAGGTTAAGATTAAGAACATAAGAAGAGTTGTGATCAGACCACATAGTCCATATAGTCCAGTGGTCCATATAGTCCAGCATCCTGTCTCGCACACCAACCAGTACCTCTGGAGGGCCAACAACAGAGCATTGAAGCCAAGACCTTCCCCTGATGTTGTTTCCCGGCTCTGGGATTCAGAGGTTTAGTGCCCCTGAATATGGAGGTTCCCCTCAGTCTCCTGGCTAAAGGTTATAATTATGGCTCCTGTTGACAGTACTGGATCGTCAACTTACTCAGAGTTCTTTCCCTAGTTCAAAGTACTTCTCTGTTTCTCACTCTTCTCAGGCACTGATAATATATTGGGCCAACTTTGCAATAGGTAAATATTTTCTGCCCTTTTATTATATTGATTTTTTTTATTTCTTATGTATAATGTTGAAATCAATTTCATAGACCATACTGCTGTACACTTCAGTTCCTCAGAAATGTTTAATATTTTTGTCCTTAGATCTATACGAACAGGCTATCACTATTGCAATCTTGAATGGCTTCTGTGAAGATCAATTCCATTCTTGAGAAAGGTCATTTGGAGCTAAAACACTGATAACCTTACCTAAGAAATATTAAATGCCAATGTGGGGTTATTTTTATTTCTCTGAAACTCGAGGAGAAATGTGTATATATATATATTTCATCAAAAGATATACATTCTGGGGTCTGCTGTGTTTTCTTTTGAATTACAGACTGTCGCTTCAGCTTGAACGGACCCAGCGCATCCTGGCTTCTTTTGAGTGTAAATTAAATTGGGTCAGCTTTCAAAACAACTTATTGCAAATCTAGTGTACAGAACTTTTTCCATGCCTGTGCTGTCTTAAAAAATGTTTGATACCTTAGTAAATGGATCTACTCATTATCATTAGTCTAAATATTTTGTACAATCAAGGCTGGATGTCTAGCATTTCTGTGAAGCACAATTACAAAGACATTTGTAAAAAATAGATCTTTTTTGCAAATTTGGGATTAACAAGAAAAGTGAAACTACTCTGCTCATAATGATATGATCTGTGTTACTGATTACTGAAGGGCATTGAAATCCATCTGATAACGTGTTTACTTAAAAGGCATTTGTGGTAGGCTTGCCTGTGCTGGGAAATTCTTGGAGATTTGGGGAGTGAAACCTGGGGCAAGAGGGATTTGGGCAGGGAAGGGACTTCAGTGAGGATGGGATGCCACATCATCCACCCTCCAAAACTACCATTTTCTCCAAATTATCTCTATAATCTGGAGAACAGTTGTAATTCTGGCAGCTCTCCAGGCCTCATATGGAGATTGGCAGTGCTAATTTGTGAGGAAAACCTATTTGATTTCTGTTTTGTAGAAAACTGAAGCATATATTACATCCATCTTTCACGGAGTTACCCTCCCCCTCCTAGTCACAATATGTAGTACAAACTATCACACCATTCTAGTGCCTCTCAGAATCTCAGCAGTGATTTAGCCATTACTAGACACTACCTGACACTTTGGGAGTCAAGTGCCAGAAAGGGGAATACAAGCTGGCCTCCCACTCCATTAAGTAAATTGAAGTCTTTCTCCAATGGAAGCCCTTCAGTTGGAGGAAGATTCGTTAAGCTAGAGAAACTTCCTCCGGCTAAAGGCAGGATACTGTCTATTATGTGACTGACATCCATAGTGAGAATAAGTCATTATACAGAAGTCATTTAGTACAAACTCTACATGTTCAATGTAGCACATCTTCTATATTCTTAAGACACATCTGAGATCATTCTTACTGAAAACTGTTCTTGCATATTAAAATTGAAACAATTCTTGTCAAATGTTCAAATTATTTTCCCTACCCTGGCTTATGCCTTATATCACACAACTATGAGAGAAAGCTACAAAGGGACTGTATGTTTTTTGGTGATTTAAATTGGTGTTTTGATTCCATTTATTAATCTGTAAGGCTTGCCATCTGATTGCCAATGGTACCAACAAATTCAGTTGCTTTACACTGTCATAATTTCTTGATCTGGTTGGCCTCTCCTGTCAGTACTGTCATATGTGCTATAAAATGGAATAATATCTGCCATCTTTATGGGATGACATCTTGTCATGATGTAAGACGGCCAGGCTGGAAATACTGTGATGATTGGAAATTTTCTGAGTGCTGTTGAGTTGTCTGTTCATAAAATGTTCTTATTGTATTTTATTATTTTTATACGTTGTGCTCCGCCTTGAGCCCTACGGGGAATGGGCAGAATAAAAATATACAAAAATAAATAAAAATTAATAATGTCTTATATAGGAGGACAACACAGGTGACCACCACACTATTTGAACTCATGTTTCATAGATTCCAAAGATGTTTACTTCCTCCTAATGGGTTTAAGTCTGAACTATCAAAAGAGGCAGATGGAAATGGAAAAAACTTAAGCCACTTCAGGAAAAACACCAAGATGGAACTCTGGCAATTTGGATGCGGGATCCAGGGAGGAGTAGGCATTATGCCATCCTTCCATTTTTCCCTAGGAAGTATACAGAAGCCTTGAAAATAGCACAGAATTTCACAGTGATGCTTTGTGAAAAGGCTATAAAAATCCCAACCATTTACTCATCTCAAACTTTATCAACTTGATTTGGAATATCATGCTCCCAGAAGATCATTGATGATGTTAGAGCCTTGTGGGACCTTGCCCAATTCTGCAAGGCTTGTAAAACAACACTTTTCCGTCTGGCCTTCAACTAAAGTATAGAGCTGCTTAACATCATGGTATAGAACTTAGCACCAAAACTGTTTAAAAATTTGTTCAATATTTAAAATGCAATTGTTAATTTTAATTGATCTTACTGTAATTGTTTTTATTGTATGGTTTTATTGTGGATTTAATGTTGTTGTTAGCTGCCCTGAGCCTGCTTCGGCAAAGAGGGTGGGATATAAATCCGAAAAATAAATAAATACATAAATAAATTGTTTCCAGGAATTTGAAATTATTTGAAAATGCCAGTATGTCATGTAGAACTACAATTTGATAAACAATTTCTGTAAAAGTAAAAGCAGGGAGTGTAGTTGTAGTTCCTTTGGGTATGACCTGCTTAACCATCAGTTGCCCACAAGTTACTCATCGCTCTCTCTCTCTCTCTCTCTGGTGCATACATTTACCATGGGTTGAATTTGAAGTCCTGGAAGGAATTCTTGGAAGAGGATCTTCCCCAACTGCTGTTCTTCCAGCAACCTTCCTGCATTATACAGAAGCCAATACCAGTTAGACTCAAGAACATTATGCAGAAAGAGGTTGCAACAAAGGAAGGGAAACACCCCCAAAAGTAAACTGGAGATTTTGGGACCTGTATTGACAAAAAAACAATCTGGAATAGGGCTGTAGTAAGGCGAATTAGATGAAATCACACGAGAAAGCTGGCTGAATCCAACCCTCTGTGTTCCTTCCATATCTGCCCATGAACACAGCTAATCTTTTTTTTTTAAAAAAAATGATCACTTCTGCATAGGCACTAAAAAAGTAAACAATCTAGCTGATTGTCATTTTAAGGATGTAAAGGAGGGATAAAAATCAGGGGAAATTCTTGGCATGGGCAGAAGCTGCAATAATCTGGCCCTGTAGAACAAGCAGCTCCTGCTTAGACGCAGAGCTTCTTGAATCAAACTTGGATAGCCATAGAGACAATCTAGGTGTTCATCTCACTTCTAATCAAGGGAGTCGAACCAAGTGAATTCATCTGGCCACAGTCTTTGCTCACAACACACCTGCTTAGGGTTGATTTTCAGCAAGGAGAGTTACAGCAGCTAAAGTCCCGCACCCTTCCTTATTTGGAAGCAAGCAATTTTCTTTTAAGGGTACTTTGACAATTCAAAGGTTGGGGGACAGGGAGAAAATCCATAGAAGCTAACAATGGATATCGAAGAAAAGCAGCCACTTTCCCTTTTATTCTAGGCTTGCTAATTTGTGCACTGTAGTTCAAATATATCTTATATATTTTAAACTGTAGACTAGCTTTAATTGGCATTTCTTTTCCATATGAAGCATTTGGAGAAGCAGCATCACTATTACTGTGTAGCCAACTATATTCATCCCATTTATTCCATCATAATCCCACTGTCTTCAGAGATGTCTCCTTGTATATTCTTTGTTGTTACCTTAGAAATCATGCTTATCTAATATTCTAAACATCCGACGATCATATTTCATCCTGTGTGGTTGCTAACTGGGGGAAACTGTGGGATCTGTGTGGCATCAGTTGCTCCAAGCTGTTTCATTTGGGGGACATGTTTATTTCTAATTCTTTTGTTCACTGGGAGATTCAAAATATGGCCATGACACTATCATCTTGATCACTTTAGTTTCTTCCAGACAAATAAAGAAGGGCTAAGCATGTTTGTTTAGACAGTAAAGCAATGAGCATGGTGGTCTTTGCATTTGTTCATTATTCCAATACTAGTTACAGCACAGTGTCACATGACCTTTCTTTTTCCTTCCTGTTAGAAATGGTTCAGGATATCTGCTCCCCGCCATGCAAAGCACAATATTTAAACTATAGGAAGGAGGGGAGGGGGGGAATCTCAACTGTCCTTTTGCAATCTAATTCACATGCACACATTAAAAAAAAGCATGCATTTATCAGCGGGACATTTTAAGCAGATATTATGAGTGTTATTAACTAAAAGCAATACATCAGTAGAAAGAAAACATACTGCCAATAATACACACCAAAGTCACCCTTTGCTTTATATCTGAGACATGTTGAATTGAATTGCTATTCTCATGCTGTTCTTATCTGAGAAATTGAAACTTCTATTGTCCAATTAATCAATAAAGCAACTTCCATAAAATAAATCTATATTCCCATCTCTGGAGAGTTGATCCAAGTTGTGACAAAAGAAATATATTACCCCCCAAGTCAGAATGAAGAGTCAAATACAAGGTATTGGTATAACTAAGGGCCACTTTATTAAGTATGGTCAGGGCCAGGGGTCTCAACAGACTGCTCCCTTGCCATTAGTGGGTGAGAGACCCAGCCCCCACAGCTGGAGCTGTGTGACACAGCTCCTGCTAGGCCGGCCCAGCAAGGAGGCAAGCCCCAGAGGGCTCGATCACCAGAAGCACATCTCAATGGAAGGCACCCTCTAGTCGAGCCTCCAGGATGATCTGCATTCTCACACCCCAGGTCATCAAACCCTAAGGTTGATCCTGCCAGACCCCTAACTCCCCAAAAGGGGGATGCTCTCTGGTCCTCCCCTAGCCACATAGAACCATAAACTCATTAACAACCTACCACTACTAAGACCAAGTTTCTCCTTAGGGCTTAGCACCCACCAGGAGGCCTAAGGCCACCTGCAGCCCTTGCCGGAGATCTCTCAAGAAAAACATGTTACCTTTTTCAGAGAGATACACCCCATCCCCTCTGTAGAGGTCAGGGAATTTCATAGAAATATCTGGGTGGGGCAGAAAGTGGCCCAACAGCCCTTCCAATGCCTTCCTAATTTCTTTGTTAGCTTTATAACAGGCCGTCTCTATACCAGCAGGGTCCCAAGCACTACGCCAAACAAGATGGGGGATCATGGCTGACCAAATTATAGTGGTCCCAGACCATCTCTCCCTAATGTGCCAAAAATTCTCATGGGCCTGCAAGACCAAAGCCTTGCCTTTTACTAGCCCTAGATCATTCCCTCCCAGGTGGATGATTAAAACCTCAGGAGGAGGGCCCGCATTCCCATGAAATAACAATGGCAGCAGGCCAGGTCACTGAAGACCCAGTGGCCCCACCATTCGACAGTAACATATTGGCTGAGTCCCAGCTGAGAGCCAATCGAAGTTCTCCGAGCCTGATGTGCAGCCCAAAACACATAGCTGTGTCCACAGACGAGAACTTGGCTCCTCTGGCCAGGAGCAACAGCATCTAAAAAGAAAAAAAACATAACATCTCAATTACAAACAACAAAGCTAGGAACTGAGCAGAGGACAAACATAAGATTTATAGGCCGATGACCACCAATGGCCCAGGCGTTGAATGGAGGAAGAAGGATATCCCAGGGCAGCAGCTGTAGAGGCTGCCCTAATTCTAAAGGAGTGGGTACCAAACCACACCCTGGACAACCCCAGCTTAGCCAAAGGCCGGGAAGTCACGACCCAAAACTGATGCTTTGTCAGTGGGCTGCCATTAAGGTGACAAAACAAAAACCCATCCTTGGTCCCCCGAACTGCCAAATAAGCAGCCAAAGTGGAAACTGGGCACAACTCAAGCTCAGAGCACGGGCCTAGCTCCAACACAGTCCCTTTGCGACACTGGTCAGTCTTAGAGCGTCAAACGCTAATGACCACCTTACCCTCAACTAAACTCAGGTCCCGTAGCAACAAAGCATTACCAGAAACATCATTTCTGGAGCTCACCACTAACTCACTAACTCTAAGAGCTCCAAAAAAGGCAACCAAGGAAGCAGCATGGAACACGGCGGACTCAAAATAAGATGCACACACTGGTTGTCTTTGCATGTGTTCATTATTCCAATACTAGTTACAGCACAGTGTCACATGACCTTTCTTTTTCCTTCCTGTTAGAAATGGTTTAGGATATTTGCTCCCCGCCATGCAAAGCAGAATATTTAAACTATAGGAAGGAGGGGAGGGGGGGAATCTCAACTGTCCTTTTGCAAACTAATTCACATACACACATTTAAAAAAAAGCATGCATTTATCAGACGGACATTTTAAGCAGGTATTATGAGTGTTATTAACTAAAAGCAATACATCAGTAGAAAGAAAGCATACTGCCAATAATACACACCAAAGTCACCCTTTGCTTTATATCTGAGACAATGTTGAATTGAATTGCTATTCTCATGCTGTTCTTATCTGAGAAATTGAAACTTCCATTGTCCAATTAATCAATAAAGCAACTTCCATAAAATAAATGTATATTCCCATCTCTGGAGAGTTGATCCAAGTTGTGACAAAAGAAATATAACAACCATACCGCTATAAACTGTGGTTGGAGATGGCATGTTTCTTAGTGAACGTTGCATGTCTTCTTCCTAAGATCTGCAGTACACCCACTGCAATCAATCACTATTCAAGCTCCATTCTGTACAGAGATTTAACTTCCCAGAGAACCTGTCTTGGCAACATGCACACACAAAAGCTATAAGGTTTTCAAGCAAGACAGCAGTAGGGCTTTTTTTGAGCAGGAATGCACAGGAACGCAGTTCCAGCTGGCTTGATGTCAGGGGGTGAAGCCTACTATGTCAGGCTTTTTCTACAAAAAAAAAGCCCTGGACAACGTTAAAATGTGAAACATTGTTATAGTATGACCTAGGGGAAAATCATATAGAGGTCATTGTTCAAAGACTGCTTTTTAAAGGAAAGCTAGAACAATGTAACCAAAATATTTAAGTGGAAATTTTAAAATATGGTATGTTCTTGGCATGTTATTTCAATCCTCAAGTCTTTGTTGTATTCCTAATCAGCAAAATCTTTTATAGCTAGTTGGAGAAATGTAGCATATTTATAGTGCAATCCTATGTAGAAAAGAACTTTGTTTTCAATGGGAGCAGACTGGAGTAAACTCTGCATTCCTGTGCACTGCCTGAGGGGTGAAGCCATTTTGAAAGTACCTTATTTTGGGATGACTCTAGTTTGATCTAAATCATTTGAAAATCCAAGGGTTTTTTTAAAGGTAAGACAAAAATTATCTTTACAAACCAATCACAGAGGGGCAATGAAATGAAAAATATATAAGCATCTAATATACCTATTCTGATATGGGGCGGGGGAAGGATGGTACAATTTTAGCTTGGAAAAGAAATCTTTAAGTTTGAAGCAAACTGATCTTTATGAGATCATGAAGCCCTACACCTTTTTCTGAGTCTCCAGAGTCCTTTAAAAATGACTTTTTCATTAATAAAACAACAAATGAATGGATAAGTACATGGCCATTTATTTTCTTTAAAAAATTTAAATGGAAACAGCTAGCCTGAAAACATGGAGCAGAGGCGAGTAATGTCTGAGCAATCGTTCATTTCCTTGGTGAGCACATCTCTCATTTTAGCTGTGATGAAACTGAAGTGAAGAATTTGCTATCTTTTCATTTCTATTATATCTACATCTTCAGTCTCCTGTACATGCTGGGTATGTAATACACTGTGCTCTCCTGTCTTTATGATACAAAGTTATGCACTCTATACTAGTTCAATAGCTGGCAGAGATCCCCAAAGGAAGAAATATGTTCCCAAGCTTGCCCAAGTAATATTATAGGCGGTTGTGGCGACCAGGAAGGATAGGTAGAGACAGTATAGAAACACAGAGCTGCCTGCAGGCTTTTTTGGGCTCTTATTTGTTTTCTCCTTGACTTTCTTCCAAGGAGTGCATCGTGGTTCTCCCTGCCTCCATTTATCGGCACAAGGTTATTCCTTCCATCTCAGGTTTCTTGTCCTCCCCTCAAAACTACTTTCTACTCCACCCACCACCCCTGGAGGTGATTCTATTCTCCTCCCAGTCCTTGCTACATTTTCTGGTGCTGACTAACTATGAGGGAAATGTAGTTCTGCATGTTCCACTAGATCCTGGTCCATTCTATCATGACTCCAGTGATGGACCTGGAGTGATGATTACTTTGACTCCCTCCCCACACACTATTCTGCATATAAAAATGTAGTTCACTTAAGGTTCCTATAAATGTTCAGGTAGGACAAAATTATGCTCATGGGCTTGCTTTCCCAAGACTATTTATTCGTGTTTTATAGTTTTAATTATAAGGAACAATCTTCATATGGCTGGTGAAACAATAATAGGTAGAATGCAACAAAAGAGAATTAATGTCCTTTCATACTAGATTATAAATTTAATATATTTATCCAGCATTAATGTTAGGGATCATTTCTAATAGCACCAAGATATTTTCATTACACCGAAAGTAGAAGTTACATTTCATTGTTAACTGGCTGTTACATGACAAGTAAACAAGTTTCAATGTGTTATTCACCTCATTTACTTTAATGATTCAATAATAGATGTAACAAGAACCTCCGGGCCAGATGGCATGGGGTGGGGGGAATCTCCATGAACGGACTACTTTTTCATCTCAAGTAGCAGATAAATATGATAGTTCTCTGGAATACAATGTAGGATTTCTCACCAGCTGGCTGGTTAATTGTAAGAAGAAAGTGCTGTCTAACCTATCTGAAATATAGAATTGTAGTAGTTAGATATTTTGGCTCCAATTGTTATAAAAGAATTGGTCAATATTCTAACTAGGGCTACATAACCCTAACTGATGTGAAAACAGGTGGCAATTTTAATGGCAATATTTCTATTCATTTCACTAATATGGTTAGGGAAAAGGTGGAATCTGAGGTAAATTGTGGATGGCAGAAGGGATTTCCATCAGTGGAATTGAGGATTATACTTTTCTCCTTCCTTCCACTGCAGTCTAAAATGATCCCCCAAAATACTGTTGCTGGCCTGAAGGGGGGAGACCACCATGAATAGCATGAGGGAGGAGTTAAGAAGTTTTCAGGGAAAGGGCAAATGTGCAAAAAATACCTCCCCTTCCATTAGTGGAAATATTCCATAAAATACAACCCACATCTTTGTTTCTAATTGAACCAAGCTTATCACAAAATATGGTGATATCAGTAAGCCTATGTGGTATAGCAATAATAATCTTGGGTGTCAACCTTGACCATAAATATGGGGCCATTTCAGATATCAGCAAGCAAAAGTGTGTTTTCTGGTACTCTCTTTTGCTTTTCTCATAGTATGGTGACCTACAATAAACGAGCTGTTTTTATTTGGTTTTGATTCAACTTAATTACAGCAAATTTGTCAAGCTGAGAAACCTAATGAAATTGCCATGTATGCATGAAGAAATTTAGATTTCTAATTAGCTTGAAACCTTATGATTCTAAACCATGCCCACACTTTTAAAAACCTGGTGATATAAGAAGATAGCATATCTATGATACCTGTGCACATCCAGGGGTGGGGCTCAGTGATAGAGCAAATCTGTTTGGCATGCAAAAGGTTGCAGTTTCAGCCCCCTATCTTCAGTAAGAATTAGGTTGATCATAATGTGAAGGGACCCTCCCACCTGAGAACCTGGGAAGCCACTGCCAATCTGAATAGACAATATTCACCTAGATGGACCAATGGTCTGATTCAGTATAGGTCAATTTCATGTGTTCATGAGGTGTAGGTGAAATTAAAGATGACTGTTCAGTCATTGTGTTGTCTCAGCTATAAGGAAAACACTCCTTGTATAGCAGTTCTCAGGAAATTAGAGTTGGTGATAGAAGAAGAAGACTGCAGATTTATACCCTGCTCTTCTCTCTGAATCAGAAACTCAGAGCGGTTTACAGTCTCCTATAACTTCTCCCCCCACAACAGATATCCTGTGAGGCGGGTGGGGCTGAGAGGGCTCTCACAGCAGCTGCCCTTTCAAGGCCAACTCTGCAAGAGCTATGGCTAACCCAAGGCCATCCCAGCAGTTGTAAGCGAAAGAGTGGGGAATCAAACCCGGTTCTCCTAGATAAGAGTCCATGCACTTAACCACTACACCAAAGTAAGATAAAAATAAAACAAATATGATAAATGTTATTGCCCCCCCCCCCAGTCAGAATAAAGAGGCAAACACATTATAGTTGGGTGTAAAAACAGGGCCGCTTTATTAACACTTATAACCAACATAGGGGCAAGAAAACAGGACAGGCCAAGGGGCACCTGATACCCTTCCCTGTCCTGTATGGACGAGCCACACCCAGCCCCCGGCACAAGCCATTTACTCTGGCTAGCGCCAGGCCAGCTTGGCTTGGGTTGCCCTCCCTAGTCCGGGGCTCAGGCTTGTCTGAGTCCAGTCCCCCAGGAGGCAACCCTGCGGCAGGCACCCACTACAGATAGCCATACAGCCCAGCTGCTGAGTACCCTCAGTTTGATGGGACTGGAACCCTTTACCAGGCGGTTGGGAAGAGGCCCCTGCCCCTGGATGCTTATTGCCTCCTTTTGGCTTAGATTTGTTACAAGCTGAGAAGGCATGTGCCCCCCCCCCCCCCAAACAGCAGGCACTCATGCTTGTATTTGCAAGCCTTCCTAGCGCAAACCGCTTGGGACATATACTCCCAACACAGTAGCTGGGGTTGAACCAACTGCTCCGCTGTCATGCAGGGACCTGAATTACTTGCTTGCTTACTTACCAGGTGACCACAGTCTGACCTGTCCCCTGAGTTGGGCTTAGCTGGTGACATCAACTACAGCCAAAGCTGCTGGTTTATCTGATCCCAAGGCAACATAGGATTGAGGGCCGCTCACATACAGAATTCCTCATCGTAATGCAGCCACACTGCCCCCAAGAAGTCCATATAGGCCTTGGCCCTTCCTTGGACTCATTATGCAACCACCGGTCCCCCACAAAATATCCCCTCTCTAATCTGCTCACCCCCAAGCTGATGCTCAACTAACACTGGGAAATGTCCCAGGAGCAGACAAGACTGGCAACTTAAAAACTGGAACCTTAATATGGCTCTAAAGGCTCTATGGACCCCGGTGGTGGGGGGGAGGGGTGGATTTTACCAGTCCCTAAGGGGCAAGAAGACTGCCAGGTAGCAGCCCAGTGGCCCCGCCGATTGTGCTGCACCCATCTGGGGCTAGGCATCTGCCCAGCACTTCCAAAACCCACTGCCCAGAGCCCGTGCAGCTGAAAGCTGCTGCCTCACCCCGCCGGGAGCCGTTCCACATCTCTCAGATCCACCAAAAGTCACCTCCTTGCCCTGCAGGCAAAGATTGCCTCCTCGCCCCACCACCGAAAGCTGCCTCCTCGTCCCGTCCGGGAGCTGCACGCTTTGCAAGGCTGGCTTCTGATGCTTCCATCCTCAGCCTAAAGGGAACGAACACGAAAGTGTCCTTCCCTGCTGAGAACGAGAAGAAACTGTGTGGATGAGGCTAATAAAGCCCCAGCACTCCGCCCCCCCCAGCCAGTCACTGGATGGGCGGGAAGGCTCGTTAGCCTCCCACCTTTCCAGGGGGGGGGACAAACACGGCCTCTGCCCTATGCCGACAAGGTGTCAGCACAGTTGGGAGGGGCCGCATTGGGGGGGGGGATCTTTAACACTGTCAAGAGTGACAAGATTTGGAATTCAGGCCCAGAAAGTTAGAGAAGAACTGATGGCAGTCAATGATCTGTATTAGATTTTATGCAGTGCAGTCCTAAGTATGTTTACGGAGAAATAAGTCTCACTGAGCTGAATACGAGTTACTCTTTAGCATTTAGGATTGCAACCATTGTTATTTGACTGTTTAGTGTTGTTTGGCTTATTGTTTGTAATTTGCAGTTGTAAGTGGTAAAAATTGTCTTGACTGACCAGTAAGCTTAATTGAATCCATTAGATTTATAGAATCACATTGTGCCTAATTTACATGAAGCTCAATTTTCACTCGAGAAGCTGCCAGTTAGGGAATGTTAATGATCTCTGAAAAGGGAAAAATGCTTTATTCTTCTTTGTGCAATTTTTCATGCCCATTCATAGCTACCCCCACCCCCCATCTGTTGCTATTTTGGTCCATTTTTGTATTTGGTAAGAGTTTCTTCACCGTTTAGTGCAAACATACGAGGCATCGTGCAGTGGAAATCATGACTTGATGGGACCATGTAGCCAATCCGATCTGGCTACTTAACAGTGTCACTGAGAGCAAACGCTTTCCAAGGTTCTCATTTTGAGTGGAAAGGATGAAGGTAGGTATGGCAATCTCACCCTCTTCCCTCCCTCATGCAAAGGATTTCCAGGGCTCTTTTTCTAGCAGGAGCTCCTCTGCATATTAGGCCACGCCCCCTAACATAGCCAATCCTCCTGGAGCTTACAGTAGGCCCTGTACTAAGAGCCGTTTAAGCTCTTGGAGGATTGGCTACATCAGGGGGACATGGGCTAATATGCAGAGGAGCTCCTGCTAGAAAAAGAGCCCTGAGATTTTCCATTTGTTTTTTTCTTTTGTCTGAGCAGCACTTCCATCTATTTTTATCCTATTTGTTGATCTATGGCTGTACCAACCTGTCATGTTATTATATATTTTTGATGCTGACCCAGCCCAGGGACTTGAGGGAAGAAACAAAACTACCTGCTAATATTCTGCCCCTGTAATGGCACATGGGAGGCTTTTGAAAGTTCACAAATAAACAAGATATTTTCTTTGAGGGGAAAAGGTCAGGTGAAATCAGGGGTAGGATGTCTAGGGGAACCAATAATAATAATACTGAGGTAACTTTGTAATCATACTAAATCCAGCTAATATGTTGGCAACATGTACGTTTTTTTTGCTTTTCAATAAAGTCACTGAAACTTTGAGGAGAAAGGCTTTCTTTTCAGTTTCTGCTTTAACTTTCAAACATAGGTGTCTGAGTTTTATTGACACTTCATATCTAAAAGGCAGGAACGTACAACAAAATTCTCAAAATCCTTCTTTCTACACAAACCAGAGATCACTCCTTTTTCAAGAGCTGTCTCTATTTTCACTGGGCAGGGATCAGTTTTCTTAACTAAGAGCAATTTCTCTTTTTTGGCTCGAATACAGATAATCACTGATCCACCCACTTCTTTTGCCCTTTCCCAGTCCACAATTAGTGGCAAACTGTCCCTTCTTCAACTGTCAGTTCCCAACTGTCAATTCTTAACTGACCCTCCTCACAGTATTCTATTTGAACAGCCTTGTCACTCAAAGATTCTCAGACTCTGAGAAGCATTAACCCTTGAGAATCTGTCACAGTGGGCATCCCCATTGCCCAGGTAATCACATCTTGCTGCACTCTGCTGGTAGTTTTAGTCCTCCCAAAACAATTCAATAAAGAGGTCACCAAGAGGAATGCATTATTATTATTACCACTGGAATTAAATATTTGGCATTGAATATTGCTAAAATATTAGTCTCAATGACTGAAGTGACATAAGCCAGAACTATATCCAAAATGGGAATTTGAGATGGAAATTTAATTTTTTACAGGTAGTATTAGGTCTATCAGATAGGGCGTTGCTTTAAAAAAAGATGTTGAGAAGCAACCATTGTTGGCAGAATTAGAAGGAAAATAGAATGTTGTGAAATATCCTGTAGTACTGCTCAATAATTAATACTCTTGGAACAAGATGATAGTGGCAATAAAAAAGACTTGAGGCAGTTTCAGCTGGATGTTACCCATAATGATTATTCTCTAGAGAAAGAAAGAAATGAAAGCGCATGTTTTTCTTGGACTGGGGCGCACTCCTTCAGTATGGGTTGCAGATTGCCCATTTCTCAGTTGTTCCTCCAAATGAACACCTAACCCCTCCCCCCCAATTGCTGAGAATTGCCCAAAGCAAATGAAAAATCTTTTCTGTTGCCATTTTCCTTGCGTATAGTGCTGAAAACAAGCTGTTGCCTTCTCCTTGCCTGTGACGGGAGGAACGGTTAAGCTCTGGAGTATGTGATTGTCCTCTAGAGAGCCCTATTCTTAGAAGAACTTCATGCTGATGCAAGTTGGCTCTGGCTGCAGTTCAGGGATTTAGCTGTTAGCAACTTTCAAAGTGTTCTTTCCTTCCTCCTCACTTATAGCTTATCTCCAAAAATGTTTCGCATCAGTAGTAGAAGACCAGGAAAGACAGGCCTTCCTTACATGGCAAACAGCTCCAATGGCTTGTTCAAACTCAGGAACAGCCACAATTTGTGTTCATGTGACCCCTGGGGTGGCACTGTAATGAACTGGTACATGCATTTGACCTTTTTTATAGCTACATATCTGCACACATGAATAGTTACATGACAGCTACTGTAGAAAACAGCAGTGGCAAGAGCATGAGCAGAGAGAATTCAGGCAAGGGTTACTCATCCATAAAATAATGCACAGGAGATTAAAATGTGAAACAGGCAAACAATATTATACTGCCCCCAAGTTTCAATTCTGATCCACAGAAGTTATGGTGCACTTTAATGTATTTCTATTATCATTATGTCTGAGGTTTCTTGTATCCAAGATAAGAACTGGGATTCATCCAGAATTGCCCTCATTTGAATTGTGGAGCTCCAAATTACTGTCCTTATTTCTCAAGTGTTACTGAAGCATTCATACCATAAGCTTCCATTGCTCCTTGGCAGGGGTGGGTGGGTGGTTTGATCCTTCAGATCAATTCCACTAATCGTGGCATGTTCATCTGGTGCATGGAATTTTTCCTGATATGATGCTCTTCCTTTTGTAGGCAAGATTCTTGCCTCAGGGAAGAGTCCTTCCAATTTACAAAAGAACCTCTGCTAGTAGAACAGGTCCATGGGAACTATGCCAGAGGCTTGTATGGTGCTTTCCTTAAGGAAGTTTTCAAAAGGCAAAGTGGCATAGAAAGTGAGGGATGACATGGATAACTGTAGCAAGCTGAGTTATAGTAAATCAGCTGTACAACCAATTGTGGTAAACTGACATTTCAGTCCACTTTATGAATCAAATTTGTCTCTCTATTCTTGAAAACTCCTTTCATGTGGATTCAGTTTTTGGTTATACTTACCCCTTAAGAATAGACAAATCTATGTTTTTATACAGGAAATACATTTTTTTAAACAATTGTTATGCCTCTCCCTGAATTTTATGGCACATTACCTCACTTTGAGACAATTTATGTAGTATATTTCAGACTATAAAGTGATGCAACGCATCACAGAGTGAAGTTGGAACTGTAAATCAATGATATTTTGTAGTTTCCAAACAGATGTTCTTTTTTTCTTGAAAGCATGGAGTTGAGATTCATTTTTTCCTCCACAAGTGGCACACCTGGTTCTAAATTATTCTGTTATCAGAAGGTATGTGTATATGGGTGCACATATATCTGAACTATCAGTTAGGAAGAGAATGAAAGGGAGTTTTGAACCAACAGCAGTAAATCAAACAGCACACATAATTCTTTATTAAAATTGGACAGCAAATACAGGGCCAAACTTAAAACCTAATGAAGACAAACTCATAAGTATATTTGATAGGCTTTAAATAATGGTCTTGTACTACATCATTAAGCGGAGGTTGGCTGGAACATCATTATATATGATTTAAAACATCGATTCAACATGGGCTTTATCTCAGGATTTTGTTTCCTGTGCCACAAAAACAAAAACAGTAAGCATGAATCTTTATTTTTAGCCCTTGCCAATTGCCAAAGCAAAGAAACCCAATGTGACATAAAGCAATCTTTTCTTGTTCTCTTTTCTCCTTCTCTCTGGTTAAATGTTGTTCACATCATCCAGACATGATTTTGTTGCCTCTAAAGTGGCAGGGTTGTTGACTTTCACTTCCTTGCATTATACACAAGAGTGGGCAGCCGCCACTGAGCTCTGCAAACAGCAGCAGCAACAACAAAAATGGTTTGCCTGCCAAGCTGCTAATCAACTCAGTTCAACAACTGATATTAGTTAGGGAACTAGTGGATTAGAACCGTGTATTTGCAAAATGTCAGATGTGTTTGCTCTGTGATGGCAAGAGCTACAAATGAGAAAGATGAAACATCAATTTGTGTCCTGAGCGGGGAGTGGGAAAGCAGATAATCTAGTCAACAATTTGCATTAGAAACAAATGACCTAATATAATAATGTTCACATAGAAAAAATAAATCTGACAGAGATAAAAGGTCAACTTTGCTGGTATTGCTACAGCTGCTTTCCTTGACACATTTACTCAAGACTAAGGCTGACTGAAATCAGCAGAGATTATTTATGACTAAAGTGGGAAACTGACTTTGCCCCCCCCCAGTCAGAATAAAGAGGATGACACAGTATGTTGGATAAACCGGGCTGCTTTATTAAAGATAACTTAATCAACTAGAATGGGAAGGGGTATAGGCCTAACAGGACAAGCCTTGTCCTTAGAGGGCGAGCCACCCTGCCCTCAGCATGAGCCCAATATTCTGGCTGGTGCTGAGTGGCCAGGCCCAAACTCCACCTCCACCTAGGCCAGCATCAATCCCTCTGGAAAGATCTGCCCCGGTGAGGTTTTGTTGTGATCTGTACTCCCAGCATTGAGCCGTACAGCCCATCTGCAGTTCATACAGACCACCTGCACCTACTGGTGCAGGGCCATAGGTGCTCCCCTGAACAAACACTGTAGCCCATACCTCATCCTGCCCAGCGACCAAACTAATAAACTCCTCCCAAAACTCCTAATACTATTAGGAAGTACAAGGTAGGCGAAAAACAAATTGCACATAGGCCAATTCTGTGAAAATGAAAAAAATCCTACCTGGCCCCTAATAAGGCGACCGGCAATAACTTGTACTGCCAAAGGGTGGGTGGGCAGGCCGAGAGCTGAAAAGCAAGTGCGATGTGTTGGGCGGGGGCAGGGCCTTTATAGCCCCAATGCCACACCCAATGAGCCTTCTCAGACACCGTAGGAGATGGGGCCAGCTTTCCCTCCTTCTGGGAGGGCAACAGCGGCCCTCAGCCTCTAGCCGGCGATGCCAGCCCAGCTGGGAAGGGGCTGATCTTGCCCCCCCAGTTGGAATAAAGAGGCTGACACAGTATGTTGGATAAACTGGGCCGCTTTATTAAAGATAACTTAATCAACTAGAACAGCAAGGGGTATAGGCCTAACAGGACAAGCCCTGGGGTCAACCACAGGACCCCACCTTGTCCTTAGAGGGTGAGCCACCCTGCCCCCAGCACGAACCCAATATTCTGGCTGGTGCTGAGCGGCCAGGCCCAAACTCCACCTCCTCCTAGGCCAGCATCAATCCCTCTGGAAAGATGTGCCCCGGTGAGGCTTTGCCATGATCTGTACTCCCAGCATTGAGCCGTACAGCCCATCTGCAGTTCATACAGACCACCTGCACCTACTGGTGCAGGGCCATAGGTGCTCCCCTGAACAAACACTGTAGCCCATACCTCATCCTACCACTGCCACTGCCAAGCCTCTGCTTAGGCATTAGCGCCCACCGGTCGGCCCAGAGCCAACCACAACCCCTGCCTAATCTCTTCCAAAAAGGCCCGGTTACCAAGCTCAGATAAATGCACCCCGTCTGGCCTATACAAGTTGGCATTCTCGACTCGAATAGCCGGATGGGACAGAAACATCCCTAAGCCCCCCTCCATGACCTTCTGCAAGGCCTGATTGGCCTTGCGCCTGGCGCGTTCTATCCCTGCAGGGGATAAAGCATACCACCAGACTCTGCGCAGCAGAATTGCTGACCACACCAAAAGAACTCCTGGCCATCTCTGCTTAATGGACCACAAATTCTCCTGTGCCTGCAATGAAAGGGCCTTTCCTTTCATAAATCCAAGGTCATTACCACCGAGGTGGATAACCAGGATGTGCGGAGGAGGCGCCCGACTCCCCCGGAACAAAAGTGGCATGATCCCCGGCCAACGCAGGCCACGGTGACCCAGCCACTCCACCGTTGCCCACTCACTGAGCCCCAGCTGGGTGCCAACTGGCAATCTCCTGGCCTGGTGGGCAGCCCAGAAAACCATACTGTGCCCGCAGATGAGGATTCGATGCCTCTCCCTACGAGCCACAGTACCTGAAAAACAGAAAAGAGTCACAACCGAGAAAACACATGCTAACAGGCAATTTAAATGCAACATGCCCTCCACGCCATGGCCTTACTGAAATACCAACGGACGCGCATGTGACTTGTAGGCAGCCAACCACCAACGGCCCCTCTGCTGTATGGCCAGAGGGGTGTATCCCATAACTGCCGCGGTGGATGCGACACCAATTCGGAACGAATGTGTGGCGAATTTAACCCCCCCTAACCCCAACTTCACCAGTGCCTTACCGGTCACTGCCCAAAATTGATATTTCATTAGGGGGGGTCCTCTACTGTGGTAAAACAAGGGGCCATTGCCCTGGTCCCCATGCCCTGCGAGCCCCCTTTCCCCCTTTTGAGCGTCACCCCTTTTGCTTCTGGCAATCTCCCAATAATTAGAAGGAATCCCCAGCGCTCAATGCTGCCGCTTGAACTCAGGAGCCTAAAGAAGCCTCACAAGCATCCTTGCCGCTGCCCCTCGCACGTGCCGCCACGCCTGGCCGAGCTGCACGATCCCGGAGCTCCGACAACGCTCTCCATCTGGGAGCCGAAAAGCAAATGTGATGTGTTTGGTGGGGCCGGGGCCTTTATAGCCCGACGCCATAGGAGACAGGGCCAGTCTTCCCTCCTCATGGGAGGGCAACAGCGACCCCCAGCCTCTAGCTTGCGATCCAGCCCGGCTGGGAAGGGGCCAATCTTTTCTGCATAATGACATAGACATTTTCTGTTTCAATCCTCCATTTATGGGATATCCTCCACCTATTCCCTACAGCTCATCTTTCAGGGCTGTTCTTTTCTCATTGGAACAAGACAATTGCCCAGTTTTGTTATAATGGTTCAGTTTTAACCAACTCACAATATGCTCACACTTGAAATTATTTTTCCAGCCAACATCTTCTCTCATTTGGAGAGCTGTGCCTCCTCCAAGTTCCAAAGCACTATCAGAAGACCATTTCCTGACCATTAATTAAGATAATTATAACTTTTGTACATTTTAAAGCACAGTAACATTCTTCCTTAACTTTCTGATTTTGATGTATGCCACTCTAGGAAAACTCTAGAATGTGTAGAGCCATTCAAAGTATTCCAGTGGCAATCCCACAACAGTTATTATTCCCCAATGATGGACCAAATTGAGTTTTTCAACAAGACTGGTCTCTTGCTAAAATCTTTTAAATTACCTTGGTATTCACAGGTCTATTTGCACTAATTTTTAAGGCAGCATATTTGTATGTATGAGGTCATGTATGCATGCAAGGAAGGGGATAACACTGTAAACATCTAGGTATAATAACCTAGAGAGCACTTTGCCTAAGAGGCCACTGCTCTGTTTGTATAAGTGAGAAAGGGTGAGGAAGGCCTCTCTAGGGACCTGGCACTGAGTGAGGTTTCATCCTTATAAAAGGGAGGAGACAAGAATGGAAGGAATGTACTCTGACTAGGGTCTAAGCAGCGGTGGCAAGACCCAAAAGTGGACTCAGACATTTAGATTCTTCCTGAGCTCACTTGTGTCACTCCACAGTGGTGACACAACCCAGACGTAGGTTCAGAAGTCATTTAAATGCTTCCTAAGCTCACTCATGGCACACCACAGCAGTGGCACAGCTTCAGAGGGTTCCTTGGGTGCCAGAATGTCTGGTTCACAGACCACTCCAATAAACCAAATGGACTGCTGGAAACAAAAAAAAACCCACAGTACCTTAGCAGTCCATCAAAACCATGGACCAGGCAAATGGTCCATTTTGTTGTTGTTCAGTCACACAGTCTAGTCCAACTCTTTGCGACCCCATGGACAAAGTCATGCCAGGACCTCCTGTCTTCCACCATCCTCCGAAGTCTGCTCAAATTCGTGTTTGTTACATCAGTAACACTGTCCAGCCATCTCATCTTTTGCTGTCTCCTTCTTCTTTTGCCTTCTGTCTTTCCTAGCATCAGGATCTTCTCCAGGGAGTGCTCCCTTCTCATTTGGTGGCCAAAGTATTTGAGCTTCACCTTCAGCATCTGACCTTCCAGTGAACAGTCTGGGTTGTTTTCCCTTAGGACTAACTGATTTGATCTTCTTGCAATCTAACGGGACTCTCAAGAGTCTTCTCAAGCACCTCATCTCAAAAGCATCTATTCTTCTGCGCTCAGCCTTCCTTATGGTCCAGCTCTCACAGCCATACATTACTACTGGGAATACATTGCTTTGACTTTTGTGATGAGTAACTCATGATCTGAGCCACAGTCAACTCCAGGCCTTGTTTTTGCTGACTGTAAGGAGCTTTTGCGTCTTTGACTGCAGAGTATATAATCAATCTGATTTCTGTGTTGCCCATCAGGTGATGTCCACATGTGGAGTCACCTTTTAGGTTGTTGGAAGAGGGTGTTTGCTATGACCAGCTTGTTCTCTTGACAAAACTCTATTAGCCTTTGCTTGGCTTCATTTTGTTCTTCAAGGCCAAACTTGTCAGTGGTTCCGATCACCTTTTGACTTCCTACTTTGGCATTCCAATCCCCTATGATCCATGACATGGTCCATGACAAAATTAGGTCTGTGCCCATCCCTACTTAGATCTTTCTGAGGGTGTAGCTTCTCTTAGGGTAACACTGTAAATGAATCTCATTTCTTAAACAAGGAAAAAATATTGACCGACAGGATTCTGTAGATATCTGAGGGCTTTAGGTACTCTGGGGCTTGCAGCCTGCAGCGTAACTGCTAGGCTGCTTTAGCCTGGTTTGCCTCCCTGGGAGGGAAGAGACAGAGCTTGCCTTAACAGCTAGCTCCCCACTCCCTCCTGTCAGTCCTGGGAAGATCAGCAGGCTCCTGGGTCACATCGTGAGGCTTTGCTGGGGAAGCTCCCTTTCAGCTCATGTGTGTCTGGGTGTCGGGAGGTTCCTTTCTGTGCTGGGGAAGGCTTTGCGGTGGCGGTTTCAGAGGACATTGGAGCAATTTTTCATTTGGATGAGTTTTGCCTGGGGCTGGGGTGCTCTGCTTGGGGCCTGGATTGTTGGACCCCTGGGTGGTTGGCCTGCCTTCTCGATTCTTCCCTGCTTGGGAGGGGGATTTTGGGTTGGCTTGGGTCCCAGGTGTGGGTGTTTATAGTACGTGGGTGGCTTCTTCAGGTGGAAGGGAGAGTGAGGTCTGCCTTTTTGCCCGCTTTTTGTGTGAGGGGTGGCTGCCATTAACCATTGGGCAGGCCTTGAGGGAGTTAGCCTGCCATAACCCGGTCTAGTTGGATCTGGCAATATAAGAAGGGTCGACACTGGGTGAGATTGGGATTGGAGACCTACAAGAAATTCCAAAGTCGTCACCAGTGTTCTATCATAGCTGGGTTAGGGTGAGATAGCTCACAGCTTTGGCTTGTGAAGGACAGTAGTGGATTAAAAGGCACTAGAGCGGCCATTTTAAGTCCCTTTCTTGTTGAAAGGGAGGCAGCCATTTTAGAGGGTATTTGTGGGAGGCCATTTTGTGGTTCTGTTCATTTTGAAAATGGCAGGAGGTAAAGGGTCAGGTAAACCCAAAGGTAAGAAGCCAGCGCCTAGGTTTCCCAAGGCGCCTGCTAAGAGGCCACCACCCCCGTCATCCTCGTCTGATGAGGAAGGCGATGTAGTGGTGGATGCTAATATTATTAGTAGGTTGTGGGCTTTAGAGCAGGCGTCAGGTATCCCTTCTCCAGGAGGGCAGGATGGAGTTAGAGCCTCCAAGAAGGGTGTGCAGGCTAATATTCTTACCAGACTGTCTGTTCTTGAAGGCAGGGCTGGTGGAGTTGTACCTGGCAGGAATATTGGCCTCAGCAGTCCCGATGTGCGTGCGGTGGCAGCAGCTGGAACATCGGGAGTCGGTTTGCCATTGGCTCCTGCTGGATTTGGAGGTAGGTCTGGGGACAACTGGCAGGTTGGGTCTGGGCAGGCTTGGCCATGGGGAACATGGGGGCCTGCCTTGGTAGCTGGGCAAGGTACTTCCCCGGCGGGTTCGGGGGTGCCTGCTTCCCCGGGAGTTGGTTCAGTTCCGAATTGGGCTTGGCCATGTGGGCAAGGTGGTCCTTGCGCTTATCTGGGGATGGGGCATATTGGCATGGCAGGTTCCCTTATGGGAGGACCTTCTCCTTATGGTATGGTGCCCTTTACAGCTTTGCCCTTTGGGGATGTTGCCTTGCCGTTAGGGGACCACTTGCATCCTGCAACCAGGGAGAATATCCTGAAAGGGGAGTATGTGGATATTTTTTTCTCTTTCGAGAGAAAAAAGATAAGGAAGAGCTGGATGAGAAGGAGAAGGAGAAATTGAAAAAACGGAAAGTAGACAGGCGCGGAGAACTTCGGTCGGCTCTTAGCTGGGGCTCAGCCAACATGTTTGTATTGAATGGCGGGGGCGCTGTGGCCTTCAGTAGCCGGGCCTGCTGCCTTTGTTATTTCAAAATAGTGTGGGTCCTTCTCCTCAGGTTTTAATTGTTCACCTGGGAGGCAATGATCTGGTGCTTCTAAAGGGCAAGGCCTTAGTTTGGCAGGCCCGTGACGACTTTCAGCACATTAGGGAGCGATGGCTTGGGACCATCATAATGTGGTAAGCCATGCTGCCCCGCCGGGTTTGGCATTGTGCTTAGGACCCTGCAGCTATTGAGAGGGCCCGGTATAAGGCTAATAAGGAGATTAAAAAGGTGTTAGAAGGAGGGTTGGGCCACTATTTGCCCCATCCGGACATTTCGTTGAAATTTCCTGACCTCTACACAGGGGATGGGGTGCATCATTCAGAAAAAGGTAACATGCTTTTTCTGAGAGATTTGCGGCAAGGGTTGCGGGTGGCTTTGGGCTTCCCGGTGGGTGCTAAGCCCTAAGTAGAGACTTGGCCTTAGAAGTGGCAGGTTTTTGGGGTTTAGGGCACTATGTGGCTAGGGGAGGACTGTGAAGCATCCCCCTTTTGGGGAATTAGGGGTCGGGCATGATCAACCTTGGGGTTTGGAGACTGGAGTTTGGAGAATGCAGACCGTCCTGGAGGTTCGGCTAGAGGGTGCCTTTCCGTCGAGATGTGCATCTGGGTTTGGGCCCTCTGGTGCGTGCCTCCCTGCTGGGCCTGCCTGGAGGGAGCTGAGTCACTCAGCTCTGGCTGGGGGGCTGGGTCTCTCTCACACTAATGGCAGGGGAGCGGTCACGGTGATCCCTAGCCCTGGCCAGGCCACTGGTTGGGTGCCCTTGCCGTTTATTTGATATTTAATAAAGTGGCCCAATTTTATTCCAATGCATTGTGTCTGACTCTTTATTCCGACCTTGGGGGGCAATCCACTTTTTATACAGAGAGCAAGAAACAAAGCTTAAGAAGAATGGATTTTTTTTTAATTGGTAGAAGATTTTGGCATATTCTTTGATCCTAGGAAATGATACAATTATCATGATCAAATGTCATAGTACTTCACATGCACATCAACTTTATAAGGCTAGACTAAATAGCTTGTAAACATTATTCTTTGTAATTTATATTCGACTTGACTGTGCGACTATTCCATAAGGTGGAATAAAAATGCTGCACTTTCCATCATGTGATTAATGTCTGCACAAAACACCTAAAAAGCCATTTATCACTAGTCATTCTTTGACACCAGATAAAGCCTGTTTGTCTAGAAATGTTCTCAAATATACTTGTATAAACAGTTTGTAATACATAAAGAATAGTCTTCAGCATAGTTCTGAAAGTAAAATGTATGCTTTATTCATCAGATGAGAAATACTGTATTTTCCCAAGAGAGCATGACTGTATAATTTATTTTATTTACATGAGGATGACTCTATAGCATCAAACTTCAAGGTTCAATGGGAAAAAGCCAGGGTAGTAGGAAAGGCTTTCAACAGAGATTGCAGATGTTCTGGTTTAATGCAATATAGCCTTCTAAAAGGACAAAAAAAAATTCAGTGGGCATTACATAATTCTGGCAGCAGCCCATTCCAATGAATGTGGTGTAACAACAAGGGATTCATCTGACACCAAGCAGTGATAAAGACCAAAAATCTGTAATTAGGAGAAAAATGCAAAAATGAAAAATAAGACTCCACTGTAAACATGTTTTACACATTTAGAAGCCATAACAATGATTTTAGTTCCCTTGTGCGCTTTTTAACATTAAGTAGTAAAAATGTGCTAGGATTTATAGGAATCCTGTGGTTCTTACATAAGTAAAAGGAAATGGGGCACAGTACAGTTTAAGTTCTCCTGTGCTGACTCCGTATTATTAGTATTATTGCTATTACTTGCATGTTACTTTACATACTAAAATAAGCAAACTGAGCTTAGTGTCTAAATTTCAACAGAGGGAAAGACAATGAGAACAGGGAAGGCGAGAGAGACTACCAAGGGTAACAAGAATATATGTGAATGGCAACACAAATTTTCCAGTTATAAATTTCATTTTTGAAATTCTCCAATTTGCACTATAATTTATAAGAATGAAATCCAGGTCTGAGCAATCTCACAGACCAATTAAGAAACAGAATAGGTAAGATTAATAATTTGGTGCTTTAAAGGGGGAATGCTAAACAACAGCAAGGATGACTCTTTGGAGGTTGGTAATGGCAAATCACCTTTGCTTTTCACTTGCCTTGAAAGTCCCTTGCTGGGGTTGCCATATGCAACTTGATACGTGGTCTGCATGTGTTAAGTGCTGTCAAATTAGTTTGACATGGTGACTCTATGAATTAATCTTCTCTAAGATGTCCTGTCAATAACAGCCTTGTTTGATCCAGGTGGGTAGCCATGTTGGTCTGAAACAATAGAATAAAGTTAAGAGTCCTGTAGCACCTTTAAGACTGACAAAGTGTCATTCAAGTTATGTGCTTTTGTGTGCATCTGAAGAAATATTTAAAGAAGTGTGGGTATGCATATGAAAACTCGTATCTTGAATAGTGCTTTGTTGGTCTTAAGGGTGTCATTGGACTCTAGCCTTGTTTGGGTCTTGCAAACTGAGGGGCTGTGGCTTCCTTGATTTAAACAATACAACTCATGTTGAGTCTTCCTCTTTTACTGCTGCCTTCAGCTTTTCCTAGCATTATTGTCTTTTCCAGTGACTCTTGTCTTCTCACACAAGAGCCTTTGTTTAGTCATTCTAGCTCCAGGGAGCATTCAGACTTGATTTCATCTAGAACCTATGTAGTTGTCTTTATGGTATACGAAAAACTCTCCTCCAACACCACATTTCAAATCAATCAACTTTCCTGCTTTCAACTTTCATCATTGTACAGCTTTCATACCAATACATACTAATGGAGAATACCATGGCACAAATTAGCTTGATTTTGGTCACCAGCAGCACATCCCTACACTAAGAATCATTGCCAGCTCCTTCATGGCTGCCTTCCCCAGTCTCAATCCCCTTCTGATTTCTTGGGCTCTGTCTCCCTTTTGCTTGATAATGAAGCCAAGGAATTTAAAATCTTGAACAAATTCGATTTCATCGGTTTATCAGTGCTCAGTTCTTGTGGCTCTTTTTTCCATTCCCAGGAAATGCTGTTTGCCACTTTCTGAGGGTTTTTGACATCTTTTGGACATGGAGCAGGGGTGTGGGGGAAGGTATTTGTGAATTTCCTGCATTGTGCAGGTGGTTGGATTGGATGACCCTGGAGGTCCCTATCATTCTATGAATTTCTTCATTGTCAATCTTGAAGCTGTGTAATTCCCTGATAGTCATTACTTTTGTCTTCTTGATGTTCAGTTGTTGTAATCCCACTTCAGCAATTTCTGCTTTAACCTTCAGCAGTAGTCGTTTCAAGTCTTCACGGTTTCCTGCTAGTAATGTGATTTCATCTGTGTATCTCAAATTGTTAATGTTCCTCCACCAATTTTCATTTCACCTTCATCTAAATCTAATCCAGGTTTCTTTATTATATGTTTTGCATACAGATTGAAGTGATAATGAGATAAAAACATTCCTGTCTGATGTATTTGTCAACTGGAAACCATTTTCTTTCTCTGTATTCTGTCCTAAGAGTAGCCTCTTGTTTGGAGTATAGGTTGTTCATCAGAAAAACTGCATGTTGTGGAACACCCATTTCTTTAAAACCAACCATAGTGTTTCATGATCCACACAGTCAAATGTTTTGCTGTAATCTATGAAACACAGGCAGATTTTCTTCTGAAATTCTGTCACATGCTTCAGTAACCAATGTAAATTTGCAAAATTATCTCTAGTACCTCTTCCTTTTCTGAATCCATCATCAACATCTGACATTTCTCTTTCCATGTTAACAGCATAATTGTAGGCTTTTGAGCATCTCTTTACTCATATGATAAATTAATGCAATGGTTCAATACCTTCTGTATCTTTGACATCTTTTTTTGGAATTGGAATACAAATTGAGCATTTCCAGTCTGTGGGCCAATGTTTTGTTTCCCATATTTGTTGGTCCAATCTCGTTTAGATGTTGATGGATTCATTTCTTTGGCTTGGAATAGCTCCACTGATATTCCATCCACTCCTTGTGATTTGTTTCTCCCAATTGCTCTCATTGTAGCTTTCATTTCACTTTTTAAAATTATAGGTTCTTTAAAAGATTCTTCTTCAAAATAATCTGTCATTCTTTCATCTCTTTTGTATAGTTCTTCAGTCCATTGGTCCCTTTTTTTGTTGTTGTTCTTTTCAGCTAACGTATTTCCACTTTGATCTTTCAGCATGCCTAACCATTTGGTCTCTTGGATCTTGTGAAACAGATCTCTTGTTCTTTTTGTTGTTGTTCTTTTCTGTTCTTTTACACTGATTATTCTAATAGATCTCTTGTCTCTACATGTGAGTCGCTGGAATGCTGTATTTAGTTTTTTGATTCTGTTTCTGTCATCTTTTACTATTGTGTCTTGTCTATCTTTAGCAATTGTAAGAGTTTCATTAGTTATCCATCAAGGCTTTTTATTTATTTTGGCTACAGGAATAGTCTTTATACATTCATCCTTAATAATGTCTCTAGTTTTAGCCATAGTTTTTCCGATTCATGTCCATTTGAACTTAGTAATACAAATCTGTTCTTTACATGATCATTAAACTTTTCAGGAATGTTGCTTTGATTATATTTTGGCACTTTGGTATTTTTCTCCAGCTTTATTCTAAATTTCAATATTAAAATTCATAATCTATACCACAATTGGCTCCTGGTCTTGTTTTAGTAGACAATCTTATGATGTCCATGTATGCAGGTGTCTGTTTGGTTGCCTGAAACATATATTTGCAATGAACAAATTGTTGTCTTCATAGAATTCCATGAGTCACTCTCCTGCTTCAATTCATGCTCCTAGCCCAAATCTTCCAGCAATATTTGATTCTGTTTTGTCTTCAAGTAACTGACCCCCGTCTACTGTGAAATGTGTGCAAGAATTTTGAAAAGTGTGAACATAATGGCACACATAAGCATTTTTGTTGGTCTTGGTGTTGTACATGGTTGTGTTGTTTTTATTAAAACTTTCCAAGCTGATCATGTATCAAAATAAATTGAACTAAACTGATATGAAATATACCCTGAGAAGCTGCTGCCAGTCAGAGTAGACAGTAATGACCCTGAAGGACCAATGGTTGGATTCAGTTTCATTTGCTTCATCTTGCTGTCTATCCTGAGTCTTTGAGATAGCCTATGGCCAAAAATCAACTGAACTGCACCTTTATTATATTTCACAGTCTTTCCACCTCTTATGGATCTCTGTGGTACTATTAAAATTTTCACCTCCCTATCACCAAGGCTTTTACAAAAATATTTGCCAGATGGTTGCTGTAAGTAGTCTAAGCTTACAAATAAATGGGCACAAGAGCTCAATTGCTATTTTAGTGCAGACAAGCATCACATGAAGAGTTCAAGAAACTTTAGCAATTGGCTTCAGTCCCTATTATCACATCGCATACAGGCTCCATGTTATGGATCTGTGAACTATTTTCAAAACAATATTGTACTTGTACTTGGAGAGATATACTGAAAAAGGCAAAAAGAACACCTTGTGAGTAGCTGTGACTAGCTATTACTCTCACATCAAGCAATATGTTTCACAAAGAGATTATTCTGGTACTAGTTTTGTTGAAGTTTGAGTTTGAAAAGGCTTTGGACAGATTTTCAGACAGCACTGACATGAAAAGATCAAGAGACCTGTGAAGGTCTGTTCAGAATCCTATACAAGCTTATTCATTGGGGCATACTCTCAAGGAAGTGTTCTTATGATGGCTCTCTGTGTTTTCATAGGGTGTTTTCTTTAACTTCTGAACTATAAGAAGTAAAAGATAATCAAGGGGTATTGCAACTTCATAACCCGCGTGCTGTGGTAAACCTGGGACTGTGAGTTGCATGAACTTTGTCAGTTTCATAAAAAGAGTTGCATGTCTGCCCATGTGGAGTTGATTATTTTAATTCCAGAATGAAAGCGCTATAATCCGCAGGTCTTCATAGTTCTCCTTGTCAAAGGAGAATGTGAAAGTATTTTATAGTAGGATATTTGATTGCCTGTATTAGTGATGTCTTTATATTATCATCGTTCTTATTGCATCCAAGGAACCAAATTGTGTTCCTGATTTCATAAAGAATATGGCAGCATGGTCATATAAAGCTCCTTAGTCTAAGACATTTACAAAATTTCCTTTCAGGGTGCCTCAGATACAATAAGCAGATTTTTGTGTTCTGACCTTATGAATATTCAGAAAAGATCACAGGACAGGGTTAGCTGTAACTAATTGTTTTTATTGCTCAAACTCATATCCAAAAGCAAGCTACTTTCCATATTGCAAAACTCTAGTGTTTCTGCTATTGTTGTTATTTTTAGAATAGACACACCATGTGCAAAGAAGAAACTTGTGAATCTCTATATCTGTGGAAATAATTCATCTTTCCACAGAGGAGATGAGTATTTCCCCTTGGTCCACCACTTCAGAAATCTGAAAAGCAAAAACACATGCATCTAGGGATGCATCACTTCTACCCACCTCAAAGAAAAATGTCCGGTAATGTCATGAGTTGAGCAAAGACTTTCTAAAACTTTAAGCTGAAACGGTAAAAAAAATAATTTCTTAGTTTCTTATTAACGCAGGATATATCTTCAGTAGATTCCCAGGGTGTTTGCCAGAATTTGACAAATTTTATGTGGCTTAAAAGTTAGTTTGGTACCATCTCCATTCTGTGCTTTTTTTAATGGAGGGGGGGGGGGCAGCCCAACATGCAGTTTCCAAAAGATGCTGTTCATCAGCACCATTCCCCAATGATGATACTCAAAACTGAGAGAATTCCTACACCAGACCTGGATTGTCTGGTTTGGTAAACACCTCCTACATCTCCAGAAGCCTATGGGAGCTTGCTGATCTAATTCAGTTGAAAAATCTGTAGGCCCCACACTAATCCTGCCTACCCCTTGTCTAGGGCCTAAGTAACATAAACCAGGTCTGTTTAGCCATACAGAGACCCATAGACAAGAGCAGTATGAAAGAGGCTAAAAAAGGAGAACATCTTTGAACCAATTTGGAAATTCCTGCTAAGCCCAGAGACGATCAGTTAGTCCACACATGGCTCTGAAGTGAAGGAGGGAAGGTTAGTTGGCTCCAGCAGTAGTGATGAGCAGACACTGCAGAGGCTATTATACTTCCATTTGCCAGGTTTTGATTGACCTAGTACGGCCCTATCAGCAGGGCTGAGAAATTTCTTGGCATTTTTATTGTTCTATTGGTGGCAGAAATATGCAAAACTCAGTTGATCATTGTAAGTTATCAGCATAACAAAAGAAAGATCTGCTTTTGGATGCACAGGCTATCAAAAAAGCAAATAATTCCCAAAACTAGAACAATAAGAATCAATCTTGATGTCTGTTTTTCCTGCCAAATTAATCTGTAAATTGAGCTCACCCAGCAGACACAATTACATCTCTCATCAAAAATGGAAGCCACAATATGTCCTTCTGTTTAAAAGAACTAATTTGAACTTGAATCAAAGTTCAAGTTGAATGAGCAAATGTGCAGAATGGAAGGATCCCATATAAGCAGGCTCTGATATTTTTAAAAAGAGAATGGATTTTTTTCCAATTTGTCAAGTGGAAAGTTTTGGGAATACTGAAAACAGCTCATGTGCTCATTTTTTTCCCCTTTTGAAATCAGTGAATTTGTTTTAGGGAAGATTTTACTACTGTTGTTATGTTGAGTACATTTTTTCATTTTCTAAATTTCACTTCTACATATAGCAATTGATGCCACTTACTTTTGGGGGTTTTTTTCTTTCAAAAGACGAATTTCTCATTAATTTTGCTTTGGTTTTTCTTTACAGTATTCTATTATACTGCAATGTTCTATGCACCCTTTTGTAAATTCCCACAAAAACCCTCAAAGGTTCACAGCTGCAAATTACTGGCAATACATTTATAAACAGCTTAAAGAGTATAATTGTGAAAAATTTCAATAAAGTGCAATGTAAACATTAAAACAATTTCATATATGTTGTGTTCATTCAAATTTCACTTTGACCTGATAAACTCCCAGTGCAAGTGGAAGAAAACAAACCAGCAGTTCAAAATGCACTTAAATCCACTGCAATCATTCAATTGATTCAGAGGCAGAAATCAGTCCATTCCGTCAGTGGAAAAGAAGCTGAGGAACATCTGACGAAGCCCCTGTGTGAAATGGTCAGCTCCAGCTTGCGGCCCCGTGATCAGTTTATGGAATTGGGGTTCAGCTTCTTTGCCACTGACAGTCTCTGAATCAATGGAATGATTGCAGTGGATTTAAGTGCATTGTGAACTGCTGGTTTGTTTTCTCCCGTTTGCACAGGGAGTTTATCAGGTCAAAGTGATATTTGGGTGAACACAACATATATGAAATTGTTTTAATGTTTACATTGCACTTTTTTGAAAATTGTCACAATTATATTCTTTAAACTGTTTATAAATGTGTTGCCAGTAATTTGCAGCCATGAACCTTTGAGGTTTTTTGTGGGCATTTCTCTCATGGCTTCCTCTTGTGTATATCCTTTTTGTAAATTCAGTTATTGCAGAGGGATTTTTTTCTGGGGTTTTTTTGTTTTTTTGTTTTTTTGCAGTTATACACTACAGGGTGGTGATCTAGCATCAGGACAGGAAAGTCTGATGAGACATTATCTGGCTGATTCTACATTCATTGATGATTTTGATTTTTTGAGCACTGAATTCGCCTGCTAGAAATCTGCATAATATTATTGGATCTACATTCAAAATTTTGCTCCTCACTTTTTCTGGAGTTTCAGCTCTACACTTACGGCTTTAGATCCAAATCTTCAGAAAACCCCTGTTCAAAAGTACTCTTGTAAAGTGAGGAGCAACCCCTGGGTGAAACTGCTTTTGGTGCCAAATAAATGTGAATGACTTAGGAAAATGCAAAGCAAGACAGAAGTGATGACTATATGCAATGTAGATGAACACTTTTAAATGTGCGCTGAGAGAGAATCTTCTGCCCAGTGTAGAATCAGCTTCTGCCTCCGAACATCAGCAGAATGAAATAATTTTGCAGAACCCCCTTTCCTGCCTTCTCTCTTTGAATTTCTCTTTTAATCTAAAAGGAATTGATTCAAAACAGACTCCAAATTTCTATAAAGAGGAAAAGAAACCAATGGTTTATTTATTTATTATTCCACTTCTACCCCTCCCTCCTCTGCACAGCAGGCTCAGGGTGGGTTACAACATATATAAAAATGATTTACATAATTAAGATATATTTCTTAAAATTCCAACATTGCTAAAATTTTAGACAGCATCTGCTACATGATTAATGAATCCCAAGAGAGTCTCGTTATGTGCAGCTGTAGATGAAATAGTGCAAAGCAAATAGGTGGATGAGAAAGTCCACCATGATAGAATAAAGGAGGGCAGGGAAAGCCAATTTAAATGCCTTGGATTTCAAAGAGAAATTAGATAAAGACAAATTAAGGGAATCAATGCTAGATTTTATTCAAAATTTATAGCATGAACATTTTAATATAAACATGTCTATATAATGACAAACAGGGAGACCCGCAAGGACTTGTAGGATACATCTTATTTACTCCTATATTCCCTCCCACACAATTTTCTTTTTCTGACAGCACTCATAGACTCTCAGCTTTCTCTGCTCCCTTCTCTTCTTCCTAGCCAACAGGCATCCCTCATTTATCTGCTCCCCCGTCTTCAAATTTTCTTTCTTCCTCCTCTACCACTCTCTGCCCAAGAAAAGTCTGACTCACTTGCTTGGCGGCTCTTGGGCCGGGTTGGGTAGCATGGTAATAAGTTTCCAGTGTCACTCCTGGGCCTATCCCTGGTGAGATCTCCTCCATTAGGGAACATGACAAAGGAGGGCAGACCCTTTCCATGGCTCTCAGAGAAAGAAGAAGAAAACTCTGAGGTTATGTGTAAGTAGGGTTGCCAGCTTTGGAAAATACCCAGAAATTTGCGGGGAGGAGCCTGAGCAGGACTTCAGTGGCATATAATGCCATAGAGCCCATCTTCCAAAGAGGCCATTTTCTCCAGGTGAACTGATTTCTGTCACCAAGAGTTGTAATAGCAGGAGATCTGGTGGCTGGTAACCTTATTTGGAATCTGTTAGTTATAAAGTATTCTCAAAACTTCTGAGAGTGATTGAAGCTTAAATAGATCTTCAGAGTTTTAGGGTCTGTTTGCACTGATGGCCTGTTTTGAGATTTTTACATGGATCCTTTGATATGTTCAGGTTGTTTCCTTCAAGTTGAACAACAACAACAACAAAAAACCTTCCGACAACATTTAATTGAGTTGTGTTCATCCACTTAAACCCACATACACAAAAAGACAATTTACATCTGATACCTTTATTGGATTTGTCTGGGAAATTAATTCATCTGGGAATGTATATGAGAAAGAAGGAAAGAACCTGTCTGAAAAGAATTAATTGTTAACCTTTAGTTCAATACTATTCCATCAACAGATTATGAGAACTACAGGTTTCTTCCTCCTCCAGATTTTGCAAGCACTCACATCTTCTTTATTACTTCTAGTTCCCCTTGCCACCATGTGCTTTTAAGAAATTCCCTCTCTCTTCTTCCCCAAACCCCTCCTTTGCCACTAAAAAACACCACTAAAATTGGATTGTTAGTTAAAAACAGTAAATGGGCAATAATGGCAATTCTTCCTTTTAATTCAAAAACAGTTAGTTAAGTGCCTTCCAATCAGCTTTAATGAGTTTCTTGTGAGCATCTTCCAATATTATTACAACATTAAAATGATATCACTTTAGGTAGCAGCAGTCCCACAGGAGTGATACAATGTCTTGCTTAACTATTATTGAGCATACAAACAATACTAAAGTCACTGAGCTTTGGGAAATACACACAATTTTTATTCCATCTTGTATTTTTTACCTCCTCTCTGCCCCCCAAGAGATGCACTCCAACTATATTTCTCAGTACCTAAGTAAAACTGATCACCATTCAGTTAATTCCCCTATGTAGGATATGTTTTGAGTTCTTGGCATTGCTGTCCTAAGATGTTACACACTTCTCAATCAGCTGAAGTCAATGAGTTTAGAAGTGTGCATTTCTGCTTAGTATAGTCCTTTAAGTGACTGGGAATGAATCTTATTTAATTATATATTCTTTAAACAATGTATTGGTTTCCCTTTGCTGCCTTCAACTTAATAGAGCTTGGAATAAGTGTACACACCAGGCTTATATTGTCTACTTTTCCTTCCCCATATTTTCCACTTCTCTTTCCTTGTGGTCCACCAATATGTGCTATATTTATAAAGCAACTCAGAATCACTTATCAGTTAGTCATGCATGGCTTTATTCTAGTTGACCCTTCTTCAGTTAAGAATAAAAGATGAATTTTATTTTTTTATATAAAGTAATCCTGCGTATGGAATATGGTTGGATCATACCCTGGTCACCAGTCACAGTCAGGCAACTGATTTTTCAGTGAGCAGTTTGCAGCTGGTTGAGGGGTTGCTGTATTTTTTTCCAATGTGGCACAGAGCAATGCAATTGACTTTCATGTTAGTGCAGTGTAATGCTGCCTGATAGAAGCTATTGCTATGGACCACTTTTTTCACGGACAAAACACAGAGTGAAACCAACTGTCAATTTTTTGTGATCTATACCCCACCCTATCCCGCAAGGCGGGATATTCAAGCAGGCAAACTGCTGGCAAACCTATGCTGTGTACATATAAATACAGCAAAAATTAGGTCATGGCCACTGCAATGGCCGCCAATTTGTTTGGATCAGGAGGACTTTTTAAAAACACATGTGAAGTTTTGCAAAGCACCTTAGAAATTAAAGTTTCTACCCACACTTCTGGATTCCATACCTTAAAAAAAAAAGAAGTAAAACATTTTAAAAAAATAAAACTGTTCAGGACATTTAGAAACACCCTGCCCAAAAAGGAAAAGAATAGCTTGAAAGCAAGCACACCCTAATCACTCTGGACAAACAAAAAACCAAATCTGCTCTATGATTCCTGTGATAGAGGACAGACTGTTCTGGAAAAGTCTCTTTTTGCACTTTCTTCAAGGAAGCCAACTCTGTCATTAACCAGGACTGCCCTGATTGGCTGTCTTCACATATTCAAACAACTAAACATTAGCAAGCTCCTTCTTAAGAACATAAGATATATCATGCTGGATCTTACCAAGGTCCACCTAGTCCATCATTCTTTGTGAGAATACTAGCAATGATCAATAACTAGTTTTTCTATCAGACATTTGCCACTAGTCCACCAGTGGAGCACAATATATCTTTCACATACTCTTGTTATGAGATCTTCAATCATAAGCATTTTATAACCTTGTTTTAAAATTAGTCACATTGATAAGTTATTTCTCTTCCATTCAATAATATAATCCATATTCTGGTGTTCTCTAATGATACTGTGTTCTCTCCCTCCCATTTCTCACTTCAAATGCAATTACCAACACTTTAAATATGTAAATATATTTACCAGTTAGTCAAAATAATACCTTTTTGTGTATTTTATAATCAATATTGCTCAAGAAGGTAGTTTTCATTTGTTATGTAACTGCACAGTTCTTTATATTTCATTTTGTTAAAATTGATAAGTGTTTTTTAAATGCCCTTTATAAAAGAACACACACCAAGGCCATCATTAGAAAATAGTGAACTATTTTGAAGAATACAGGTCCTACACATTAATATCACTATTGCTCCTACTCCATTATTTTTAATAGTCCTGGAATATATCCTATCCCTACCCTATCACTCCACTGATAAAAGTTCATTTATTTATTAAAAGTATTTATACCCCTCCTCCTTTTCCTTTGGCTCAAATTTGAAGCCTTCCTAATGAGACTTTCTCCTACTTAAGTAGCTCTTCTGTTGGAGGAAGAGCCATTTCAGTTGTAGAAAAGCTTGAAAAGGGCTATGTGAAGGACAGTAGGATCCACCCGAATTGCTGCTTATCCCAAGCTGGTTTAATTAGACCATTTTGTTCCACTTGCATTGGTGAGTTCCTCTTGTACAAGAAGCCCTCTGCCAATGCAAAATGCTATTGCACTAGCAACTAAAGGGTTTTGTATCAGCAGAGGGTTTGTTGCATCAAAGGTATGCACCACAGCAAGGCAAATTTTATAGTAGGATCCAACACAGGAAGTTCTTTGAAAAACTCTTAGGGAGGAACTGTGGCTTAGTGGAGGGAGGAACTGTGGCTCAATGGTAGAGCATCTGCTTGATAAGCAGAAGGTCCCAGGTTCAACCCCCAGCATCTCCAATTAAAAAGGGTCCAGGCAAGTAGGCATGAAAAACCTCAGCTTGAGACCCGGGAAAGCCACTGCCAGCCTGAGTAGACAATACTGACTTTAATGGACCAAGGGTCTGATTCAGTATAAGGCAGCTTCATATGTTCATATGATAAAGCATGTTCAATGTGCTACATTGATTGCAAGTGAATTTTTCACAGGAACATCCAGTTGGAAATGATTGCTGAAGTGTAATGATTCAGTATAAGGCAGCTTCATATGCTCATATGCTCTTCGTCTTAAAAGTGCCATATATATATAGGGGCCGTTTTATAGAAAAACAGGTGTTGGAGCTCATCCAGGGATTGTTATGCAGCTGCACCTACTATTCAATGGACAAGGATGTGGAACTCTCAGAAGGAGGAGGTGGAACTATCAATATAACAATATAATTAATTTAACAATATAATTATTGTTAAAACAGCTCAATAACTTTTGGGAAATTAAACTCTGCTTAAGATATACCATATGTATTTGCACTTGGAGTTGGCAACTGCTAAGTCACACTGGCTGTCATGGGGGGGCTTTTGCTGAAAAGCAGTAAGCAGCCAGGCCTAGTTAAATCATGCCAGTCAGGTGGCATCAAGCCATCCAGAGGGTACTGCCAGGCCTAGGGTAGCGAACCTCCAGGTGGAGCCTGAAGATCTCCTGGGATCACAACTGAACTCCAGACAACAGATCTGTTTCCTCCTGGAGAAAATAACTGCTTTGAATTGTGGATTCTATGGCATTATATTCAGCTGAGGGCTCTCCCCTCCCCAAACTCTGGCGTCCTTAGATTCTACTACAAAATCTCCAGGAATTTCCCACCAGTCTGGAGCGGGCAACTGTAGTCAGGACTGGGTCCAATGAGTTCTCCCTTAAAGACCAAAATAGGCCTAGAAAGGACCTCTTTCCCCTCCTGTAACTGACAGAACCAAGTTTGGTTGGGTTTCACTGACAAGAGCATGCTTGGTTGTGTAGCAATAGCCACTGCCTAACAGCTTCTGAGATGTGGTGCTGGAGAAGACTCTTGAGAGTCCCTTGGACTGCAAGAAGATGAAATCAGTCAGTCCTAAGGGAAAACCCAGACTGTTCACTGGAAGATCAGATGATGAAGCTGAAGCACAAATACTTTGGGAGCACTCCCTGGAGAAGATCCTGATGCTATGAAAGACTGAAGGCAAAAGAAGAAGGGGAAGGCACAAGATGAGATGACTGGGCAGTGTTACTGATGTAACAAACACAAATTTGATGGAAGATGGTGGAAGACAGGAGGGCCTGACGTGACTTTGTCCATGGGGTCGCAAAGAGACGGACTCGACAATGTGACTGAACAACAACAAAAAACAGCTTCTTCAGTGGCCCAGCAGGCAGGAGAGAGGAGCAGACTCAATCAATGGGAGATAAGTACAGTTGAGTGGCGGCTGATCTGCCAATGGCTGATGTGGTATACACCACAGCCAATGGGAGAACCGGAAAATGTCAGAATGCAAGGCTTTTATTTATATAGGATATGGATGTCTAGGACAGAAGCTTTGGCTTGTTACTTTTGGAAAAAAACAGTTCAAAGGTAATCTTGCAGATTTCATAGCAGAGGCTTAAAAAAATTACCTCTGTGGGAAAGTCCCTGTTTCTGGTGCCACCTATTCTGTGACAAGGAAGATGCCCAGACTTTGAGAAGAACATGAGAGTTTAAACTATAAATCAGCAGAGTAAAGAGGATGGAGAAAAGATGAGAGAAAAGAGGGAAAGTAGATTAACCCAAAGAGGAGTTGTTGCAGGCAGTATTTTTCATTCTCCCTGTCTGATTCAAAATCAGTTCAAATGAAATACTGAGATTTCAGTTACATTTGTTCTGTTGATGTAAATGGTCCCCAGAAGATTTTCAATCCAACCACTTCAGCTTAACTGTTTTAGGGGTTGGAACGTTTGCTGCTTAACAGAACTGACAAAAGGTCCATTGACTTTAAATAAGGTCTCCCATAGATCACCGATTCAACAAGCCTTTCTTTAAGACGCAGGCTTTGCCTGGCTTTGGAATGGGTCTGGTTTTGATGCAAGGCAAGCAAACGGTTGACCAGCCATGGTGGCACAAGAAGACACCCCAGCTGTAACATACAAAAAGCACACATTGAGCTAATAGAACCTTAAGGGAAGGTGGTTTCAATAAAGAATTCTTTTTATACTGGAAGCATTACTTGAGATTTATGTCCTGTAGACCATGATGACAACTCAATAATGATTGCTCCAGACCCTTATAGTAATAAGATTTAATATTGCAATGTTTCCAGAAATGTGCTTTTTGAAATATTATGAGTCAGAAAATGCTCTTCTGAAGCTGAACCTCATCAACAGATTTTATGGGTTTGAATTCAAAGAATTATAGAGCATGCTTTTTAAAATGGACGGGGGGGAGACTTTACCTGAGCAAATTAGTTAAATACTCCTTATTTATGACACAGTGTAAGTTAGAATGCAATATATCTTCTTTTTTTGGGAAGGGAGAGAACCTTTTCAAATTTACATTTTTGTAGTAAAGTAGAATCATTTTCAGTTGTGCGTTGCAGTGGTCTGTGAAGTTTCATATTGGAGTTTGCAAAGTATGTTTAAAACAGTGGAAATCTGGCAAAGCTGGTTCTTGAATTGTAGACTATTCTAATTAGTAGGGGTTTTGCCATTGACTTCAACAGAGGCAAGGGTATTTTTTTTAAAAAAATCCCAAATAGGAATAGAATATCATTCAAAGTGAAGTGGAAGTGGAATCACTTTCATTTGTGTTTTTTAAACTATGCATTTTAGGTGGGTTTTTTAAAATTATTGTTTTCATCTGCCTTGAGTCCTTTGTGTCCTAAATAAATGAATGTTCTAAATGAATAAAATATTTTGTGAATAATTTTGTTTAATAGCACTTAGATGTAGGTGGAAGCCAGTCTTCCACCTTCAGCATGTCATTATAATCAAAGCCAAGCAGTTTCTATGCACATGCTGAGAAAAGTGAAAGTAACAGAACTGCCAGGTAGATCATCTAAGTGACAGAAGGTGGCTGGTTGCCAGATTGCATCAGCCTGGACAATGTCAGCATGACTCAGCAGCAAGCTGATTGGTTACCTGGGTGGATGATGTGTATAAATGTACAAAGACACTTTACTGTGTGTGGGATATGTATGGTGGAGTTGCAGCGGAGCATTCTGTCGGTATAGAGAGTGGAGGTGTAAATAAATTGTATATAGTGGTTTTATCACTGCTGTGTGCAAGCCTTCATTCTTTGTGTCACTAAAGACCACCCTCACTAAGCACAGGCGCATCAACACAGCATTCCCTAGTAAGTGCCCAAGCCAAAACAGAATTGTACTGGATCAAAGCCCTAGCTTCAAGGTAGTGGAAAGTAGAAGAGATTTTTCCATGGGGGGCTTTCACACAGGCTAACTGATGCACTTTCAATTCACTTCAGCAACCATTTGCAAGTGGATTTTGCCAAATCCAGTTGTAAAGTGCACTGAAAATAGATTGAAAGTGCATTGCTTAGTGTGTGAGAGAGTTCCTCTGTGGTACTAAAGGAAACAGCTTCCACCTACCCCGTATACTATGTATATTGAGCTCAGTTCCTTGAATGTAGGGTGGGATACAAATTTGTTTAAAAATGGCTTTAAAAACACAGAGAATAGACAGTATACATAAGGAAGTGTTAAGGATGGCCTTAGTACTATTAGAACTGGATATGAAGAAGGATTTTGATCTATCATTTAATTATTTTGGATGTGGCAATTCAGTTTTATTACTCTCCCTATATTGTAAGTGTTCTCTCTCTCTCACACACACACACAGATACACACACTTTAAATTGGGTTCTGTGCCTGTTTTCTTTTGTTCTCTTGTTCCCTGCATATTTGGAAATAGATGAAGTAGTGCTTTTTCTGCAGTAGGGTTGCCAAGTCCAACTCAAGAAATATCTGGGGACTTCAGGGATGGAGTCAGGAGCAAGGATATGGCAAGCACAAGTGATCTCTGAAGGGAGTTCTGGCCATCACATTTAAAGGGACCACACTCCTTTTAAATGCCTTTCCTCCATTTGGAATAATGGATAGGAGCACCTTCTTTTGGGGCTTATAGAATTGGACTCCCCAGTCCAATCTTTTTGAAACTTGGAGCGTATTTTGGGGAGTTACACTGGATGCTGTGCTGAGAATTTGATGTCTCTATCTCAAAAAACAGCCCCATCAGAGTCCCAGATACCTGTGGATCAATTTCTCATTATACCCTATGGAGACTGATTCCCAGTCTCCATAGGGAATAATGGAGTATCCAGCAGACATCCCCCCACTTTCTGATGATCCTGAAGCGGGAGGAAGGCCTCCAAACTGGGAGATCCCCTGCCCACACCTGGGGATTGACAGCCCTATTCTGCAGAAGGAGTCGGTGAATCTTCAGTCTTAAGAACTTTCCAGCACTTACCTCAGAGTAATGTTTAGGATAACACTCTGATGATACAATCCTAAAACCACTTTCCCAGGAGTAAGCCCCATTAAATAAAGGGATTGTTTCTACAGTTTCTAACTAAGACTGGAACAATTTCATTTGTAAGTCCTTCAGTATTTGCCTCACTAACTGCAATCCTATGGAGAATTACCCCAGTATTCTCTCAGAACTTGAACCATTAAAGTAATAGTAAGTGCTGTCAGTATCCTATATCTTTAAGGCATATTGGAACTGCCAAAGGATTGTGTAACCCTTACATACAGGTGTTTAAGTGTTAGCATGTGATAGCATGTGAATGTCATTAACCAATGAGAAATGGGATTGGTTAAGGGAATACAAATACAGTAACCTAATGTCTGTTCAGTGTGGAGTAGGAAAAGACGGATAGAGTGTGGCATACTGATGGACTGATAAAGAAATTGATGATTGTGGACTGTGACTTGACTATTCTGTTGGACTGAGTATCTGTACCTTTGCCTGGCTGGACTGATTGTAAGTGTATGATTATTGGACTGGTTCTTGACTGTGATATCTGCCTGACCCTAATACAACTTTGTTGAACCGGCTGTCTTTGTGAGTGTCTTCATTAGAGCAACAACTGAGGCTGGTCTGACCAGAGTGGCCCTGAGGGACGCTTCCACTACTACTCTGTCAAGTGCCAGTAGGTTACAACCAATTCATGGTGATCCCTCATGGAATTTTCAAGGCAAGAGATTACCAAAGTTGGTTTAACATTTTCTTCTTCTGAGTGTTATCCCTTGAGTACGTCCGTATTATGAACTAAATAATGCATTTTGCAACTGGATTTTTACTTTGTAAGAATAGAAGAAATCCAGTTGCAAAACTCATTATTTATTGTAGTGTGAATGCACCCCTATCCAAGTACTAACCATGCTTAGCTTCCAAGCTCTGATGACCTTAAGCTGGTCTGAGCTCTGCGGGCTGCTTCTGTCATTAGATTATATATTTTAAAACGAACTGACATAGCAGGGGTTTGAAGGGACCTGGAACAAATGTTTTGCTTACCTTTACAAAATTATTGAATAATTTAGATCTCCATTTCCTCGGGGTTTTTTTAAATATCCAAAATATCATTCAAATTTTGTTAGGGAAATGAAATACCATTCCAGGATAATGCCATCAGGGGATTTTACTTTCATATATATGGTGAGTTGAATCCCTGTGCATTTCTGGGCCTTGGTTTTCACTGCTTCTGATTTCTCCCTCACACTCTTCATGGTGGTCCCCAGGTACAGCAGTTGAGGTGGCATTTTGAACACCTTTTGTACTTTAGTGACAGAAATCTTTTCATCAGCAGTTCTATCCCAAGCAGGGAGAACCCATATTAGAAATTCCCATTTTCAAACTGAAAATAGTAGCTTCTCAAACTTCAATAACATCCCTAGAAAGGCACTGTCTCCAAAGTCTTTCAAAGCACGTGGGGTCAGCCAGTGTTGTGAACCAGTTGAAGGGTGATATCACACTGGGGAATTGATGCAATATTACCTTGGCTTCAAAAACGCCGCTTGAGTTTGGTCCATTTCTTGGCTATCAGACAGCTGCCATTGAGGGGGCAGGATCACAACAGCAGTTCGTGGTTGTTCCATTCAGACTGCTAGCACACCTCAACCACAGACCCACTGCAGAAAGTGTTGTTTTTGTTTTCTAAAGTCCCCCAGTGTGTGCGCTCAAGCAGAGAAGTGCACAAGCGCTTCTGGGAGCAGGGTTGGGGGGAGGACCCAAATGTGCTGGAAACAGCTCGGCAAGTTCACACTGCTCTTCCGCTTATGAGTCACACCTGGTTGTTCAGATGGCCAGCGAATATGCAACCTAAATGTGATTCGGGGAAAACTACCAGGAAGAACCAAGTGGCTTTTTAATCCGAATAGGAAGCATCTGGATACGGTTTGAGAATGGGTGCTGCTCGGAGGGCAGATGTGCTTGTGTGATCATGCACATTTAATCCGAATAGGAGGCGGGGCTAGGCCGGGCCAAATCTCTTGTGTGAAAGCTTCTGAAGATTCCAAACCACCTCCAAAGACACTGTCTTCAATGTCTAGTGAGCAAAGATGAAGGCCTAGAAATGAAAGGAAATGCAGAAGGACATTAACCTAAAAGAGGCCAGCACAATTTGTGATCCACCTACCACATATAAGTTATCTGGAACTCAATAATTGAAACATTATTAGAATATTTATAGTGCAGCTTGAATCCAACAGTACTTTCTTTCCTCTGACTTCTTCATCTCCTCCTTCAAAATGCTGATTCCAGGAGACAAGGGATCCCCAGGGGCGGTGTTTCAGAGCATTTGGGGGCCTGCAGCAGGACGAGAGAGACATGACAAATTACACTCTTCCAAGCAGGCAACTGTCTTTTAGGTTTAACAGCAATTTTTCCCAGAAGAAACAAGGCAGTTGGAAGGCACTTTTTGCATTTCATGTTCCAAAGGAGGAGGAGGTAGAGGAGCAGGAGATTGGATTTATACCCACCCTTCACTCAGAGTTTCAGAGCAGCTTACAATCTCCTTCCCTTCCTCCCAGAGTCTTAACCACCATACTCTTAACCACTACACCAAACTGGCTCTCATCCACCCACAGAAATGCTCCATACAAACTATGCAACCTTCTATTTCTACGTGAATACTAAGATAAGAGCTGTTCAAAACTTAAGAGCAGAAGAGGTAACTTTAAAAGTCCTTCTAGAATAATACTGTTTTCCAGATGACACTGTAAGGCCTCTAAAGAAGGAACCATTCACAGTGCAAGTGGAAGTGAGTTCTACAAAACAGGAGCAGCAGGTTCCTCTCCAACCATATTTTTCTAACAGGGGGTTCCTGCAATGAGTCTTCCTTGACTGATCTTAAAGCAAGAGCTGGTAGGTTTATACAGATGGAAGCATGTCATCAGGTACTTTGGACCCAAGCTATTTAGGGCTTTTAAGGTTAAAACCAGCATTAGCCCCAGAAGCACATTGAGACAGCCTGTTGTGAGCCAGTTGAAGACTCCAAACTATCTTCAAAGACAGCCCCATGTACAGAACATTCCAGTAGGCCAATCTAGATGTTTCCAAGGCATGTGTGACTGGGGACCTTCAAGTATTCCTTTTCAGGAAAAGGCTACAACTGTAGAAAGACAGTTGATAAAATGGACTCTTAGCTACCCCTGTCATCTCAGCATCCAAGATCAATAAGACTTCTGAAAGCACACAGAACCTGAGGACTTGCTTCTTCGGGAGGGGAATAATCTGATCCAGGATAACTAAATACCTGTTCCTGGATCTTTACCCCTGACCCACATCAGGTCTATTTTTATCTAAACTAAACTTCTGGTTATTCACCCTCATCCCATCCTGTACAGCCTCCAGACAGAATTGATTGACAAAAAGTTCCAGGTGGATAAAAGTGAGTTCTCCACACAAGAATGCATAATTGACATATAAAATTCACTACAGTGTGGTGGTCAGTACTCTAAATGGCTCTTTAACAGTATTAGAGACATTCAAGGAGGATATGACCCATGAATGTCAATTTCAGCATCCCTCAGCATACCAGATGCTGAACACAAACAATGAGGAATGGAACAATGCCCTAATGCCCTGGCTCTGGAGGAAAACAGGATGCTGGGCTAGGTGGACCCAGTTTGATACCTTAGGCTTTTTAGCTTTTGTTCCCCTCCTTATTTTAAACAAGGAAAACAAACAAAGGAAAACAAATTTCAAAGGCAATATTCTTTGTGCATTAACTAATATTCTTTCCTTGGAATGGAAACAGATTTTTGCACACAATACTTCTAGGCTGCACTGTCGAATTTTATTTCATTTGAGAATCACACTGCAGCCAAGTTTTCGAGTGTACGGATTTGCAGCAAAAAACTCTCTGATTGTACTTTGCAAAATGCTCATGGCCAGCTAGCACATAAACAAACACTCTGCTCAGGTTCTGAATGAAAACAGATTTCAGGAGAGGGACAGTTCTTTCCCCCCAAAACAAAGGCTTATTTATTTTAGATCTACTGTCAATCAGGGCTCAAAAGCAGAGCTTAACTGGCTTAAAATTCCTTTTTAACTCCTGGTGAGCAGTGTAAAGAGGAAATAAGATCAAGTGTCCAGGTGAGAAGGAGGGTGGCCATGTCCTATAGTGTAGCTCTTTCCTTCCGCTGCACCACTGAACTAAATATACACAGCCATATGTTCCTGCTGTCTCTGTTTATGAGAGACAGTCCCCATTTTCTTGCACCATTTCCCCATTTTTTGGCATCTGTCCCTGGTAAACGAATGTCTGCAGTCTCTGTCTCACTTCTTCTTTTGAATGAGAGAGAGAGGGGGATGCAGGGGATGGCTTTTTGGAAATTGTGCTGTTGCAGGTTTTTTTTTTCCTGTTGTTTTTGCTGGTACAAGAGTCCCCCCCTCCCTTTCTCCCACCAGCTCTGCAGAAATTCTGTCTCTGCATGGGGCTAAATGTATCTTACTGTATGGTAAATCCACACACTTGAATGTAATGCCAGTAAACTACTTTCCTTCCCATAAGCCTCATAACTCCCTGTTCAGATCATGAATACTGCATTGTAGCTATTCTGGAACAAATACAAGATCTACGGTGACACAATCATTTTAAGAAAACCTAACCCTATAATAGTTATTTAATTAACACTCCGTTTTAGAAGCTGATGAAGTGCAGATTACTGCAGAGTAAGTGAATAAAAGAAGAGGGATGTCTCATGAAACATGGGGAGTTATCTTTGATGTGAGAAAAGGAATGCTGGAAAAATATCCCTATTTCACTTTACATATATAGAATTCACTACACATATAAATGTATATATTCATGAGGTGCAGCAAAGCACATGGTAATTATGAGAGCCAGTTTGGTCTTGTGTTTAAGAACTCAGACTCTAATCTGGGAGAACTGGGTTTGATTTTCCCTCCTCCAGATGTAACTGCTGGGTGACTTTAGACAAGCCACAGTTCTCTCAGAGCTGTTCTCTCAAGGGCAGTTCTCAAAGAACACTCTCAGCCCTGCCTACCTCACAGGGTATCTGTTGTGGGGAGAGGAAGGGAAGGAGATTGTAAACCACTATGAGACTCCAAGTGAAGGGTGGGTATAAACCCAATCTCCTCCTCCTCTACTTCTTCTAGAATTTATTTTATTGCAGAAGCATAAATCTAAATTCACTTTATTTGTGAAATCCTTCTAAGCAAGTAATAAGTTCAAAACTGCTGAATGGATAGACCAGAATGTAAGGCGACAAACTATAATAAAGTGGCGCACACCTGGCGGAGACCGCCGATGGCGGCCCAGGTGGAGGTGCATGCCACCCGGAGCATTTCCAGCCATTTCGAGTATGAATCTGCAATTAAGAAAAACGTTTGTCCCTGGAAGGACCCCGCAAAGTCCAGGTGCAACCGGGACTAGGGGTTTCGTGTGAATTCCCAGTGCTGCACTGGAGTCCAGGGAGGCGCCAGCCGGGTCTCCTGGCAGGGCTGGCATCGAGCAACCCAAGACGCGATCTCATCGTCCATCCTGGGTCACCATACATAACTGTGGGCGAGTGCCTTCATGCGCATGATCCCAGGTGGGTTTCGTGCAGCGCTGTGAGGACTCGGTGTCTCAGAACCGGGGGCACCACCACCCTGTTCCCTCATAGTAAACACCCCTTATGGACAGAGAGCTCATCCCTGTGGGACGCGAATGCCCCGAACTCATGGGCCATCCCCTCCATGTCTAATTCAGAACTTGGGAGAGTATTTTGTCCTTGGCCGAGCAGCGTGCAATGTCTTTTGCGTGCACAGGGCAGTCCAGGAGGTACTCTAGAAGCAGGATGTGGTGTGTTGGGGCTGGATCTGGATCTTCTGACGGCAGTGGCAGGCTGCTGATGGCATCCACGTGGCCCATGGCTTTCCCCGGCCTGTACTGAAGACCATACTGGCATCCCGCCAAAAAAATGGACCACCATAGTACCCTGGGTGACAACATGTGAGGTGTTTGTGGGTCAGAGGCGAAGAGGCTGAGTAAGGGCTTGTGGTCCGTATGGATGGTGAAGGGCTGGCCATATAAGTAATCATGGAATTTTTTTACTCCGCCACGATTGCCAGGCCCTCCTTGTCTATTTGCACGTAGTGTCATGGGTGCTGGGGACCCTGCAGAAGAAACCGAGCCTGCAGAGCCTGCAGAAGGAACTGTGCCCCTGCCACCTGCACCAGTGCCCCTGCCTCCTGCTGAAGAAGATCCAAGCCCCCCTGCCTCGCCCTCTCGGGTGGCTCGTGTGCGTGACCGCCTTCGTCAGGACCTCAGGGATCGGAGGAGGGCGGCACGCTCACAAGCAAGACGCTCCCTGAGCCCTGAGTGGTGAAAGGATTCTGGCCCTTCTAAGTGTGAGGATGCTTAAGTTTCGGCAGGATCCTGGCTGCTGCTCTGAGACAGCAATTAGCCCAAATGAGCAACAGGCAGCAGAGGGTTATATAGCTGTGGGCTTTGGGAGGAGGCTTTGTGAAAGCAACTAGTCACATACCTGACATCCTAGCATCCACTCCGGCTCTTGACTTTGGCTTTTGGATTCCTGACTTTGGCTTGGACCTCTGGACCCCCTGACTTCGGCTTCTGAACCTCTGACCTGTGATACCTGGATTACGATTCTGTTTTGGCGCCTTGGACCCTCCTTGCTCACGAGTTGCTGACCTTGGACTGCCCCTGGACTTTGCCTGACTCAGCCCCAGCTCGTGACACGTAGTTGTGCTCAGGTTTCTGCAATGTTCTGGAGTAATAGGCCACCAGGACCTCCCTGCCGTCTGGCAACACATGGGCCAGGATGGCACCCACCCCGTAGGGGGAGGCATCACAGGCCAAAATGACGGGCATTCTCTTGTCGAATTGCGCCAGCAAGCTGTTGGATGTCATGAGGTTTTTAACGGCATGGAAGGCGGCAGCTTGCTGGCAGCCCCAAACCCATGGAGCCCTTTTGTCTAGGAGCCTATGTAAGGGTTCCGCTACCACCGCCTTGTGGGGGAGGAAGGCGTGATAAAAGTTGAGGATGCCAAGAAATGATTGCAATTCGGCTTTTAGTGGGGGCTGGTGCGTCGCAAATGGCTGTGATTTTGTCCTTGGATGGGTGTATCCCGTTCGCATCCACTGTGTACCACAAAAAGTCTATTGTAGGGACCCCCAACAGATATTTTTCCCTCTTTACCTTGAGCTCCACCTCGTTGAAATGCTGTAGTATGGTGCAGAGGTGGCTGACGAATTCCTCTTCTGTTGCTGCAGCGATCAGCACATCGTCAAAGAATGACTGTACCCCAGGAATTCCTTTTAAGAGGGAGTCCATTAAGCTCTGAAAAATCCCCGGGGCTACGCTGACCCCGAACTGGAGGCGCTTTACCCGGAAGCACCCCGATGTGTGACTATGGTTTGGGCCTCAGCCGTGGCGGCGTCCCCCGGCAATTACTGGTACGCTTGGCCAAGATTCAACTTCCCAAAAATTTTGGCACCTGCTATGGATGCTAACGCATGACTGACCACCGGGACTGGGTAGGCATGGACCTTCAGTGCCCCGCTGATTGTGCATTTATAGTCTGCACAGATGCGGACACTCCCGTTTGGCTTGACTGGGGTGACTATTGGGGTTTTCCATCATGTGTTGGTGACCGGCTCCAGAACCCCTTGGGCCACTAGGTGGTCTAGCTCCTCCTCTAACTTGGGTTTCAAGGCAAAGGGTACCCGCTGGGCATTTAGCCGTACAGGCGGCATGTTGGGGTTTATTTGTAATGACACCAGGGAACCGTGTATGTTCCTAGTGTCCCATCGAAAACTGCCGGGAACTCTTCACAGATGTCCTGGGAATCCCTGCTGGTGGGGGCATGATGGATTCCCTCTACTTGAATCCCCAAGGATGCAAACCAAGCCCAGCCCAACAGGCTACTCAGGTCCCTTTCCGCCACCCGAAATGGAAAGTCTCTTGAAAATTTTCTATATTGCACCTTCACTACCCCAGCCCCTTTGCTGCCAATCTCCCTTTTCTGGAAGTCTCATACGAGCACGGGGGACGGGTATAGCTTAGGTCCCTCCTTGGGACAAAGTTTCTTTAGAGTCTGGGTGGAGATGATGGGGTGTGTGGCCCTTGAGTCGACCTCCATCTGACAGGGGGTGCCCTCAATAAATACTGTCATTTTGAGTTTATCTGGGGATGGCATGTCCGAGTGACGCAGGGATGGTGCTGATATCCTCTACGATGGTGACCTCATGGTGGTGGCCATTTTTCCCGCCCCTCCAATGGGGGGCACTCTCTCAGGTTGGTGTCATTTTTGAGCAGCAGACCCTGGTAAGGTGACCCGTCTTCCCACGCTGGTGGCAGACAGTGTCCCAGAATTGGCAGGAGCGGTGCTTGTGGTTTTCCCTGCAACTTGCACACTCTCGAGCTGGTGTGTTTTTGGTTAGACGTGGCTGCTGGTGCTTTGTGGTGGCATGGTGGAGCTTGAGAGCATCGTCTCCCCCTGAGTCGTCCGTATCTGAAGGGGATGAGGCGGCTTGGTGAGCCTCCTCCACCATGTGCTGTCCCTGCAATTTCTCGTAGGCAGTAGCCGCTTTGATCACCTTGGGGAGGTCCATCTCATCTTTCCCAAGCAGCTTCCTCCTCAGCGGCTCATCCTGCAGCCCGAAAATAAACTGGTCCCTCAGTCTTTCCTCCAATCGGTGGAACTTGCAGTGGAGTGACAGCCAGTGGAGGGCTGCAATGTAGTTGACGGCAGACTTGTTGGGCCACTGACTGCGTTTGGAAAAGTCGAAGCAATGGGTCAGGACTGATGACTGTGGGTTGAAATGCATCGTCAGGGCGGTGATGTCTGTGTAGGAGGCATCCTTGAGGAGGGTGGGCGCCATTAGCCCCTGGGCGAGCTCTTGGGTGTTCATCCCACATGAGCTGTGGAATAGTGATCTCTTTTTATTCCCCACAACTCCGTGGTAGTGGAATAAATTCTTCAGTCGATCCAACCAGGTCTCCCATCGCTCTGGGCTGGTTACATCAAACTTGGGAATCATTCCTGGCGTAGCAGCCATTGTCAGCGCTGGTGGTGCGTGCGTGGTGTGGAATGCCCGTAGCTGCTGGCCTCGCTCACCAGGATCCCATCCTCATCGCCACTATAATATAGTGAGTTCTATACAGTCATGAGGCGAGGTGGTAGTGAACATAGTTCTTTTATTGAATATAGCATGGTATAGCGCTACCTACAAAAGACTAACTGCTGGGGCCGCGGGGCCCTCTCTATATATATACACCCAAAGTTCCCATGCTGCCTGTGATTGGACCATTAAAACCAGTTGGGGGCTCTTGATTGGAGCAGGGCAGGAGGATTTGGATCCTGCTGCCTATTGTTCCAGAGTCCCCAAGCTCTGTCCTTCAGGCCCCAGTGAGTCAGGCAAGAACTCCAGTTTATAGATACAATTCTAAGCACATATACAAGATGAATCAAAGAAGTTCATGTCCAGAACTGCCATGTCCTGGGACCCCTGTTCCTCAATGCCACTTAACAGGCAAGTGGCGGGGTGAAGGCTGCTCCTTGGTGTCTCATGACTTGTCACATCTGGCAAACTCTCCCCCCTCAACTCTATGGTAGAGTTTAGGATGAATCCTAGATAGGACTTTTTTTTTGTAGGAGGAACTCTTTTGCATATTAGACCACATACCCCTGATGCAGCCAATCCTCCAATAACAGCACATCTTTTGTTGTTGCTAAAAATGACCTCATGCATTGGTGTGACATCAAGAAAAATGTTCCTATCCCCTAAAATCTCCTTGCATGCCAGATTAAAGAATCTCCAACATGGAGAATTTTCACAGAACAGGTTAAGAAGCTTGAAAATAGGATTTTTTTAATTTCCAGGACACTTCAAGAAAAAGAGAGGCTCAGAGGAATGCAGGAATATATACAAGGACATGACTTCTCTCTTTAAATATTTGAAAGGCTGTAATTTAGAGGAGAGCAAGGAGCTGTTCCACTTGGCAGCTGAGGACAGGACCTGAAGCAATGGGCTCAAATTGCAAGCAGAAAGGTACCAGCTGGATATTAGGAATTTTTTTTTTTACAGTCAGAGTAATTCAGAGGTGGAACCAGCTGCCTAGGAAGGTGGTGAGTTTTCCTTCATTAGCAGTCTTCAAAATGCAGCTGGATGATTATTTGTTGGAGATGCTTTAGGCTGATCCTGCACGGAGCAGGGGGTTGGACTAGATGGTCTGTATGGACCCTTCCAGCTCTATGATTCTATAATTCTATGAGAGGAATGGGTTGGGTCTCTTGTATAGGGAGAACAAGTGCCACAGGGTA